>NC_053489.1:221066247-221666247 GCF_905171775.1 Rana temporaria
GACTTCAAGCTGTCATTGATGTTACAGGCTATTAAGAACTGTGGTATGTAAACTTTTGATCAGGGTCATTTGGTGGGTAGTTTCTGTTGCCATTATGATTTAAAAAGAGTAAACACAGTTGATTGATAATAAATGGCTTTAGCCAAACACTAACCATGAGTGAAAGAAAGTTTTTGTGTTATCATTCATATTCTCTGAAAAATGGCCAAGAAATCATAAATTCTGCCAGGGTATGTAAACTTATGAGCACAACTGTATGTGTGTGTGTGTGTGTGTGTATATATATCTACCGTATTTATCTTCATATAACGCGCCCCGGCGTATAGCGCGCACCCTCAACCTGGAAGGGAAATTTTGGGAAAAAAAACAAAATACTTACAGTTTGAATGCCCCTCGTCGGTGTCTTGCCCGGCGTCCATCGGCGGCCTTGTCCGGTCCGGTGTCCGTCTGCGGCCTCGGTGGTGTCCTCCTTGCTTCTCCCGGGCTCTTGTTGTTCCGATCCCGGCTTCCCATGCTGTGTTTGAACCTTACCGCTGACATATACCGTGCCCAGTACACTCGGGCACGCTCGGCCACGCTCGGCTCCTCTCACATAGGAGGCGGCACAGGGCGTGACCGTGAGGGGAGCCGAGCCTGGCTGAGTGTACCCAAGTGTACTGCGCTCGGTATATGTCGGCGGCAAGGTTCAAACACAGATGCGGGTATCGGCGTATATCGCGCACCCACGATTTTCCCCTTATTTTAAGGGGAAAAAAGTGCGCGGTATACGCCGATAAATACGGTATATAGATAGAAATATATGGCTTTTTTTCAGAGACTAGGTGCAGGTACTCCATACAAGTCACCACTTGTCTCTGCCCCTATCCACCTCTGGGCCATGTCCCGGGGTTCCTCCCCCTACCCACTTCCCAGTAGGGCCCCCTTTAGAGAATACAGACCCAAGTATCATTTTGTGACGCTAAATATTTGTATTGAATGTGTTAATGATAATAAGAAAAACAGTCAAATAGATCCCTTGCAGCCAGCAACAATATAACCCCCAGGAACAATAGATCCTCCCAGCAACAATAGATCCCCGAGCAAAAATAGATCCTCCCAGAAACAAAAGACCCCCCGCAACAATATACACACCAACAACATCAGATCTCCCAGAAGCCAGCATCAATAGAACCTTCAGCAGCCAGCAACGGTAGACACCCCCCTCAACAGTACATGCCCCCAGCAGCAATAGACCTCCCCAGCAATAATAGACCCCCCCCCCCAAAAATAGATTCCCCCCAATGACAACAGATCTCCCAGTAACCAGCATCAATAGACTTTCCAGCACACCCCAACACACACCTCTTGCCATTACATACAGTCAGTGCTGGAGGTGCCGGAACTGCATTCCCATGTGTTCCTGCTGAAAAAAATATAAATAAATATATATATATATATATATATATATATATATATATATATATATGTGTGTGTGTGTGTGTGTGTGTGTGTGTGTGTGTGTGTGTTTTTACTGTTTGCCCTCTTGCTTGGTAGAGTAATTGTTCCCTCTTCCAGCCAGGAAAAGCAATGTGAGAGGTGGGGTACACATCTGTTCTTGTTCTTTAAGCTATAAATATACACTATGTATTTTATATTATTTATTTATATATTCTATGCATGTTTTACTGTGCTTTCCTGAGTACAGAGCACCATTCACATGTATCCCTGTTCCAGGCAAAGATTACAGTCAACCAACCAGTGTGTTTTAGAGCTGTGGGAAAAATGCAAAGCACATGGAGGAAGCTGTACCATATAACTTTCTCCAAGACTTCCGTACCTCTAAAAGTAATGATGAGTGAATCAATTCATGCAAATCCAATAATAACCCATCCGATGTTTCCCAAATCACTGTGTTCACTTTTCCAATTAGTGGGCATTCCCATAATCTCTGGCAAAACTGTATGCCCACCTCCTGCAGCAGACAGTAATCCCAGGTGACGTAAACTTCGCCTAGAAAAGAACAGACTGAATTTTATGTATTGTATAGGTGGAGAGAGGATGGGAGCAGCAAGTGAGGGTGTGTTAGGCAAGCAGATGGCTCATAGTCCAAGGAGCTGACAATTTGTTTCCAAAATCAGTGTGGTAAAACAAAAACAGAGGCTTATTTTGACAAAACAGATTTGTTCCAAGAGCTGAAACTCTATTATTTAACTTGTGTATTAAAAACTGCACTTATTCAGGAAAAATAGGTGTTTGATTTAATACTTTGATTTGACATTGCAGTTTAATCTATTTCAAAACTAATGCCGCGTACACACGGTTGGAATTTCCGATGAAAAAAGTCCAACAGAATTTTTTCATTGGATATTTCGACCGTGTGTATGCCCCATCTGACTTTTTAAGTTAGAAAGAGTTAGAAAGAGAAGATGTTCTCTTTTTCTCAGATGTAAAAAATTTTGATTGGAAATTCCGATCGTCTGTATGCTTTTCCGACGGAAAAAACCCACACATGCTCGGAAACAATTTGACGCATGCCTGGAAGCATTTTCTCGGCTCGTTGTAGTGTTTTAAATCACCACGTTTTTGATGGTTGTATTTTAGTGTGACAGTGTGTATGCAAGACAGCTTGAGCGGAATTCCGTCGGAAAAACCCGTCGTATAGTAGAAAAATGCTATTTATTCAAGAAAAAACAGAAGTTTGTTTTCCCAAAAGACTTTACGATTCAAGGCCCAGGAGCCGATAGTTTATTTCAAAACTTGGATCACTAACAGCTGCACTTTTTGGGGGAAAACAGGCCTGTTTTAAAAAGATATTTTGCTGCTTTTCTGCCACAAGCTGGTGATCACTTTTCTCTATCGAAAAGTCAGCAGACCTGCATGAAACAGTAATGTCAAAGCTCTTTTTGTGCCAGTGCTGTAACAGATGATGTCAAACTAAGGAAGAAATTATCATTTAGGCAGGCTTTACATGAATTTGGTTGGTCAATTTCACCTGCAACTTCGTAATATGAAGTATTTTTTGGTTAACAATATTGTAAATGTTTTATTTAGGATGGGCCCAAGCATAACATATTTGGTTAAAATTTTCCTAAATTGTCCTTTATTATTTATTTTGTATTACAGGTACTTACATTGTATCCGGAAAGTATTCACAGCACTCGACTTTTTCCACATTTTATGTTACAGCCTTATTCCAAAATGGATTAGATTCATTATTTTCCTCTAAATTCTACAAACAATACCCCATAATGACAACGTGAAAGAAGATTTTTTGAAATCTTTGCAAATTTATATATAAAAAAAATCACATGTACTTATGTATTTTGCGTAAAAACTTTGTTAAAAGCACTTTTGTCACCAATCACAGCCTCAGGTCTTTTTGAGTATGATGCAACAAGCTCAGCACACCTATTTTTGGGGCAGTTTCTCCCATTCTTCTTTACAGGACCTCTCAAGTTCCATCTGGTTGGATGGGGAGCGTCAGTGCACAACCATTTTCAGATCTCTCCGGAGATGTTCAATTGTGTTCAAGTTTGGGCTGTGGCTGGGCCACTCAAGGACATTTACAGAGTTGTTCCATAAACTCTAAAAATTACATTATATGGTAAAATATAAAGGATGAAGTAAAGAGATACCTAACATGTCAAAACTTGAATTTGCGTGCACCCGTGAAATGGCTGCCATAACCCCGGTATTTTCCTAAATGGCGGGGCAGTCCGCTTTAACATAAAATTGGCCTCCGTGGCGGATTCACCGTAAGATCACTTTTATGGGCGGTGAGATAGGCTCCGCCTTCCAGGGGGGTGTGCCAGTAAATCAGTGCCTCTGTCCTACTTGCATCTGACAGACAGAAGTCAGCTTTGTCAGATTTACACACAATCCCAGTGGCTGCAGCCATTGGGATTGTGCGTAAAACCCACCACTGCCAGGTCCATACGGCATACAGACCTGTCAGTGAAAGGGTTAAAACAGTAGTAAAGTCTTAAGATAAAAAAAATTCAGCCACTGCAGGTTATGTCATAATGTGCTAGTATGCATCATATATTAGCACATAATGAAAGACTTACCTTAAAACAAAGCCCTCCAGCGGCACGCTGTCACCACTGTCAGTGATTCCAGCTTCATCTGGTCTTCCTTCCGAGTTCTCAGGCTCTGGGCTTTTGAAAGGCTGAGCTGTGATGATGTCATTCTCACACATGAGCACGGGAGCCACGGCACAGCGCTCTGAAGAGAGTACACTCAGTATGCTGGCCCTTCAGACTGGAGTGCGCATGGACCCGGACATCTCCAGCTGCAGAAATAGTGAAATCTCCTAAATGGTGCACATTTAGAAGCTATTACTTGTACCTACAGGTAAGCTTTATTATATGCATCCAGTATGTCAGTGGCGGCTGGTGTTTTCTTGTTTGGTGGGGCGGCAAACAACCCCCGTGGCACCTCAAACTCCCCCACTGTCTGCCGTCCCACCGGCGGCGCGGATCAGCAGTCACATCGAGGATCGGCAGGTACATCGGCAGGCACATCGGGCAGGGGGATTAGCTGCGGTGGGCATCTGGCAGCATCTCCTGTGTCCTATTCTCTTCTGAGATCACAGCGGCTTCCGCTGTGCATCTTCTTCCCTCCTCCTAGGCATCCAATAGGATCGCCTGACCTTTCAGCTAATCGGGAAACAGGTAACACACATGCGCTTCCTGATAGGCGGAGAGGCAATTCAGTGTTACAAAAGTGAATATTAATTTACTTTTCTAACACACCTGGGTGGGTTCTGAGCACAATGCTCTGCGCTCTGAGTCCACCCTATTTTGAAGCCTATGGCTCTAGTCAGGTGCTTCAATAAAAAACACCCCTGCCGCTCTAATTCAGGTGCCCGGCATCCTAAAAGGGGCAGGACATCTGAATATGGGGTCGCCGTATCGGCAGTGGGTAGATTCATGTGGATAGATTCATGATCTGCATGAATCTATCGATTAAGCATATAGGGGGGGTGGCATGGATAGAGGGGGCGGCACCCCTGGTATTTGTTGGTACAAATCACTAAGTGGCGTTGACTTCCTCTTTAAAAAGTATTCAAGAAATAAATAAAATGCCACAAAGCATGACCAAGGCTGGAACATTTTTTCTTTTTCTTCCACTCATGGTAGGTCGCAGTACTAAGAAGCAAGCCCAGTCAGTGAATAAAGGTTATAATGCCAAACCAGCTAGACTGTTATTCTTCAGGACTGGCCCTTCAAGCAGAGAATATAATTTTACAGGCTTAATGAATTGGCTGAACAGAATGACATAGCATGAAGGTATATTATCTCAGAAGAAATATGAGCGACTTCTGCTGCTGAACTGACTCCTCTGTGTTTTTTCTCAGTCACAGTTGTATGAAATAGATTGCTTAGAAAGTTTTATTGGGAAAGAAAGAATTTAATAGATTTTTCACTGTATATATTGGTTTTTGCACATATAAAAGTATAAGCTAAGATGATGATGTTGTTGCATTTGTATTGATCTTTGGTTAGGTGGAGTTGGTAAATGGGATGCATTTTATGGTCAGCCCAGGATGTGGGCACCCTTTAATGTACCAGAAATAGAATGACCAACCATTTAATTGGGAAAATTCTTGGTGTACAGTGCCACATCCCAACATAACTATTCAAAAACACATTGAGGAACAAATAGATTCAAAACAAAGGGACTTCAAAGGTTCCGTACCAGAGACAGCAATAATTCAATTAAGAAATGTAAAAATACAAAAAAATAATTATTAATCATAATATATGATAAAACCAATTGGATTAATACACTTCCATAATTTCTCAAGACTTCATAAAATAATGCACCATCAGTGCTAAAAGGACCTAAATATAGCCCACAATGATGTTATTGCACATTCTTCAAATTCTAAGTCTTATGCCGCGTACACACGAACTACGTTTTTCGGCATGTAGAAAAAACAAAGTTTTTCCAACTTAATCATTAAAACGACGTTGCCCACACACGGTCGTTATTAAAAAATGCTCTAGCAAAGTGCGGTGTCGTTTAATACGTACAATGGCACTATAAAGGGGAAGTTCCATGCGGATGACACCACCCTTGGGGCTGCTTTAGATGATTTCCTTTTAGTAAAAGACGATTCGCGCTTTTCTGTCTGTTACAGCTTGATGAATGTGCTTACTCCATTACGAATGGTAGTTTTACCAGAACGAGCACTCCGGTCTCATAACTTGCTTCTGAGCATGCGCAGGTTTTTAATGTTGTTTTAGCCCACACACACGATCATTTTTTACAACCCGAAAAACAATATCGTTTAAAACGTTGTGAAAAAATGCAGCATGTTTGAAAAAAATGTTTTTCTTTTTTCAGGACCCGAAAAATGATGTGAAGCCCACACACGATCATTTTAAATGACATTTTTTAAAAACTACGTTTTTTTCATGCTGAAAAATGATCGTGTGTACGGGGAATTAAGCCCCGTACACACGATCGGAATTTCCAATGGAAAATGTCAGATGGACCTTTTCCATCGGAAATTCCGACCGTGTGTATGCCCCATCGGAGTAATTTCATCAGAAATTCTGATGAATTCCATCAGAGTTTAGATAGAGAACATGTTCTATTTTACTCCGATGGAATTCCGTCGGAATTCCGATGGAATTCCGTCGGAATTCCGATGTGAATTTGGTCGGACAAAGGTCCAATCGCGTGTACGGGGTTTTATGCGTTTCACAGCAAAACCACAGCTTCTTCAGGGACCGACTATGAAAATCTCTAGAATATTAATGAGATAATGATAGTACATATTCATACATCATATCTAAAGACAAATATCAACTTATTTTAAATGTCTATCCATAGAGCTTATTACCACTCTTAACAGCAAGTAGGCATAATTAATACCCCTACCACCAAAGGGACACCGACAGCAAGAACAGTCCTACAGTATCTTTCCCCAGCTAAAAGATGGCAGTGGGTGGCATCAGGTCACTGGACCACACACGGGAGAAGCAGAGACCGCAACACGGCAAACATTAAACAGCAGTAAAACAGTAAATAAAAAACGAATTACATTTATATGTGTACCCATGGGAAACTTAAACAACACATCTAATCAATCATCTCAGCCTCTGACCTGTACCAAGGCTGACCATGGACACACACAAAATAATAACCTCATGCAATAGAACACCTCGACTAAGATAACCATACGGCCATCACATAACCCACCTAACCTAACATTCCCGGAACCAGCACCACATTCAAATAGTCCCTACATATACAACCACCCAACTGAACACACTCCAACTCCAACCATTCATACTCACGCACCAAAAAAAAAAACCCTGGCGAGCAGGAGGGTTAGTACTAATGTACATTTTGATACTCTCTAGCTCCTAGATAGATTCTGTGAGCTCCATTGTCTCTGCATGGTTTGCCTGCGTTTGTGTTTAAAGGACTTTGTTTAGGGGAGACTCCATGTTCACAGTTGGGGTCAAAATCATTGGGCGCAATTACCTTTTGCATAGATGTCCCTTTTTGATTTAAAGTTTCAGGCACTCAAAGAAAACATGAAAAATGTATACCACAAAGCAAGTAATAAAACATATATTGCGTATTCTTGCTGTGGGCTTGTTGAGTATGCATTTATAGTGATGTGAATTGTTCTTTTGTTTCAGACAGACATTATGTGATCGCTTTAAACTCTTTTATAAGTACATAAAGTTCCTGTAGTGAGTTACTGTATTGACCACATTAGCAGCGTTTACCTCATCCCTTTAGTGGTGAAGCCTGCATTTTCTTGTGCTTTTTCGATGTAAATAGTGTCTGAGTGTCTTGAAAGCCATGACGAGCTGCACATCTGTAACTGTTTAAGGGAGTGTTCTTGTGTACTCTAAATGATATTTCGCAACTCATCAGCGCTATAAAAAGTTCTCGTACATGCAAAGCTTGTATCGGTTGTCAGCAAACCTAAGAGCATTGCTGCGCTAATTTGTCTCCAGCTGCCGTGAACCCTCGAAAGAGAAAGACGACTGTACATGCCAAGGAGGCTCACATATTTGTTAACGATAAAAAAAACAAAAAAAACACACTGTTAAATATGGCCCAGCATTACACAAGCCCAGACCTGCACATGAAGTGGCTATTTGATAGTGTATCCCACAGTTAATGACTGTGAAGCTAGCACATCAGCAAGTTACAGTATTCAACTCAATAACATAATACCAGTAAAGATCTGCTAATACTTTCAGGCAAATACCTATAAATAATGACCTATAATTCATTTTTCTCTATTTTTAAAGTGGACCTTGCATCAAAATGTACTATCTGCTTATCTTGAACCTCCCATATAAAGATGACTATTGAAAACATTGAAACCATAAAACATTAGGCTCATCATTCTAGGCTATTGCCTCGTACACGCGACCAGTTTTCCCATCGGGAAAACTGCCATGATAGCTTTTGGCCGGGAAAACTGGCCATGTGTATGCTCCATGCTAGTTTTTCCGACAGGAAAACCACTGGGAATCCCAGCGGGAAAAATGAGAACATGTTTTATTTTTTCCTGTCGGGATTCCCGGCGGTTTTTAAGCTGGCAGCTTTTCTGCAGTGGAGCATACACACGGCCGGGTTTCCAGACCAAAGCTCTCATGGCAGTTTTCCTGTGTGTAGGGGGAAAAAGCTACCGAGCAGGTTCTCGGTTTTCCCTTATGTTTTCCCAGCTGACTTTATACCGCCGGGAAAACTGATCGTGTGTACAAGGCATAAGGTGTAATCACTGGGCCTTCCTGCAGCATTCTGGAAAAAGATTTATGGCCATGTTAGGCTTCATGAACGCTGGCTTAAAAAACATTGCTTCTACAGAAGTTTTGTGTTCTGCATGTAGAAGCAGCTCAATGTTATCCTATGTGTCAATGCACATTAGGATGTTTACAGGCATATTTTGAACTCAGTGTTTAGAGGCAAGAAAAAAAAAAACCTTCTGGTTCGCTTTTCTGATCTGGCAGAAAAAAAATTAAACTCTTCTTAAATCGCCTAGACTTTGTACAAAAAATGCTCTATATGAGCGTTTTTTACTCCCAATTGAACAGATTTTTTTTAAGACTCTTGTGCATGGAGCCTTAGTGCCGTTTCACACTACAGCAACTTGGGATTCGACTTGTAAGTCCTCAAGCTGCCCCAAGTCGCTGGACATAAGAAATGCCATAGAAGTAAATGAGAGCCGTCTTAATGTACACTACTGAAGTTGCTCCGACTTCAGAAAAGGTTCCTGTACTACTTCAAGGCAACTTCTAGGCAACTTATACCCATAGATTTCAATGGAAGTTGCCTCCACGTCGGATCTCCTTCTATATTGAAGCGACTTTACAGGACAAAGAAAATAATTTACCCAGGCAACCCCCTCCCTCCCACAGAGCCGATTATTCTATGATTGGCCACAGCCAAAGTGACCTGTCCTGGAGGCAACTTTAAGTTGCGTTGTAAGTTGCTCAAAGTCACGCTGAAGTTGCCTCCACATCGCCTTGCAAAGTCGTGCTGTAAGTTGGTTTCCCCTGTGTGAACCAGCACTCATAGTGTCTTATTACAGGATCTCACAGTGAGGAACAATGACAGGGGCTGTGAAATAAGGTGAGTGATTTCATCCTGCTTAGGCCAGTGGTCCCCAAACTGCGTTATGTGAGCCAGAAAGTGGTCCATTGTTTGCATTTATCCGGCCCTTGGGTCATTGTTTCCACCTTCAAAAGGAGGCACTATTGCTCCCACTGACACCAACAATGAGACACTATTCATTCCACTGCACCAACAGTGGGGTACTATTCCTCCCACTGACATCCACAGTGGTGCCCTATTACTTGCACTGAAGACAACAATGGGGCACTGTTCATCTTTCTACTGATCAGAGACACTATGCAATTTGTTTTACTCCTATTGACTAACTTCCACTTATGTTTTAATAGTTTCAATTAGGGAGTTTTAGAGCTGGGGACAGGGGGATTCATTCAAGGTCCACTTAAAGTCCTTTGTTCAAACAGCTGATAGCTGTGCCCAATCATCTTGGCATTTCCTCATAATGCCAATAAAATAAATATTAAAACTCAGATCCTGGCGAATGAGCTCCCTTCTATTGTCCTCTCCAAGCAAAAAACTCCCCAGCAGTCAGCTCTATTACCAAGCAAAAAATACCCAATTAAAGCCTGCTTCCATTTTTTTAAAGAACTGTTTGCACACATTTGAAATAAGACTGAAAAGCCACACTTTGTCAGTATAGTGGATAGTATGGCCAATAAATAAATTGAGAGCAAGCTCATCTGGAGAAAGGTGCAGTAACAAGAAATTCTTCCCATATATGTAAAAATGTATGCAAATTTAAATTGTTGTGTTAAAATTTTGGAACCAGATATTATTTAGGTTCCTTTTGATAGACACATTATGAGTTTTGACCTATCTGATACTTATCTGTTATGATCTGCACAAGTTTTGGATTAAAGCTTTCTATGATCTGCAAGATGCTATTTGGATTGAGCAGGGCTTTTTTTCAGCGGGGGAACGCAGTTCCAGCACCTCCTGGACTGACTGTATGTAATGGCAAGGGGTGCTGGGGTGTGCTGCAGGGTATTGATGCTCACTGCTGGGGATCTATTTTTGCCGGGGGGTCTATTGTTGCTGAGGAGGTCTATTGTTGATGGTGGGGGACCTATTGTTGCTGGGGGGTCTTATGTTGCTGGGGGGGTCAGTGGTTGCTGAAAGAGATCTACTGTTGGGGGAGGGGTATATTGTTGATGACTGCCAGAGAGTCTATTAAATGCTGGCTGTGCGGAGATCTGTTGATGCTGCCGGGAGTCTATTGTTGCTGGGGGGAAATTTTGTTGTGGGTGGTCCATTGTTGTTAGGGGGATCTATTGTTGCTGTCTGCAGGGGATCTATTTTACTGATTTTCTTAATATCATTACCAAATTCCATACAAATATATACTTGGTTCTAGATTGCCTAAAAGGGGCGGTACTGGGAGGTGGGTAGAGGGTGAGAAAAGGGGTGACCCAGAAAGGGGGAGTTCCTGTACCTATTGTATGAGAAAAAAGCCCTGGGATTGAGTCATTGTCTTCCAAGCTACTGAGACTGTAAATTAAGCCATCTCACCACAACTGGATCAGTTTTTAGAGATCACTTTTTCAGAACTTAGATTGCAGAAGCACAACAGTGAAAAAAATCATTTAGCTCCAGCAGAAAGAAATTTGGCTCCAGTCAAAAAATTATTAAGCAGCATAGTTGAAAAATCATTAATAGTTCTGGAATTTATTGTGAGATGTGATATGGACTATGGGTATACAGCAGATTAGGATAGTGCAGCCATTGTAATTTAACCACTTCAGCCCCGGAAGAATTGGCTGCTCAATGATCAGAGCATTTTTTGTGATACGGCACTGCGTCGCTTTAACTGACAATTGCGCGGTCGTGCGACATTGTACCCAAACAAAATTGACGTCCTTTTTTTTCCACAAATAGAGCTTTCTTTTGGTGGTATTTGATCACCTCTACTATTGTTTTTAGACATCTGCCATATATACACACTTTTACCGCTCTAGATATAGTTTCGATATCCTGATAAATATATTAAGCATAGTAAACTATTTCCTTAATTGATACATACAACTACACATATGAAGAAAACTTTGTATGTAGTTTTCCTGCTCAAAATTAAATAAATGCCTTATTTTCCTGCCCATAGTGGCTTTTCTGCTACATTGTGTTGACATTTACTATTGAACGATACAATAAAGACAGTCTGACGGATCAAAGTAATACACAAAACCAGGCTGTGTCCTAATCAATGTTACATTAAATTCTTCAGTTTGATTGAGTGTAAATAAGTGACTCTGTGGATTTACCATGTAGCTGTGCAATTATGTTGACATTTTAACAGCCAAAGTGAAACCTGCCATGGAAACCATTGGATTGCCTAGGTCATTAACTGTATAAATGTGTCGGCTACAAAGTGCTACTTGAAATCCTAGACACTCGACTGTGAGATTCTGCTTCTCACCCAGAAGAACATATTAGCACATCATGAAGCATAGAACACCTCCAATTGATATTTGTAGAGATTTCTGATACAACGTCCAAAGCAGACTTTAAATAACATTGTGGCTCAATGAGTACTGAATAATTCAAGACTTTCCTGGTAATAAATTCCCAATAAAGCTGAAGTGGTGCCCTGTGTTGCAGTCAGGAGGGGCATATTAAGGCTGAACTTCAGGCAGATATAAAAGACACGCATTAATGTAGCTCTTTATTCATCAATAAATAATTAAAGTCATTTTTTAAGGCAACTAGTGTTAGTACCATAGGTGTGCGCAGCCTATTGCATTAGGGTGTGCACCCCAAAGCCCAAACACACACTACTGATTACTCACGTTGGTCATTCAGAAAGGGAAATTACATATTTCATAAATTACATATTTACTGGCCCCTTCCCCACTCCTAAAACATCCAAGCAGCAACTGCCACTGCTGGCAGCAGCGATGCGGGGGGGGGGGGGGGAGATGGGAGCCAGGGCAGTAGGGGGAATCTGTGCTGCACAGGGTGATTAGGGTGTGCCTGGGCACACCTGGCACACCCTGTGCGCACGCCTATGGTTAGTACCTTTATTTGAATAGGTATATGCTTCTATATAGCAGCACTCTGAGAAAGGGAGAGGGACAAGACTTGGAACTAATCAGAATCAGTTTGCAGAATTCAAATCTGTTGATAACTTGGGTACGAAAAACGTACAGCAGAACTTAGGTTAGGAAAGGCATGGTCTGCACTCTGACAGAAGGAGAGACTGATGACCTCATAAGTATGCCTAAAGTGACCAGATTTTTTAAATGAAATCCGAGAACATTTACTAGTAATGGCGGCAATCAGCGGCTCTCTGCCAGTCGCCCTGTCACCGCCCGCCTCACAGCCTGTCAAGTCTTATGGCCCGTACACACAATCTGAATATCGTACGACTTTTTTTTGCTTAATAGTCGCAAGTAGAAATTTAATAGGTTACTAAAGTTAAAAAAATTCTCGCACGACAAAAAAAAAAACGGAAGTGATGTCATGTGTTGTAATGTATTTTTATTGTATTTTCGGACGACAATTGTACTGCCAAAACAATCTGGTATCGTACGGGGAACATTTTCGTGCTTGTCAGATTGAATAAAATTGGATGAACTGATGTGATCGGCTCTCGAAAGTAGTGTACACACGATCCAAAAATTGTACGATTCTACCTCGGAGGACAGTTTTCGTCCGATATTCAGATCGCGTGTACGGGCTATTACTCTCCGGGCCTCGGCTACTACTGGGTGGGGTGCAGAGGAAGATCACTCTCCCAGGGAAGGCAAAGAGATAAACAGGGCAGGTGGCTGGCCGGGACTTGAGCCAAGGCAGAAAAGGAATGGGCATGCACCCGAAACTAAAGAAAAATTTATTTTGCTCCGACCAGCATATGCTCATCAGAAAGGGGCACATAGCAGCAGAGCGCGGGGGGGGGGGGGGTGTAATTCTGCACTGACTGTCTTTGAATTTGCCCCAGCCCCTGTTCAAATCCAATCTGGGGACAAAATCAGGGACAGACTTGGTCCAGGGACAGTGTCCTCAATCTGGGCACCCTAAGGTAAAAGACCTTCAGCCTTTACAACATCTTTAAACATGTGTGTCCTGTAATGATTGCTCATTTCACATAAAAAAAAATGGTCCCTACATCTCTTGTAAACTCATTGATAATTCTGCAAATTTCCATTTGCCTACTGTTATAAGTGAGTCTGTCTTTCTTTCTTAAAGTGATACTAAAGCTTTGTGTTTTTTTTTAAATAACAAATATGTCATACTTACCTCCACTGTGCAGTTTGTTTTGTACAGAGAGGACCGATCCTCCTGTTCTGGGGTACCTTGGCGGCTCTAGCGGCTCCTCCCCACAATAGCTAACCCCTCTGGGAAGCTCTCTCCTGAGGGGGTTACCTTGAGGGCGCACTCCTGTGTCTTAAATACGCGGCTTACAAAGCCGCTGAGTGTATGACTCGGCCCTGCCCCCCGGCGGGTGCGTCATTGGATTTGATTGACAGCAGCGGGAGCCAATGGCTGCGCTGCTATCAATCTGTCCAATCAACGCCAAGACACTGTGGAAAAGAGGACGCCGGGGACGCGCATAGCAGGTGAACAAGCTCAGGTATGTAAAACAGGGGGGCTGGCGGGCCCGTGTTTGCATGGGGGTCTGCTCCATATGGCAATGGGGGGGCGATCGCCCCCCTGGAAAATTGCACATTTATCCAGCACAGCTGCACAGCGAAGCACTGTGACAGGCAGCACGGCCGGGACTACGGGATGCGGAAGGGCCAGAACTTCAGCTCTGTGCGTAATAATTAACTGGAAGGGGATGCGCATGTAAGGTTTGTGTGCAAGCAGCCCTGGCGTTAAAGTCTCCCAGCTGAAGATACATACAGAAAGCAGAGCTGCAGCGGGGTGCCGAGTGTGCTCCTGCACCCGACCCCAGTGCGTCCATACGTTGCATTGGGAGATCTCACTCTGCCTGACAGGTGACTTCTAGTCCCGGCCCTATAAGTGACGTCATTCAGATGGGACAGGAAGGGCGCCGATAAACTGTAAGTGTACTCCCATCTGTGCTGAAGGGGGGTCTGTGCGGAATGGGGGGTATGTGCTGACGGGGGGGGGGTCTGTGCTGAAGAGGGGGTCTGTGCTGAAGTGGGGGTCTGTGCTGAAGGGGGGTCTGTGTAATGTAAAGAGGTCCAGTGATGCAGGGTGCTGTGTAATGTAAAGGGGTGCAGGGTGCTGTGTAATGTAAAGGGGTCCAATGATGCAGGGTGCTGTGTAATGTAAAGGGGCCAGAGCTGTGGGGTGCTGTGTAATGTAAAGTGGTCCAGAGGTGCAGTTGTGGAGAGGGAGTACACAGTAGTGACAAAGAGAGATTGAAAGATGCAGTGGGCACAGTGGGGTGTTTTTACATTTTAACCCATAGCGGTCGAAGAAAGGGTTAAATGCGACTGTGTATCGCCGCTGCTGAAGGATGCATTAAGGTGAAAAAACACAAACCTTTACAACCCCTTTAATTATTTTATTTGTTTAAAAATACTAAGGAGAATGTAAGAAGAGTGAGACTTTATAGTGAGAATGGCCAGAAATGGCCAATCTGCTGAAGAGACCTCAGTGATAGAAGTACAAGAAACAAGGGTTTTTTCAGTACACTGTCATATATCAAAAAACTGAAATAACAGTTTTGTGTTGCTTGAGCATTTAATGTCTCTTTGATGTTTCCTTCTCAAAACAAGCCATGAACATGACTAGTTGTTACTGTATTGTGCTTTTTATGTGAGTGCCAACAGTGCAACCACATGGGGATCATTGATCACATTACAAATTATGAGAACACTGCATTTGCCATGCAGATCATTGCAACTGAGGTTAAAATACATTTGTTAGTGAAGTACTGAAAATGAATGGAGGGAATTGTAAGGAATGGTTTAAAGCATGGGTATAGAACATATTCAATTCGAAATTTAAAATGTCTGCCAATGAGAGACCATTGGCCTATGTGCGGGTCATTAAAGGGAACATTGAGAGTGTTCCTAAATTTATGAAGTGCTTGTTATTGTACACAGAGATCTGAGTGGACTCTGGTCATTTCCTTTGCCATGCAGAAAGGGGAATGCACCTTTGACCATACATGCATCACATGCACACAAAAGCTATGTTAGGGAAATGATTGCAGCAGGCTTTGTGGCTACAATCAAACCTCCATCTTCCTGTATATAAACAGGCTAAAAGTTTTTAGAGCAGTTCCTATCTTTGGGGACATTAAATGTCCTATTTTCTTCTTATTTCGAAAATGCATCATGCTGTGACAGAAGCTAACAATGCCAAACAGTTATTTATCACATCTACTTCAACTGCTTCCTACTGTCCTTGTATGCACAACATAGGAAAAAAAAAAAACTCTTCATAACACGTATCGTCCCAAAATGCACTGAAAGAAGCCACAATCATTTACTAGAAACAAATAGTGCAGTGCTAAATAAATAATCAAATGCAATGTGACTAATAAGATAACATCAAAACAAATACTGGGTGAAATTGTCACAATAAAATACAGTGATATGGAAGTCCATATATGTGTGGTGACCACATGATGTGGAAAAAACTCCTTCCAAATGAAGACACTGGATGTTGAAAAGCCAATAGCCAAAAGAAGCTTGAGATAGATTCACACAAAGAGAGGATGAAATACTCTTACCCTGTGTTGTGGACTCATCTGTTTATAAAACAGTTGGTCTGATAAGCTTGTGGTCTTAAGAGACCTGAGTCAGCGTAGCAGGATCACCCCGGCAAGCGATGCAATCTCGATAACTCCTGTGAAGTGGATCTCGAGGACTGAGGCGACAGGCCAATGGACCTTCTACTGCAAGCTGAGTATGGACCAGTTCATGTAAACTCCGAAAAAGCAAAAAATCCAACACGTTTCGGCTCAGAAAACCGTCACCGGGGGGGTGACGGCTTTCTGAGCTGAAACGCGTCTGATTTTTTGCTTCAGAGCACCCCATGCTGCTTTTATTCTTCATTTACGTGATCACTTTTTATTTGTTGTCATTTTTGTATGACCTCCTTTTTATCTTAATAAACCTTCAGTGGTTTTTATGACCTGCACCATTTGGAGCACT
The DNA here is from genome assembly GCF_905171775.1 of Rana temporaria. Classification (NCBI taxonomy): domain Eukaryota; kingdom Metazoa; phylum Chordata; class Amphibia; order Anura; family Ranidae; genus Rana; species Rana temporaria. Next base: position 221,082,909 of record NC_053489.1, read on the forward strand.
CTTTCTTTCTTTTTTTGTTCATTCTTCTGAGTTTACATGAACTGGTCCATACTCAGCTTGCAGTACACACTGCACCACACATATATGGACTTCCATATCACTGTATTTTATTGCGACAATTTCACCCAATATTTGTTTTTTGATGTTATCTTATTAGTCACATTGTATTTGATTATTTTATTTAGCGCTGCACTATTTCTATCTACTATTGATATACTTTGTTTGTTGGAGTGCTGGCAGCTTTTTCACGTTTATTTAATATTCTTTGCATGTGGGTTTAGCGCAGTTTTTTTCTTTATTTTCACAATCATTTACTACCTATCTTAACACACTACCTGTTGGTAGTCAGTGACAGAGGGGAGTAGTCAGTTACTTTCTGCCACCCTTGTAGCGTGTCACCTGAAATTAGATTTTCTTCCCTTTTTTATAGTAGGTGGGCTTCTGTTCTCAATAGAATGTATTGCCATTTTACAATTTTACATTCTCAAAGCATACTGGGGCTCTACGTAGGGTAAAGAATTGGTGGCTCATTCCCACCCCTGCTAGTTGTCTATCTCAATGGCCACACTTTCCATTTGGGATGAGCATACTTTTCTTAGGTACATTACTTTAATACCTTCTGATGAAACTAGGAACTAGAGTGTTCTTGTGATATCACCAGGCAGCAAGTGCATGGCTGCTGGGAAAGCACGGGGCTCGTTTTGACCAACTAATGTACCAAAATCTTGTGCACCCAAGAAGACACAGAGGCTGATTAAGTTGGAAATAGGGCAAGGCCACAGCTTTATTGAACTTTCCAAATGTAAAATCATTTAAAGTACCACATAACAATGCCAGTCACAATTATACTGTGAGCATCCATAACATAAACTCAGAGGCCTGTCTTCATCATCAATGCCAGACAGGCATTAAACTGACCTTAGAATTAAACTTCAAGGCATAGCCCATTAAGCAATATCAATCGCTGGCAAGGTAAAAACAGCCAATAAAGCTGTGAGAAAACTCAAACGGGCAGGTGGTTGGGCAACTCTTGTGACATCTGGACCTTCTCAGAGCAGTGGGGCGTGCAACTGCATAGCCTTTTTCTAAAGTTCAGGCTTCATCCAGTCACCTCATGTTTTAGTGACCAGTCCTAGTGAAGCCATTTAACCTCCCTGTTTTAGGTTGATGCCCACGTAAATGCCATGCTTTTAGCAGTCAAGGCTCCCTCTCCCTGGGGGGTTCCAAGGGCCTTCATTGTCAGCTCAGAAGTTTCTGCGAGTCTTTGTGAGTTTGCTTACATGCCTTCAAAAATGTTGATTGCTGCTTTGGTTACAACTTTTTAGATTCCTTCTAAAGCCAATCTTTACCTGCCTTTTCTAGGTATAGATTACCGTCTAGTTGACATTTTGGCACTACACTTGGGTTGTTTGTTAGCTGTCTGTCACTATTGGTACAGACCTGAATATTATTATTATTATATTATTATACAGGATTTATATAGCACCAACAGTTTGTGCAGCGCTTTACAAACGTGAGGGCAGACAGTACAGTTACAATACAATTCAAAACAGGAGGGATCAGAGGGCAAAGGTACGAATATTGATTTCAATTACAATATTTCATATTGTAAACAAGGAATGTATTTCAGCAAAATCAATACCTCTTTGTAGGGATGCCTGGTCCAGAGTATACAGTCTTCATACTTTACATCTCAAAGGATCCCAAAACAACAATAGTTGACTCATAGTCCGCTTAAAATTGTGACCATCTTGGGGAAGTATTATCTTTATTCTCTGGTATGGATGAGAAAATTGCTGACATGGCTAGCATACTGAAAGATACCTTCATGTTTGATGACTAGTGATGTCAAAGGTTGACAGAGGATGCCAAAGATAAGAATATCTTTCACAGCTGTTTATGCAGCTATTCACGCAAGTCATGCTTTATGCGTTGCTTTATGAGCTCTTGACTTGAGGGTTTTTTGTTGGCAGAGGTTGGAATTTCTTCCAGTTTTATTAGACTGAGGCTCATCAATGCATGATACCATGGAGTCTTAATTCTAGTACGGGTCATTACCAGGTCATGGCAGGGGCCAATAAGGCTGTCACAAGGTTGCTCTTTCCAATGTTTTTCTTTGGTAGAGATAAGAAACATGAGACAACAAGACAGGATGATGTATGATTTTTATATAGTACTATACTGTATTTATAAATAATATACATGTGTGTGTATGTATATGTATATATATATATATATATATATATATATATATATATATATATATATATATGATAGTAACAATGGGTGATCTATAGAATGCGCCCTAAAAAGTCACCCACCGTTGCGCCTATGGAGGAGTGGATGATGCCTAGCTGCTGTTTAGAAGATAATAAGTGAACAAAAAGAATGTAAGATGATGAAACTCTCTAAGGAGTGTCAACAAATTAAAACAGCGCTATCAAATAACTGTGCATATTTGACTATATAAAATACATTACTACAACCCATATGTAATGATATACAGTGATAATAAACAAAATATATCCAGTTTAAGAAATAAACACTAAACTGTGACTGTAATAATAAACACCCGTGATTGACTTAAACGTGAAGTGAACGCACTGAAAGTGCAAGATACAGTCTTTAAAAATAATTTAGAACGTGGCCAAACAAAGCAAAGTTCATGTGTATAAGGATCCTGCGATCTTCAAATTTTTTCAAAAACTTCCACCACACCCGACAGTGCTCAGTGACTCCTCCCCCATCAAATGGACACTCACCGGATAGGTATGCCTCACACTCTCGTGTTTTGGCACAAAAAACCTTATCAGATGTAGTTGTTCCCGTCAATAAAGATGTAATCCAAATATGGCATCCAATCAGTTCCACATATATGTCAGAGAGAGACAAAAGAAGTGCAAATAGTGTGATACCATCAAAGGTTTAATAGCACACCAAAATAAAACTTCAAACAGTGCACTCACAAACAAAATCTTGTAAAACAGCAGAATATCACATCAAGAAACTCCTTCAAACGTCAAAATGGTGAGAAGCGGTCACGGCGGACCCCCGATCAGCGAGAAAAAGTGAAACCAATTCTCCTACTCACGGTGCCATGGACTTCTGTCAGATGCAGCTGCACATCCACTTAAATAAAAAACTTCAAACGCACTCTGCATCCAAAAACGCAGCACTCACTAGTAAAATTAGACTGTATGGCAATACCCCGACATGTTTCGTTATAAAAACTTATTCATGGGACTAACCACACAGTCATAAATGGTTACCTTATATCTGATGTAGTCAGATCAATCAGCCTATCAGTCCTGGGCGTTTTCCCACTTCCTCCAAAACTGTGGGCGGAAGTAAACGATAATCCCAAACTCCTGTGGGCTGACAGCATCATCCACCACCACTGGCTGGTGTATGAATCAATCAGCCAGTGCGATAGGCGTGGCGCCAGTCCCCAGATTCCAATAGGTGAGAGAGTATGTTAATCACATCCCCCAACAGCAGCAGTCTGAGCCAATCACGTGCTGCACAGCGCATCCCGCTCCGCCTACAACGATGGGCGGGCCTAGAGCGCTTATGCAGCCAAAGCTAGGAGGAAGTCAGCGCCTCCTCCATTGGCTGGCTGTCTTACCCAGCAGCCACAGCGGTAAGCCGACCTGATAGGTCGAGCAGACGCTGCTCATGATAGGCTCGCCGCGGGGAATGGCTTCTAACAACACAACAGGGGCAAATCAGCTGTTGTATAGGCAGACGTGGGCGGCGGAAATGAGAGGAAAAAAAAAAAAAAAAAAGCCGATTTCCGGGTGTCCCCGTGACCACGAATCACATCTACAGCACAATCATTACACTGTGTTTATATTGAATAGCCATACAACAGTTCCTAATTAAGTCATCAGCTGATATATATCAATCATGCGCTGGAGTATATCAACAAATACATATAAAAACATTTGTCACTGGATGAAGGCAATAGTCAGTTAAAATAAATTAATAACATTTTGCATTAGTACATATTAGTATCAAACGCTAATTGCAAATTCATATAAATGATTAAATATATATAATTAAAATATATCTAAAATATGTAAAAAATGCATTAAAAATGAAACTCCATAAAATCAATCTAAAACTGGAACTAAATACAAGTGGTGAATTAGTGATCGCTGAGCTGATCGCAAATGGTCACCGATAACACCACCACTGGAGAAGGGATTAATTAATAGCAAAATATCAGATAAATGAATAAAAGAGTACATATACTGAAAAGATGCCAGAAAGGGTAATACTAAACCCACGGAGGGAAAGGTGTGGGTATGATAAATGTCTAAGAATTATTGATGAAGCAATTCAAGTCTACCTCTATATTCAATATATATATTATATTTAGTAATATATATTATTATAATATAGTGTAATAGTAATATAATTGTTAATAATTATAAATACATTTAAGGTGCATTTCAATTATGATGAATTGTTATAATAATACACTATGGTTCTGATCTACTAAAACTGAAGAGTGCAAAATCTGGATAGAAACCAATCAGCTTCCAGGTGTTTTTTTTTTTTTTTTTGTCAAAGCTTAACTTAACAAGTTGAAGTTAGAAGCTGATTGGATACCATGCACAACTGCACCAGATTTTCCACTCTGAAGTTTTAGTAAATTAACCCCTATGTGTTGTAGATTGCCTGTCATATGTAATATTATTGCCATTCTCAAAATCACATATCCAAAAAAATAAATAAAATGAAGCTTTAAAATAGTTGAATAATAACATCTTTAATTATTATAAAAATAGGGGAACTGCTGGTGTTCAGACACACCTTTTAGCTATTTGACATCATCTCTATTTGCCCAAGATGTTCAGTATTGGCTTCATGTGACTTGGGTCATTGATTTAGTTTTCTTCCACCATATGCTCATCAGGGATGAAAAGAGGCTTCTCTTTTAATCAATGAATGTGAAAAACCCATTTATAAATTGCATCAACCAAACAAACACCCTTTGTCTGTTGTTTGTATAAAGAAGCAAAGTCCTAAACTACTGAAACCAACCGCGGCATCTTATGAGTGAGACAAAGCTCGCCCATCTGGAATGGAAGCAACTCCACACATTGGGGTTGATTTACTAAAACTGTAGAGTGCAAAATCTGGTGCAGCTGTGCATGGCAGCCAATCAGCTTCTAACTTCAGCTTGTTCAATTAAACTTTGCCAATAAAAACTGGAAGCTGATTGGTTTCTATGCAGAGCTGCACCAGATTTTGCACTCTCCAGTTTTAGTAAATCAACACCAATGTTAGTTTTTATCCTGTGTGTTATTGCATACAGAACCTATCAAGTTGGCCATACACGTGGAAATATTCAGTCAGTTTCAACCACTTTTGATCCACTGGGATTGCAAAAATGATTGAATGTAATCACTAGAAAGTAAGCAATCTAACACCCATGAGTCGATCAATTGTGAGGTCAAAAATTGAGAAATAAATTGACAGCTTCAATAAAAAAGGAAAATTGTGATCAAATTAAAATGGAATGGAAATGGGAAAAAGCAATCAGGTTTTTCCACCACGTCATTTAAATTTCATCTCCTTGTGGTTGTTCAAAACCACCAGTGTAAGTCTTAGACTGATTTGTGCTTTTCATAAAAAATGAAGGTGAAAGATTGATGTATAGATCAAATTGCTGGCTGTATGGCCAGCTTTAGAAGCTATTCATACTTTACTGCATGAAAATTCATTTAAAATAGAATCATGTTGTTTCCTATGTGGCCGGTACACATCTGGGCAATGTAGTGGGGGTTATTTATGAAAGGAAAATCCACTTTGTACTACAAGTGCAAAGTGCACTTGAAATTGCTCTACAAGTGCACTTGGAAGTGCAGTCGCTGTAAATCTGAGGGGAGATCTGAAATGAGGGGAGGCTCTGCTGATTTTATCATCCAATCATGTGCATGTAGTTTGCACTTGTAGTGCAAAGTGGATTTGCCTTTCGTAAATAACCCCCAGTGTGTTTTTAAAGGGAAAATATATTGCCCTATTCACGACAACATTTGCATTTGCAGTGAATCCTGTGCGCATAGGCACGCATAGGCCCTTTGATTTTTTTCAACCACTTAATGACCCTTCTTGGATCCTTCATTCACTCTCATGGAAGTGAAATACGACTATACTACACTGAGCTTTAAGCTTCTTTATCAGTCATTTCAGTAACTCCATATGTAGAGAAGTTACATGCTGCAAGTAATAATGGGAAAAGATGTAACATGCAGAGTTACATCACCAAGTGTGGCTGTGCTCCTTGCAGCATTTAGCAACCTACTGAGTAGACATCCTCATTCTGTAGTTTTAAACTTGCATGATCTCTGCAGGATAATATGAATATTCTTTTTGATAACATCTGTGGGAAATCTCCGCAAGCGACCTTTATAGCTATCACACCAGCTCTCTGCCTTTCTCGAGTAATGTGGTGTCAAGTATTTAACCAGTGATCTTCCTGTGAATTATGTCTCCTGTTTCTCCTCCTCCATACAAAGAATTGAGTGTTTGATATGCGACTATCAGTGACACATGAGCTGTGCAGAAAAATGAAATGAAAGCTGGTACTTACAGTCGTGGGCAGAGGGATGATCTATTTCTCCTTTGTGACATACGCTTTATAGCATCACCCACCTGGACAACAGATGTAGCAGCAGCTGTTCTGGAACCGAGGGCATTGTATACATTTTTACATGATTTCACTAAAATTAGCCATGTACACCACTCAAATCTTACTATGCATATTTGGTTTCTTCTTTGAATATCATGCAGCCAGAGAGCATTGGATTTTTGAGCGTGCCAAGTTATGTGTTAAAGGGGTCCTCAGGTTAAACAAAAATGTAACAGCTGCTTCTAAGCCTTCTGTGTAGCAATAAGGGGATAATAATTGTTCTCTGTTAATTCTGTTCTAGCTAAATGGTTAGTGTAACGGAACCCCAAATGGGACAGGGGTTAAATCCGTTCACGATATTCCATTCCACCCAAGACAGCTTATCGACACTCCACAATCAGGCAAACGAACCCGACCGATAAGAATTCCCCCAGAAACGAGACACACAGCTCTGGTTGAGGTTCAAAACAGGGAATGAATCTTTATTATCTGCACATGGTAACACATTTCTCTTCAAAGTACATCCCTCCCACCCTTGGGAAACAGGGTAGGTTAAATTGTCCAATGACAATGGTGATACAGGTCAGGTGTGTTCAAACTTCTCCTTCAGTAAACAGTCTTAGCAGGGGGGGGGGGGTTGCTGGAGTGATTCCCCCCCTTTCCTCACAGCAAGACACTTTAACATCCCATAATAGGTATTCAGACTGTCTACCAAGCTCCAATCCACATAGCAGACTTAATTACCACAATAGACAATGGAATGCAATCACACCCCACCCCTTTCATCACAGCAAGCTTACTAGTATACATCAGCCAACACACAATATATATACAATACATACAATATCTGACCGCATTAAATGTGACTAGCACAGACCATAGTGGGGTTCTCATTCACCCTGTGCCCCTAAAGTGACTCCCGTTACATGGCTCCCTCCTTGTGGAACACTCTGGCAGACCCGGCTTGATCCTTTTCGGGTCAACTTGGGGATGTCCGGAACTAGGAGGCCGGGATAACGTCTGTTTGCCGGGATAAACCATCAGCATTGCCATCTGGCTTTCCAGGTCGGTAGCTGATGGTGAAGGTGAATAATGGAGTTCAGCTCTGGAACAGTCACTTGCTTTGCTCTCTCAATGGCTCCCAAAACCTGTTGCTGATGCTCTTGGGACAGATAAGGCACCACCTGGATGCAAATCCCATTTAATCTTTTGACAATTTCAGCCTGTTTGTGCATTTCAATGTTCAAGCCACGGGACATCTCATAATACATGACGTAGTGTCGTTGCATCTCCGATTTCTCTCTGGCCAACTTGTCACATTCCCATTTTAGACTGTGATATTGTGCCGGATCTACAGTACATGTCGGGGAAGGTAGTCTTACCCGGGTCTCAGCAGCAAGCGAGTTGGTTCCAGCAACGCGGGTCTGGGCACAGGTAGTCACTGTGTGGGCTTCAGCGGGGCACATCGGGGCGTACGCAGAAATAAGGGGGGCCAAATCATTCCCCAGTAGTACATCTGCTGGCAAATCCTTCATCACCCCCACATTCACATGTCCCGAACCAACCCCCCAATCCAGGTGAACCCGGGCAACGGGTAGCCGGAAGACGGTGCCTCCCGCTACTCTTACGGCTACGGTGTCTCCGGTGTGCTGGCTCTCTGGGATGAGTTTCTTCTGTAGCAGGGTCATTGTGGCCCCAGAATCGCGTAGTCCATTGGCTACCTTTCCATTGACCCAGACAGTCTGCCTGTGTTGCTGCCTGTTGTCCTGGTTAGCTGCTTGTATCGGATCTGCCTCGTGCAGAACATCCCAATGTTCTTCCTCCTCAACGCAGTGGGCCGCAGGCATGGGTGTGCAGAGGTTCCCCCTTTCTGGCTGTCTCCATGACTGTGACTGCCTGGGTGGATTCAATGGACAGTCTAGCTTTCTGTGTCCTAGCTGTTTACACCCAAAACACCTGATGGGCTGTGAGTAGTCCTGGGAGTTGAACCTAGGCTTCAAAGGATAAGTGGCCGCTGGAGGTGGTGTTGTAGGATGGTCCGACTGGGGTTTGTAGGCAATAGGCGGCGGGGGTGCCGCTGATCGATAATCCACCCGAGCTGTGGTCTTGACCACAGAGTTGTCCAGTTTGCGGGCGTCTGTGTATTCGTCCGCCAGGCGAGCTGCTTCAGACAAGGAGAAAGGGTTTCTGTCCCGGACCCATTCTCTGACTTCCCGGGACAGTTTGTCAAAGAAGTGCTCCAGCAGGAACACCTGCAGCACCTCTTCCCCGGATTCTGCTTGGCATCCATCGACCCAGTGGGATGCTGTGCGGTGTAGGCGGCATGCCCACTCGGTATATGAGTCTCCAGTCTGCTTGCTCGTCTCTCGGAACCGCCTCCGGTATGCCTCTGGTGTGACGGCATACCTGGCCAAAAGTGCTTCTTTTACCAGTCCATAGTTCATAATATCCTTGTCTGGGATGGCCCTGAACGCTTCACTGGCCCGGCCGGACAATTTCCCAGACAAAATGGTAACCCATTCCTCTGTGGGCACCCGGTGTAGGGCACATTGCCGTTCAAAATCAGCAAGGTACCCATCAATCTCCCCTTCTGTTTCGATGAAGTTCTTAAAAGCAGCAAAATGTATCTTTCTCCTTTCAGTCGGTGCTGCTGTGACTTCTGCTGCTGCAGAACGTCTTTGCCGTAGTCAATTTGCGTCCACAGCAGCTATAACTCGGTCTATGATCTCCGGTGGAGGGTTAGGACCATAGTGTGCCAGTCTTAGTTTGACAGCCCGATCAAAGCTTGCCTCCTCCGGGGTCCTGTCTGTTACGCTGGGCCTTTCTGTTATGTTGGGTCTTTCCGCTCCATCCATTTGGACAAGTTCTGTGATCACGTCCATCTTCTTATGGTTTCTGGCTGGTCTGCCCCAGCTCTCCAGTAAGTCCTTGAGGGTGGAGCGCTTCAGCCGTTCCTACTTGTCTCCATTGTCCTGTGTCCTTGTAGTTGTCATTTAAGGCTGTGGGATCATCTCACTGCTTGCCAACAATTGTAACGGAACCCCAAATGGGACAGGGGTTAAATCCGTTCACGATATTCCATTCCACCCAAGACAGCTTATCGACACTCCACAATCAGGCAAACGAACGCGACCGATAAGAATTCCCCCAGAAACGAGACACACAGCTCTGGTTGAGGTTCAAAACAGGGAATGAATCTTTATTATCTGCACATGGTAACACATTTCTCTTCAAAGTACATCCCTCCCACCCTTGGGAAACAGGGTAGGTTAAATTGTCCAATGACAATGGTGATACAGGTCAGGTGTGTTCAAACTTCTCCTTCAGTAAACAGTCTTAGCAGGGGGGGGGGGGGGGGGTTGCTGGAGTGATTCCCCCCCTTTCCTCACAGCAAGACACTTTAACATCCCATAATAGGTATTCAGACTGTCTACCAAGCTCCAATCCACATAGCAGACTTAATTACCACAATAGACAATGGAATGCAATCACACCCCACCCCTTTCATCACAGCAAGCTTACTAGTATACATCAGCCAACACACAATATATATACAATACATACAATATCTGACCGCATTAAATGTGACTAGCACAGACCATAGTGGGGTTCTCATTCACCCTGTGCCCCTAAAGTGACTCCCGTTACAGTTAGTATTAAAGTGTTTCTAAACCCAGGACCCTGCATTCACTATATCTGGTCTCCAATCTGGTCTCCCACAGTACACAGAACATGGAAATGCAATGTGTCTGGTTAAAGCTTGTAAGAGGCGTTTTCATTCTGCACTGACTGTTCTATTAGGATGCAGGACCCCTGACACTCTATCTGGACAGTGCTGATTGGCCCTGTGCTGATCACATGCACCCTCCCAAGAATAAAAAAAACTCTCTAGTAATACACACCAAACTGAGCATGTGCAGCCTGTCCCCTGGCTCTGTATTATCAGGATATATATTGAGGACAGTGGGAGGAGGAGAGGATCAGAGTTGACAGGATCAATCAGCCTTTTTGCACAATGCAGAGGATTAACCCCTTAGGTTCCACAGTGAGTATAACAAGCATGCTTTACCGCATATACAGGCTGATTTTACTGTAAATCTGAATTTTACTTTAAATCTGAACTCCAGGAAAACCACTAAATACATAAGAATGAATACACAAATAAAAGCTGGCAGGGCAGGAGACCTGATTTCTCTTTGCAGTTAAAGTCCCATTACTTGCTCCTTACCTGAGTCCTAGTTCGATCCAGTGCTGTGCCCGAGTGCAGCAGTGCTGCTCTCTCTTCCTCTCTTCACAGGACTTAGTGAGAGCAGTGGCAACCATTGACTTGAATCAAATGAAACCATCATTAGTGTAGTGCTACACCGGTAGGAGCCACTGGATAGGATGGGTCCTCTGTTCTTTACCTGGACCTTCTCAAGAGCCTCATGCCCTCTGACACACCAAGTTGAGTACTCAAACATACAACATCACAGGAATTCACTGCACCACTTAGTACCCAATAGTAGGAACCAGGTAGTAACAGCAAATCGGTTATATTGTCAACCAATATGGTTCATAATTGGGCAAGCACACCATGGATTAACAATAGTAATAACTTATTTTAGCATGCAAAGTGATTAAGAGTAAGGCAGCATAAACCGTAGCAATTGCACCTCAAATGCAGTAATAAAGTTTAAGCTATTGAGTGCTGTAACTATGCTGCCAGAGCACATGTATGGTGGTGATGCTAGTCCTAGACTGACTGGGTATGCACTGTACAAAAGAAAAGTAAGATGGTAATGGAGGAAGCAGGAGAACAAAGGGGACTTTCAGAATAATTAATATGGGAGCGGCAGTTCTTTGAGGTGTTCTTCTGCCAGCTATCGTTGGGGCCATTTACGACCATTGGTGTACCTAACTACAGTCCTAGTTAACCTGCATTAAGTAAATTTACTGTATTGGTACAGTATAGTCTCAGCACAGGTGCAAGATAGATGTGGTTCAGATGCAGTAAAGGTTCAGTATATTGCAGTGTAGAGTTGATATAGGTGCAGTCTAGGTTTGGAATAAGTGCGGTATAGAGTGCAGTATGGATTGGGTACACTTGGTGTCCTGCTGTCAGTGGCTCAGTAATGGAAGAATAGCCCTCTCACCAGTCCTCTGGATGCTGCGGTGACCTCTAGCTGTACAAGGGGTGCCCCCATGGTTTCTCCCCAAAAGCCTTTGGTAATCAGTGGTGGGAAGCAGACAGTGAGTGAATGCTCCAGTTTCCCTGCGGCAGTGGTACAGGTGCTGTGATGTGGGCGGTGCCCTTGGGTGTCCTCACTCCCTGTCTCAGGCTTGGATCTCCTCTGGTATAGTCTCCCACTGACAGGGGAATAGCCAGACCAAAGTGCTTTATCTTTCTTAGTCCCTCTGTGCCAAGAGAAGGAACAAAATAAAAAAATCATCTCTCACCCCTCCTATGGCACAGTACCTTTTGGGAGTGTGAGGAATGTATTTGTCCCATTATATAGCCACTATGTTAAACTACAACTCCCAGGATACTCAGTGCTCTGCATAGCAGTATATGGGCTTGCTTGGATTTAGCTCTCCCCCTGATGGCTGGAGGAGAATGGTGCAGCATAACATCAGTATCTCAGTTAAGGGAGAAGACTAAAATGCAATGTCTCCTTCTTCATATTGCTATAGCCCAGCACCTAGCTACATTACTTTCTCTCGTTTTTTTATTGACCCATCAATAACTGATTTGATCCTTTTGTGAAATCGGCAATTGATCATTCAGTTTTATCGCACCATGTATGACCACTATAAGTTTACTGACCTGCATGCTTTCTGGGAAAATACTGAAAACAATAGGTCAGGCCTCATACACACAACCGAGTTTCTCTGCAAAAACCAGCAAGAAACTTGCTGGGAGATATTTTTTTTCCCGAGGAAATCGGTCGTGTGTACATTTTCTCTATTTCCTTGATGGGAATGGAGAAAATTGGCTTGTCGAGTTCCTTGACAGCCTAACAAGGAACTCGACGAGGAAAACGATGTGTTTCGCCCGTCGAGTTTCTTGGTCGTGTGTACGAAGCTTCAGGATAACAGCCAGCCTATAGCTTTGCTGCCCTGAGTTTCTCCTGTAAGGGAGAGGGAGGGATGCTGCAGCTGGAGATAGCACTGGTATGGTGACATGGAGCCAGGCAAGTGTTCATGCATTACTTGCATTAAAGTGTTACTAAACCCACATTAGTAAAATCAGTCTGTATTTGCAAAAAAGCATACTTGTTATACTAACTGTGGAACCTCTGCATTGTGTAAAAAGGCTGTTTAATCCTATATGCACAGATCTTCTCCTTGAATGGTCTCCTAAACATGCCTGGATAAGACAGAGTTAGAGGAGTCAGGCTGCACATGCTCGGTTTGATGTCTATTGCTAGAGAGTTTTTATTTCTCTTGGGATAGTGTGTGTGATCAGCACACGGCCAGAAAGTGGGTCAGGGGTCCTGCATCCTGATAGGACAGCCAGTGCAGTATGAAAACTCCTCCTACAAGCTTTAACCGGGAACTGATAGAAGTCACAAGACTGCTATATACTGTTGTTAAGAAAATGTATTTAGAAGTTTATATTTAAAACACGTAGACTTTAGTACTACTTTACTTTACTTTACTTTAGGTTTACTTTAAACATCATCTATAGATGTTTGGAATATATTTTATATATATGTGGAAAATAAAACAACTTGATGTAAAAAAATGTTAGCTACATAAATATGGTTAAATATATGTAGTTATTGTACACATGTATGGAGCAGTCACATTTTCTTATCACATACATAGGCACTGCTTCCTGCTGCCCAATGCTCTGATCTTTCTCACATGGCAAGTCTACACGTTGCCCGATTCACTGAAAACAATGTGCGCTCTGTGTGTGGCTGATAGCTTATCTGAATAGTTGGTAAGGAGTCCCTGTCACTAAACCATTCATTTCAACAATATAATTCCCAAAGGATTACATGTGCATTCATTGTATTTTCTGCATGTTTTTTGCCTGTAAAGCCTCCCTTTTTTTTTTTTACTTCCAAAAGCCCTGAGACTGCTGCTGGGTTCTGCCATCTTAGATGTGATGTCAGCAGCCCCAACAGACTCAGAAGTGTCACCTCTCCTGGCTGATATATAAAAGGAAATGAGGCTCATTGCAAGTGAATATAATGATATATGGAAAAGGAAAAAGCTGCAAATGAGCATTTAAAGTTTAATCTGCTTATATTTTGCCGCCTTCCATGGTTAGTCCCTTCCGCTCATCAACATTCTAATAACATTATATTAAAACCAGTGACATAATCACTGGTTTTCTATGCTTTCCTATGCAGGCAGACCATGGCTTATGGGAGTGACCAAAGGGTTTCTAAACATTACTGCCTGAAAATATCACAACACTCTGCCTCAGTGTTCCTCCTAACATAGATCAGTGGTCAGATGGTTCAGAAGGACTGCCCAAATTTCGATCCATGTTTGGGCAGGGAGGATGTACAGAGGACGCTCTACCGAGGGTCTTCTGTACAACTACCGTGTTGGATTTACTGGCTGTAGTAGCCGACAGAGCTGATCAGTGTATTCTAATGGCGGGGGGGGGTGTCCTTGTCAGAATATAATAGCTCAGTGGTGAGGATTCTCTCATTCACCTCCAATAAGTGAATGGGGAATCAAGTCAGTTTTTCTTTTGCTCAACCCGCTGGTTGATTCATGTATGGGCTGCCTAAAAATCATCAGGCCTCGTACACACGACCGAGTTTCTCGGCAAAAACCAGCAAGAAACTTGCTGGGAGATATTTTTATGCCGAGGAAACCGGTCGTGTGTACATTTTCATCGAGGAAACTGTCGAGAAACTCGACGAGCCAAAAAGAAAGAATGTTCTCTATTTCCTTGACGGGAATGGAGAAAATCGGCTTGTCGAGTTTCTCGACGGCTTCACAAGGAACTCGACGAGCAAAACGATGTGTTTCGCCCGTTGAGTTTCTCGGTCGTGTGTACGAGGCTTCAGCCCTGATGCATACAGTGGGATGGCTCTTGGAAGGAGTTGTGAAAATATCAAAATGTCTTGATGCAGTGACGGCTGGTGCTCAATGTTTTGCGCCATTTCACAGATATTGGAACCAGACAGATATAGAATTGTATGTCTTCATATACTTACTGTACATGTATGCATATTCTGTAATGGTGCAGGACAAAATTTGCTATCAGTGTTTACCACCCCAGTGTGTCCCCATACTCCGTCTGACAACCAGAGCTGACCACAGCCCACAATCACTTGCTTCTGAATCCAATACATATATGAGTCTTATTTATGGTATAAATTAGTGGTATCTAAACTGTGGCCTGCTGGTCAGATGCGGCCCTTTGCTTGCCTTTATCCTGACGTTGAGGCATTATTCCTTTTACTGATAAGAGGCATTTTTCCTCCTATTGATGCCAATGACAAGGCACCATTATTTTCACTGACACCAACATAAGAGCATAATTCCTCCTACTGACACCAACATTAGAGCATAATTCCTCCTACTGACACCAACATTAG
Organism: Rana temporaria; assembly: GCF_905171775.1. Classification (NCBI taxonomy): domain Eukaryota; kingdom Metazoa; phylum Chordata; class Amphibia; order Anura; family Ranidae; genus Rana; species Rana temporaria. Next base: position 221,098,098 of record NC_053489.1, read on the forward strand.
AGCATAATTCCTCCTACTGACATCAACGATGGGGCCCTATTCCTTCCACTGACACCAATGGTGTGGCATACCTCCTCCCACTAATATAAGTGTTGGAACACTATTTCTTCCACTGACATCAAAGATGGGGCACTGTTCCTCCCACTGATACCAACATTGGGGCACTATTCCTCCCATTAACACCAATGATGAGACACTATCGCTTCCACTGACACCAACAATAGCGACCTATTATTCACCACTGACACTAACAATGAGGCAGTATTCTTGCCACTAATAGCAATGAAAGGGCACTAATCTATCCACTGACATTAACAATGAGACACTATGGGGTTGATTTACTAAAGGCAAAAAGACTGTGCGGTCTGCAAGTACAGTTTCTCCAGAACATAGTAAATGAGGTAAAGCTTCACTTTACAAAGAATACCCAATCACATGCAAGGAAAATAAAAAAACAGCATTTTTGCTTGCACATGATTGGATAATGGAAGTCAGAAGAGCTTTTGCTCATTTACTAATCTCTGGAGCAACTGCTCTTTAAGATTACAACTGCATTTTGCAAAGTGCACAGTCTATTTGCCTTTAGTAAATTAACCCCTATGCCTTCCACTGACATTAACTATGGGGCACTATTGCTCCTACTGACACCAATGAATGAATGACTTGTATAGCACAACTCATGCGAACTGAATCGCCTCTGGGCGCTTTTTCCAGCCAGAGTCTGCTTGGCTGGTGCGGTCATTTTACCCCGTAGGATCGTGACACGCTTGGGACACACAGTCATACACACAGATAAACATATATATATACTGGGCCAATTTGGACAAGATCCAATTTACCTACCAGCATGTCTTTGGAGTGTGGGAGGAAACCGGAGAACCCGGAGGAAACCCACACATGCACAGGGAGAACATGCAAACTCCAGGCAGATGGTGTCGTGGTCGGATACGAACCAGCGACCCTTTTGTTGCTAGGCGAAAGTGCTACTCACTGCACCAATGATGGGGCACTGTTCCTCCCATTGACACCAAAGATGAAGCACTATTTCTCCCACTAATACCAATATTAGGGCACTATTCCTTCTGCTGACCACAAGCGCTATGTAAATCTTTTAACCCCACTTACCACCAAGCCTAAGACTTTCCTTACTGCCACTGATGCAGGGGCATTTTCTACTGCCACAGGCCGGCCCCCAAAAAGTCTGATGGACACCAAACTGGCCCTTTGTATAGAAAGTTTGTAGATCCCTGGTAAAAATTATAAATATACAATGTGTAAAGTGACGCATTCATGGTTGGTGCCATATAAATATGTGTAATAAATAAATTAATGCGTTTTAGATATATTGGATAATTTTCTGAGTTACAGTTGTACCACTGTAGTGGTGTCCTGTATTGTGCCAAGCTAGCATAACGTGTTTTCTCTGCAACATTTTATTTGTCCTGTGATATAGTTCTATATTGTTACATTCTTCAGAAAAACGACCACTAGTGTTGTAGGTCTCAAGGGAAATTAAAACACGTAGCATACCATTCAAACTGCACTGGGTGGGGGATGTTGTTATTGTGTACGGTGTAAATCCCAATAGCACAATTCATGTATTTCAGGTTTTATATTTACCTCTTATGAAGCAATAAAGATATCTGTTAGGCACATCGTACAGATTTCTCAGAATATTTATATTCAACGTTTGTAAGTTATAAGGACAGTGGATGCCTTCCATTTGTATTTACTATAATGTCTGATTCGCTGACATCAAGTGATAGCAGTGATAGGTGGATGAGGTCCCAGCAAACTTTCTAGATGTGCAAAGACAAAGACAAAGACTGATGCTTGACTGTAAAAATGTCACACACATAGAGATGATCACCAATCATTTTCTCTTATGGTATGGGTTCATGTACGTGAGCACTTGCTCTGTGTAAGTTCTCTTCGCAGGGTGAAGGCAGTGCATGCTGCTTATGGTCTAAGTACATTGGAGAATTTGAATCACCCAGTAGCTGGAGATGAACCCCTTGCTGAGGATTTTTTGTTAGCAGCACTTCAGTTTTAGCTATCAGGAGATTACAAAATATTCTGGTTAATATAGTTACAGTAGATTTCACTGAACCCTTTGGTTTGCACACTAAGGAAACATTGGGTAAGTGATGGACAGAAGGTGGTAGATCACCCTACTTCTTACTGCCCCTGTTTGATAGCATATTTGAATGTGTTAGTATTCTCCAGGTCCTTTGCACTGATCCACAGTGTTTAAAGCGGAGTTCCACCCAGAAAAGGAACTTCCGTGCATCGGATTCCCCCCCCCCTCAAGTGCCACATTTGGCACTTTTCAGGGTACAGGGGGGAGCGGATACATGTCAAATCCAGGTATCTGCTCCCACTTCTGGGGAAAGATCGCCACAATCTGTGCAGCGAACTACGTAATGTCCAGCCCTCTTCCTCCCCCCGCCTTCTGGGAGACACATAGGCCCCAGAAGACAGCAGGGACCAACAGGAAGCACAGCTCAACTCACATATCCACAGTAGGAAACAGGCTGTGAAGCCGCAAGGCTTCACTTCTGGTTTCCCTTAATAAGGATGCCGGCACCTGCACTCGGAGCCAAGGAATGGGTCAGCTTCGGGTGCCAACATTGCGGGCTCCCTGGACAAGTAAGTGTCCTTATATTAAAAGTAAAAAAAAATAAAAAATTCCCAGGCAGAACTTCGCTTTAAAGCGGAGTTCCATCCAAAAGTGGAACTTCCGCTTTAAGCACTCCTCACCCCTTACATGCCACATTTGGCATGTCATTTTTGGGGGGGGGAGTAGAGGCTTCGGTAGGAGTGGGACTTCTTGTCCCACTTCCTACTTCCACCTAGGGTCCGCCTAGGTGACTCCTCTGCCCCTAGGCGGCCCCTCCCTCTAGGCTATCTCCTGGGACACGTAACAGGTCCCAGGAGATCGTCTGTCCATTCGGGAAGCGCAGCGCGATTCGTGCATGCCCAGTGTGTGCCCAGCTGTGAAGCCGAAAGCTGTCAAGGCTGGGTGCCCAGAATGTGAATGGAGACGCAGAGGGGAGGAGCAGGGAGAGGAGCGGCACTCCGTACGGCCGCATCGCTGGACCATTATAAAAAGTCAGCAGCTATACTTTTTGTAGCTGCTGACTTTTAATAAACTGTAAAAGGCTGGAACTCTGCTTTAAGTGCACAAGCGCACAGCATTTTTCCTATGCTATGAGTAGCCAGGGCTGATATTCATAGTTTACATTTGTCCCTAATTTTGAGGGACTGTTTTTCTTTTTGAGACCAATTTCCTCTGTCCCTTGTGCAGCCTCATTTCCCCCTCTTTTTGGTTTGATGTGTACATCACTATACAATAAGGTGACCAGATTTTTAAAATTAAATCTGGGGACATGTTTATTTTTTTACTAGTAATGGCGGGAATTGGCGACTCCCTGCCCATCGCTGTCGCCGCTGCTCGCCTCACAGCCTGTCAAGTCTTACTCTCTGGGCCTCGGCTACTACTGGGTGGGGAGTGGAGGAAGATCACTCCGCCAGCAAAGAAGATAAGCAGGCAGGCTGCTGGCCGGGACTTGAGCCAAGGCAGAACAACATGCGAGCGGAGCTAAATGAGCATGCACCGGAAACGGAAGAAATATTCGCTCCGCTCCGACCAGCACATGATCATCAGAAATGGGCACAGATAGTGGAAAAAATACACCCCCCCCTAAGCTAGTAGGAGGGGCAGAGCAGAGGTGTGCAATTCAGATTTTTTTTTTTTTAATTCTGCACTGACTGTCTTTGAAATTGCCCCAACCCCTGTTCAAATCCAATCCGGGGAAAAAAACGGGGACAGACTTGGTCCGAGGACAGTGTCCTCAATCTGGGACTGTCCCCGGAAACCGGGGATGTCTGGTCACCCTACTATACAAAGGGGTTGATTTAATAAAACTTGAGAGTACAAAATCCAGTGCAGCTCTGCATTAAAAATCAGCTTAAATTTGTATTTTATTTTTTGTCAAAGCTTAGTTGAACAAGCTAAAGTTGGCTACCATGCACAGCTGTAGCAAATTGTGCACTCTCCAGTCTTAGTAAATCAACCCCAAAATGTATATATTACTACTAAAAGTGTTACGCTGCACTAAAAATGTTATTCAACCTCTGTATTAGTGCATTTGTTATTTTGTAAGCCAATATAAAGGAAAACTAGAGGTAAAAAAGCACTGGTGGGGTTAAGCAAATCATTTTCTACATATTAGATCTTTGCAAATCGTGTAACTGGGGTTGCCTCAGAGACATATACCTACATACTGTGTACTAAAAGGCATCCCTCTTTTTTATTTTAGAATGTTGGGTGGTATGGCTGACATGGGTGTACAAGATAAGGGCATTGTGGAGTGAACATGGTCGATATGATGAAATGTTAAAAGAATTTGTGAATATACCAAGTGGCAAGCATTTGCAATTACAGATCTGTGAAGCCTCGTACACACGACCGAGGAACTCGATGGGCGAAACACATCGTTTTCCTCGTCAAGTTCCTTGTTAGGCTGTCGAGGAACTCGACAAGGCAAGTTTCTCCATTCCCGTCGAGGAAAAAGTAGACATGCTCTCTTTTTGGCTCGACGGGATCCTAGACAGTTTCCTCGTCGAAAAATGTACACACGACCGGTTTCCTCTGCAAAAAAAATCCCAGCAAGTTTCTCGTGTGTACGAGGCTTAAGACTACAGTCACTACTCTCAAGGAGCTTACAATCTAATGCCCTATCTCACATACATATGCTTAGACCAATTAACATGGCAGCATGTCTTTGGGGGTGTGAGAGGAACCTCTTGCAAGCACAGGGAGAACATATAAGCTACATGAAGATGTAACTCTATTTTGGGGGGGGGGGGTTATGAGAATCGGCCCTCCCTAAACAGGATAGTGTGTTAAACCTGTAGGTAAATAAGACATTAGACAACCAGAACCTTAGCTTGAAGTGGAAGAGTGGGTTTGAAAATAAAATTGGCAGTGCCTCCATCCAGGACAGGGCTTCTGTGAACAGAGGGGATCCCCTTCCTGGGAAACTATCCAGTAATCTAATCAAAGGAATTGGGAAGAACTACTGCAACCGGCATATAACATTAAGCCTAACTATTTAGATGCACACCAGTATGAAAATAGTACAAGCTTTATATAAGAAAAAAATATTAATAGTACATATGTACAAACAGGTATTAGCAACAGAAAGAGTCCTGGTGGAATTGTACACATATCTCCAGGTATGTATAATTATTAATCTTGATACTTCCATATGAATATTGCCTCAAAGTTCAGTTACAGGGGCTCCTGAAGATGATCGGCATCTGTCTTTGTGTCAGAGACCTGAAGAGAAGATCGATGGTGATGGGGAGATCCGTCAACCAGCCTGGAATGCAGATTGTCCCCAGCCGAAACTATGGTGTGAAACTTAGAGTCAGCCTATCTACTCTGTGTCTTAATGCCTAGTAGTTTCTTATCAGTCATGCAGCTGGACCTCCAACTACCAAAAATGGCTGAATGCCTAACCTGGCTCTAGCATATGCTGTTTATCAAGCCCTGAGCTAAAGCTAGCTACAGAATTCCAGACCAGAAGGGACAGGGTTACCTAGTATAACAGGGGCAACATATAAATGCTATTGCAATTAATAGGTTCACCTACTAATATACTAGAAGGTGACTACTACATACATACAGTAGCACAGACCCAGTTATGTGAAATTGTGTATGTGAGATAATAACAATAGGACAGAGATAAGTCTGTCATAAGGTTTTAGATATACACTGAAGAAGCTACTGTGTGGGAAGTTGCAGTTAAACTATTAGAACATAGGAATACTTGCCTAATAGTCTTTGCTTTTTGTCTGGGTGAACATACGGCAGCAGTAACAGCCCCATGTGTATAATGCCATGCGACTCTCTTTCAATCTCTCCTCTTTCTGGGGATTTTAAAGCCAGCCTCCCAGAGACAGGAAATGCTAATACATAATGATACAAAACACTGTAAAATGTCCTATAGCTAACAGTAGAGGGCAGCAGATCCCTAAACAGATATTGTCCTGGTTGTGATTGAAACCAGAGACTCCATTGCTGCAAGGCAGAAGTGCTAACCACTAAGCCACTGTGTTGCCCCATACATAGAGACATTTTTATATTTTTTATGTTTCCATTTCTGTTTGCATGAAAACTGTGTCAAAATGTTACATTCCATTTGTGTATATTAGATGATTATGTTTATTTACAATTTATTAACACATGTTTTAATAATTACCTAAAATACAGCTCACCTTTAGCAGTATCAAGTGAATTTGCCAAAGTCACAGAAGAGCCCTCTTGAAATAATGTTCATGTATCCTGTAGGGAGGTGTTGGCATTTTTCATCATGGTGTAGAAATTATAGACAAATGTTGACTTGCTCCGGACCTGATAGTGGGTAGTTGTATACCACCATTCCTTACAATTTAATAAACCATATGGACTGTAGATAAATCTATTAAAAATCTGGGCCTACACTTGCGCATCATAAACACAGCTGAAATTAACACAACCCCCAATCATAAGGGTTTTATTTTCATGGTCCCAAGATAAATGATTGATCCCAATGTATTCACCCTTAGGCACAGTCACACTGATCAAACTGTGCACCTGCACCTCTTCTAGTGAATAGGGGGAGGGAATACTGGTTACATGAGCATAGCATATTGCTTCAAATGGCAAGATGACTTTATTAAATCAATTGAAATTAAATTAACAAAAATAGGCAAGCTAGAAAAAGGCATTTCCCAGAAGAATTGACTAGACGTGTATGAATCATTTTGTCCAGCATAAATCAGGCATTGTTCTTTGTAGATGATCAGAATAACCATCATATCATGTGGCGGCAACTCATAGCTTTACGTGAGTGAGTTTATCATTGTCATCAGTTTAATTATGATGGTGGCTTATGCGCTTTCTGAAATAACCAAATTTGTGTGCCATAGCTACTGATTCTTTAAATGCTCAATAAACTCATATGTTGTATAAAGCCTCATTATCTTACTAAAATAACAATTTGTTTTACACTAGGAATCCATTAAAGGATTTCTCATTTTTCTTAGTTAAAGGATCAGTTAGCCCCAAACTATTTATATTTTTGGTGCATGCTGGAAAAATAAAAGCACCCAACAATTTCCTTAATTATTTAAGAACTTTCTGCTCTTGAGGTATTGGATCTGAATGCACATTTGTGGCCAATATGATGGTTTTTCACCCTCCCTGTTGGCTTTTAAAAATGTTTTAAATTACACAGCATGCAACAAGAATTTCAGGAACATGTAGTGGTGGGCTGGAGTGCTCAAAACTCCCAAGTGGGCGGAAATAGGAATTTGATAGGCAGATTACATGGTTTTAGTATCCAAAGCATATGATAAAAGGTAGACAGTACACCATGCTCCAACTATAAATAATAAAAAAAATAATTTGGATTTATTAGTCCTTTACACTGCCTCTCAGAATTAATATTATTAATTAAAGTGGATGTAAACCCGGTTCATGAAATTTGAGCTGGGCACATATAGCTGCAGTATTTTGTTATCTCTCTTCAATGAGCTATGTCCCATATCTCTCTCCGGAACCATTCCTCTGTTATCAGCCTGATAACTCCTGATAAATTCTCAGACATTTTAGACAAAAGCAGCCTGAATCTTCTGTCCAGGGAGGTTGCTAAAATAGATTAGCAGAGAGCAGGTCCTATTACAAAACACCTCTGAGGCCGCTTACACACGGTCGATCCATCCGATGAGACTGGTCCGACGGACTGTTTTCATCGGTTCACCGCTGAAGCAGACTGATGGTCTGATGTGTGTACACACCATCAGTTAAAAACCTGATCGGGTCAGAACGTGGTGACGTAAAACACACGACGTGCTGAAAAAAACGAAGTTCAATGCTTCCAAGCATGCGTCGACTTGATTCTGAGCATGCGCGGGTTTTGAACCAATGCTTTTGTGTACTAACCATCGGTTTTGACCTATCGCTCAGCCGTCCATCGGTTCGATTTTAAAGCAAGTTCTTTTTTTTTTGACCGAAGGACAAAAGACCAATGGGCCGTACACACGGTCAGTTTGGACCGATGAAACTGAACTTCAGTCAATTTTCATCGGTTTGGACCGGTCGTGTGTACGCGGCCTGAGAGTCACTGCCTATGATGAGAGGGGGTTGTGCCTTTCCTCCAATTAGCAATTTTAGCTTTCTTGGCTGTATGCCAGACATCACACTCTGTGTTAACCAGGAAGAGAAAGTCTCCTTACACAATCTTAACTTTCTAAACAGTATATAAATGGGAAGACAGCAGATATAAATGTAAAACCTATGTAGGCAGATTGGTTTCTTTCATCCCTGTCTATCATCTGAGGCTGTTCACTTCACTGGGTGTATGGAGGGTTTACATCCACTTTAATATAATACATTAAACTTCCAGTGTACTGAACCTACAGAGTTTCTGTCATTTCAAAGCACAATGTTTGTTTGTTGCCCATGCAGTCTAGCACTATTGTGCCGCGTACACACGATAGGTTAAACCGATGAGAATGGTCTGATGGACCGTTTTCATTGGTCAAAACCGATCGTGTGTGGGCGCCATCGGTTATTTAACCATAGGTGAAAAAAAAGCAAATTTGTTTTAAATTTAACCGATGGATTCCTAACCGATAGGACAAAACCGATCTTTAGTAGTCACAACCATCGGTTATAAATCCACGCATACTCAGAATCAAGTCGATGCATGCTTGGAAGCATTGAACTTCGTTTTTTTCAGCACGTCGTGTGTTTTTTGTCACTGCGTTCTGACACAATCATTTTTTTAACCGATGGTGTGTAGGCGTGACGGACCATCAGTCAGCTTCATCGGTTAACCTATGAAAACGGTCCATCAATCCGTTTTCATCGGATGGACTGATCGTGTGTACGCGGCATCACTGTTTATAGATGACCATCTGCTGACACCCGTAATCACCCGCCTCCGCAAAGATCCGTTTTTTCGGACGGAAGAAAATCCTATTTTTCTTCCGTCTATCGGATCGGGTGAACACGGACATACAGTCCATGTTCATCCGATCCCCCCATAGGGGAGAGCGAAGGAAAGACAGGGCGGTCCCTCACAGTGTGCGGGGACCGCCCTGTCAGCCGACGGCTCAGCTGGGATTTTACGGAGGATCCCCGCTGAGCAAAGCGGCCACACGGAGGCGGATCATTACTGATCCGCCCCGTGTGAAAGGGCCCTAACAATGGTGCCATTTATGACTCATATTTACAGTATCAAAGCATGAATACAAGCTTCTATAATGTCTGCTAAGTAGATACAGTTTTGAAGTTAGATCCAATTGGCAGTCAACGTCCCTAGCTAGTTTGAAGCTGCCCATACATCAGTGAATTTTGTTTGAATGTTTGTATGGAAATTCAGAAAAATTGTTCAGCAGAAAAAGAAATGATTGTTCCAAAAGGCTATTTTTCCAAGCAAAATTCTACAGGTGTATGTCCAGCTTTGCGGTTGACTACTCTGGCAAATGGATAAGTATGACAGCAAGTGTCGGAGCATCGCAGGTGTTAGTTCTCTATCACCTTTGTGGATGGATACATGGATAGGTTCAATTAGGTAAACAATAGAATACACAGCATGATCAATTACAAATACTGTATTTCAATAAAGAAAGGCCTTATAAATGTCTCTTTATGTGATTTTGTTTGCGGATCCAGCTATTGTTTCTTCATCACGTTTCTGTAGTGTCACAGTGTAGGTCTCTTGTTTTTTGTGCTCCACTGAAACTGTAAATGAAGCCTCATATGTCCTTGCCTTCTAGATTAGATCAGGACCTCTAAGAGGTCAGGCCTGTGAGCCAAAGGTCATATGTTGTCTACTTTACGTGACTTCTCTATTGTTATTATTTTAATTGGCCTATTTTGACTGTCAGGCACAGATGCTGAGTGGGAGAAATCAGGTTTAAGCTTGCTGGTCTAGCATATCATTTCAGTCCCGTCTTCCCAGCTAAATCCTGCAGCTCTAATGCACTTCCATTCTGAACTCCTACAGAGACGGTCTCAAACACCAACCGCAGACTGACATCACACCGTATCACTGCATTATCTCCGCATCCGTTACTGTTACAACCATCCACGAGTGTAAACATGTTAATTCGGTACAAGAGATTTCTGCATATCCTGAAGCCATTTCAGGGACAAATAATGCAGTCATTGTACATAATTAATTTACATATAAGTGAACATGGTGACACCACAGTGTAAAATTTGCATTATAATTTATTTATAAGGAGGTAAAATATTCAGGCGTGATGATAAAAGGTAATGACTGGTAATGCTGTTCCTTGTTGTTTCACTGATGAACAACAGATAACGATTCCAAACTGTCTCTGTATGAGCTAGCAGTCACATGTCCAGATATAAAAGTTTATACATGTGTTAGTATGCATTTCTTTTAAAGCCCAACTCCAGGATTAGCAACCCCCCACCCACTCCCTCTAGCGAATTGTTGGTATGAAAAAAAACCTCTTAGGTTGCCTATTTTACTTCCTTGTGTATATCATTTTCAGTGAGGAAAAATCATACATACTCCAAAGCACATGTGCATCCCGAAATCAAACACAGAATCCAAAACATTGGCATGGCAATTCAAAAAAAACAACACACAAAAAATTACCAGCCAGCCTGCAACAAATCAAATTGACCTTGTCTAACAGTTCAGGTTACAACCAAGGGGTTTCGTTTGCACACATTTATAGATATATGCGTAAGCTATATTCGCGATGTAAACTGTGATAAAAGCTTTCAATAAATATAGAATGCAAAAATAAAAAAACTAGCTAGGGACATTGGCTGCCAGTTGGATATAACCTCAGAAATGTATCTTCTTAGCAGACAATATGGAAGCTTGCATGCATGCTTTAGAAAATATCACTCATCAAAGGCACCATTGTTATGATAGCAAAACAACTGGCTATTGTACAAGAAATTCCAGTGTAACCAACAGCCTTTTATCTCCAAAGAGATCTGCAGGTATCATCTTTATAATGCCCCATAAATAACCCAAACACGGATATTGCTAATGTCACAAAATTTACGTCCTTTTTTCCCCACAAATAGAGCTTTCTTTTGGTTGCTTTTGATCACCTCTGCGGTTTAAATTTTTTGCACTATAAACAAAAAAATTACGTGAATTTAAAAAAAAAGCCAAATTTTTTACATTTTGCTATAATAAATATCCCAAAAATATATAAAAAAAACGTTTTTTTTCCTCAGTTTAGGCCGATACACATTCTTCTACATGTTTTTGGTAAAAAAAATCTCGCAATAAGCGTTTATTGATTGGTTTGCGCAAAAGTTATAGCGTCTACAAAATAGGGGATAGTTTTATGGGATTTTTATTAATATTTTTTGTTTTACTAGTAATGGCGGCGATCAGTGAGTCTCTCGTGCAACATTGCTGGATAGATATGGGCTCAGGTAAGTATTAGGGGGGCTGCTGCACACTAAAGGCTATTTATCTTAATGCACAGATTTCATTAAGATAAAAAAAAAAAACTCCTGCCTTTACAACCACTTTAAGCAAACATTACCAAAGATGCTCACACTCTATGCATTTGTTTGCCAAAACATTTCATCATTCTATGTAATAATGGTAGATTATATGGGTAACAATGTGCTTAAATAACAGTAATGCCACATACACACGATCAGGCTTTTGCCCGGCCAAATCACATCGGAATACTGACGGAATTCCATCGGAAAAATATAGAACATGTTCTATATCTAAACGCCGATGGAATTCATTGGAATTTCCGACGTAAAAACTCAGATGGGGCTACACACGATCAGAAAATCCGATGGAAAAAGTCCATCTGACTTTTTCCATTGGAAATTCCGATCGTGTGAACGGGGAATTACTCTAAGTTCAGTACACTTGAAGAGCCAGTCATCTATCCCTAACTGCAGGCAACTGTTACATATGCAGATACTGTACATACAGTATGAACAATGGTAGACAGACATGGCTCCTGACGGCCTGTCATTGCTTTGTACAGCCTTCCTTGGCCACAGCTGTTCACATGTGATTTCCAGCCAGAGGAACCTGCTAAATCTTGGCGCAGGAATCATGGTTCTGCCCTAAACGCAGGTGCGAGTAAGACCTTACAGTTACACATATTCCCTTGGAAACAAACTTTCTTTGAATTTTACACCTTTGTTTCTAAGTGATAATTGCACATGTATGTATTATGTAACTCACATACAAACCATTCGTATATATGGAAATCATTTTCTGATTTATTTTTACTGTCTGTAACCAATAACTGTAATGCTGCACACCAGGCACCACTGTGTTCATGTCTGAGACCCCTGGCCCTTTGTCATGCATTTAGAAACAGGAGGCTTGGGAAGGATTCTGCTCATCTCTCCTCCTGCTTGTAAAGTGTTATCTTGTTTTACAGTTACATATCTGGGTATGTTCTGGGGAATTAGACGCATACGAATTATCCTTATGTCATGTCTCTAAATCGGTCATATTTTTTTTTTACAACTACATTCTTTCATAATTAGCTGAATTCTCTTGAGTCCTTAAATCAATGGAAATGGCATATACAATTATACTGAATATAAAACTCTCTAGTTTTACATGTTTTTTTCAGAACCCCATAATATACACAAAGACAATGCATCATGTTAATTAATCTTATGCATATGTTAATGTAAATTCACACAATTAGTGAAAACAGTGTGTAGAAATATACATTTAAATCTGAACCCTGGGGTAAGCACATATTGTCTAAATACAAAATGTGTACTCTCATGCCCTGTACACACGATCGGTTCATCCGATGAAAACGGTCTGATGGATTTTTTCATCAGATATCTGATGAAGCTGACTTTCATCAGTCTTGCCTACACACTATCAGTTAAAAAAACAATCGTGTCAGAACGCGGTGACGTTTACACAACGACGTGCTGAGAAAAAAGTTCAATGCTTCCCGAGCATGCGTAAACTTGATTCTGAGCATGCATTGATTTTTAACCGATGAATTTCCCCACAGACGATCGTTTTTTTCTATAGTTTTTTTAACCATCAGATCATTTTAAAACAGGTTCTAAGTTTTTTCACCGATGGGGAAAAAAAACGATGGGGCCCACACACGATCGGTTCGTCTAATGAAAACGGACTGTTTTCATTAGACGAACTGATCGTGTGTACGCGGCATAATTTGCATATTTTTGCACTTTGTGTATTGCTTCCAGATCTGTTCGATAAAGACCAGTCACAGCTGCACTCTCTCCTAGTGCAGGTTGACTGGTCTTGTCTGCGCCCTCTCCTGTAGGATTCGGCAGACAGCCTGTAGTGGGTGGAGCCTGCTGGTTTCCTTTGACAAATCTACTTTCTACACAGGACAGTGATGTCACTACTAGTCTTAAAATTAAATATCTGAGTTTGCAAAGGCATTTGGTGCTTTCAAAATAGATGATGTCCTGTGCATCTATTGCCAAACATATTTAAATAATTGTTTTTACAGCCAGAGTTCAGCTTTAGGCCCCTTTCATATGAGCCTCTTACCAATCTGCTGAGTCAGGTCAGAACAGTGCGGATGTCACATTTGTGTTCTGAGTTTTTTTTCCATGTAAAAATACAGACTCTTGTAATTCCTATAGGTGGGTGAATGTAAGCAGACTGGTGCCTGCCTATTTCCACCCAACTTTGGTCTACAGCCTCTTAAGGTGTTTACTGCTGTCTGGGGCTCCTGCTGACAGTGTTACCAAGACTGGTTCCCTCAATGAACTGTAGCTCCCCAGTACCGGCAGCACTCATGCAGCCCCAGACCATGACTATCCCACCACAATGCTTGACTGTAGCCAAGACACACTTGTCTTTGTACTTCTCACCTGGTTGCTGCCACACATGCTTGAGACCATCTGAGACAAATACGTTTATCTTGATCTCATCAGACCACAGGACATGGTTCCAGTAATCCATTTCCTTGGTCTGCTTGTCTTCAGCAAACTGTTTGCAGGCTTTCTTGTTCATTATCTTTAGACGAGGCTTCCTTCTGGGACGACAGCCATGCAGACCAATTTGATGCAGTGTGCGGCTTATTGTCTAAGCACCAACAGGCTGACCCCCCACCCCTTCAATCTCTGCAGCAATGCTGGCAGCACTCATACGTCTATTTCCCAAAGATATGACGCTGAGTACGTGCACTCAACTTCTTTGGTTGACCATGGCGAGGCCTGTTCTAAGTGGAACCTGTCCTGTTAAACCGCTGTATGGTCTTGGCCACCATGCTGCAGCTCAGTTTTAGGGTCTTAGCAATCTTCTTATAGCCTAGTCATCTTTATGTAGAGCAACAATTCTTTTTTTCAGTTTTCTCAGAGAGTGCTTTGCCATGAGGGGCCATGTTGAACTTCCAGTGACCAGTATGAGAGAGTACGAGTGATAACAACAAATTCAACACACCTGCTCCCCATTCACACCTGAGACCTTGAAACACTAACAAGTCACATGACACCGGGAGGGAAAATGACTAATTGGGCCCAATTTGTATATTTTCACGTAGGGGTGTACTCACTTTTGACAGCAGTTTAGACATTAATGGCTGTGAGAGTTATTTTGAGGGGACATCAAATTACACTGTTATACAAGTTGTACACTCACTACTTTACATTGTAGAAAAGTGTAATTTCTTCAGTGTTGTCACATGAAAAGGTATAATAAAATATTTACAAAAATGTGAGGGGTGTACTCACTTTTGTGAGATACTGTAAGAGCATCTCATGTGAATAATAATCAAAGTAAAAGCAGCACCAATGTGCAATCCCAAAATAAAATATCCCAGTGCTTATAACCCATAAATATTATCAAAAACACCATGAAAACATTAACACTAATATGTAACATATCAAGCATAAACAATTGTACAGTATATATGTCCAAAAAGGTTGCCGCAAATCCTCAGCTAATAACGTTTTTTACCATTGTGGAGAAACTTATCTGGTTGAAAACTTTCCAGTGTGTGTCCCATCACCAATTTGTGTGAGATGCACATTCACCAGAAATCCAGCCTCTACAGCTAAAGGTACAAATGCCTTATCACATCGGCATATGCATAACTGCAGAGACCATAGCAGGACTGCAACTGTAGACTTCACTCCCCTGACAAGAACCACTTCAAACTCCTGATAGGAATCATCTGATCTTTGCGGCAAATGCTGTCCAAGAACTCATAGGTGCAGTGTTTCTCAGAAGTCTGGGCGAAACACATAGGAGCTTACATGCAGGGTAATTAGTCACTGTCTAAGGATTCAGAGCAGTGGCCCACAGTTGAGTTTTAGTGAGCTGACCTTGTGTTCATGTTTAATTTGGATTCACTGTTTGCTTTTAATAAACCCTACTACAGTATGAGCTTGCTCCACTTGTTTATGGGAGTGGTAGAAAAAAAACTAGTAAAATAGGGTGGGGTAGTGGCGCTGACCTACCTATAAACTAGTCCGAACCATAAGGTGGGTACAAGGACCCTAAAGGGTGAAATAGGTGATGGTGAAATATCAAATATCTAGCATGCTATGTATAAAGGGAACATGCATGCAGTCTAAAGATTAGTATATAAATGTGGATATGAAAACAAATGTGCACCCCAACTGCATGGGACTAATGTGCAAGGTGACAAATACCAATGTCTAAGTGCTAACATGCATGGATAAACATAAGCAAAAACAAGTGTACAAATAATAACCACAAACTATACTAGCTCTGACAACTGTCAGCTAGGCTGTGCAAACCTCAAGAATGTATATTAGGTGCAAACCACTCAAGGGCTAAGTGGTCGCCTAATAAAGGTAATAATAATGCTGATAAGGAAACCTGTGTATAATGAAAAAATTTGTGAATACAAAGCATAAACCAATGAATAGTCCCATCAATTGTGAGAAAAATGTAGATACGATGAAAAAATTCTTCTCCAGAGCAAAAAAAATAAATATAAAATTATAAAGTCACTAAGTGGTGGAAACACCGTCCAAAAAATGAAATGGTTCAACCAGTGCTTTCAAAGGTGCACCTATAAAAGGTGGGTGATCAGGTATACAATAGTGAAGATCCACGCAGTGGTCCCGGTGCTCCCCCTCCTGGGTCCCCACTCACCAGAGGCACTAACCCCTGCAGGGGTAAAGTGCACGTAGTTATAGCCTCCCACGGCTCCTCTGCTCTGCTTAGGAACTCCTTCGCTTCCTTGCGGGGCTTTCCAAATCCAGGGGTTAAAGTTCTTTATGAATCCAAAGTCCTCTTGCTGGCTTCTTTCATCTGACATGTGCTGGCCATAGAAGTTCTTAAGAGCAGCTTAGGATGACAACCATTGCTACCTCCATAGACACAGGGGAGGAGTAATGTAGCCACCCAGGGATGGAGAGTGTGTTATTTGCAGGAGTACCGGGTTAAAATAAAGCAAAGAAGCCTAAAAAAAAAAGAAAAATAATGCAGTCATTCCACCAACGACTAGTAAGCTACAATATATTACATTTTTAGTTTTGAGGTTAGTTACACTTTAAAGAGGGGGTTCACCCTATAAAAAATTTTTCTTAAATTAAGCATAGTAGCGCGAGCTACAGTATGCCTTTATTTTTATTTTTTGCCCCGTACTCACTGTTTAATCCTATTGTGAAGATTCAGACTCCCCGCGGGGAATGGGCATTCCTATCCAGAGGGAAGATGATTGACGGCCGGCTCTGGCGAGTCACGCTTCTCCGGAAATAGCCGAAATAGGACTTGGCTCTTCACGGCGTCTGCGCCTAGTCTGTGCGCAGGCGCTGTATAGCGCCGTGAAGAGCCGAGACCTACTCCGGCTATCTTCGGGGAGCGTGACGTGCCATAGCCGGACGTCAATCATCTTCCCTCTGGATAGGAACGCCCATTCCCCACGGGGAGTCTGAATCTTCACCATAGGATTAAACTGTGAGTACGGGGCAAAAAAAATAAATAAAGGCATACTGTAGCTCGCGCTACTATGCTTAATTTAATGCTAGAATGTTGTTATTGAGGGTGAACCACCGCTTTAATGATTTGCAAATGCTGATGGCTTAGTCACCAACACGCTAATATAACTGCTTGAAAATTCCAGGTTGAGCTCTGTATATCCAAGGTAACCCCATCAACCATGATATTGATATCTAACTTGATTCATTATTTGTAACACAAGTTAAATAAAAACTCCAACAAATTAAAAATGAAACCCATAAATGGATATGGTAAATGAGTGGATCTGGAAACTAAGGTGCAGATATCTCAAGCTCCAAGTCCCTCAGGGACATACAAGCCAATTGTATATGCTTACTGAAATATCAAATGGCTTTGAATGATTGGATGTCACTCTTGCCCAGGTAATTTCCTTTTGATCCTATTATACTTGATAACCCTTTTTTTTTTTTAGTTTACTGTATTATACATTTTATTTGTGCTGTATTAGGCCTTTGTAATAACGCAGCACAAAGAGCAATGTTGATTTGTAAAGTGCAGTACACATTGAGACCAATCACGTTTCACATTTATTTTTTTACTTTTGGGCAATTAAATAATAAAAAATCTTTCCTGGCTGTTTTCTAGGTGTTGCGCATTGCTCTTTGCCTTATAATAAAAGCCTGCTGATGATAGATCTTTAAAGCACAAAACATCTCAGCGTTTTTACAGCACAACATTACAGAGGAGGTTTAGGATAACTCATCTCAGAGCCATCACAAGTAGTTTTTCCTGGCAAGACAGCCTCTCCTTGATTTTATTGCTGATTATATTAATATGATCCTAAGTTCAAGCTGGCAATTCAGAGATGCCATCTATTTCTGCTCACAGGTTGTTCTGTACCATAATTGGAGTTGCTGTATATTGTTGTCATTTATTTTTATAGATAATTACCTATTGTTCTGCCATATCAGTTAAATCATACTTTGGCTGTAATTGGAAGCAGAAAATGTATTGGGAAGCATACATCTGGTATCATGGTACTGTGTACATTAATACTGCAGCTTTAATCGGTGCAATCTGTGAACGCACACATAAAGGACAGGAGCCTATTTTCTTATCATTAAAGCGGAAGTAAACCCATCCATAAAACAGTTTCATTTCCAGCACGTTCCGGAAATGTAACATTCTCCCATTGGTTGTGCTCTCAAACAAACTGTCAAACCATCCAATGGCTAGTGTCATAGCTGATCACATGTGCAGCATCATGGCAGTTGTAGTTTAAACAGAGCCAAAGATGGCAGCCTCCTTGGCTGTAAATGATAGGGGAGTTTACTTACACTTTAAATAGTTAAAACTTAGGCTGGCCATAGATTATGTCATTTTTTTTTCTTTCAACTATGGGTTGAAAGAAAGAAAGTCACTCGATTCCTCCATCAACCCTGACTGTATTGATGGGGAAATCCCTCCTGCTGCACTATTGCATTCTGACAGGGGAGGTTTCCCCACTGGTTGTACTGAAGGTCAATTGATAGATCGACTTCAGTATAACCAGTTTTCCCATAGATGGATCGAAATGTGGCCAGTATCTGCAGAACCAACCACATTTAGATCCATCTACGTCTATGCTTTAACGTTGCACATAGGGTTTTCACAACTGGCCATAGAGTTTAGGGGACATTGGAATTGCAACCATGACCATCCCAGGTTTTCTGCTGTGGTAACTTTTGCCCTCATAAAGAATGGATGCTTGAATCACGCAAGTGTTTCTATTTAGAATATGAATAGGGTTAGGAGACTTCATTCCTTGAAGATATTCTCTGTGATTGTATGTAGGGAAACCATAATAATCGGAGACTGTCTGAGGTGGTGTCGTGAAGCAGAGTCATGTGACTATCATCTGTCTTCAAGGGGCACCATTCGTTTTGCCTTTATCTAAAAATGGTGACACTGGTGTCTTATTTGGTTAACAAACAGTAGAACACATAGCCTAGATGTCTAGATGCCTGCTTGGAAATGTGTACTGAGCAGGTGGTCCTTGCAAGAGATAAATGTGGCTTGAAAAATATGAAGATACAGTGACAGTATGGTAACCCAATGGGGCCTATTTATAAAAGAATGACTGAAATGCCATTCAGTTTCACAACTTATTACTTAATTTGTTGATTTTGTTGACAGTTTGAAGGTGAAGAACTGTCATGTGGTGAAGGAAACACTGAAGATGCCTGCATTATAAATACTTCTGCCTAGTACACACGATAGGATTTATCCGCGGATACGGTCCTCCGGACCGTTTCCGCGGATAAATCCTCTGAGGATTTTGATCCGATGGAGTGTACACACCATCGGATCGAAATCCACGCCGAATTCCCATCGCGATGACGTGTCGCGCCGTCGCCGCGATGATGATGCGGCGACGTGCGCGACGCTGTCATATAAGGAATTCCACGCATGCATCGAATCATTACGACGCATGCGAGGGATGGGTTCGGACGGATCGATCCGGTGAGTCTGTACAGACCACCGGATCGATCCGCTGGAGCCGATTCCAGCGGATAGATTTCTTAGCATGCTAAGAAATTTTTATCCGCTGGAAATCGGTCGGCCCGAAATATATCCGCGGATAAATATTCGCTGGATCGTACACACCAGCGGATCTATCCGCTGAAACCGATCCGCGGATCAATTTCAGCGGATCGATCCTCTCGTGTGTACGGGGCCTTCTGCTTATGCTACTTTTTGAAGAAAGTATTGTATACTGTACTTTAAAAATGCACATATTTTGAGTTAGTATTGTAGCATTTATCTTTAAGTAATCTTTGAGGTGGCATCTAAGTTTTAGATGCTTGCTCTTACATTTTGCTCAATGGGTTCCAATTCAATCTTTAGACAGACTGCCTTTATGTCCATACTTTTAACACAGATTTATCTGTTTAATCAAAGTTAGTATTTATCCCTTCTCAGTTGTAGCTCTCTGTGGGTTGCTAAGTTTGGCTGTGAATGGATCATGGATTTTGGGTAAATAACAGTGGTACACAAACACTGGTGAGCTCTCACTGGAATCTGTGTCCAATAAGCCTTGTTAAAGTGGAGGTTCACCCGAAAAGTTAATTTTTAACATTAGATTGAGGCTCATTTTGTCTAGGAGAATTGGGTAGTTTTTTTTTAAATCGAAGCAGTACTTACCGTTTTAGAGAGCGATCTTCTCCACGGCTTCCGGGTATGGGCTGCGGGACTGGGCGTTCCTATTTGATTGACAGGCTTCCGACGGTCGCATACATCGCGTCACGATTTTCCGAAAGTAGCCGAACGTTGGTGCGCAGGCGCCGTATAGAGCCGCACCGACATTCGGCTTCTTTCGGCTACTCGTGACGCGATGCATGCGACCGTCGGAAGCCTGTCGGAAGCCTGTCAATCAAATAGGAACGCCCAGTCCCGAAGACCATACCCGGAAGCGGCGGAGAAGATCGCTCTCTAAAACGGTAAGTACTGCTTCGATTTTAAAAAAACTACCCGATTCCCCTTGACAAAATGAGCATCAATCTAATGTTAAAAAAAATTTTTTGGGTGAACTCCCGCTTTAAGGTGGATGCTGGATGTGAAAGAGCATCCAATGCCCAAGTTCTTTGGGTTGTCTTTAAAATGATCTCTTGTTGGAAAGGCCCACCAAGATACAAGAGCAAGCCTTGCAAATATAGACATGTGTATTGAGCTGTCTAAGCTGAGATTTACAGCATCTGGGGGCATTTTGTAGGGAAATAAATGTGGTAAATGCTTCTCCTAATAACCAGCTGAACAAGACCTTCCTATGCAAATTAATGCATCTCTGCTGCAATTTCCTCTATGTAAAATAAATGCATGCAACATGGAGGAAAAGAGACACATGAAATCACTAATAGGCGTGTTCTATTTCAAATGCCAATATATGTAATGACACAGAAGCATAACTAGAACTTTCAGGGTGTAAGAAACGTACATCACATTTCAAAGCATTCCTCTTAATATGGTAGTTTGCAGAACTCCCCTATACATCAGAGCTCTCCCTTACATCATGATCTGTAGCATTCCCCTTTACGTTAGCTTTCCCCTTTACATCATGGTCTGCAGAGTTCTCCTATACACCACAGTCCAAAGAGTTCTCCCTTACATCAGAGTCCATAATTCCCCTTTACATCACAGTCCACAAAGTTCTCCCCTACATCAGAGTTCACAGGATTCCCCTTACAGTGTACCCAGATGAAAAGGAGAACTCTGTGAATCCTGATGTACAGGGTAACTCTGATGTAAATGGAAATGTGGTGAACCATGATGTAAAGGGGAACGCTGTAGACTATGAAGTTAGGGGGCCTATGGTGACAATGGTCCCCCTTACATCATAGACCGCAGCATTCCCCTTTACATCAGAGTTCCCCTTTACAGTGTCCGCAGGTTTCCCCCTCAGAGTGTAAGGTAGAACTCTGCAGACCCTGATATAAAGGGGAACTCTAATATAAAGTAGAATGCTGCGGAACATGATGTAAGGGGGAAAGCTGCAGACTCTAGTGTAAAGGGTGCCCCTCCCATTACATAAGAGTCTACAGTGTTCCCCTTTGCATCATGGTCTGCAGGATTCCCCTTTACATCAGAGTTCCACTTTACATCAGGGTTCCCCTTTACATCATGGTCCGCAGAGTTCTCCCTTGCACTGGGGGAATCTTGCAGACTTTGATGTAAATGGTATGATGTGGAGGGAGGACTCTGGTGACCACAGTGACCCCCCCTATACTCTGTTTGGCCTGGCTGGAGCTGTCAAACTAAACTCACCTCCTCCTTTGCTTGGGTGCAGGACAGGCTCTGTCAGACCTTGGCTTTGATCTATCATCCTCTTCTCTTCTCCGCCCAGCTCTCGCACTCCCCCTCTTCATATCACCTGCCCGTTCAGTGTAGTTTGTCATCTCATTCACAAATAACATGTATCTCATAGTTGTGGATTTGGACACTATATTGTTGAAGACCAACTCCACTTTGTGTATATGGGCAGACTTCAACAAAATGGCGCCAGAAATCGGCTTGGTAGCGGGTCGGGCTCTTGCTGATGGAGAGCTTAGGAGAGATGTTCCACCCAGGCCAGCCGGAGTGCGGGTCTGCCGATCTTCTACAGGATTGGTGTGTGCTGACCTACCCTCCTCCTTTTTAGAAACGTCACTGTATGCCCATCCCACCCCTAAACCTGTCTGAACACGAGCACCATTTGGTTGTCTTGGGCCAAATGGTGTCTTAGCTGTCTTGGGCCAAACAGTGGCAGAATGCCAGGGCCCAGTCTTCCTTCTGCAGGACAGACAGCACAGGATCACCTTGAAAGTGTAAGCCCAGTCTGACCACTGGGCCTACCAAGCAAATCCGCAACCCCGGACCAACATGGCCCCAGAGCCAGGATTCAGGAACACGTACCCCAGGCCAGGCGGGCCACGAGGAGCGTGGGATGACAGACCGACGACCTTGCCCCAATGGCGTCTGTCCCTTAAGTACTCCTCCCCAGCATGCACAGCGGGACGATCACTCCCACTGATTCGCTGCCGAGGGGAACACCCAATACACCCTGACTCTGCTGCTGTCACCCTTGGCCTGGGATGGCAATAGCACCCCCAGGCGAACAATGGTGGTTACTCCCAGCACAGCCATGGCTGGAACAGAGGCTAAATTGCCCATAATTACACATTTATGAGCCAAATAACAACTCAGGCCCCTCTAAATTTACAGCAGCACCTGTTCTCACAGAGATAATAAGATAACTGTCCATCCATAGTTAGCCTTTTACATATAAGAAGCCAATGTGTGATTTTACCTTGCCACATACACCCATAGTATAAACAAAGTAAGGAATTCCTTTTAATTTCATGTGTTTCTGGGACAGGAAATGAGGAGAAATTTCCCTAATGAGACACAGACAACAAAAAAATGTTATCCAAAACAAAACAAAGCCTTTTTTGGCTTCACATATTATTTAATTAACACAAATAATGAATTTAACCGTTATATGTTGCATATAACAGTTGTGAAGAAAACATGTTACATCGAATAAACGATTAACAGAAAATGCAGAACACGTTAATGTCAGCAAATTTTATATTCAATACAAACTCAGTACAAATACAAGTTAATTTGTTATTTATAAGTGATTACATTCCCCAAGTGTTTATATTAAACAAGATATTAAAAAACGTGTCAGAAATATTATTTCAAAAAGTGCTGGCAAATTATTTTTCGAATAGTGTTTACTATTGCATTATTCATTGGTAGACGCGTAGGTTGGTAAGGCCGATAAAGATTGTGCCTGGACATGAAAACACAGTGGTATATGCTATAATCCATCCACGCTGAAAGCAGTCATTCAGACAGAAAGTGATTGCTTACCAGGGGTTCTCGTATCAGAGTAAATATTTTAAACTCGCACAGTATCTGCAGTTTTCTGTCAGACTGCCCAATTATACCTTCTTTTTGCTACATACAGCTTGACAAGGGTTACCAGATCAGCCGAATAAATGGAAGCACATATGAATTAGGTGTGCTACACTGATTCACAACAAAGAATTCACATGTGTGTATCTTTTGTGTACTATCAGCAGGTAGCTTTCTAGACTTGTCCTAATACATTTGTCTTTATGTTTAAATTATATACAGTATCTCACAAAAGTGAGTACACCCCTCACATTTTTGTGAATATTTTATTATATCTCTTCATGTGACAACACTGAAGAAATTACACTTTGTACAATGTAAAGTAGTGAGTGTACAGCTTGTATACCAGTTGACCCATGGATGTTGCTAGGTCTACAAAAGATCTTGGACTAGAGCCCATAGCAGTGGAGTAAAGCATGTCATACGCTTGGGCGGGCAAGTACATGTATATTATGTGTATATATATATATATATTTACAGTATAGACACACACACACACACAGATGGAGCCCAGAGTCAACCCAAGGTAAGAGACTTGGAGCTATGGGCCCCAGATTCTGGGCTATAGCCCCAATAGCCACCCCCTAGTGACGCCACTGCCCCTCACAATAACTCAACACACAGCCATTAATGTCTAAACCGCTGGCAACAAAAGTGAGTACACCACTAAGTGAAAATGTCCAAATTGGGCCCAAGTGTCAATATTTTGCGTGGCCACCCTAATTTTACAGCACCGAAGTTCACCAGAGCTTTACAGGTTGCCACTGTAGTCCTCTTTCACTCCTCCATAACGACATCAGGAAGCGGGTGTATGTTAGAGACCTTGCGCTCCTCCACCTTCCGTTTTGAGGATGAACCACAGATGCTCAACAGGGTTTAGGTCTTGGAATATGCTTGGCCAGTCCATCACCTTTACCCTCAGATTCTTTAGCAAGGCAGTGGCCATCTTGGAGGGGTGTTTGGGGTCCTTATCATGTTGGAATACTGCCCTGCGGCCCAGTCTCCGAAGGGAATCATGCTCTGCTTCACTATATCACAGTACATGTTGGCATTCATGGTTCCCTCAATGAACTGTAGCTCTCCAGTGTCGGCGGCATTCATGCAAAGCGCAGGGAAAGAATGAGGGCCAGATCCACAAAAACGGTCGTATATTTAGGCGGGCGTAGCGCATCTCATATGCGCTACGCCACCGTAAATCAGAGTGGCTCCTAGGGTATCCACAAAGAACTTGCTCCCATATGCGGGCCGGCGTAGAGTAAATCTGCCGGCGTAAGCCCACGTAATTCAAAGTAGGCTTGGAGTGGGCGTGCTGTATGGTAATCTGGTATGACCCCACGTAATTGACGCATCCCAGTAAGCATGCGCAAAATCACGTCGCAAATAGTCAATGCTTTCGACGTGAACGTAACTTACGCAAAGCCCTATTCGCGAATGATTTACGCAAACGACGTAAACGATGGAAAATTTAACGCTGTCTCGACGTCTATACCTAACATTGCATATACCTCATAGAGGCAGGGGTAACGTAACGCCGAAAAAAGCCTTACCTAAACGACGTAAAATAATGTGCCGGGCGGACATACGTTTGAGAATTGGCGTATCTAGCTAATTTGCTTACTCTACACGGAAATCAACGGAAGCGCCACCTAGCGGCCAGCATAAATATGCACCTAAGATCCGACGGCGTACTAAGACGTACGTCAGTCGGATCTAGCCCACATTCAGGCGTATCTTGTTTTGTGGATACAAAACAAAGATACGACGGCGCATCGTAGAACTTACGCTGCGTATCAATAGATCTGGCCCTATGGGGCAAATCCACAGAAGAGATACTCCGGCGTAAGCCGTCGTATCTCTGGTTCTAACTTTGGAACTGATCCTCAGAAGCAGTTTTCCTAAGTTAGGCAGAAGGTCCGACATCTGTAAGGGACTTACACTGCCGGATCTTAGGATGCAGTACCGCATCCGCCACTGGGGGCATTTCGAGTCGAAATGCCTCTGTTAGTATGCAAATTAGCACTTAGGGCGATCCTCAAAGCTTTTGTGCCTAGTTTTTTCGCCGTAAGTGTTAGTTTGCCTGGTGTAAAACTAGGGCTGCTTTTACAAAGTGTAAAGTTAGTCACACCTTGTAAAGGCCCATTCAAGCGACGGCATTTGGTATGCATTCCCGAGGGAGAACTCCACGGCAATTTGTAAATTCCAAACCGGCATGGGTTCCCCCCCAGGAGCATACCAGGCCCTTAGGTCTGTTATGGGTTGTAAGGAGACCCCCCCTCCGCCGAAAAATTGACGTAGGGGGTCCCCCTACAATCCATACCAGACCCGTATCCAAAGCACGCTACCCGGCCGGCCAGGAAAGGAGTGGGGACGAGCGAGCGCCCCCCCCCCCTCCTGAGCCGTGCCAGGCCGCGTGCCCTCAACATGGGGGGGTTGGGTGCTCTGGGGCAGGGGGGCGCACTGCGGGCCCCCCCACCCCAGAGCACCCTGTCCCCATGTTGATGAGGACAGGACCTCTTCCCGACAACCCTTGCCATTGGTTGTCGGGGTCTGCGGGCGGAGGCTTATCGGAATCTGGGAGTCCCCTTTAATAAGGGGGCCCCCAGATACCGGCCCCCCACCCTAAGTGAATGGATATGGGGTACATCGTACCCCTATCCATTCACCTGGAGGCAAAAAGTAAAAGTTAATAAACACACAACACAAGGCTTTTTAAAATATTTTATTATTCTGCTCCGGACGCCCCCCCTGTCTTCGTTATTAGCTCTTTTACCAGGGGGGGCTTCTTCTTCCACTCTCCGGGGGTCTTCTCCGCTCTCCGGGGGGGGTTTCTGCTTCCGCTCTCCGGGGGGGGCTTCTCCGGACTCCGGGGGGCTTCTTCCATCTTCTCCCCTCTTCCGCTGTTGACTCGGCGAACCCCGGTTCTTCTGCAGCTCTCCGGTGCCTTCTTCTTCAGCGCTGGCTGCCTGCTATGTTTGTGTGTTAACTCGATTTCAAACAGGCAGCCGGCGCGGTCTTCTGTGACGCCAGGGTCTTCTGGTCTTCTGTTCTTCCGATGTTGCCTCGTCGCCTGTTGTCGCTGTAATGATGGAAGCGCGCCTTGCATCACATTTATATAGGCATCACCGTCCCATCATGCTCCGGTAGGTACCCACGTGGTGGGTGCCTACCCACGTGCACCCACCACGTGGGTACCTACCGGAGCATGATGGGACGGTGATGCCTATATAAATGTGATGCAAGGCGCGCTTCCATGTCAATTTTTCGGCGGAGGGGGGGTCTCCTTACAACCCATAACAGACCTAAGGGCCTGGTATGCTCCTGGGGGGGGAACCCATGCCGTTTTTTTCATTGAAAATTGGCATGGAGTTCTCCCTCAGGAATGCATGCCGAGCGACGCTGTCATTTTTTTTTACAATTATTTGTTTTCCCGGCGCGTCTTTTTTTCACCCGTCGCAACTTTAGTGTCCCGTCGCAATCCACAAAGCCGCCCGGCGTCAATTACGTTCGCGCGATGCACGTCGGGAAAATGACGTCACACGCATGCGCAGTACGGCCGGCGCGGGAGCGCGCCTCATTTAAATTGTAAACGCCCCCCGGAGAGGAGGAACGCCTTACGACGGCGGCACTTAACTTACACTGCTTGAAATTTTTACGTAAGTGCTTTGAGGATCAGGCACTTAGGTAAAAACTTTAAGTCAGTGTAACTTAACTGCTGAAAGTTAAGTTACGCCGCCTGGCTGAGGATTTGGCCCTATGTGTACAAAGTAAAAAAATAATACAGCCCTGTTTTTACTTAAATTACTCTACACAGTTAAGGATTCTTTTGTGGGGATTTATTTCTACTTTAATGCATCCTATGAGCAGAATTGCAGGCACGCCATGAGTCTGCACAGTAGCCTGAGGCTGCATAACCGAAGCGTGTATAAGGCAATGACATTGCCACTGGTGCATTGCAAGGTAGTGGGTGAACATTGTGAACCTGGAAGTGCCAGGGCTGAATATTTAACTGGGTAAAAAAAACAACTAAAATCAAACATTTATTAGGGATAGAGGGTGTATGCGCAGAAATATTTTAAACTTTGGCTTTTGAGTTTACATACATTTTACTGATACTCACATTACCTTATTTTATTTGATCATACCGTTGTCCTCTGGTTAACCTATCGTGTGTACGAGGCCTTATAGATAAGCTCTCGGTGCATGGGACTTAGTTGCTGGCAGAAGATCATCTCCCCAAATTGAAATTTTGCAGCTCAGAGCAGTTTGGTGGTCCCTTTAATGCTGAACCTCTTGATTATGAGGTTATCTGACCAGGTTTTGAAATGCCACAGTAATGGTTTACATCAGCCATTGTGGAAACCAGATGTCTTGAAGATCAAAGAGAAGTGGATCAGATTGTGGCTTAAACAGAACATCACCTTCCAAACCTGTTTGAAAATTGGCAGGTAGACTTCCCCACATAGGCGTGCGCACAGGGTGTGCCAGGTTTGCCTGGGCACACCCTAATCGCCCTGTGTGGCGCAGATTCCCCCTGTTTAGATCCCTGATATTTCAACCAAAGCCCTCTAATGGGGCTCCTAAGAAAATTGTAAAATAATACTGACACTGTCAACTGCCCTACTGACTATACACATGCACACACAAATATGTTTGCTCTTTGGGGTGCACACCCTAATGCAATCGGCTGTGCATACCTATGCTTCCTCAGTCGTCATCGTCCAAATGGAGGGAGATTCTCAACTGGCCCAGGTGTATATGGCACTTGGACCTTATCAAACACCTAGCAGATTCGCTGTTATACTAAATTCTCCCTCCCAAAATCTCCCTCCCAAATGATTCAGATCTTCTGTCCCAAGGATCAGTTTACTACCCTGCTTCTCAGTCACTGGCTTTAATGGTCTGGTTGTTGAATCTCAGGCTCTGAGAGCTAGGGGGGCTATCTGATTCAGCCATCCGTGCACTCAGGCCCGTCGCAACAGGACAGGCAAGGCAAGCAATTGCTTGGGGCCCCGAGCTACAGGGGGGCCCCCAAGCTGGCTCGCCTGTCTGCCTGCTGCTATGTTCACAGGCTCCCCGCGAGCCCCCCTCCTCCCGCACAGCTGAATCCTGGAGTTCAGTGCCGAAGCGTGCAGTTGCACTGAACTCCAGGATTCAGCTGTGCGGCTCTCCGTGCGGGAGGAGGGGGGCTCGCGGGGGGGGGGGGCGTTTCTCCGCCCCCCGCAAAGTGGCGCGGTCACCGGGGACAGTGCAGCCGTCCCTCTCTCCACTGACTGCAATACATTACACAGTCACACTTCGGCTCCTCCCCCCCTCAAGGCTCAATGTGTACACAGCCAGGAGGAGGAGCCGAGGAGAGACACGAGTGCTGCACAGTAAGCAGGAGGTAAGGGGCCCCCCTTAAGCAGATTCGAGGTGAACTATTGAAGTAATGGGAGAGGAGAGGGTGGTATGGGGATATGTGCTGGGGACTGATTTGAGAGGGAGGGAAGATGATATGTGCTAGTGTGTGTGTGTGTGTGTGTGGGGGGTCCGATTTCCCCCCCCCCCACTAGCACATATCATCTTCCCTCTCAAATCACTCCCCAGCACATATCCCCATACCACCCTCTACCCCCCCCCCCCAAATTAAGATGCTCTGTTCCCCTGTGCTCATCCCACCCTGTCCCCATCCCACCCTGTCCCCATCCCACCCTGTGCTCATCCCACCCTGTCCCCATCCCACCCTGTCCCCATCCCACCCTGTGCTCATCCCACCCTGTCCCCATCCCACCCTGTCCTCATCCCTCCCTGTCCCCATCCCACCCTGTCCCCTTCCCACCCTGTCCCCATCCCACCCTGTCCCCATCCCACCCTGTGCTCATCCCACCCTGTCCCCATCCCACCCTGTCCCCATCCCACCCTGTGCTCATCCCACCCTGTCCCCATCCCACCCTGTCCCCTTCCCACCCTGTCCCCATCCCACCCTGTGCTCATCCCACCCTGTCCCCATCCCACCCTGTCCCCATCCCACCCTGTGCTCATCCCACCCTGTCCCCATTCCACCCTGTCCCCTTCCCACCCTGTCCCCATCCCACCCTGTCCCCATCCCACCCTGTGCTCATCCCACCCTGTCCCCATCCCACCCTGTCCTCATCCCACCCTGTGCTCATCCCACCCTGTGCTCATCCCACCCTGTCCCCATCCCACCCTGTCCCCATCCCACCCTGTGCTCATCCCACCCTGTGCTCATCCCACCATGTCCCCATCCCACCCTGTGCTCATCCCACCCTGTGCTCATCCCACCCTGTCCCCATCCCACCCTGTGCTCATCCCACCCTGTCCCCATCCCACCCTGTGCTCATCCCACCCTGTCCTCATCCCACCCTGTGCTCATCCCACCCTGTCCCCATCCCACCCTGTGCTCATCCCACCCTGTCCTCATCCCACCCTGTCATCCCACCCTGTCCCCATCCCACCCTGTGCCCATCCCACCCTGTGCCCATCCCACCCTGTGCTCTTCCCACCCTGTCCTCATCCCACCATGTGCTCTTCCCACCCTGTCCTCATCCCACCCTGTGCTCATCCCACCCTGTCCCCATCCCACCCTGTGCTCACCCACCCTGTCCCCCTATGCTCACCCCACCCTGTCCCCCTGTGCTCACCCCACCCTGTCCCCCTGTGCTCATCCCACCCTGTCCCCCTGTGCTCATCCCACCCTGTCCCCCTGTGCTCATCCCACCCTGTCCCCCTCCCACCCTGTCCCTCTGTCCTCATCCCATGAAAATGACAGGACGAGTCTTAAAAAGGAAGGGGTGTGCGAGTTTCACCAGGCCTAGGGCAGCACAAAACCTAAATACACGAGTGTGTCCTGCCTGGCTCCCTCTCCCCTCCTCCTCCCTCTCCCCTCCTCCTCCCTCCCTCACAGTCCAGAGCCGCCAGTAGGAGGCCGCCCACCGGTTCCTGTAGGCTTTGTGTGCGCGTGCATGGGGGGTTGGGGGGCCTCTATGTCCATTTTGCTTGGGGCCCCCAAATTCCTTCAAACGGCCCTGCGTGCACTATTAAAAGCTAGGGAATTGGCTTCTCACAATGTCTACTATTGCACTTGGAATGCATCATTTTTATGGTGCAAAGCTAGAAAACTCCATTCCTGGAAGGACTTCATTTGGCGAATTCTATATTTTTCAACTTTCACGAGAAGAGTAACATCATGGACCTGACTGTCAGTTTATTGTTTATAATTCTGCTCTTGTTCACGTTTTTGGAGTGGATTTTGTGTCTGATCAGCATCCAGAGACAGTTTACAGGCAAGGCTGCAGGAGAGGCTGCTATTACAGAACATAGAAGATAGTGTTAAGCCCACCCTCCATCCACTAGGGGGCATGCTGAGGATGGGGACTGCCAAGTGTGGAGGATTGTAGGAGAGATAGGTCCATACAGACTAAGCTGTTTTATGAACTGAGAAAAATGAACTACAAATACCATATTATTTGAGTTCTGAGCAGAGAGGAAGGAGAGTGTTGTTTTCCCCAGGCTTCAGAGAAGCGCAGAGGCTACTTGGAGTTGACTGCTAGCAGACTGCTCACTTCTGCAGCTGGTAGGCATAGAAGCACAGCAACGGACAGCTTGAGACATAGAAGAGATCCACAGATGTTGGTGGAGTTTGCTGCCTAACCAAAGGGGAAGGACACTATGGACACTGACTGGCTGCGTTTCACACAGTGAACAGAGTTGGTGAGAGGCTGATGGCCAAAATCACAGTACACTTGTGACCAAAGAGGGAAAGAGTTATCCCCAAGTAACACACTGTCAGTGCCTTTATCAGTTCTTAAAGGGACAGAGTTGACTGCAAATAATACAGAGTCAGTGCTTGTATCATTTCTTAAAGGAACAGTAACCTGAACTTTCTGATGTGGTATTTGGGCACCAACGAGCTGGCCAGCGTAAGAAAGGGGGAACTATAGTATCTACTGCTGTACAGTCTTGGTGGTGTAGTACTCCCCAGCCAGGCTTGCTCCAGTAAAGAGTTAAAAATAAGTTGCTCTCTACACACATTGCTTTTTATTGTATTTTTGCTGTTTAAAATATTTTTTGCTATTGGGGTACTGAGTTTACATCTGCAATAAACATTCCCCATCCAGCCAATTGTGTCGGAGTGTGTGGCGGCTCTTTTGGGGGTAAGTGCTACTCATGCACATGTATTTATATCTACACTCCCACTCCCTATTTAAAATTTTCCACATGGCTTAACATGCATTGCATTCATGTGTGTGTCTTGAGGTGACCATACACACTACAATCTGGTTGTATAATCCCTTTTCAAAATGTATTTAAATTTACAAAAAATACATAATATGAGCACACATTTATACAATCTAATCAACTTCTCTCCAATAGCACAGGTCTTTACATTACATAGTTGTTGTTAGATCTAAAGCTAGCCATACACTATACGATCTGATTGTACAATCAAAATTGTGTAAGCCTAATACTTTCAAATTGTATCCAATCAGGAAGGCCCTCATACTTTATAGTTTAAGGAGATTGTACAATTAGATTGTATAGTGTATGGTCACGTTAGCCACCATTTTTTTTGATAGATTTTATTTCAGCTCACATGTTTGGTCACTGTACCAAAAGTGCAGCACACTACCATGCACACACTGGTTTGAACAACCCTGACATAAACAAAGCTTTTTCTTAAATACATACATTTTTGTTGGAAAAGTAAATCAAAAGGAAATGCATCCATCTTAAAGCTTACATTTGAGTATATGTATATGAAACCGATAGATAAGTCAAGTGGGGAGGAGAAAGGCATTTTTGCGGTGCTTTACAGATAATAATGAGAACCATTCATTGATAAAAGTTATACAAATTTAATAAGAATCAAGTTAAAAACATAACAAGAACGGTTGGTTCACTAGTAAACAACAGTTCAAGTAGAAATGGTCACATAAGCAGATAGTAGGCCGCAACAAGTGTTTGGAATTCGTATTTCATCCCGACATGTTTCGCCTGGTTGCTTCATCAGGGGTTATACAAATCATTCAAGAGATTCACGATACTATGCAAAAATATAAAGATAAACAAAAAAATAAGTATCAAAGTAAACATATAAACAAAAATAAGAAACCAATATTTAGTAGTCTAACACACTCCCCACATAAAAAAATAAAAACATGGTGCAGGGAGTAAACTCACTGATCTGTAACTCAGGGTTCGAGGTATGTTTTACTTTTTTTTCAAAATATTTTAAGGATTTTACATGGTTGTGGTGGCAGTAGTGGGGGCTAGCAAACAGTGTTTTTTTTTAAATTTAATTCAATGTCTGATTTACTTTAAATAAGGCCCATGTATAGTTTATATCATAAAAATACTTTCTTCAAACGGTTGAATCCCAAAAACAGTATTGATATAACATGAGCAGCTTTGCGAGTGGTATAAGTTTAGGTAGAAAGTGATGCAGTGACACAAAATTTGTAGTAATATTATTTGATCAGACATCTTTCTATGCCTTCCACATTCGTCAATATGTTGTATGTGTTTGTTTTATGAGGTCAGATATTTCCTATAGGAGGTCAGTCTGTACAGGTGGACCGGAGAAGTTAAGAGCTCTGTACTGCACAAAGGGGACTGTGCAAGTAAAGACCCCTATACTTTTCATAGGGAGTCTAGGGAGGAGAAGAAATCTGTACTGTACACCAGGGCTGACAAAGTGAAGACCTCTGTACCATACATAGGGGGACTGGGGAGGAGAAGATCTCTGTACTGTATCATAGTAGGACAGGGTAGGTGATGCTGTATCCCTCTGTACTGTATATAGTAGGAATTGGGAGGTGAAAATCTCTATACTATACATGGTAGGACTGTGGAGGTGAAAACCATTGTACTGTATATAGTAGGACTGAGGAGATGAAGACCTCTGTACTGTACATAGTAGGACTACAGAGGTGAAGACTTCTGTACTGTACATAGTAGGACTGGGGGGGGGGGTGTGAAGACCTCTGTACTGTATATAGTAGGACTGTGGAGGAGAAGATCTCTATACTATACATAGTAGGACTGGGGAGGTGAAGAGCTCTATACTGTACATAGCAGGACTTGGGAGGTGAAGACCTCTGTACTGTACATAGTAGGATTTCAGAGGTGAAGACTTCCGTACTGTATATAGTAGGACTGGGGAGGTGAAAATCTCTATACTGTACTTAGTAGGACTTGGGAAGTGAAGACCTCTGTACTGTACATAGCAGGACTAGGACTTGGGAAATGAAGATCTCTATACTGTACATAGCAGGACTTGGGAGGTGAAGACCTCTGTACTGTACATAGTAGGATTTCAGAGGTGAAGACTTCCGTACTGTATATAGTAGGACTGGGGAGGTGAAAATCTCTATACTGTACATAGCAGGACTAGGACTTGGGAGATGAAGATCTCTATACTGTACTATTAGGATTGGGGATGCAAAGACCTCTGTACTGTACATAGTAGAATCAGGAAGATGAAGATCTCTATACTGTACATAGCAGGACTTGGGTCTATAAGACCCATGTACTGTACATAGTAGAACTGGGGAGGTGAAAATCTCTATAATGTACATAGTATACTTGGGGAGGCAAAGACCTCTGTACTGTACATAGTAGGATCAGGAAGGTGAAGACCTCTATACTGTACATAGCAGGACTGGGGGGTGAAGACCTATATACTGTACATAGCAGGACTGGGGAGGTGAAGACCTCTGTACTGTACATAGCAGGACTGTGGAGGTGAAGACCTCTGTACTGTACATAGCAGGACTAGGACCTGAGAGATGAAGATCTCTATACTGTACTATACGAATTGGGGATGCAAAGACCTCTGTACTGTACATAACAGGATTAGGAAGGTGAAGACCTCTATACTGTACATAGCAGGACTTGGCAGTATAAGACCCATGTACTGTACATAGTAGAAATGGGGAGGTGAAGATCTCTATACTGTACATAGTATAATTGGGGAGGTGACGACCTCTGTACTGTACATAGGGGGATCATGAAGGTGAAGACCTCTATACTGTACATAGCAGGACTTGGGAGTATAAGACCCATGTACTGTACATAGTAGGACTGGGAGGTGAAGACCTCTGTACTGTACATAGTATAATTGGGAAGGCGAAGACCTCTGTACTGTACATAGTAGGATCATGAAGGTGAATACCTCTGTACTGTACATAGTAGGATCATGAAGGCGAAGACCTCCTCTATACTGTACATAGCAGGACTTGGGAGTATAAGACCCATGCACTGTACATAGTAGGACTGGGAGGTGAAGATGTCTATACTGTACATAGTATAATTGGGGAGGCGAAGACCTCTGTACTGTACATAGTATAATTGGGGAGGCGAAGACCTCTATACTGTACATAGTATAATTGGGGAGGCGAAGACCTCTGTACTGTACATAGTATAATTGGGGAGGCGAAGACCTCTGTACTGTACATAGTATAATTGGGGAGGCGAAGACCTCTGTACTGTACATAGTAGGATTATGAAGGCGAAGACTTCTATACTGTACAAAGCAGGACTTGGGAGTATAAGACCCATGCACTGTACATAGTAGGACTGGGAGGTGAAGATGTCTATTATGTACATAGTATAATTGGGGAGGCGAAGACCTCTGTACTGTACATAGGGGGATCATGAAGGCGAAGACTTCTATACTGTACATAGCAGGACTTGGGAGTATAAGACCCATGCACTGTACATAGTAGGACTGGGAGGTGAAGATGTCTATACTGTACATAGTATAATTGGGGAGGCGAAGACCTCTGTACTGTACATAGTAGGATCATGAAGGCGAAGACTTCTATACTGTACAAAGCAGGACTTGGGAGTATAAGACCCATGCACTGTACATAGTAGGACTGGGAGGTGAAGATGTCTATTATGTACATAGTATAATTGGGGAGGCGAAGACCTCTGTACTGTACATAGGGGGATCATGAAGGCGAAGACTTCTATACTGTACATAGCAGGACTTGGGAGTATAAGACCCATGCACTGTACATAGTAGGACTGGGAGGTGAAGATGTCTATACTGTACATAGTATAATTGGGGAGGCGAAGACCTCTGTACTGTACATAGTAGGATCATGAAGGCGAAGACTTCTATACTGTACAAAGCAGGACTTGGGAGTATAAGACCCATGCACTGTACATAGTAGGACTGGGAGGTGAAGATCTCTATACTGTACATAGTATAATTGGGGAGGCGAAGACCTCTGTACTGTACATAGTAGGATCATGAAGGCGAAGACTTCTATACTGTACAAAGCAGGACTTGGGAGTATAAGACCCATGCACTGTACATAGTAGGACTGGAGAGGTGAAGCCCTCTGTACAGTACATGGGGCTGATGAAGAGACTAGCAGTAAGACCCTGCAGGCTGCTGCAATGTCTTGAACAGAACAGTGCGGGCTCTGCATATACTAGAAGGGAAGGAAGTCATTAGTGTAGAGGAGTACATTTTGTTGCTGTTGCAGGATTTCCTTCCAGCATTTCCCAAGTAAAAATCCCTGTGTTATTTTTCTGCTAGGTTTGTTTTTGTTTCTGTTTTCAGTTTATTAAGACGCGTGAATTGTTCACGCAGAACCTTTCCTGCACACATTGTAGAAATTGAAGAGCAGCAGCGGAGCCAGTTTTTTTTTCTTCCTCTTATGGAACTGTATCCTGGAATGTACTTTTTTTGGGAGAAAGATGCGAGGAGAAGGCTGCAGCCCTTCGCCTACAACTGCAAAGCTTGCAGAGGATAGTGGATTTTAAAGGGGGGAGAACACTGAGTCCTACTGGAAGATGACAAAATCCCATCTATGCTGTGTAGCCTGAGAGTACAGGACACTTTCAGATCTTGGATTGCAGATGTAAGGCATTTATGACAAAAGGCAAATCTGAGCTTCAAAAGCCACAGCTCATCCATTTCACTTTGCCTTTTTCTTTAACATGATCAAACGTTAGAATCTCCCCTACGCTTGAAAACCTTGATTTCCTCAAATCGCTTATTCTACATTTTTAACCTTTTTTTTTCCCTACTTCTGGATTTGATTAAACTAAACTGGGATTGAAGTCTCTTTTGTTCCTCTGATTGGGTTTTGATTTTTTTTGTTTTTTTATGATATATATTTTTGTTTTTCAAAAAAAGTAAATATGCAACATATTTAAAGGAGCAGGAAGCATGACTGTCAGCAACTGTAAAATTCCCACGTCTACAACCATCTCTCACGTCTCTTGATGCTCAACAATTTTACGTCCAAATATGATGAAATGGCAGCCCCGGAAGAAGGTAAGTTGAAACTAAGAGCGCACGGTTCTCTCCGTTGATTTTATTATTGCGGTGCTTTTTTCAAATGCCTGCCCCGTTTCCAGCCCAAAATTCATTGCAGTGTTTTGTCGTTAGCGGCAGACGCTCCGATAACTTTCTGCATTTTTCCTTCCCCCAACCTTCCCGTCTTATGTGTGTTGGCAGGGCAGCTGAAATCCGTGCTTGTGAAATTTTCAGTGTAATATCAGTTTAATCCATGTAATGCTCTGGGGTTGAGAAGGGGCGTCCAACTGTTGTTTCTACAAAAGGGATCTCACACTAAGAAGCCCTAATCAGTGCGGGATTATGGGTATTTCTCGCTGGCACCAGCAGATTTTGTTTCTTTGCTCTCGTTTGCCGAAGAGAAAAGTTTGCAAGAGAGAAAATCTGTATCATTACGGATATCCGTATGGTCATTTGTACAGCAGGGACAATACCCCCCTTTCAGGAAATCGTACCATAACCTGTTATTTAACTTCTACAGCTCAGCAAGTAATCCCAGCTTTCTTAAGAACCATTGATGCCCTCTGTCATATACTAAGAGGTCTCTTGTTGTGATTGTACAGTCCCTAATCCACTTGTAAGAGAAGGAGAATTCACAATCTCTGCACTTCCGCGCTTGAATATTCCGGGACGTCTGATAATCAATGCATTTTTGCTAGTTAGCGTCATAAGTGATTTAGCTGTGTTGTATATATGTGCATTTGTTAACTCTTTAAAAAAAAAAAAGCAAGGGTTAATGTCTTTTTCTTGGAGAGTTTCTCTCGGGGCCCACTGGGGGGCGAGCAGCAGATGTAACAATGGAACATATGTTTTCTTAATAGATCTAAAGCAAATAGTAGCATGACTAACACTTTTGGCTTACATACCAGCGTTGGAAAAAAGGTTAAATGTCTGCTTGAAAGATGCTTACTTTGTTCAGTATATTCTGCTCGCTGCTGAGTTTTGAGAAGGCAATGCGAAAGCTGCGGATCTACGCTCCAGAAATAATTCAGTTAAATCCTGTCTGCAGTGGAAAGATGTAAAATGTCAAAGCTGACCACAAACATAGGCTGTAAGTGAGAAAATTGCCCCCCGGGCAATACATTCCCAGGGAAATTGGATTCATAGCAGCACCTATCCGGTAGTACCGGTGACCTGACCGGGCCAGTTTATCCTATTTTGGAAAATCTGCTTGGAAAATAAATATTAATTAGCTGCACTTTTGTAGATGGGTTAGAAAAAGTCGAACAGGCGTGACGCTTATTGTCACGTCTCCTGGTAATTAGAGGCTCATACAGAATAAAGGGGGAGAGTCCTCTGCAGTGATCGCATTGTTTGATGATACGTACTGTAACATGTTGCTACTTCTGAATATAGCACTGTTGTCAGCATTGAGGATCAGCATGGGAGGCTTCACACTGGCATGCAGATGGAGTTGGAAGTTGGCACCTATAAATGTCCTGCATAGAAGATGCGACTTTTTTTTTTTTATAGAAATGAGCTGGTTATTTTTATTATAAGTTAATGGACAGATGCAAGAAATTGGGATAGAACTCGTTACCATATGGACATTTATGTTGATTTATACTATGTATACAAATGTGTTCTATGATATCTGTGATGGAGATTGGCTCATGTCCTTTTTTTAGATTTCACTAATCAGATAAATAGAATGTTTTATATTTCGTCTTTTACTTGCCAAATATAGATAGATAGATACTGTAGATAGAATGGTTTGAGTTTGGTCATTTACATGCAAATGATAGATAGATAGATAGATAGATAGTTAGATAGATAGCTAGATAGATATTTAGATAGATAGACATTTAGATATATAGATAGATATTTAGATAGATAGATAGATAGATAGATAGATAGATAGATAGATAGATAGATAGATATTTAGATAGATAGACATTTAGATATATAGATAGATATTTAGATAGATAGATAGAAAGAATGTTTTATATTTAATTATTTAATCATTTACCTACATATAGATATATTTCATATTAAATATATAGATATAGTTCAATATGTTCAATCCTTTATTTAATAAAGAAGTTCAAATCTGTATAAATTATTTAAAAAAAGAGCAAATATTACTGAAATTAATTATAATAACTTTAAATAATAATAATAATATTCATAAAAGGCAACCAACTTTTCTGCTAGGTGGTTGGATTTATTTGCACAACAAAGGGTTATTTGTATACTTTAATAGAGGAAATATGTTTTGAGATCTGAATATTTGGAATTTTTTCCCAGAAAGCTGTACACTTGGGTGGTACTCCGTTATCATGTGCCTACTGATTTCTGTGTTACCTGACTCCCTATACTCCTTCACATGCTAGTATACATTCAGTAGGGTGTCTATCAGTGTGTCTAATAGAGCCAATCTGTATTTATACATACACATATAGTAGATCAGTTATGAAAACCAGGGTAAAAGAAAATGGTGTTTTCCACTACAATCAGATTCTTACTGTCATTATAGCGTATTACTGTTGTTGCTGTGGGCAATGATACTGTGTTTGGACTGTGCAAGTGTTTATGGATAAGCTGTCAGTAAGGATAGGAGAAGATGTGCTTGTCTCATTTTCAGGTTAGGACCATTTTATAGGTTGCAGATAGTTAAAAAAAACTCTGGTCGCTGCATCTTTGATGCACTTTCATATATAGAGTTCACTGGTGCCTAAAACACATGTAAAACGCACCACACAGATGTGAACCAACCCTCCAACTCTTGTGGTGCTTTAAAGGTTATATAAATGTGCCCAATGCCCATTTAACCTAAAATCAGCTTTCTGGCTCAGACAGACAGAATCTTGAAGCCTCGTACACATGAGCGGTTTTCCAGGCAGGAAAACTGCCAGGAGAGCATTTGGCTGGGAATCCCGGCCGTGTGTATGCTCCCTAGTGGTTTTCCCATCAGGAAAACAGCCAGGAATCCCGACGGGAAAATAGAGAACTCTGCTCTCTATTTTCTCGTCGGGTTTCCCGGCAGAGTGTACCGGTCGTCTGTATGCTTACCTGTCCGAAAGTAAACCCGCGCACGCTCGATAAGCCTTCGATGCATGCGCGGTAGCATACAAAGCATAGTGTGTGGCGTAGCAAGATGGCAGCGACGGCATCGAATGTGACGAGCGCCGGCTCGTCGTAGTCGATGATGTCACCGCGTTCTTGCCATTCAAAGGAACGGCAGTTCTTTTGAATGGCCGTCTGTATGCACGGCTTTGTAAGAAAAGCTTGCCAGGAATCCCGTCAGGAAAACCAACGTTTTTTTCCAGACGGGATTCTCGGCCGTGTGTACGGGGCTTAACAGATCTTTCCATAGACTTGTACAGGTAATGTTCAAGTCCATAAACACTAACAATCTTCTCTGTGAAGATCAATAGTTAAAAACACACCCAATTGTGTCGGATAATATACAGTAAAATGGTGATACCAGGTATGGGAAATATATATTGCATATAATTGCTTGATTATCCTAAGATGGAAAGTTCATGTACTCACCAAAACACATAAAACTATTTTTATTTTTTTACTAAATCTACATTACATTTGTCTACGAAAGATCCTTCGTAGAAACGATTTCTAATGTTAGGTACTCACTGTACTAAATATATAATGTGTTCTGACAGGGGGACTGCCCCCCCCCCCACTTGCCAAAACACACTGGTCAACGCTCTCAGCCATTGGCTGCCAGCGCTGATCGGATGCCAATCAGATGATGGTTTTCCATCATCCATGTTAGGCAATATTTTTGTCAGACTGCCTGATTTACACATGGGCCAAAAATTGTCCGGTTTCTGGTGAACCAGCCAATACAAACCGATATTTGGCTGTGTGTACCAGGCTTAAATGTGACAACTAAAGCTTTCACACTGCACAGCAGATGAGAGAAGCTGTCGTAAAGTGATCACTCTGATAAAAGTTTTCACGTTACTGGGGTTTTCTATGCAAGAAATACAACATTTGAGCAGTATAAGGCCTCTTGCACACTGCAGCTTGAAAATGCTCAGTACAGTGTTTTTTTACTGAGCTAAAATCCAGCCCATTGGGCTGGATTCAAGAAGCAATTGCGCCTGTGTAACCATAGTTACACAGGCGCAATTGCTTACTTGCCCCGGCGTAACGAATGCTCCTGATTCAGGAACCTCGTTACGCCGACTGCAGCCTAAGATATGTGCGGCATAAGGCTCTTATGCACGCATATCTTAGGCTGCATTCTTGCGATGGCCGCTAGGTGGCGTTCCCGTTGTGCTCAGCGTACAGTATGCAAATTGCATACTAACGCCGATTCACAACGTTGCGCGAGCCCTGCGTACGCAGTTTACGTCGTTTCCGTACGGCGTCTTTCGCGTAAGGCTGCCCCTGCTATTAGCAGGGCAGCCAATGTTACGTATACCCGTCGTTCCCGCGTCGCGAAATTTGAAATTTACGTAGTTTGCGTAAGTGATTCGTGAATGGCGCTGGACGCCATTCACGTTCACTTTGAAGCAAATGACGTCCTTGCGACGTCATTTGCCGCAATGCACGTCGGGAAAGTTTCCCGACGGAGCATGCGCTCTACGATCGCCGCAGGAACCCGCCTAATTTAAATGATTCCCGCCCCCTACGGGATCATTTAAATTGCAATTTTAAAGAGCGCACACGCAATTTACGGAGCTACTGCTCCGTGAATCGCGGGTAGCGCAGTAAATTTGCGGGGGCGCAGGGCAAACACGTTGCCCTGCGCCTCCGCAAAAAAAGCGCAAAGGTACCTGAATCCAGCCCATTTTTTACAATGTGCCTGTACACACACACGTGTAAACAAGTGCTGTTTATTCTTCAGTAAAAAAATTATTGAAAAAAATGTACGTGCCAATATGTGCAAATATACACAAATACACCACACTTCTTTAATAAAATAAAGGCAGAAGAATGTGTGTGCATACTCGCAAAGTTGCCCAAATACGTGCTAATACACACAAATGATCTACAACCCAGCCTCACGTTTTTTCTTCCAGGAATTTCTGATGCTCATACATCATTACTGTGTGCAAGAGGCCTAATGTAGCTATGCAGACAAAATTGTTGTCATACAGTGTTATCAGCAGCTGGGGTTAAGGCCTAGCCTGCCTTTTAGTTGGTCCATGTTTGAGTATCTTAGATTGCTTGCATCATTTTTACATCAGTGGAACAGATATCTGTAGGTGCTTTAAAGGATCAGTCCACCCAAAAATTAAATTTAAAGTAGTCCGGGCTTGAAAAAACTAAGCTTAAAACAA
Organism: Rana temporaria; assembly: GCF_905171775.1. Taxonomy (NCBI): domain Eukaryota; kingdom Metazoa; phylum Chordata; class Amphibia; order Anura; family Ranidae; genus Rana; species Rana temporaria. The sequence goes on from NC_053489.1 coordinate 221,140,079, forward strand.
CTCACACCCCTTCTAACTCCTATATTAACTACACTGTAAAAGGAAGATGCTTATACTTACCTGTTCTCAGAGCACTCTGGTCCGGTCACGTGATCTCCCCAGTGGCTGATTTAAAGGGAGAGGAGAGAGTGCTAACAACAGATGAAATGCCTGGATGGTGAGGGCACCCAAAGGCTTACTATGGGGTATTCATTGTCGGCTGTCCCTCCTCTCCTCTGAAGCCAGCTGCTGGCTAAACCTGAGAGCCTTGAAAACATGTAAGTATATTCCTTCTACAGGCTAGTTGGTATAGGTCAGTGATGGCAAACCTTGGCATTCCAGATGTTTTGGAACTACATTTACCATGATGCTCAACTACACTGCAGAGTGCATGAGCATCATGGGAAATGTAGTTCCTATAGGTGTTAGAAAGGGGGGTGGAAGCCATTTAAAGCTTAGTTAGTTCCAGCCCAGACTTCTATTTACTTTATAAGTGGATACTATTAGGTTCAGTCTGGCTTATTGTATGTCTTGGATGCTCCAACAGTGAGGTTCCCTTGTTTTGATTCCTTGGTGTGTTCCTGGCCACACGGGAGTGCTAAGTGTTTCTCTGCATCTTTTCTTGTTCTAGCTTCTCTTGTTTCATTGCCCATTTTATGAAATAAAGTAAAAATCCATAAGACCAAGTGGAAGACTCCTCACAATTACTACAGCCAATGTTCAGACTCATATTCATGTGCTTTCACCAAAAGACTTTCCAATGGGATTTCACCAAAAAACTTTCCGATAGATGTTAAGAACCCATCATGTGGTTTCATTTTGCAGCATCTATCAAAACCTAGGATATACATTTTGGGTGGCATGGCCCTTTAATTTACCTGCTGTGTATAGGCTCCTTCCCTTTCTTATTATCATACACCCACATGTGTGCCCATATGTGTTTCTATATTATTCCCCATTACTATTTACCGTAGCTGTGTAGTGCTAAGCATTATGCAGAAAGTCATAATGAAATCCAACTTTTTAAATTACTTGTGCAGCCATTTGAGGGTTTGAACGTTATGTTTGAATGCATCCGTCTACAAGCTATGCTGATAACTCGTCTGTCAGTCTACTGTAGTGTGACAGATGTTTGTCTCTCTGATTGATACATACATATTCATGTCACAGTGGCCAGCTATAATAATGTAGGCCTATGTCTCCTCATGTTTCCAGGAGTTTTACATCAGATGGAATGAACACTCACACATTATTAGAATTGATAACATTTCAATATGGAACTGTTTATAGAGATTCTAAAGAGTTCAGGCGGTGTGCCTGGTTTTACACTTCATGGCCTGGTGAGGAAAAAGCAAGCAAAAGAAAAATGCGAGGATTGCAGTTACAGATTCTCAAGAGACGGAAGCTTTGCATTTTGGCTACACTTAATAAACTTACCAACCATTTCCTATTAGTGGCTCACCATCTTTAGAGAATGTAATGCACCCAATAATACTTGTCTGACACTTACTGTACTGGTTAAAACTGTGAGGCCCCGTACACACGTCCCAGGAACTCGACGTGCCAAACACATCGAGTCCCTCGTCGAGTTCAGTGTGGAAGCCACCGAGATCTCGGCGGGCCGACTTTCCTCATTGAACAACGAGGAAATAGAGAACATGTTCTCTTTTCGGCCCGACGAGTTCCTCGTCGGCTTCCTCGCTGAAAAGTGTACACACGACCGAGTTTCTCGGCAGAATCCAGCTCCGACCGAGTTTCTGGCTGAATTCTGCCGAGAAACTCGGTCGTGTGTATGGGGCCTAATGAAATGATATAAATAAAGTGAGTTTTGGTGAGGTATGGCTGAATATAGTTGCTTTATGTTAAAAATGTTACTTGGGTTTTCATTTTGATAGACTTCTACAAATCCACCTTCTCTATTTGTAATGATGAACATTTGTACTTGAACAGAAATCCAAATTTTTCAGTTGTTACTAGTACAAGAAGTAATGGTAAAGGTAAATCTTCCAGTGATGACACCCATTCCAGTGACAGTTGTCTAAGGCCTTGTACACACGAGAGGATATCCGCTGGAAACGGTCCGCCGGACCGTTTCCAGCGGATAAATCCTCTGGCGGATTTGGATCTGATGGCTGTACACACCATCAGATCGAAATCCCCGCGGAATACATCCGCGGTGACGTGGCCGCGCCGTCGTCGCGACGATGACGCGGCGACGTGCGCGACCCTGGAAGGTAATACTTCCACGCATGCGTCAAATCATTACGACACATGCGAGGGATGGGAGCGGACGGACTGATCCGGTGAGTCTGTACAGACGACCGGATCAGTCCGCTGGACTGGATTCCAGCGGATAGATTTCTTAGCATGCTAAGAAATTTTTATCCGCTGGGAATCCGTCGGCTGGATTTTTATCCGCCTGAAAATGTCCGCTAGGCCGTACACACTGCCGGATCTATCTGCTGGAACTGATCCGTGGATCAATCACAGCAGATCGATCCGGTCGTGTGTACGGGGCCTAAGAGTGGATTTCCCAAAAATTGTAACTGATGGAAAATATCTTCATCTCCACTGGATATAGCAACAAAAACATTTTGGGCCTGTTTACACCGATATATTTTTCTGATGTATTAAAAAACATGCATCGACGTGCCTTAAAATGCGTGTTTCTCACTTTTAATGCATGTTGCAATACTACTTATTGTATATACTCAAGTATAAGCCCAGTTTTTAAAACATTTTTTTGTGCTGAAAATGCCCCCCTCGGCTTATACTCGAGTCAACTTTTTGCGCCTAATCTCTCGGACTTTGGGGACCAGGTACCGGCCGGCCATAGGTCCCCTGGACCCCAAGCTTGGCACACATATAGCCTCTTCCTCTACAAGTGTGCAAAGTTTGTTGTCCGGGGGACCTACGGCCAGGAAGCACCGATTTTTCAAAGTCGGGCACCCCTTCCATAGACTCTCATGTTAAACGGTAATTTCTCCGGTAAATTTGGGGACCTGGTACTGGCCGGCCGTAGGTCCCCTGGACCCGAAACTTGGCCGGGGAGCACCGATTTTTCAAAGCCGGGCACCCCTTCTATATACTTCCATGTTAAACGTAAGTCTAGTCATGGACATAGTGAGGCATGGGCTTAGTGAGGCACAGTGAGGCATGGGCACAGTGAGGCATGGACACAGTAAGACATGGGCACAGCGAGGCATGGGCACAGTGAGATATGGGCACAGTGAGGCATGGGCACAGTGAGGCATGGACACAGTGAGGCATGGGCACAGTGAGGCATGGACACAGTGAGGCATGGACGCATTGAGGCATGCACATGGACACAATGAGGCAAAGTGAGGCACAGTGAGGCATGCAGATGGACACCCTAGGCTTATATTTGAGTGAATACGTTTCCCCAGTTTTTTGTGGTAAAATTAGGTGCCTCGGCTTATATTCGGGTCGGCTTATACTCGAGTATATACGGTATGTTGATTATATCTGTCCTCCTGTCCCAGTGGCACCTGTTCCTGTCCTGTGTCACATGAAAATAAAGTGAAGGGCAATCTTTCCAGTCACAGACAGCAAAAAAAACTGTCAGGTTTTACATTTTCCCCACTGTATTCAAAACTTGAAATGTTTTGGCTTGAGTTGCACTTCATTAAAGAATGCACATATGCCCCTGAGCTTAATAAAAAAACTTGCAAAGCATTAATGCAGTCACTTGGATCTGTGCTAAAATGTTGACATTGTGCTATTTAACAGTCTTACTGGGATGCATAAATAAAGAGTTACATTACCGACAATTTTGAAAAAAAAAACAATATTTTTTTACTATAATACATATTCACAAAAATATGTATATAAAAAAATCGCAATAAGCGTATGTTGATTGATTTGTGAAAAAGTTATAGTATCTACAAAATAGGGTATAGATTTATGGCATTTTTATTATTCTTTTTTTTTTACGGATGAACATCCACTGACACCCGATCTCACCAGTGTCCGCAATCCTCCGATTCTGCAGACGGAGGAAAATCCTATTTTTCCATCCGTCTGCAGAGCGGATGGGGTGAACATGGACAGACGGTCCATGTTCATCCGATCCCCCCATGGGGAGAGCGGAGATCTGACAGGCCGGTCCCTGCACAGTGTGTGGGGACCGCCCTGTCATCCGGCGGCTCAGCGGGGATCAAGCTGAGCAAGTGGAGGTTCACGGGGCAGATCATTACTGATCTGTCCCGTGTGAAAGGGCCCTATTTGTTCTTTATTTGTCAGTCTCAGCAAAATTAACATCTTTAATTTACATTTTTAAAAAAATTGGCCATTGGGGTTAGTACATTTTTTATTAGTTGGTGCAATTTACAATGTTTTTGGTGTCCCTCTTGCATCCTACAAATTTGCCAGTTTGGCACATCCACTAATTCTTACAGCAAATGTTTCAATATTAAAGTGAGCACATCTTTATTTAAACTCCAGGTATGTCATACTGGAAAAAGATGTTATCACTTTAGCCAGAAGAAAAATAAAAATCTCTTCTTAAACCATCCATTGCTTGTCATGTGCTCCATACGTTGCCTGTGTGATCTGCACAGTTGCACTTGCTTGCTTATTCATAAAGATCAATAATCTCTGCCTGAACACCTGTCATCCATCAACATTATGATAGATTAACGTGCTGGAATAAAAATAAGGTATATTATATCAGCTGCTTAACGGCATTGAAATGTGAGATCCAATAGATTAAAAACTTTATTCTCCCAATGTGAAAAACTTAACCCTAAAGCGCTTTTCTAAATTTATATGATATGGATGTTGGTTTTGTGTACTTTTCTATAATTTGTTACACTTCTCTTCAAAATATAGATAATATATTACAATGAACTTTATTCATGACATGCACAAAGTGTAACAAATAGCTTTCAATAAATACAATTTTATATTAAAGCAACCGATGTATTTTTTTTTGTGTCCAACTGTTTAAAGATATCTGAATGCTGATAGGTTGCTCTGTTTTTGTAGCGTTTTGGTTGAATCAAATATTACGTTTTTTATTTTTCTTTGACCTGTGTATTTTTACAACAAATTGTAGTTTATTTATTTTTTTCGAGCTGCTTTTAGCTTAACCCAAGTAGCAGTCCGTAATCCATTACCCACTGAATTAAAGTTAGGCCAGTTTGTTTTGTGAATGATCTCATTCCACCCCATATGTATTCATATCTCTATTTCTGACATTTTTAGATTTATACGCTTTTATTCCTTACCTCTTCCCACTCATGGAAAACAATCATCTGAACATCATTTTTGCTCAGATCATAAATCTCTTATCTTCTATTCCAGCCGCCAGTATGATGCATGTAACATTTCTCAAAAAATAACTGACACCTACAGAACTCCCTTCTTTGATCTGCAGTTAAAAAAGGTCTAGTTAAATTATTTATATTTGCGTGACCCCCTCAGCTTCCAAGCATTCCATTCTTACCTCGGCTTCCCAGCACATCTCCATCTTTTCCCAGATAACCAGAGAGTAAATCTGCGATCAGGACTTTTTTTTTTTTTCCTTAGGCTTTACGTGTTTCACCATCACTTCCTGGGACCTCTGGTCCATGCATATTTATCATCCTGATGTGCCACGTGTCTGTGTTATTACTGCAGCAAGAATGCTGAGGTTACACTTTGCCAAGGACTTTCTACCTTAACTCTTTGTAGGGAGTACACTAATTATATACATCCAAATTCCTTCGCTGATTGGTGTCTTATGCTAGCCATTATTTTTTAATGCTATAAAGGTAATAATGTCTTTTGTGATTTTCAAATAATAAAGGCTTGGTGCAGAATGCCCTCTTTTGATGTTGAGGCCTCTGTAAAAAAAAAAATTTAAGGTCATCTGCCCATCACAAAAGGAAATGTAAACCCAATCAATAAAAAAGCATAAAGGCTTAAAGTGACATTAACTACTTCAACCCTGGAAGGATTTGCCCCCTTAATGACCAGGCAATTTTTTTGCGATACGGCACTGCATCGCTTCAATTGCGCGGTTTTGTGACGTTGTGCCCAAACAAAATTGGCGTCCTTTTTTCCCCCCATAAATAGAGATTTCTATTGGTGGTATTTGATCACCTCTGGGGTTTTTAATTTTTTTGCGCTATAAATAAACAAAGAGTAACAATTTTGGAAAATAAATACATTTTTATTTTTTTACTTTTTCTATAAGGCCGCGTACACACGGTCGAACATGTCCGCTGAAACTGGTCCGCGGTGTGTACGGCCTAGCGGACAGGTTTCCAGCGGACAAAAGTTTCTTAGCAAGCTAAGAAACTTGTCCGCTGGAAACATGTCCGTCGGACATGTCCGATGGTTAGTACACCTAATCGGAAATGTCCGCTGGTTATGACGTGTAACCAGCGTCCCGAAATCCCGCGCATGCGTCGAATTGATTCGACGCATGCGTGGAAGTATTGCACTTCCGTGTTTGAGAACGTCGGTGTCTTCTACGTCACTGCGTTCTCTGTCCGCGGGGATTTTGGTCTGATGGTGTGTACACACATCAGACCAAAAGCTCCCAGGAGACATGTCCGGACATGTCTCCTCGTGTGTACGGGGCCTAATACATATCCAAAAAAATAATACAGTGTATATAAAAAAACATATTTATTCATCAGTTTAGGCCGATATATATTCTTCTACATATTTTTGGTAAAAAAAATCTCAATAGACGATTTTTAGCGGGACTGCGACATTGCAGTGGACAAATCTGACCCCAGCGACATTATTACATTGATCAGTGCTATAAAAATGCAACTGCTCTTGTGCGAGCCACCGTACAGGTACAGCAAAATGCGCAGGGCTGCCAACCTACCGCAGTATATCTGCGTGAGCTGGACGGCAAGTGGTTAAAGCTTTGTTTGTTTTTTTGTTGTTTTTTAATAACAAACGTTTTATACTTACCTGCTCTTTGCAGTAGTTTGGCACAGAGCAGCCCCGATCCTATACCTACCCTCCGCCAACTCCAGGCACCTTTCTCCTGCCTAGTGCCTCTATAGCAAGCAGCTTGCTAGAGCTGGTTCACCATACAGGTACAGCAAAACGCGCAGGGCTGCCAACCTGCCGCAGTATATCTGCGTGAGCTGGTCGGCAAGTGGTTAAAGCTTTGTTTTGTTTTTTGTTTGTTTTTTAATAACAAACATTTTATACTTACCTGCTCTTTGCAGTAGTTTGGCACAGAGCAGCCCCGATCCTATCCCTACCCTCCGCCAACTCCAGGCACCTTTCTCCTGCCTAGTGCTGCTATAGCAAGCAGCTTGCTAGAGCTGGTTCACTGGCTGTAATTGACGGTAGCAGGAGCCAATGGCTACTCTTACTGTCTCCGCCATTGAGGACAAAGAGACCCAGGAAAGCCTTTACAAGCACTTTAATATGTTAAAGCAGACCTAGCTCCTCAGGCAGGGTCCACTTATTAAATGTCGACCCCCTCCTTCTAAAAGAAGATGCATAGAAATAACTTGTTGGAGGGGGTAAATAGTTATATAACATATTCAGCTTTCCCCAGCTTACAAAGTGCAGGGTTGTCATCATCTTCCTGACTATAAATTGCCCAGGAATGCTGGAGAGGCCAAATCTCATAAGAAAACAATGTAACTGAGTGCAGGAACATCTATATGTGAGATTTGGGGATGGGGGCTAAACATTCTCCAAGATCTGGCCACAAGGAGTTGATGTCACCTAGGTGTTACTAACAAACCCAGGGAAAGGTATATACCCTTTTCACCCCACAGGTTTTGTCTTTTTTTGCACTTTCGCCCATTTTTGGAAAGGAGATTGCAGGCACCTTGAATAAGCAGACATTGTCAATGAGGTTCAAGGTCTGTTTTAATGTAATTTCAATAAAGTCACGTTCAAAACTTTCAAAAGTGAAACTTTCATTCAAATGATACCTGGTGATTCTTCTGTGAAGATCCTTGTTCAGTCAATTTCTATTATGTTGTGACAGTGTCATGTTTCTGTCTCCAAATTACTCCCTGAGTTGTCATTCTGTCACATTCACTTCCACTGGAAAGAATAAGCGGGGTTGCATTGGGTAGGTCTGCATTGTTTGTTTGTATTTTCTTACACCATCAGGAAGCCCACCCTGAGCAATGACATGCAGCTGCCACTGGAGTGGGTGCATATAAAGAGGAAGCGGGTGCAAAGAAGCTGTGGGTAATCATCCATACTGCAATGCATAAAAGGATTGGAAAAAACATGAAACATTGTATAGCTCATTAAAAAAAGAACACAACTGAGCAGAAGAGATTTTTTTCCCTGGATTGGATTCCATTCAGATAGGTTGTGGTAAATAGCACCTGCAAAGTGCCCTAAAACAGCTGCTCCATTCACTTCAGTGTGAAATCCCGATGGCTTTCTCACTGGAGCGGTTCCCTGGCAGAGCATCAGAAAAAGTCCTGCCAGCAGCTTCTTTGGAGCGCATTAGAGGTGGTGAACTCACTGCTCCTAATGCGCTCCTGCCCATTAAAATCAATGGGCAGTGCCGCCGTACCGCTGGCAAAACGCCGCTGTAACGGTGCTTTGCGGGCAGTTTAACCCTTTTTCGGCCACTAGCGGGGGTTAAAAAACGCTGCAAATCCGATTTGGTAAAGCGCCGCTAAAAATAGCGGTGTTTTACCGCCCATGATCGGGGTGCTTTGGTGTGAAAAGGCTCTAACATTAGGAACTTACAGATGGTTTTATGTTATACCTTTTTAAAATAAATGTACGATTTAAAAAGAACAAAAATATTCCATATTTTCAATCTAAATCCTTGGAAAAATGACTGAAATAGCCCATATCATAGTTTAGAAAGGCCACTAAAATGTATTATGGGAAGTAGAAAGATGGGAAGTAGAAAGATGATACAAATGTCTGCTAAGATCTGAACTGAATGCAATTGGAGCCTATCTGAATTTTCTATGGTGTACTTGCTATGCTAGGTTAGGCCACTCCGTCACTGCAGCCTATCGAGAAAAAAATCAAGCTTGACAGCAATTAAGTAGAGCTCCTCCTTTTCTGCCCAGGACTCTGTACTAATATTGCGATTATGTAATCACAGGGGAGCAATGGTTGACATAGAAACTACAAACCCTGGCTAAGCCGCAGCACTATTAGAAAAGGGTACACTAGAGAAATTCACATCCCTGGAAGCGGTCTCGGTCTCTTGGTCTGATCAGGGGTCATGCAATCCAGGTTTTCAAATGAAGAAATTAATGTTTAGAACTAGGTATGTGCAGATTTCCTTTCTTTTCTTGCAATGTGGTTGTTTAGTGTGTTTGTGTATATATATATATATATATATATATATATATATATATATATATATATATATATATATATACTGTGTATGCATACTGTATATACACTGACTAAACAATCAATTTGCAGAGGAAAAGTACATTTAAACACACCTAAACACACGTAAACAGTACTGAAAATGTATTTCTTTATATGGAAACCTGCATTGCATGACTCCTGGAATATATAAAGTATATACAGTGCAATATATACAGTATATATATATATATATATATATATATATATATATATATATATACATACATACAGTGCATACACACTATATACAAAACTGTATATACATGATTTGTTGATACAAGAAGTGTATAGGCCATAGGGTTCACCGTAAAGTAAAACCAGGCCCTTATCCAGGTATGCAGACTCCTGTACCATAACAGGCCACATGCCAAGCAGCATTGGGTAGGTACCTTACAAGGAGGAACAGCAATGCCTCTCTCCACTTCCTTGCAAGAAACCTTGTCCTCGTGTTCAGGGCAAAAGGGCAAAAAATTGTGGGGGTCTGTATTTATTAAATAGCAAACATGTTATTCTTACCTGCTCTGTGCAATGGTTTTACACAGAGCGGACTGATCCTCTTCTTTTTGTGTCCGCCACCAGTGGTCCTGGCTTCTCCCCCATGCTAAGTGCCCCCAATAGCAAGCTTCTTGCTATGGGGTCACTCGAGCAAGCGCTCTTCTGAGCCATGCTCCTGTGAATGGACATTATCCAGTCACACACAAAGTGTGGCTTGGCCCACCTCCGCTCTCTCCTTATTGGTTCACTGGCTGTGATTGACACCGTCGCTGTGTAAGCCAATGAGGAGAGAGAGACCTAGGAGATCTCCTCCTCTCATGCATTGCTGGATAGAAATGAGGTTCAGATAATTAAAAGGGGGGGCTTAGGAGAAGTTGCACCCAGAAGGTTTTTTACCTTAAGGCTCCATTCACACCTAGGCGTTTTGTCGCCTGTAGCCCGACGCTACAATACGGCGGAGGGTCGAAATTGCATTGTTCTCTATGGAGACTGTTCACATCTCCTAACGCAGAACGCCGTACGTCGATAGAAGGCCGAACGCCAAATTTCAAAAAAGTCCCGTACCCTTTTTCGACACGCGTATCGGGCGGCTTAGGCGTTCCGCATAGCCGACAATACAATGTAAAAAAATACGCGGTTTAAAACAACGCGGGACAAAACGCCTATCTTTTGTCGCCGCAAATCGCGGTACTTACGCCGCAAAACGCATACGCGAAGGTGTGAATGCAGCCTAATGCATAGACAAATCTTCTGCCTTTAGAACCACTTTATATTATAAACAAACAATGTGGCAAAGTCATTAAAAAGAAATTATACAATATCCATTGTCAATCACATCTTTCAGTACTGTAAAGCCAGCATCAATCACAGACCAAGGCCTGCCATCCAACAATGTCTCCCATCCATGTGATGGACAATAGATTTACATGATGAGAAATTGTTTACATATTTTTTTATTTGCAGAGAGTTTGGCCTCCCTTGCAAGGTATCTTCCCAATATTAAAAGGAAGGGGGCTTGGCATCATTCAGGAATTGGGTTGCAAGCTTTGCAGTTTATAAAAGGATACTCATTGTCCTGAGGGAGTAGCAAGGCACATTGGCGCTGAGGAAGAGTTGGTGCAAACTAGCCTCAAAGCATATCACTCAAGCGCAAGAAAGTATTCTCCAGTTCTAAATATTGGCTCGTGTGACTTGGTCAACGTGATATAACTAAAAAGGCAATAACAGGAGCCACATGCTGCAACTCTCAATAATGAAGGATTCAGCTGTTAAAACATGATTTAGTAGCTAAAGACAAAAATGTATTGCACTAACCATATACTTTATTATAAACATATTTTTAAGTAGAAATCCAATTTTGCATTTTTTACCCTCCTGAGAAAATTTACACTATACTGGAAAAATATTTCCTCAATATTCCATCTTGATCGATAACTTTAAGAACATCAGTTGATATAGAGTCCTTTTAACTTATATCTCTGTATAATATTCCAAAATGGAATAAAATACACATATTATTTCCAAGTAACAAAGAAAGCAGGTCGATTTCATAGCTTGTGTGAGCTATTGTATGCATTGTGTGAGGTTCCAGCTTTGTTTGGGTGGAAGTAACAATTCTGCCAGAACAGGGTGGTAGCTTCTCACTTCCATGACTATTTGCACCAAGTAATTGCTTTATGGTTTCCCATTGTGTGCCAGTCTATGTTGTTCTGCCAGCCTATGCTGTTATGTGTATCATTGCTGTCTCATAGATTGCTGTTTGCCGAGCCATTTATTGACTTGCCTGTCATAGGAGGAAATGTGTGAGGACCGTGAGATTTTAATATACTGTAAATTGTTCATTTCAAACTGTGCTCCTTTGTGGTGAGATATAATCAGACTGCTGGTTTCGCTCAAACACTATTCAATTGCTTTGATTTTTTTTCTGAAAACTCATACTGATGTTTGGCATATGATAATGTTATTGCATGGCTAGGCTATATATGCTTTATTCTATTTACCAAGCAAAAATATTAAAGGAGCCTCTTTATTAGATTTTCTTTATTTTTTTATTTTGATATTGTCAGTAATTTTCTTAAATTTTAATCTTTTATTAGGTATTTCAGTATTTAACATAATTTTTTTTGGGGGGGGGGGGGTGGGTCATTTAAAGAAACCCTGACACAAACCTGGACAATTAAAACAGAGTATATAATAATAAAATACATAAGCAGAGGTCACCTTCTGAGACAGTATATAAAGATCTTAACTTCAGTATTAGCCTCTCCCACTTTCAATTAGCAGTCCGTTATCTAAAAACAAAATGATGGGGCTCAAGAAACTGGAAGGGGTTAGACCAAGAATATTACTTCATCTACCTATAACCTATAATCAGAAGGGTTTTTACAAACAAGTGGCCTGGCCACTGCCCCCACCTACAACTGGCCTTTGCAGCAAGAATGTCACGGAACCATGAACCAGACGTACAACAAGAGATAAGTGAAAATAAGAAGGCTTTATTGAAAATCAAGCTGTAAAGCAAAAGTCCAAACGGATGGTTAAACAGAGTCTTGCGAAGCCAGAGGTCAGGAACCAGAAGGGTAGTCGGACGAAGCCAGGATCAGGAACCAGCAGGGAAGTCAGACGAAGCCAGGATCAGGAACCAGCAGGGAAGTCAGACGAAGCCAGGATCGGAACCAGAAGCAGCAGCAGTCTTAGAAGCATGTGAACACAGGAGGACCAAGCAAGGAACTGAAGCCACAGAGCTCCTATATATGTGAGCCAGGCATCCAGCTCCTCCCAGTGGGAAGGAGGAGCCGCAGGGTGGGAGGCTACAAGAGTCCCAGAAACCAAGATGGCCGCCAGCACATGTCAAACAAAGGAGACAGGAGAGAGGTAAGACCATGACAGTACCTCCCCCTCAAGGGCCCCTCCTCCGCGGTGCAAAAAACGGTTTCTGAGGGAAACGTGCGTGGAAGGCTCGGAGCAAGGCAGGAGCATGGACATCTGCGGAGGGAACCCAGGAACGCTCCTCTGGACCGTAACCACGCCAGTGGACCAAAAACTGCACCCGACCGCGGACCAGGCGTGAGTCCAGGATATTGCTCACCTCATACTCCTCATGATTGCCCACTTGGACCGGACGAGGCCGAGGAACCGAGGAAGTGAAGCGATTGCACACCAGTGGCTTCAACAGGGAGACATGAAACACGTTGGAGATCCTCATGCCAGGAGGAAGCGCAAGGGCATAGGCTACCGGGTTTACCCTGCGAAGCATTCGGAAGGGACCAACAAAGCGAGGAGCCAGCTTGGGAGTGGGCACTCGAAGGTTGAGGTTGCGAGTGGACAACCATACACGGTCTCCGACCTGGTAGGAAGGAGCAGGCGCTCGTCTGCGATCAGCCTGGAGTTTCTGGCGCTGCGCAGAGACCTCAAGGGACTTCTGGATCTGTACCCAAGAGGCGCGTAGGACGGAAAAGTGATCCTCCACAGCCGGAATATCCTGGGGAGAGAATGCCTCCGGTAACACGGCAGGTTGGAACCCATAATTGGCCATGAAGGGAGACGTCCCAGAGGAAGAGTTCACCGCCGTGTTCCTGGCAAACTCAGCCCAAGGCAGGAGGTCAACCCAATTGTCCTGGTGATCGGAGACATAGCAACGAAGGAATTGCTCCAAGGCCTGATTGGATCGTTCTGCGGCCCCATTGGACTGAGGGTGGTAGGCCGAGGAGAAGGAGAGATGAATCCCCAACTGGGAGCAAAAGGCGCGCCAGAACCTGGACACAAACTGACTCCCCCGATCCGACACTATCTCCTTGGGCAAACCGTGCAACCGGAAGACCTCCCAGGCAAAAATCGTGGCCAATTCTTGTGCAGAGGGTAACTTCTTGAGAGGAACACAGTGGCACATTTTGGAAAACCGATCCACAATCATGAGAATGACCGTATGGCCTCGGGATGCAGGGAGATCCACAATGAAATCCATCCCCAGGTGTGACCATGGGCGCTCCCCGGTGGCTATGGGTTGCAGCAGGCCCAACGGAAGGTGCCGAGGGGACTTACTCTGGGCACAAACGGAGCATGCCGCTACATATGCGGCGATGTCGGAACGTAGGGAAGGCCACCAGAACAGACGTGAAACAGCCCAGGACAGCTGATTCTTACCAGGATGCCCCGCGGTCTTGGAGTTATGGTAGGTTCGCAACAACCGAGTGCGCAACTCCTCAGGCACAAAACATCTGCCGTTGGGTCTCCCAGAGGGAGCACCAGATTGAGCCGCCAAAATCTGCTCACCAAGGGGAGAGGTCAGGCTGGTGCGAATGGCGGCCAGGATCTGATTCGGAGGTATGACCGAAGTCGGTATAGATTCCTCCCTGGACAGCTCGGAGTACTGCCGTGATAAGGCATCCGCCCTGATGTTCTTGGAACCGGGTAGGTAGGAGACCACGTAATTAAAACGTGACAAGAACAGAGCCCATCTGGCCTGACGTGGTGTCAATCTCTTGGCCTCAGAAAGGTAGGTCAGATTCTTGTGGTCCGTCAGGATGAGAACCGGAACCACGGAGCCCTCGAGCAAGTGCCTCCACTCTTTGAGAGCCTGCACTATGGCCAATAACTCCCTGTCACCAATCTGATAGTTGCACTCCGCGGGTGACAGTTTCCGGGAGTAAAACCCACAAGGAAGCAGCGGACCCTCTGGTGTTCTACGCTGAGACAGAAGGGCGCCTACTCCCGTCTCAGATGCGTCCACCTCGAGGACAAAGGGCAACCCAGGGTTGGGATGAGACAGAATCGGGGCCGACACAAAGGCGGATTTTAGGGCCTCAAAAGCCCGGATGGCCTCGAGCGGCCAGACCTGGGAATTACTGCCCTTCCTGGTCAGATCCGTGAGAGGCTTGGCCAGCATGGAGAAGTCCCTGATGAACTCAAAAAGCGCTGCAAGGAACGAAGACCACTGGGCTGAGGCCACTGTAAGACAGCCGAAACCTTCTCAGGGTCCATGGAGAACCCCTCAGCGGAAATGATGTAACCTAAGAAGGTTACCTGGGATCGGTGAAATTCGCATTTCTCAAGCTTACCGAACAGCTTGTTCTCTCGTAACCGTTGCAACACTCGCTTGACATCCAGAATGTGGGCCTCCATGGATTCAGAGTATACCAAGATGTCATCCAAATAGACCACCACACACTGCTGCAACAGGTCACGGAAAACATCGTTGATGAATTCCTGAAAGACTGCGGGCGCATTGCACAACCCAAAGGGCATAACCAAGGATTCATAATGACCGGTCCTGGTGTTAAACGCGGTCTTCCATTCATCGCCCGCCTTGATCCTTACCAGGTTATATGCCGCCCTCAAGTCGAGTTTGGTAAAGACCGTGGCCCCCTTAAGGCGATCGAACAGCTCGGAAATCAAGGGTATCGGGTAAGCGTTCTTGATCGTGATGCGATTAAGGCCCCTGTAATCGATGCAAGGCCTCAACTCACCGCCCTTCTTTTTCACAAAGAAAAATCCAGCCCCTGCCGGGGACGAGGATTTGCGAATGTGACCACGGGACAGCGCCTCCATCACGTACTCCTCCATGGCCTCATTCTCCGCAACCGACAGTGGATAGACCCTGCCGCGAGGAGGAACGGCACCAGGTTGTAACTCTATGGCACAATCGTATGGGCGGTGCGGATGTAGGGCAACTGCGCGCACCTTATCGAATACATCCCGGTACTCCTCGTATTCAGGAGGCAACAGAGAGTCCGAGGAAGTACACAGCAACTTGACAGGCCCATGGATGCAACTAGCCCCACACTGTGGTGACCATGAGAGGATCTCGGCCGATCTCCAGTCAAAAGTCGGATTATGCTTCTGGAGCCAGGGGTACCCCAAGACCACCGAGTAGTGTGGAGACGAAATAACCTGGAAGCAGACTGACTCTCTGTGAACGGCACCAATGGCTATCCCCACTGGAAGGGTCTCATGAGTCATGTGTGACGGCTGGAGGGGTCTGCCGTCTATCGCCTCTAGAGCCAGCGGGGAACCTCGAGCCTGCAGGGGAATGGAATTGGCGGCAGCGAACTCACTATCAATGAAAAAACCACCAGCACCAGAGTCCACCAACGCCTGGGTCGTCACCGAGCCCCCGACCCAGGAGAGGACAACAGTGATCAGTGGTTTATCAACACGGGAAACCGGGGACGAGGAGACTCCACCCAAGATCTGCCCCCGACAGGATCTCAGGTGCGAGCGTTTCCCGGACGGTTCGGACATGCCAACCGAAAATGCCCACCGAGACCACAGTACGTGCATCGGCCCTCGCGTCTCCGGAGTACCCTCTCCCCCTCGGACAGGCGAGCAAACCCCAGCTGCATGGGTTCACCCCCAGACAAGTCAACCCCAGGAGGCGTGGGAGGAGAGGGAGGCACGGGTGGGACAGCAAACGTAGGCGCCAAACTGTTAGGAGGCCTCCGCAGGCTCTCCTTAAAGGAAGGTCTCTCCCTGAGTCTGGTGTCAATCAAAATCAGGAAAGAAATAAGAGCCTCGAGCTCCACTGGTAGGTCCTTAGCTGCAACCTCATCCTTCAAGGCATCCGAGAGACCATGAGAGAAAGCAGCGACCAGAGCCTCATTATTCCAGCCCACCTCTGCTGCCAGGGTACGAAACTCAATGGCGTATTCGGCTACGGATCGTGAACCCTGTCTGACGGACATAAGGAGCTTCGCAGCAGAGGCGGCGCGAGCCGGCACATCGAATACCTTCCGAAGAGAAGCAACAAAACCGGAAAACTCGGCAACCACCGGATTGTTGTTCTCCCATAAAGGGCTGGCCCAGGCCAAGGCCTTGTCCGAGAGCAGCGAGATCAAGAAGCCCACCTTTGATCTCTCAGTGGGAAAGGCATGTGGCAGCAACTCGAAATAAATGCCCACTTGGTTAAGGAAACCTCGGCACTGAGTTGGCTCTCCCCCAAATCGCTGTGGAAGGGGGGCAGAACCGGTCATACCCCGAAACACCGCAGGCGCAACAACAGGTGTCGGGGTAGACTCTGGCGCAACGACCGGAGCGGCAGTAGGAGCGGGCCCAGGAGCGACAACCGACCCATCGGCAACGGGAGCAAAATGAACCGTGCGTTCAAGCAGGGTTTGCAACGCCACGGCGAACTGACCCAACAGGTAATCCTGCTGATCAAGTCTGGCAACCAGCGTGGGTAGCGAGGATGGCCCTGTACCGTCAAAATTCATGGCTTGGTCCTAATGTCACGGAACCATGAACCAGACGTACAACAAGAGATAAGTGAAAATAAGAAGGCTTTATTGAAAATCAAGCTGTAAAGCAAAAGTCCAAACGGATGGTTAAACAGAGTCTTGCAAAGCCAGAGGTCAGGAACCAGAAGGGTAGTCGGACGAAGCCAGGATCAGGAACCAGCAGGGAAGTCAGACGAAGCCAGGATCAGGAACCAGCAGGGAAGTCAGACGAAGCCAGGATCGGAACCAGAAGCAGCAGCAGTCTTAGAAGCATGTGAACACAGGAGGACCAAGCAAGGAACTGAAGCCACAGAGCTCCTATATATGTGAGCCAGGCATCCAGCTCCTCCCAGTGGGAAGGAGGAGCCGCAGGGTGGGAGGCTACAAGAGTCCCAGAAACCAAGATGGCCGCCAGCACATGTCAAACAAAGGAGACAGGAGAGAGGTAAGACCATGACAAAGAAGCACTAAAAGGGTGACATATGTCAGACAAAACCAAAGAAATTTCCTTGGTTTTGTTTTACAGAAGGGTTTTACCCTAATGCATTGAATGCATTACAATAATAAAACAAAACCTTTAGGCTTTAGAACCATTTTAAGTTATATGTTGAAAATTTTAAACACATCTTGGCCTTCCATCTGCCTGTTGAATTGTGGGTTATGAAAGCAGACTGATAAGAGCAGGCCAAGGTGCCTAGGTATTTATAGACTGAAACTTTTCCTTCTGGATTCCAAGGAATTCACAGGCAATGCAAGAATATATAGACACTAATCATCATGCTCATGGTCCTCTTTAGACATCCCTTAAAATGAACGTTAAAATATTGCTGGAGTCAGTAAAACATTCTTAAAATTGTAAGCTTCTGTGGGGCTTGGGGTTTGTGTGATTGATTCAGTGCTATCTGTAAAGCCAGGTGTGATTTATAAATTATTAAAATAATTAGATGTACAGAGTGTTCATTAATGAGCTCTTGTAACCTATCTTCGTATGGAATGGATCAAATGCCTTGTGTTTTAATCCTTTTATTAGATAATAGAATAACTGATACACATAGCTTTCCTCATTTACCACACTAGATTCGTACAACAATATAGGTTTTACCCAAAATGTGTTAAAAACTGTATGTATTAGCCATGTAACAAGATACATGGAGCTGTAATATAGGAATGTGTGTCTAGGTATCATTAATAAGTGAAAGAATTGTCTATAATTTATACAAAATTCTTTACTAACTGCTTATACAAATACAGGCAGTCCCCGTGTTGCAAACGAGATAGGTTTATTTGGATTTTTTTTAAATTTGGGGTATTTGTGGAAACAAGAATTGGTGGAGACACCTTTTTCCATGATAACTCTTATGCCTCGTACACACGTACGGGTTTCCCGGCGGAAACCCGAGGGGAAAGCCGAGAACTGTCTCGGCAGCTTTTTCCCCCTAAACACGGCCGGTTTTCCTGGCAGGAAAACTGCCATGAAAGCTTTGGCCGGGAAACCCGGCCGTGTGTATGGTGTATGCCCCCGCAGTGTTTTCCATAGAAAAACTGTCGGGAAAAAGACCGCCAGAAATCGTGGCAGGAAAAAAGAGAACATGTTCTAATTTTTCCCGCCGGGATTTCTGGCGGTTTTCCTGTCGGGAATTTCTCTTCCTAGGTGTAGATTTCCTCTCATTCCTGTTATCTCCCTCCTTTTGTAAGTATGTAAGTCATATGTATGCTTGTAGAATGAAATGAGCTTGTAGGTTCCTCACGTAGGAACTGGGGATCTAATTTCTATTTTGCCATCATTTCCTTGATGGGATCGGCTCTGTAAATACTTACATGCCCAGTCACTATTGTCCTGCTGTAATCTGCAGCTCCACCACATCTAGCCGGGTCTCACATTGCCACCTTCCTCTCTGATGTCATCGGGAGCGAGCTACCTCTTTGGGGCTCTTATAGTCAGCTCCCGATGCACCAGGTTCTCCCCCATCTGGGCACTGTATGCAAGCTTATGCTTTCAGGGGTGGAATCACAAAAAAAAAAAAAAAAAAACAGATTAAGCACTGGGGGGATCACAGTAATTTAAAGTGAAATTGAACTGCAAAGATTTGCTTTAAGTTGATCATCACAGTAGTGACGGATCCCTTATCAGACAGCTCAGTGGGTGGGGTTAATTAAACAGACTTGTAAAGCAAGCATTGTTTGCTGTGATGTTGCTTTAGCTGTCCCATACTGCTCTGAGATTTCTTTGTCAAGTATTAAAGCAACACTATCATTTCCCCAAAAAATCCAAAAAGCAGGACAAGAAGAGGTATTATGCTTCCATCATACATCACTCCCGAAAGCATTTAGATGCTGAAGAGCCTGTCAGAGGCCACAACACTTAAAAAGGAACAAAGAGACACTGGCCACTAAAGAGGACCCTTTCTTTTGACAGGTACCTGCTATTTAGGATTTTTTGGAGGATAACAGTGCTTCTTAAAATGTTTCATTTTTAAACAAAGATTGTATAAAAATAACAAAAAAAAAACAACAACTGTTTATACCTTGCAAAAACTACATTTACCCTAAACCACTGTAGTTCCCTTTCAAACATGAATTGGCCATACAAATAAGCTAGTGCTCAACTTTACACTTTTTAATTTGGTGTTCGATTTATGTGCTAGAAATGAAAGGACTAAAGCAGTGGGATTCTATTTAACTGGAACAATATTTAACAAAATAGTTCACCTTCTAAAACCCACAGACAATACAGTGATAATGACTAGATCAGTAGAGAGCCAGGTGGAAATGATGAAGAGTCTACCTCAAAGAACTAATAAAGCAGGTCTGAAAGTGAGCAGTATGAAGGCTGAATATATAATAGCCTCCAGAAAGAAAACAAGATAAAAACAACTGATGATCTGAAGGCCCGGTACTGAAGCTTCTGTAGAACTCCGTCTTTCAGGCATCTGAGAACTCTAATATCTAAAGCTAATAATATACAAGTAACAAAACAAGCTAGGATATCCAGTGTACCATTCTGATACTTTACAGTAAATTATATATTATGGTTAAAATCTGCCACTGGAAGCCCAACTTCAGAAAGGGAACATGCTAATAAGGATGACTTGAACACCCCCCCCCCCCCAGGTTTAGTTCGCACCAGAACTTGCGAACAGGCAAAAAAATTGGGGTCCCCCAAAAATTCATACCAGACCCTTATCCGAGCACGCAACCTGGCAGGCCGCAGGAAAAGAGATGGGGACGAGGGAGCGCCCCCCCTCCTGAACCGTACCAGGCCACATGCCCTCAACGCGTGGACTCGAACATCGGGCTCATCCCTAAAGCTAACAATATTAATAACTGTACAATGTATGGTGAGCTTTTCCAAATGTACACCATAAATCATATACGCCCAAAATTGAATTCAGCTTTGGATAGCACAACTGGGAAGAATCTTCCTCTGGATTCTGTGACTCATTTGATATTTCCTACTAATGATTGTGCATGTGGTCATAAAGAAGGGGTTACTTTATCAGCACATTGGCTAAACAACGTTCAAATGACTGGTGGATAGGACTGCATTACTTTGCAGTATATTTTACAAGCCAGGCATGACAGTGACAGGTGTTTTATCAGCTTTGAAAAGGTATCCACAGGGCAAAACCACATTTTATACTGCTGACTTGTACACAACGGATAAAGTTTGTAGTACAAGATTGCCCACCTGTACAAAGTATTATTTAAGAGTCTGATTGCCTCTATATTTTATTTATCTCAGACATTAATTCCTCTTAGGTCATTGTTGGTGGGCATAATTTTTTGAATGCTGTTGTTCTGAGTAGAGGGGGTCTTTTGCTGATTCCAGATATTGGAGTTTTTAGTGATGGACCCGGAAAGCAGAGTGCCCTGGTCTATAGGTTACAAATAAGCTCTTACAGCATAGTGCAATTGCTTTTTTTGTCTGGACTTCCACCAGAAAATATGCAGTATACTCAGGGCCGGCGCTACCTCTAGGCAAACTACTGTAGGGTACACTGATGCCTAGGGCGCAGTCATGGCCACTGGTTCCCCTAATCTCCCCCACAGGGGCATATATAATGGGGGGGAAGGGGGTCAAAATCCCCCCCCCCTCAGAGTGTCCATCAATGTCACATAAGCTAAGCTATTGCAGCCTTTCAGCTGAAGGTGCCACACTGCTACACAACAACCTGTGGCTGTTCCTGTGCACTTAACATGCAGTTCTGTGCAGTGTGATTTTTTTTTTCGAGGGGGGGGGTTGCAAGTAGCTGGTCTTGCCTAGGGTGCAAAATAGTCTAGCACCAGCCCTGATTTTACTTACTGGTATGAGAAGGTGCTTTGGCATTCATGTGCAGGGCTGCATAGCTATACACCTGCAGTGTGAGATTAAGCCTGGATTCACACTAGATGTGGTGCGACTTCACAGCGAATTCACTGCGGATTCGGCACTGCATCTAAATCGCAACCCGCTAATGCAAAATCATTGCAAACTGTATGTTAAATTAATGTCACCCCGCGAACGGTGGGCAAAAAGTAAGCGCAATGTGCAGAATTGGATCGCATAGGTGTTAACACCCATGCGATCCAATTTTGGTGCGGATAAAAAAAAGAGTCCTGCACTAGTTTGGTGCGAATGCAATGCGATTTAAGTCATACAAATCCATGGCTCAAATTCCCCCCCGGAGACACCGCATTTAATTCGCACAGGAATGTGCTATGATTACTGTGTGAATTACATGCGGTGTACCGCACCGCAATAGTGTGAACCCGGGCTTAAAGTGCATGTAAACCCTAACATTAAACGTATAATTTGTTCCTATTTTGTCTGTTTAATATACTATTAAGAGCAAAAGATGATCAGGACAGCTGTACTCCAATCCAACGTAACTTTAATGTAAAAAACTGGAAACAGGCACTAACTTCAGTGTTGACTCAAAGCTGGAGCGGCAATCTCTGTCTCTTTAATGTACTATTGGAATCATTTTGTTATCTCTGTTTAATACGTACAAACTATACCTATTGATCTTGTGCCCATCAGTGCTGCCAATCAGTGATGCTTAGCAATTCCACCTATCAGTGCACACCAGTGATGCCTATCAGTGCCCTATAGTGCCTATGTGCCCATCGTTGCAGCCTATCAGTGCCTATCGGTGCTGCCTATCAGTGCCGCCTTAGTGCCCATTAGTGCTGCCTATCAGTTCCACCTCATCAGTGCACATCAGTGAAGGAGAAAAAAAATATTTAGAACATTTCTAACAGAGACTAATGCCCCGTACACACCATCACTTTATGTGATGAAAAAAAACGACATTTTCTGTGAAGTAAAAAACGACATTTTTGAAACTTCAATTTTCAAAGACGAAGTTGCCTACACACCATTGTTTTTCTCACAATGTTCTAGCAAAGCGAGGTTACGTTCTCACCACTTTTTCCATTGAAGCTTGCTTCATAAGTAGCTTCTGGGCATGCGCGGGTGAAAAAACGTCTTTGCTACACACGGTCAATTTCTGTGAAGTAAAAGTTGACGTTTTGAAAAACGACACATAAAATTGAAGCATGCTTCAATTTTTTTTGGTCGTTTTTTACAAGACATAAAACGACGTTTTCCCCCACACAGGGTCAATTAAAGTGACGTTTTTAAAAACGTCGGTTTTTTTTCATCACATAAAGTGATGGTGTGTACGGGGCATAAGAAAAACATTTTTTTTCCAAAAAGTTTAGAATTTTTTTCTTTTGTTTAGCAACAAATAAAAAGTACAGTGGTAATTAAATACCATCAAAATAACTCTATCTGTCTAAAAAAAATAAAATAAAAATGCTGTTTGGGTACAGTGTACAGTGTAGTCATTCAAAGTGTGACAGCACTGAAATCTGAAAATTGGTCTGGCAGGAAGGGGGCAAAAGTGCCCAGTAGGCAAGTGGTTAATCAGGAAAATATCAGCTACAGGGACACCACAGGCAATACTGGTGACTATTCATTTGCCATCAGCCTGCTTTATTTTGGGTACAACTTCAAGGATTTAGTTCTTCTGTAAATTTTCACTTTCATCTGAAATGTCTAGTCAAAGTGTTGAGCCTATATGTTTGTACAGAATAAAAGTTCAGCACTATTGTATATATTGCACACAAAGTCTTATTGACAGAGAGAAATCATTTGCATGCACAAGGCCTTACAAATAATGAGATGCAAACCTTGGTAATTACACTTATGCAGTTTCCCATTAGCCCCAGATAATTGCTTATAATTATAATTTTTTTGCCAGAAAATTAATCTGCTTTTTACAGACTTAATTGTTATTGCTAGTGATTGTGATTTCCGTTTATTAGACAAAAGCTTCATTCTACAACGGTCAGTGTGCTCAGCCTTGACTTCCTAACTTGTATATGGCTACTTTGCATATTTAAAACATGTACAAGAGCTATTTATATTGCTGTTTCCTGTAGCAGTATATGAAGACATTCTGAAATCAGATATGCATCATTGTAGGTTTAATTGAGTGAAATAAAATTAGAGCGCATTTTGCAGGTTATTGTGTAAATTAGAATTGTGGAATTAAGGGAAATAGAGCTGCACCGTGACTGCATTACCTATAAATTCATTCTCCATATGTTTAAAATACACCATCTATTCACATTTCTTTCTACTGCATCCATTTTCCCTCCATATGTCACCCTGGGCTTGGTTTGTTACGAAAATTGCTTCATTTCTCCACCATCCGCTTCATTTCAGCTGCAACTGTTCACTTTGGCTGCCTCTTCCTCCAGGACCTCTGTGTTATTCTGTAATGTGTTGGACCAACCACCAGCTAAACGAACTTGATTGTTGCAAATACTGTATGAGTTAAAAACATTTTAAATATACCACATTAAAAGAAATCTGAAAAAGTTTAAACATTTTACCCACAAAGTAGTAGTTGGTCCTCTGTAGCCTCTTCCAGCCCTTTGAGGCCTTGTACAGACGAGCGAACATGTCCGATGAAAACGGTCCGCGGACCATTTTCATCGGACATGTCCGCTCTGAGATTTTGGTCTGATGGTTGTACACACCATCAAACCAAAATCCCCGCGGACAGATAGCGCGGTAACGTGGCGGTGACGTTGACGCCGCCACGTCCGCAAACCCGGAAGTTCAATGCTTCCACGCATGCGTCGAATCACTTCGACGCCATGCGCGGGTTCTCGGGCCAGCGGACATGTCCAATGAGTCGTACTGACCATCGGACATGTCCGACGGACAGACTTCCAGCGGACAAGTTTCTTAGCATGCTAAGAAACTTTTGTCCGCTGGAAAGCTGTCCGCTAGGCCGGAAAATTGTCCGATCGGCCCTACACACGACCGAACATGTCCGCGGAAACTGGTCCGCGGACCAGTTTCAACAGACATGTTCGGTCGTGTGTACGAGGCCTCAAAGTGGGTGTTCAGTGAATCATTAACAGACTATGTATAATTGAGTCACAAGATATTGTATCTGTTGTCTCAATTCAATGTGAGTTCATCCAATATTAGACTAATATCCTTCAGTGTGTTCAAGCTTCTTCTTCTATTTTATTTAAAAATAGTTCTCAGCTTACCTGCCCAGGGCTTGTCTTTCATCTGGGCCTTTGACACTCCAGGTATTCTGGTGCAATAAGAACACCAATTGCTCCGCCATGTGAATGCTTGACAGACTGACTTCCTTTTTCCCGCGGTGACGTACAACACTACGTCGAGCCGAGAAAATGAAGTTCAATGCTTCTGAGCATGCGTCGAATTCTTTCCGAGCATGCGTCGTAAATTTGCGCGTCGGAATTGCTACAGACGAACGGAATTTCCGACAGGAATTTTTCCGTCGGAAAATTGGAGAACCAGCTCTCAATCTTTTGTTGGCGGAAATTCCGACAGCAAAAATCCGATGGAGCCTACACATGGTCGAAATTTCAGACCAAAAGCTCACATCGGACTTCTTGTCGGAATTTACGATCGTGTGTACGCGGCATTAGAGGCACCTCTCTTCTCTTTTATACTCTGTAGCTCCTGCTGGATTTTGCTTCTAATCCCCTTGGGGAGGCTTCCATTTGTGTTTTTTTTTGGTTACACAACCTGGTCACATTGCTATTATCTTTTTATATGGACTATAGACTGAAGGACCTTTGAATAAATGGTTGTGGAACGAATCATTTGAGTTTCAATTATTTCTTATGGAGAAATTTGCTTTGATATACAATCCAAGTTTTTACTATATATATATATATATATATATATATATATATATATATATATATATATATATATACTGTATTTATTGGCGTATAACACTCACTTTTTTACCCTGAAAATAGAGGGCAAACTGTGCCTGCGTGTTATAAGCAGGGGCCTGTGGAATGTTTTTTTCCCTGAAACTTCCCTCTTAAAGTTAGGGTGCGTGCTATACGCCCGTGCGTGTTATACGCCGATAAATACGGTATATAAACTGAAACTGAGAAAGATACTTGACTTTAGTTTGATGGCAAATCTGTTGGTCATCTAAAAATATCTAACTGGTAGGCTCATACAATAGAACTATTATACCCACCTCTGTGGTGGCCCATGTCTCCTACCATTCCTTCCTTTCCAGCAACGTGCTTACAAGGGGATAGAGCAGATTTAATCTATGTGTCTCCTCTACCTTATTGCTCTTCATAGTGTTGAGTAGGCTGGTGTCCAAGTTGTATGTAAAAAAGGGGGAGAGGACAGGGAAGGGATGAGTGCAAGATATCCACTAATATGTATAGAGAATAATGTAGATTCTTTAAACTGATCTAATACCCAAATGGGTTGTGTTGCTGTAATCGATAACTGTAATAACAAAGTAAGTAGGATGAAAACGGGGTAGGGGAAATTTAGAAGAAAGAATGGGGGAATTGGAGTGAAAGGGAGGAAATCAGCCAATGAGGCTTAAAGGGATTACTATAGGCAGCACTGTAGTGATCAATGGTAAGGACAAAGATACATTTTAATAAATTTATTTGTATCAAAAATATGAAAAATAGGCATTAAATATTACAAGTTACATAATAGGTACTAGGTTGCCATAAAAATAAATTGAATGTGGCTACCTTAAAGATCCAGATAAACACTAAAAATTAATGGACAAGACAGAGACAGACATTTAACAAAAAACGTGATCCGGACACGTGGTGTTCAGACCGATCATGTATTGATACTCAAAAGTATATGAATTTTAGTGCAGTAATCAAATAGTGGGATAGAAGGAGAAATGCAATGATTATCCACTCTGCAAAATCAATAGAGTGTCAATAATGAATGATGGGGCTGAACACTGGCATGATGGAGGACAGGAGGTAGGAGGGTTAGGTGAGTTGGGGTGAATATGCACGAATCATGCACATATTGTTGGTCGACTTTGCGCTTGATGATTTGTTAGTTCACAAAGAGTTCAGTATTCAGAAGTTTTGGCAATAATTGAAATTAAATTATAATAATTAGTGAAAAAAAGAATTGTATTGAACAACTGGATATTGATCATTTGTCAATGTGACATTTAGGAGAGCACTGATAAATTGCCTAGTATTGGTTAGTATATGTAAACATACCAGTGGTTAGTCCAGGAAAATGAACATGTACTAGGCAATAAAGATTGGTGTGCCAGCAGAGGAGAAACGGGATCATTTATGCACAGAAAGAAGTCCAACCCGTATTAGTGTACTAAACCAAACAGCAGACTCAGAGATAGCAGCTGGTAAGAGTGTAGAGAAATGACATGACTGGCCGTCCCGTAGAAGGGAGGCTAATACATTACCAGTCCGCTGCTTGTGGAGTTAATGGGATAAGTCCATCCATGAGATGCAGCTTTTGTCAGATCCACTCTGGTGCTCTACTTATTGCTGGCTGGTTAGTTGCGATGTGCAATTGTCACATCAGTGACATGCCGTACCAGGTTCTGTGAGGTGCGTTCATCCGTTGATAATAATCCACTTAAGGTCTCCTCTTGTGCCGTATGACGGCTCCCGGCATCAGGCGCCACTTACAGGTCGACCAAGACCATCCATCCGATGCGGATGCCCGTAGGCTTCCGTCCTCCGTCCAGCCGGACAAACTTCCGGGGTCACGTGATCACGTTGTTTAGGTGACGTCAACGCGTTTCGCCATGCACACTGGCGTAGCTTCGTCTTGGACGTGTTAGGCGCAGGCAGCGGTGTTTAATTTATGCAAACCGCTTGTCAACGCCCATCACCAATCGGGAAAAAATAAGTACAACTGTCCTGTTGCAGCCGCGATGGGCAGCTTGTGTTGCTCTTCAGAGCCATTTATTGAGATTTCTTTTCTCTTTTCTGTAACTTGTTCCGGAAAGAAAAAGGCCATCTTCTAAATGAAGTGTCCAAGTTGCATTGCTTTCATATTGTGAGATGCTGGTAGGGTAGAACTGGAGCTTAAAGGGTCAGTTCACCTTTTCACAACAAATCTACACCACCCCCACCCTACACCAATTCCCTGTTGCACGATGTGGGTGATGAGCTGTCAGTGACCAAACAATTGGTGTAGCCATCCATGGACTCTTCTCCTTCTTCCTTCTGTAGGCCTTACGAGACAGATGAGAGTGATTCTCTGTGCTGGCCAATCAGAATCTCTCTGATCTTTCCCAGAAGCTCTGAAGAAGGAAGGGGAAAATCTGGGATTTCAAATGCCTGACCCACTACACAGGTTGCGTTGGCACTGACAGCTCCTCACCCATGGTGATTGGGGGGGGGGGGGGGTAGGGTGGTGATGATGTAGAATGTTAGTTCCCCTTTTTTTACTGAAAAAGTGAAGCTAGACCTTAAAGTTGAAGGAAAGTCCTAGGATATATGGAAGTGTCTGTTTTTAGGAAGTTTTGTCTACAGGTACATTCAGGCACTTTGTGTTGCATGCTGTGCAGAGCAGCAGTTAGCTTTGACTGAAGACTGATTTACTTTAAACACTGATGAGTGGGTTCCCTCTGGACATCTGGTGTACCGTGTTCTTTGTACAAGACAGCACTCATATGATTAAAGATTGCTCTATACTGATGGGGTCAGCTGACCTCCATCACTTGCTCTCTGAAATGCAATATCCCTACACTACAAACCGACTCCAAATTGATATGGTTTGTAGTTTCATTCCTTAATTGTCACACTTGGTTAAAGGCATGTAGGCATTTGTCTCCAAATCAAGTGACCCACTTTCTCTTATGAAGCCATTCACCATTAAAGTGTTAATTTCACAGATGTTTGGCTGACTTTGCAGCAGTGTATTTTTCTCATGCTTGAGAAAGTATCCTAATTCTGCCTGCAGATATGTGCATATTTAAATACGACTTAAACAGGAATGCAGACTTCATATAAAAATTTCCACAAACAGTGGACCGTTTCCTGCTTTAAGCAGTCTGTAAAAGGTGCAGAGGTTGTGTTATTACTTGTGCTTTACCCACGTTTTTTTTTAACTTCCTGACTCACACATTTTATATACTGCTATGCCAAACATGTATATATATATAGGATAGGAGATTGAACCTGACACGTTATGCCAATCACAGCGCCCCTGCCTGTGTTCTGGTTGAGAATATAGGACTGTAACACTGCTGAAATGCCCGTGTTGTATAATTTCAGCCCAGCAACACTGGGAAACCAGCCCTAGGAAACGCAATGTATTCTACAGGGCTTTCACTAGGTGTGCGCTCACCTCTTACTGTGCCAGGGAATTTTTCCCCGCATTTTATGGGCAACAAAAAGCTTAATAACTTCACCATAAAGTAGCTGCAACACAGAGCTGAGCTTGGAACATACCAGAAAAGAATCAAACCATTACACACATGTTAAATCATCTAAACCAGCCAAGTTATCAACACTTTCCCTGTTGGGAGACTTTGCAGGGTAGCCGTTGACAAGAATGGATACTGCAGCTGTCAGTTGCTGCAAGCATCGTTCTTAGCATGTCAAAAAGTCAGACATAAGCCGCATGTGTCAAGTTTAAAGTGTTGCTAAACCCACAACAGTAAAATCAATCTGTATATGCAGTAAAGCATGTTTGTTATATCATCCTTTCTTTACCCCGCGCTGAAGAAGTCCCGCCCATTGGGACGTAACGACGTACAAGGGGGAGGGGCTACGTGACGTCACCCGCGATCGTCGACCTCCGAGTGATCTGAGCTGTCAGACACTCTGCTGTTTTTACTTATATGCCTGTATGTTGCACTCACAGGAGAGTGCCCTCAAAAGTGAGTTTTTTACCTTTGTTTACACAATTAAATGCACCATTGGCTTCAGAGAGAACTAGATATTCTCCTCTTTTTTACATGCCTGGATTGCCCTGACATCTGCTTGAGTTTGCTGATTTTGCTATTCGGTGTTTGCTATTCCTGGTTGCCTTATTAAGCCTGGCTGCTGCTGTGTGTCTGAGAACAGGAAGTTCTATATCTACCATGCTTTGTGACCTATTGTAGGTCGAAGCATTGAGGTGAGAGGCCATTCCTATTATCTGGTGGAGGTTCTGTCTATCCTTGGACATCACTCTTTGGATTTTGCACATCTCTTCATTGCTGGATTGTTTTTGCACATGAGCACTTTCGGACATTATTATCTTATGACTTTTTGTTTAGTTTATTTTTTTATTAATTATTTGCGCTGCACTACCATTTGTACTATGTTTGTTATATTTACTGTGGAAACTAAGGGGTTAATCCTGTGCATTGTGTAAAAAGGTTGTTTAATCCTGTCTTCTCTGATCCTCCTCTTCTTCCACTATCCCCAATCCATCTTCTGATAAAACGGAGCCTTTGGAGTCAGTCTGCACATGCTCAGTTTGCTGCGTATTGCTAGAGAGTTTTTTTCCCCTTGGGAGAGTGCATGTGATCAACACAGGGCCAGTCAGCACTGTCCAGATAGAGGGTCAGGGGTCCTGCAGCCTCATAGAACAATCAAGGGAGAATAAAAACTCCTCCTAGAAGCTTTAACCAGACACTGATTAAAGTCACAAGACTATATGCTATATACTGCTGATATAAAAAGTTATTTAGCAGTTGAAATTTACTAAAATATTTGCATTTCCGTGTTCTGTGTACTGTTGGGGACCAGATATAGTGAATTCAGGGTCCTGGGTTTAGTAACACTTTAAAGTTACTTTATTTGTGGGCAGGAGCAATTGAAATGTACTTCTTATTAGTTACTGTAATATTGGCCATTTTGGAATAATGCCAATTCCATTCTTCCTTGTTTTAACACAAAGGACCCCCTTCCTACAAACTCCACTTTATAAACAACAGTGTAATTCCTCTTTCTTTATTGCCTACAGTGCTTGGCAAGCTGAAGTTTATAAATTGGTCCAAAGTGTAACTTGTCCTAGCTGCATAGTCCTGTACAGTAAAACCTTGGTTTGAGAGTAACTTGGTTTGAGAGCGTTTTGCAAGACACGCAATATGTTTTAATAAATTTTGCCTTGATATACAAGCTATGTCTTGATATAAGAGTAGCGTCATGTCACAACTGAGTATAAAAATAAGAGAGGAGCCGCGAAGTGTAGCAATAAGGTTACATTTAATGAAGGTACAACATTTAGCAACTTATTGCTACACTTAGAGGTGCCTCTCTTCTCTTTTATACTCTGTAAAAAAAATGCTTTGATATACAAATGCTTTGGATTACAAGCATGTTTCTGGAACAAATTTTGCTCGCAAACCAAGGTTTTACTGTACTTATGTCCAGTATATCCTATAATTTACTCAACCATGTCACCCTGCATGGACAATTGTGTGACTTATTTTTTCTCCATTGCAATTAAGTTATACAGCGCAGCGAAGGATCATCACCATACATGAGGTCACCTTACTGCTCTCTCAGATGTCTCCTTCTAGCAAGCTTCAAATTAACAATGCAGTATTACCCAGTGAATCTACTGATGCCTCCTTCTTCCAATCCTGCTGTGATTGCTAGCAGCTTACTTGAAAACTGATGGAATCCCTATGCTTATAATAAAAAAAAATATATTCAGGTATGGTACAGGCACAAGATCAGATTTTATAGTTACTACAGCTTAGGCTTTAGCAGGCAAATTACTGGGGCTCTTAAAATGTATACACAAGTACATGTGTGCCACCATGCAGAATAAGGAGCCAGGGCAGGGTGTCCATAGCCCCACAGGGACCGACTGTGGCTACCAGGTAGACCAGCAATCCAATGTCTGGACAGGGCAGTGCTACTGGGTACACAAAGGGCAAACTAGCTATGCACAGAAACCCTAATGTAGGTAGCATCAAATGCAATGTCAGGAGTCAAAATGAAGTCAGGACAGCTGGAGTTCAGTCAAGATAAGTCAGGTCACCAACAACGTCAGCCTAGGAAACAGCAGAATTAAGCTCGCCATACGAGACTGGAATTCCATTTGAAAGTAATTGTTTTTGAAATGTTCTTTCGATTTTCTAACAGTTAATTTGCTCCACACACTAACTAATTAACACTAGTTAATGTGCTCTACATTTATGAGCTAAGTAATGTTACAGCAGCTAACCAGGACGTGGGATGAGATACCATTAACTAAGAGGTCAGCCCAATCTGGGCACTCCTGCCGCTACATGAATGACCACAAATAATGGAATGCAATATACATCAATCTCTACAATCATAACTGACAAAAAAAGAAAACTGGATGTGTTTCAGGCACCAGTTGCTCAGATATTAGCTCACCTACATATTACCTTTTGCTGTTTGCTGCAGCTTATCAGTTAAGGCCAAAAGGTCGAAATCATTACAATAAGTCCTAAAATATTTATTGGCTTTCTGAATTAAGTTTTCTCCACAACTAAGTAAAAATGTATATAACTTGTACACATGATGGCCCGGATTCACAAAGCACTTCTGCCGGCGTATCTCGAGATACGCAGCGTAAGTGCAAATATGTGCCGTCGTATCTGTGCGCCGTGCCCACAAAACTAAGATACGCCTAAAAACAGGCTTCATTCCACCGACGTAACTTGCCTACGCCCAGGCCCGGATTTACTCCCTTTGCCGCCCCAAGGCCTGGTCCTTCAATGCCATCCTCGTCTACACAGTACAGGGGGGACATTATCCGCCGGGGGACTTTTTCGGCAGGATACTGAGATGCATTGAGAAGCGGGGGGGTGGGGGGTGGGGGAATGGGATTGGTACTGCTTAAAATGACACTGAGAACCTGGGGGGTGTTACTGCCAAAAATGACATTAAGCATTGGGGGGTGCTGCTGCCAAAAATGACAAAATTACATTGAGAACTGGGAGGGGGGGTGCTGCTGCCAAAAATGACAAAATTACATTGAGAACTGGGAGGGGGGGGGTGCTGCTGCCGAGAACCATCTCACCTCCTCTTCCCTCTGTTTTCTCTCCTCTCACTATCCGCATGACAGGGGGAACTCCCGAAATGAAAGTGAAAGTGTCCTCTCCTCTCAGCCACAGTGCCCCCCCCTGCACTCACTGCCGCCCGAGGCCTGGCCTTGTTGGCCTTGTCTGGAATCCGGCCCTGCCTACGCCGGCGTAGAGTGGGCGCATATTTACGCTGGACGCATGTGGCGCTCCCATTGATTTTCTATTCAAATATGCAAATGAGGGAGATACGCCGATTCACGATTGTACTTGCGCCCGACGCAGGCTACGACTGGTGCGCGTAAGTTGTACGTACGGCGTAAAGTTAAGCCCCATAAAGTGTAACTCAGCAGCATCCATGCAAAGGGCTGCACCAGGGAACACAAGACTGCGTATTTTACGTAGTTTACGTTGGACGTGAATATGACTAGGCGTAGGTTACGTTCACGCCGTAGGCAGTGATGCAGCGTATCTTAGGCAGTTGTTCCGATGTGATTGTGAGCATGCGCACTGAGATGCGTCCACGAATCTGGGCCTTTATGTTTATTTTGAGGTGTATAAATGTATTAGTTGAAAACAGCTTATAGTTTCCCTCTAGCCTTTTTGCCCAGAGGGCAATTGTGAGTAAGCATATTATTATACAAGTCGGAATAATATAATGTAAGATTACATCAGCACACGAAGGCTGAGCTCCTTTCTTGTAATTGGTGTGCTTTCATACCTACATTATGTATTGAACTATTTTTTCTTTCTTTCTTGATGTTGCTTTGACACTTCCCTCCAGGGCAATGCAATGTGATTGAGAGGGTAGCCTACAAATTTCATGTAATTCACTGCTCACATGAGAAATAACTGCTTTGTCTCCCAGATGTTTTGACATTAGGGTAATTTATTTGGAAACTGTCTGCATTTTTTAGAAAAGGTAATCTGTACCCGCAGCATGTGCAGTGAATTAATAGAACAATGTCTGCTGAAGTGCATGTTTTAGACTATTGATTTCAAGATGTTTAATGGCAAATATGATTTTTCTTAATGTATGGCCCTGTTGTGTATTCTTTTTGCATTCATGTTAACGTAACTGTTTTATTCTCCTTGAATAATAGATGGCTTGAAGGTAATTCCTTGCGGTTTGGGTTAGAAGTTGGTTAGCCATCTTTTTGTCTATTATTTCATTTTAAAAAGTCTTAAAAAGTATGTAACTACGTCAATAATTGTTAAGTGTTTTCACCTTTTAAAAAAAAGTTCGTTTAATTTAGAGAAATAAAGGGAATTGTAAATGATTTATAAGCGAGATGTATAAAATAATCACATACATTTTGTTTAGCTTAACCTAGATGCCAGGAACTGTACAGCCTCCAGCTGGCATTAAAAAGTATATGAAAGTATATACCTGCTGGCATACAGTACATATATACTTAGGGTTGTGCGGGCAGCAATTTTCTCTGCTACTAGAATTGCTACTTATTAAAAACTCCTATTCATTTGGTAACTTAGCTCACAGTTCAAAATAATTATTCATACAGCGCCTACAGTAGATATTATACAGCTTATCCAGACTATTACATTTTTTACTACATAGTAATTTCATTAATGTAATGTCTGGTTATCATTTTCCATTTGGTGTAAGGTGTGTTGAGTACTACAAAGAATATATGCCTTGTGCACACCAGGTGGAAGATACTGCCTTTCTACTTACTTAGCCCAGCAAATCTGCCTTTTCTTCAAATGTCCAATCATAGATAATGGTTGTTGCGCATGCTTACTGATCTAAGCCTAAACATTATTCCAGACTAAGAAAAACACTTCCTAACAACACTAACAACCATGTAATTCTATAGAGAGCAGGAAAATAGAAAATTTCAAAGGCCATAAAGTCTCTAATGCCGCGTACACACGATCAGTCCATCCGATGAGAACGGACCGATGGACCGGTTTCATCGGTTAACCGATGAAGCTGACTGATGGTCCGTCGCGCCTATACACCATTGGTTAAAAAAACGATTGTGTCAGAACGCGGTGACGTAAAACACAACGATGTGCTGAAAAAAAACTAAGGGCCAGATTCACCAAAGAGATACGACGGCGTATCTCCTGATACGCCGTCGTATCTCTGTTTCTATATATGCGACTGATTCATAGAATCAGTTATGCATAGATATCCATAAGATCCGACAGGTGTAATTGTTTTACACTGTCGGATCTTAGGATGCAGTACCGCGGCCACCGCTGGGGGGAGTTCGCGTCGTAAACCAGCGTCGGGTATGCAAATTAGGAGTTACGGCGATTCCCGACGGATTTTCGCGTTCGCTACGTCGCTGCTAGTCTAGTTTCCCATCGCAAAGTTAGTCGTCGTTTGACCTGCCCTAACTTTACTCAGCAATCGTATTGCTGTTTAAAGTATGGCCGTCGTTCCCGCGTCGAAATTTAAAATTTAACGTCGTTTGCGTAACACGTCCGGGAATACGGAAGTACGCTGTTCGAAAAAATGACGTCACGGCGCGCAAAGCACGACGGGAATTGCGAAACTGAGCATGCGCAGTAGGTCCGGCGTGGGAGCACGCCTAATTTAAATGGCACACGCCCATTTGAATTGGCCCGCCTTGCGCCGGAGGCTGCCAGCGTAGTTTTCATCGCAAGTGCTTTGTGAATCAGGCACTTGCGATGAAAACTTGCGGCGGTGTAACATATCTATGATACGTTACGCCGCCGCAGTTCTATGTGAATCTGGCCCTAAGTTTAATGCTTCCAAGCATGCGTCGACTTGATTCTGAGCATGCGTGGATTTTTAACCGATGGTTGTGCCTACTAACGATCGTTTTTGACCTATCGGTTAGGAATCCATCGGTTAAATTTAAAGCAAGTTTGCTTTTTTTTTAAC
This sequence comes from Rana temporaria, assembly GCF_905171775.1. Lineage (NCBI taxonomy): Eukaryota > Metazoa > Chordata > Amphibia > Anura > Ranidae > Rana > Rana temporaria. The sequence continues at coordinate 221,175,295 of NC_053489.1, forward strand.
CGATGGTTAAATAACCTATGGCGTCCACACACGATCGGTTTTGGCGATGAAAACGGTCCATCAGACCATTCTCATCGGTTTAACCTATCGTGTGTACACGGCATAACATGTGCATCAGTGCTTGTATGGAACTTGTCAGGATAGAGATTTGGCTTTTAAAGGCACATTCTCTTGGTTTTGGATTGACTAAGGAAGGTTTAAAACCCATCGGTAAAGGAAAATCCTTCTGTTCTGGAGACAACTGCCTAGGAGGCGATTCTCCCCCTACTTTTCTCTGACTTTTCATGACTAATCTCTCTCTTTATTCAAAATAAAGTGGTTCTAAAGGCATACGTTTTTTTTTTTATCTTAATGCATTCTATGCTTTAAGATAAAAAAACCTTCAGTGTGCAGCAGCCCTCTCTCTAATACTTACCTGAACCCCATCTCGATCTACAAGAGCCTCAGCTGTCCAGGACTCTCCCTCCTAAATGGCTGAGACTGCTGCTGTCAATCAAAGTCAAGGAAAACAATCAGGATAGAGGGGGGTGGGGCTGAGCTGCAGCTCTGTGTCTGAATGGACACACAGAGCAGCGACTCAGCTTGGGTGCCCCCATAGCCAGCTGCTTACTGTGGGGACACTTGGCAGCAGGAAGGGGCACAAGAGCTGACGACGGACCTGGGAAGAGGATGATCTGGGCTGCTCTGTTCAAAATCACTGCACAGAGCAGATGTAAGTATGACATGTTTGTTATATTTAAGAAAAAAAAAACAATATGTTACTATCTCTTTAACCACTTGCCTACAGAGCACTTTCACGCCCTTCCTGCCCAGGCCATTTTTCACTTTTACCACTGTTGTACTCTGAATGACAATTGCACAGTCATGCAACACTGTACCCAAATGAATTTTCAATCATTTTCTTCACACAAATAGAGCTTTCTTTTGGTGGCATTTAATCACTGCTGTTTTTTGTTTGTTTTTTACAAAAAAAAATGAAATAAGTTCACCATTTTTGAATAAAAAAAGTTTTTCTTAGTTTTGTCAGTAAATTTTGTAAATAAATAATTTTTCTCTTTCACTGAAGAGGTGGCACTTATGGACACTGATAAGGCGACACTTATGGGCACTGATTAGGTGGCACTGATGAGGAGGCACTAATATGCTTCACTTATGGGTACTGATAGTTGGCACTGATATGGGGCACTGATGAGCACTGATAGGTGACACTGATGGGTGGCAATGATGGGCACTGATAGGCGGCACTGGTGGGCACTGATAGGTGGAAAAAATAGGTGGCACTGATGGGCATGGATAGGTGGCACTGATGGGCACTAATGTATGGCACTGATTGGCATTGATAGGCGGCACTGATGGGCACTGATGGGTGGCACTGATGGTAGGCAATCATGGGTAGCACTGATGAGCAGGCACTAATGGGCACTGAAAGGCAGCAGTGACTGGCATCACTAATGGGCACTTATTGGTGTCCCCGATGGGCACTGATTGGTGTCATTGAAGGACACTGACTGGTGTCACTGATGGGCACTGTTTGGTGGCACTAATGGGATTGGGCTTTACTGTAATCAGGGCACTGATGATCAGGTGTTTCCTGCGAGGAGATGCCGATGATCGGCATCTCAACTCCGTCAGTGTGAGGCGGTGAGAGATGATCACTGGCACTTCAGCATTTACATGTGACCGCCTGTGATCGGACACAGCCGATCACATGGTTAAAGAGCTGCGTGATTGGCTCTTTACAGAGAGCAGGGTCGCGCTAGCAACATATTACGTCCACCCAGAACGAGAGCCGCACCGTCCCCCTGTCATTTGACGGTGGATGGGCATGAAGTGGTTAAAGAAATATTTTGGTTTCAGGCATTAAAGTGTATTCCTGGGGAATGAAAAAATCCTCCCTTGTAGTAGGGCTGCCTCCACATTCTAAGGGTTAAATGCTCACTTTGGTCTAGGGCAGTGTTTCTCAACTCCAGTCCTCGGGGCGCACCAACAGGTCATGTTTTCAGGCTTTCCATTATTGTGCACAGGTGATTTTATCAGTTTCACTGCCTTAGTAATTACCACAGCAGTTTGATCTGAGGGAAATCCTGAAAACATGACCTGTTGGTGCGCCCCGAGGACTGGAGTTGAGAAACACTGGTCTAGGGAACCAGAAAAATCTGTTTTACTTTCCCTGTCCTCTGCTCCACTGGCAGCTGGCACTCTCCTCTACTCCCCTATGCTCCAGAGGTGTACCTCCCTGTATTGTACAAGATAACCTTTGAGGAATTGACTTATAGCACACATGATCGGGTAAGAAAACTGTGCTTTTCCCAGTACCATAAACATTAACAAGCATTTAAGCTTTGCAAATCAGGGGCAAACCACTGCAAAGGAGGATTTTTGTTTTACCCAGAGTTCAGCTTTAACAAAGATCATCAGAACTGTTCCACACCTCCATAATTACCTTAGCTGGCTCTCAATCCAGTGCTGTGCCTAAGAGCAGCAGCACTGCTCTCTCTGTCCCTCCTAGACTCAGTGAGAGAAGCAGGAGCCATTATCTGCCACACATATCAATCAAATCCAATGAAGAGGGAGCAAGGAGCAGGTCAATAGACACACACAGCGCGGCTCGGGATTGAGCCTGCGCCAGTAACCAACTCTAGCAAGCATCTTGCTAAGAGGGCTACTGGAAGGCAGGTGGAGCAAGGATCGTTGGCGGGGGACCCGAGAAGAGGAGGATTGGGACTGCTCTGTGCAAAACCACTCCACAGAGCTAGTAAGTCTAACATGTTTGTTATTTAAAAAAAAAAAGATCTTTTAATATCACTTTGATATTTATTTTAGTTGTTTCACATAAAATGTTAAAAGGGAAACTTGAAAAACAATGTTTATTTGGTAACAGTGACTTTTCAATGTTTGTCAAGGGACTGAAAATCTTGGCGGAAAATATGACTCATGTGCTGTGCATGCTTGACAACTGCATGACAATAACATGAAAAGAAAATATTTCCCCCCTACAAAACACATTTGAAACTAAAAGTACAAGGCTTCATTGTTTTTTTGCGTGAATCATGCTATATATTTAGTGTCCCTTGAAGTGCTTATAAAGTAAGCTAGGATACAATTATTACAGTTTGTATTATGCAGCATTTAACCACTTGCTTACTGGGCACATATACCCCCCTCCTGCCCAGGTGAAATTTCAGCTTTCGGCACTGCATCGCTTTAACTAACAATTGCGCGGTCGTGCGACGTGGCTCCCAAACAAAATTGACGCCCTTTTTTCCCCACAAGTAGAGCTTTCTTTTGGTGGTATTTGATCGCCTGTGCGGTTTTTATTTTTTGCGCTATAAACAAAAAAGTGAGACAATTTTGAAAAAAAAACAATATTTTTTACTTCTTGCTATAATAAATATCCCAATTTAAAAAAAAAATAACATTTTTTTTTCTCAGTTTAGGCCGATACGTATTCTTCTACATATTTTTGGTAAAAAAAAAAAAAAATCGCAATAAGCGACTGGTTTGCGCAAAAGTTATAGCGCTTACAAAATAGGGGACAGAATTATTTTTTTTTAATTATTTTTTTTACTAGAAATGGCGGCGATCTGCGATTTTTAATGGACTGCGACGTTATGGCGGACACATCGGACACATTTTTGGCGCCATTCACATTTATACTGCGATCAGTGCTATAAATATGCACTAATTACAGTATAAATGTGACTGGCATTGAAGGGGTTAACACTAGGGGGTGAGGAAGGGGTTAAATGTATCCCTGCTTAGTGTTCTAACTGTAGGTGGAGGGGGGGGTGACTGGGGGGGTGACTGATCTGTGTCTCTATGTACAAGAGACACAGATCGGTCTCCTCTCCAGAGACAGCACCGCTGTCTCTGTGTAAAACGGCAATGAGAGATGATCTCATATGTTTACATATGAGATCCTCTCTCATTGGCCGCACAGATCGCCTCGCGAACGGCCACTCTGATTGGCCGTTCGCGGCGATCTGTAATTGGCTGTGTCCGAGGGACACGGCCAACACAGATTTTCCCCGCAGCGCGCTCTGGAGCGCGCGCGGGGACCGCCCTAAGGGGCGGCCGTCAATTGACGGCAGTTTGGCAATTGGGATCCGCACTGTAGCCGTCAATTGACGGCAGGCGGATCCCAAGTGGTTAAAGGGATACTGTCATTTTGCCCTAACAGTGTCTATGCAAACTCTTTCTCCATTGACTGACGGTCACCATTCCTTTCTCCTTTGCAGCTGGCGATGGTGATCATTTCCAATGTGACAATACTGAGGTATAGCAACCAACTAAATCCCTCTGTGAAAGGGCCCTAAGGGTTAAAACTGAACTTCAGACAAAAGCTAAATAGTAATTTAGGGAGGGGTCAGATTTTTGTTTTTCACCATCTGTGTCCTATTGGGGAGATTTCCCTTCACTTCCTGTCCCATAGTCAACCAGGAAGTGAGAGGAAATCCCTGCAAATTACGGGAATCCCTTGGGGACCCCCAGATCATCAGAACTATCATCCCCATAGAAAGATTTCCCGTCTATTACTTTTCTAGGTACAACCGCAAATTTTGGATTTTCTTTACAATTCACTTTCAATGATAATGGTAAACAGGACAAATCGAGAGGATGAATCTCCTTAGCGGAGGTACAGACAGCAATTAAAAACTGACAGGGATTCTAATTCCTCTCCATTCTATCCAAACGTTTTGCTTTAAAGGGGTTGTAAAGGTAAATGTTTTTTCACCTTAATGCATCCTATGCATTAAGGTGAAAAAACATCCGACGTTACCGCCCCCCCCCCCCCCCGAACCCCCGTTTTACTTACCTGACCCCTCGAAAGTCCTGCGTGCGTCCACGTGATCCTCTTCGGGTTTTCAGCCCGACCGTTGATTGGCTAGGCTGGACGGATTGATAGCAGCGCAGCCATTGACTGGCGCTGCTTTCAATCACAGCCGATGACGCGGCGCGCCCGGGAGCGGGGCCGAGTGATAAAGTCGCGGCTATGCCCGCCGCTGTATCACGGGAGCACGCTCACAAAAGCTTTCCACCATGCAAGCTCGCTCGCATGAAGGTGGAAAACTTTTGCGAGGAGGAGCCGAGACAGCCGCCAAGGGACCCCAGAAGACAGGGTTAGGGGACAAAACGAGCTGCACAGTGGAGGTAAGTATAACATGTTTGTTATTTAAAAAAAAAAAAAAGTTTGCCTTTAGTGACCCTTTAAGTTATACTTTAAGGCTAAATAGCTGAAATAGCCCCTTGTTACTCAACCCAACGCTGTAATTAAAGCTACATCCCTCTGATCAAACACGTAAAATTTGAGGCTGGCAGACTTATATCACTCTTTATTAAAGGAAAGTCCCTCTTTTTAGAGGACTTTCTCTGGAGTCAGCTGGGCACAATACAGATATTTACAAGTTATTTAGATGACTGGTTTCCAAATGTATTCATATTATATGTTGGAAAACACACACTTTTGGATACAGTATTAAAACTTTAACAAAAGTGAACCTATATTTTGTAGACATGTGCACACTGAAATATTTGGCTTCGGAATTTCGTTTTCGTCCGAAAAATACATTTATTTAGTTACTCTGGAAATTCGTTTTTATTTATTTTGTTTGTTAAAAAATGCAATCGTCTGAAAATCCAAATTAAGGTCGAATCTGTCATTGAAGGCTATGGTGTCTGTCGAATGTTCTAAGAAGATTTGACGGAGCAGCTAAACTGTACGACGCCGAAATTGTACATTTCCGGTCGAATGTTCCGCCTACAAGCTATAGAAGAATTCTAATGTTGTAATCATTATATTTATAAATTATTATTACAAGTCAACCAACATTCAAATTCTTCTATAGCCCATGGGCCGAGCATTTGACCGGAAATGTACGATTGCGGCGTCGTACAGTTTAGCTGCTTGTCGAATCTTCTTAGAACTTTTGACAGACACCATAAGCCTTCAATGACAGATTCAGCATTTGTATGTTTTTCGCTGCTTTGTCGAATCTTCGTTGTTCATGACGAATGGTGTACCCCAACACTGTCTCTATAATGTTGAATCTTTTCTATCTATGTCGAATCTTTCCTCTCTATGTAGAATAATCTTGGACTAATAGAGTTAAGGAACGTTCGTTTTTTTTTGTTAAAACGATAACGAAAATACCTGAAATTTGGACGAAAACAAATGCACATGTCTAATATGTTGTCCTTACATTACATTCAGCATCCAATGAAGCATAGAGGTACCTTCTACACTCTCTGTCCCATCCCAATCCACTTCAGGTCATCTGAGATTCCTGTGCTAGTTTCAGTTTGCTAAATTAACCTTACTGATGGACTTACATGCTTCCCCCACCCCAGTGGTACAACATTTGGTTCTTAAAAATTTACCATTGAAATCAACAATGGTCGTTGATTTTTAACATTACATTCACCTGAGTTGTCAGAATGACAATCAGCTGTTTTTTTTTATTTTATCCCCGTACATACCGTATTTTCACCGCCGCTTCCGGATATGTCTTCTGCGGGACTGGGCGTTCCTAATTGATTGACAGGCTTCCGACCGTCGCATACTGCGCGTCACGAGTTGCCGAAAGAAGCCGAACGTCGGTGCGCAGGCGCCGTATAGAGCCGACTCGCAGTCCGGCTTCTTTCGGCAACTTGTGATGCGCTGTATGCGACGGTCGGAAGCCTGTCAATCAATTAGGAACACCCAGTCCCGCAGAAGACATACCCGGAAGTGGCGGTGAAAATACGGTATGTACGGGGATAAATTAAAAATAAAAAGCCGATTGTCATTCTGACAACTCGGCTGAATGTAATGTTAACATTTTTTTTTGGGGTGAACCCCCGCTTTAAGTGAGTATGGGGAAAGCAAGTACGTTCCTCGAGTCTTTACACCGTAAGCTTGTTATTTTTCTCTGGATTGGATACGGGTTCACTTTAAATGTTACAGTGGTGCATTTCCTGTCTTTTATTTTGACTATCACTACTGGAAGATTCTTTTAATGAGCCTGAAGACAGACTTGAATAACTCCAGATCTAATGACTAAGCTGTGAGTTAAACAAGACAGAAGAGAGGCCATGAACCTCTGAAAGGAACTTCATTTAATTTATGCCTCCAAGTTTGATGCTAGTTATTATGAAATCATTCAAGTGCATTTCATTAGAGATGTTTTTTAAAGATGCCATGATACTATAATAAGGTTGCTACAAATCAATGATAGTAGACCCTAAAAAGTTCCAATCAGGCAGTCCTAAAGTTTATATGATTCATTAACTTTGATAATGTGAGTTCCTGAAATCAGATATTATTACCTTTCATGCATAATAGGCAAATCAGCCATGGAGAAGAAAAGCGTAATCTAATTGAAGCACGTTATAAGTATTTTATGCTTTAGAAAAACATTTGCAATCTTAAGGAGTGGGTATGGCCTACTGAAAACTGTGACATCCTTTCAATAGAAAAAATTATAAGAACAGCAACAACTAAAAAAAAAAATGATAATGATCCAATATTTACAATTTATTTACGAATATGAATTAGGGTTTCTAAACTTATGAAAATGTATCTAAACCGAAAAACAAAAATGTAATATATTGCAGCTTACCAATTTTTTTCCTTTATTTTCATCTGGTGATCTTACTACTATGTCTGTTATTTTTTATTGGCTGGTTTGGGGTGAAGTCACTTCTATGCATGGCTCCCGCTGCTGTCTCAGCCAATGAGGAGGGAAAGACTCCGGAAAGCCAATGCTCTTGTGCACATCGCTGGATCAAGAGGGAGTTCATGTAAATATTAGGGTGGGCTGGGGGGGGGGGTGCTGCACATGGAAAGTTTTTTACCTTTATACATAGAAATCTTCAGCCTTTAGAACCACTTGTTGTTTTTTTTATCATTTTAAGCACCAAAAAAGAAAAGTGTTACCATACTGGGAACCAAGATGAAAATTATTACCAAATTGTCTGCAAAACCAAACAAAGACAAATAACAATGGTCATATAACACATTGCACTCACCCTTCACCATTTTTGTAAGCTGAGAGAAATAAATTTGTGGTTATATTTTCTTTTTTATATTTTCAATTAGCACAGTGTTTGCTTTTCCACAACCATGTCTTTGTAACTCCCACCATCTCTCATGTACTCTAGTGCTCATATGTGTCAATTCTGTAAATCATATTAGTTAAAGTTTTTTGTTGTGAGAGGGGTGGTGGTGTTATGGATGGGCATTTTTATTCCATTTCCATCTTAGAGAAACGAACACTTTGTGTGTTACATTAACTGCATTGTTTATAGACCAAGTTTTAGATGATGGTATTATATGAAACGTACATAAATTGTGCTATATTACTTACTATTTTTAGCCTGGATACAAGACATGTGGTGACCCATCTTTAACTTGTCCATGACACAATTTGACACTCTTTTGTTTAAAAAACACAGAATTTGAACATCACCCTTCTACTCCCCCCCCCCTTATCTAATTGTAAGGCCTAAGCTTAGTCAACATAAAAAAGCACAAAGGACACCTCTTACTATCTGACCTAACCCTTGTTCTGCTGGCTCCTGCCTTCCTTGAAATCTTCCTCTATTGAGCCCCCCATCACTGTTGTTATAATCTTCTGGTGTGGCTGGGGTTAATAGAGCCAAGGGACCTGTGACAGGCACTCACAAGAGTGCCCAACTATGCCTGCCCTGTATGTCCACTTTTGCTGTCCAAGTAGTCGTTTATTTTTTTTGACTTTTCAACTATTTTGTTCAGTTTCCCTACACCGTTTGCTGAAATACAACCCTAGACCCATGACGGAGCCACCACCAAACTTCACAGTAAGCTGTAACCGAGCAATAATCTATCTTTTTCCAACTTGTCTTCTGATTTACTGGTGTCTTTGTGAACCAAATATTTGAGAGTTGAATTTATCGCTCTGTACCATCCATAAGATCCTTTGACTTTTGTTGCTTTGTGCATTATGGTCTTGTGCATATTGCTATCTCTTTCACTGAGATTGAAATGGATTCTTAGCTAAGACCTGACCTTAAAGACCATTATAGAAGACTTGTTTTTCACACTATTTTAAAGCCAGATGGGTCTGCCAGATGCTGAGGAAGAATATCACTGGATTTCCTTCCTTGACTTAAAGAATTGACCTTTAATTACAGTTTGTCAGATGAAGACAGCATTTTGGATCTTCCACTGTGTTTGCTGTCTTCAACATGCCCAGTTTCTTCAAATATGAGTATGACAGCTTTAAACCACATCATGACAATTCAGTCTGGTTGGCTATTGCTCCCTGCCTATAGTCTTGTAGCTGTAATGTTTTTATAGCTGTTTTCTTTTAGCCTTTCCGGAAGGCATCTGTAAATATTTTGGTGAACAAATAATTTTTTTTTTATTATATTACCGTTTATTTATATGTATTTGAATGCCAATTCGTTTTTTTTATTTAGTAAAAGGATACACCGACTACTCACATGAATAGCTTTAAAATGTATTTGGCGGCTGTAAGTCATGAGTAACTGTATGCATGAGTAACTTAAAGCCGGGGTGAGGATTCCGCAAAGGGCTAGCTTTGTGAGGGACTACAGCAGGGGCTTATTTGTGCAGGACCACATGGCTGGAGAGATGTAACACACAGGCTTTTAGTGGACATGGTAGCTATATAGTTTGAAGCATTGAAGACATATATCTGATCTACCTTGGTATACCTCCACATCATTTCCATTGCCCATTTGGGTGGCTGTCTTAGGATCACATGGTTGGAGAAAAGTATTTCTTGGACAGACTATCTATTCAGCTTAAGGCATTGTGGATAGTGTCTCTGTTGAACATACATTTGACCTACCTTGGTATAACTTCACGCCAGTGCCATTGCTCTCTCTCATCTGTGAAAACCACATGTTAGTACCAAAGCCAATACTCCTTATAGACGGCTGTCTTTCCTTGCCCCCAGCATGCCTTCCCACAGGCTGGGTGGGAGGACTTGGTGGGAGCTCAACTCTGCACCCGACCTGCTTTATTTATATTAGTTTGTGTTATATGGTGAATAGATGGAATGTATTTTTTCTTGTTTTGTTTCTTATGTAAACTGCTTCAAGCCAAAATCCTGAAGAAGAGAAACCATGAAACGCACAGACGACAGAAGCTTTTATATCCAGAACATTATTAGACAAGTGATGTAGTATTTTTCTGCTGCATTTTAATTATTTTGTATAATAAAGTGAATGTTTTTAATGTAATATTGTGTCATTAAGCTTTTTATCACACTGGTAGGGTAATTAAAGTCCCACTCTTTTTGGCTTTTTGTACATTTCCACGTTATTTGTGAATTCACCTAAGAACCACACAGCCACCAGGAATACTATGATTGTGTCATTGCTGAGATAGCATCTCAGTCCAAGAGTCCATAATGACCTTGGATAGTCCCTGAACAAGAATGCTCCTTCTGTCTGAAGAGAAAACAGATGCATGCATTTTCAGGAAGGACCGTGATCTCTTAATAAATACCTAAATGATTTAAAACGACACTTTACTTATTGTGCTTGCACATGAGCAACATAGGGAAACTACATAAAAACTTGAAGGAATGAATATCGAATTGGATGATAGCCAAGCCCAGAGACAGTGGGATTTGGGAATGTAGCTTCTGGAAGATTTTGTTAGATTTCAGTGGTGAATCAAGGCACCTGGTGTTATAACTCATCACCAGAGCATTGGAGACTTTTATTCAGAATTTGTAATAAGCCAGGTAAGACCATATCCTAGGGCTGAGCAGCAAAATGCCACCAACCCCTTTTGATGACACCCTCCTTGTAAGTTCCTGCAGCCTGGCATTCATTCACCAGGCTTCTCGTTGAGAGGGTGGAGAAGCCCTTGAAATAAAAAATGAGCTTTAGCACAGACTATGGTGTGGATAACTTTTTTTTCCCCTGCAATAGCAGCTCTATTCGTCTCTGATATAAATTATACATCCATGATCTGAGATGCTATCCAATGAATTTGCTTTGTCACCATGGTGCCGTCATACATTAATAGAATTTTCCTGTGTGTGTTCATGAAAACCAATAACTGTAATCATGTAGAATATAGATTTAATGGAATAAAAGCCTAGAAGAAATGGAATAATTCTATTTAAGCTTCAACGCTTTGGTTTGTTTGTCTGAAGTATGCAGTATTTGGCAATGGTAAAACAAAAACCTGCAATGCCTAAGGGATTTGCTTTATTCCAGGAAAGTGTCAGCATTCTTTATTGTTTCTTAGCGGCAGCATATAGTATTCAGATTGCGTGAAATTCATGGAGTGCGTACACTCAGCCGGAGACTTGTCACAACACACAGCAGGTGGTAGTTATCCATTATTGAAAGTAGTGATTAAACAGAGCTGTTGCCATTTCTCTCTCATTGTTGCAGTCATTATGAATAACAATTCCTGACAGCACCTGTTAATATGCTATAATTCTTGTCAATCTTTGTGCGCAGTTTGGCTGCAGTGGTTTTGTGCTTTTCATCGCTCTGCAATTAACTGTGCCTATGAATTCCATGTCATTAACAGTCCAGACATAGGCTTGTTGAGATATTGTGCAAACCGTAGGAGTCACTTCTTTATGGTGCTACCAAGGTGTGCATTGGCAGCCTGTACCATGAAGGAGAAGTTACGGCATTGGCAACTCATAGCAAGGGGTAAATCGGCTAGAAAGATTGTAAAATCATCAAAATCAGAAAAATGCAAAATAAAAATGACTGCTGCAATCACTATATCCCAGTCTAATACAGAAGGCTGCTGGATTTATTGCTTGAATTACACACTTTTGTATTCAGGTCATCTATAGGTTGATGTTGTTGAAGTTAGATGTATAACACCTGATCCTGCTGGATTCACTAATATTGGGTTGCTGTTGTCAAACATGCAAATTTGTAACTTTTAAAGCTACAGTATGTGTCCTTGTGCATGTTTGGCTCAACAACAATGGCCGGGTTGATTTACAAAAGGAAACTCAAAATATCACAGTACCGTATTTGCCGGCGTATAAGACGACCCCCTAATTTTCCAGCTAAAATTTGGGTTTTGGGATATACTCGCCGTATAAGACGACCCCCTTCCTACTAGTCTGTCTGAAAGCTGAGGGGTAGCCGGAACAACCGCTGACAGGAACAACCGCTTACAGGAACAGGCTTTATTCAGCTTTTTTCAAATCGCACTGTGCCATTACATGCTTCACTGTGCCATTGCATACCTCATTTTGCTCATTGCATACCTCACTGTGCTCATTGCATACCTCACTGTGCCATTGCATACCTCACTGTGTCATTGCATACCTCACTGTGCTCATTGCATACCTCACTGTGCCATTGCATACCTCACTGTGGCATTGCATACCTCACTGTGGCATTGCATACCTCACTGTGCCATTGCGTACCTCACTGTGCCATTGCATACCTCACTGTGCCATTGCATATGTTACTGTGCTCATTGCATACCTCACTGTGCCATTGCATACCTCACTGTGGCATTGCATACCTCACTGTGCCATTGCATACCTCACTATGCCATTGCATACCTCGACGATCCCATACCTTATGCCTGTATGCAGAGTCAGTCAGACTGCGGGCATTCATTATTCAAAAGCCGCGCCTCCTCCTTGTGCTTTTCTGTGATAGGCGGAACACTCAGTTTCCCAGCAGCGCCTATGTTCAGTGTTCCGCCTATCATGGATGTCCTCTCGTCCGAGGCCGAGGATGAGACATCCGTGATAGGCGGAACATTGAACAGAGGTTCTGCTGGGAAACGGAGTGTTCTGCCTATCACGGAACAGCACAAGGAGGAGGCGCGGCTTTTGAATAATGGATGCACGAAGTCTGACTGAGACAGGTACCGGCGTATAAGATGACCCCCTAGGTTTGAGGCAAGTTTATAAGTACAAAAGGTCGTCTTATACGCCGGCAAATACGGTACATCAATTTCAATCACAATTTTCACTTATCCAAGTGAGTTGAAACAAACTAAAAGTTTGCTTGGCAAAACATACCCACTCATATGTGAGAAAAAATAAATAAATCACTTTATTCACTAAGGTTATTGATTTTTTACTTAGCTTAGTGAAAGAGGTGAAGTTGCGCTGACCTCAATCATCCAATCAAGTGGGAACAAAATTTTTTTTTTTATCATTTTCCATGTGAAAAATTGCGTATACGTTTGAAAGTGAATTTTCGCTTTGTTTCGCCTGATTCACTAAGATAAGCAAATATTTTTTTTGCAAATTAAAAAAATATATTTTCAGGGCCCGTTTAGACCTGTCTGTTCTGGTGCACTGTGATAGAACATGGGCATTAACACAATTTTTTTTTTTTGCACATCAATGTGCTTTGTGTTAAGGCAGCCAATACAAAAGAATGTCCTGCCAGTGCCCCAGAATAGACCATAAATCATGCACCATTTTTTCTGATGCAGTGCACCAAAATGTATGGGATTGATTTATCATGCACTGTGGTGCCCTGCATCACATGTGTGTCAGAGGTGCGTTGGGGTGCAATTGACAACTAATTGACATGCTAACATATATAATGTGGGTTATTGTGCACTGTGTTAATGCGCTTGTTTACTCGCACTTTCCTGAAAAGCATCGGACTAGAGAGTTCTGAATGAGCCCTGAAAGTGAACGTGATCTACTTCTTTTATAAATCGGGTCAATATCGATGGCAAGATTTTCTGTACTTGCCTTTGTATAAAGCTTACAAAGATGGATGGACAGTAATTTCATGTCCATGTGGAAAGCAGCAAGAACTGGAATGAGAAAGGCCAAGGAGCTAATTGGTACAGTGGGAAGGTTTAGTTCTGGCAGGAGAGTGCTACCTAGGAGATGTCTCGACCCTCTCCAGCCACTCTGCTACTCAGCCAAGTTCTTTCTGTGTTAGTGCCTGTACGCTGCAAGGAGCCATGCACCTGTTCTTCACTCCAGGTCAGAATCTGCAAAAATCCCCACTTTACCCATCTCAGACTCCCTCCTTCCACTCATCTCCTTACCGCCTGATTTACTCCTATTGCATGTGATTGTGGTGCCGTCCCATTGAATTCAATGGGCAAGTTTGACTAGTGGTGCCATGGGTCACACTCTCCACCCCAAATTAAAAATGCTGCGGCGTGTAGACAGTCTAATCTGGCTGTTATTTTACACCTTGGGTGGACAACCGGGGGGAAGTAAAACCACAGCAGGGCCACCCATTTTTACCACCTTCCGACCTCATGTCTGAAAGAGCCTTATTTCGTGACCTATTTTGTACCTATTATTTCTAGCACCAGGTGTTTGTTTTCTATATGTTTATCTACGTATTGACCTTCCCAGGTCCAAAATTAATACTAAGCAGAATTAAGTTCGGCCCTCCACAACATGTGGCCCCTTGGGAAAAATAATTGCTCACCCCTGCCATAGACAGTTGTGACGATTAATTTGTTTGTAGTGGTAGAAAAGGCAAAATATTTACCATAACCATATTAAGCGATGACAGCAAACCAATGCCAATCTTGAAACGTGTATCCTGGGTCCCAAGACCCATCTGTATTCCTTACCAACCTTCTACAAGAGGCTGGTCATCTGTGTGCTTATCTTTTTGACAGTGATTGCAAACTGTATCACAAATTTATGAACACTAGATTACAGTGTTGCTATTGTACATAATGGCCAACCAGGTTACCTTTTTTATTTCCCATCTAGAATAAGAGTTAGAGTCTGTTTAATATGTTAAAGGGAATCCCCTTTTGTTTACTTTTCTAATATAAAATCTATTTAGTATGTCTCTGTTACAGGTATATGACCATAATGTTGTATGATCCCCCCTCCCCTGTTCCTTAGTCTTTTTTCCCTATTCTTTTCCTTTTTCTTTTTTTTGTAAGCTGCGACTTTGATCTTTGTGGAGATCCTTTATTGGAATAACAGTTTTCTGACCCCCTGGCTCTGAGTCCAGACGGTTTTACAGTCAAGCTGTGTTTTTTTCCTGTTGGTCAAGTACAAAGCTATTTATAATTTCCACTTGATCAATGCTTCTTTGTCTGCTTTTTTTTTTTTTTAGGACATTTTGCTTTTCTCTGTACTCTTTCGGCAAGGTTGAAATAGATCATTTCTACAAAAGTGCATTTAAAGGGGGTCACATGACTTTCCAAACAAAATTTATTTTGTGTAAAATAAATAATTAATTGGCATGGATCTTACTTCGTCATTATTCTTTTTACAATATATCAGACTTTCTATATTCAGCTATGTATGCTAGCACTGTACAAATCGTAATGATGGCTTGTTTGTTAATACAGTAGTAGATATGACCAGTTCATTTAAGGCTGAATGGTTGTCAATGCCAAGTATGTATAAACTATAAAGAATGTTGACAATGTTCTAGTTGGGAGCTATGCTTAATCTGTGTTTTATATAATTAATTTGAACCAAATTACAGGCAGAATGCTGTCCATCTCTCTTTGTTCAGTAGACACGACAGTAAAGCGTGTACAATGGGCAAAGTTGAGAATACCTGGCCTGTACACTCACAGGCATTTGGTGTCCTTAGAACACCCAACTTCCAGCAACAAGTTGAATGGAAAATATATGTATTTTAGGGAATGTGTATTCTAAGTTATTGCAGTGCTTTATGTGGGGGTGGGTGCGCTAGTGATTAGTACTCTATGCATATAATTATTGCTAATATCATATATATTAAGTAAAGTGCATATATTCAACAATTCCAATAAACATTTTTCACAGTGATAATAATACTCCGGCGTAAGTATCTGTTATAGGGATATGTAGCAGTAATCTTACTCACTTCCCATCAATAACATACACTGTGCACAAAACAAAAAAGTCCTATAATAGCAATAGTGCGTCAGTGATTATTTGAACAAAGTCCATATAAAATCCTGTAAGATTGAAGTCAGATGTGTGCTCAAAAGATCAGAATGCCGTTCCACCTTCACCAGTAGTACATATATACACCCGAAGTGAATATTTGTAGATGGTTCCTTACCAGATGGTATTGACACTTATTTTGATACCAAAAAAGGAGTCATATAATGCTTTTACAGGTCAAGCCTGTGTAATCGAATGCGTCCTTACACCTGTGATTCTTGCACACCTGTGATTCTTACACATATGGATTCCAGTGTTATATGAAAAAAGCTGAATATTGCCAACATAGTGTAACTTGTTTATTTATATAAAAGGGAATAGTACAAAGAAAGCCAAGTGGCCGCTTACTATTAGGAGTGCCCCGAACCCGGCACTGAGTCTTGTCCGCGTGGGTAGTTAGGATCGTAGATCCTGGATGCTGTGAGTGTGTCTCGGGCGTGCGTTCCACCTAGTCGACGCTCCGGACCAGCGGGACAGGAAGTACGATGTTACGTGCGTGGATGGGTACCGCCTTGACGTACATTTCGTTGTTGAACGTCTTCAGGAAGCCTTGCAGTGCTTACCTTTAAAATGTTTCTAAAACCACAACAGTAAAATCTGTATATGCAGACTGGGAGACCAGCTGAGACCACACAGGTTATCAAAATTACATTCGCTCTAAGGCACTCCCCTATATCTGGTGACTAGCAAGTTCCTCCTGAGAGTTCCCAGCAGGGGATTTCGCTATACAGTATGTAGTGACTATTAAATATGATGAGGTGATGCTTTAGGCTCTGGAAATTACACCTCATGGATACCTGTTATTCTTTACATGTACAGTACCAGTCTATAGACAATATTTAGGCTATCTACTCAATGCCTTTATCACACTTTATGCATTTTTTGCCAAGATATTGACATTCTACATAGCTACTATATTTGTGACCTACCAGGTACCTGGACATACACTATCAGGCCCATTAGCCTAATGTATACTCCTCGTTGGACCCCCCTATAGAACGCGTTGATGCAACATCTTAGTTTTAATTGTCTGGTTTTGTCTGGCCAAACATCAGAAGAAATGGACACCTGGGCCATCTTTTGGTATCCTCCGACTTCTCTCTGAAAAGGCCCCTGTGTTCCCCCCTCAGGATTTACCCTTGTTCAGATCATTACCCTCAAGATTTACCCTCACCCACTCAATCAGTCCTGAGGAAGCAAGTATATCTTGCAAAATGTGTTGACTTATACGCATAGAGGAATTATGGACGTAACTCCTGATATCCATGTCAATACAACCTTTACAGATAGTGAGGCATGGACACACAGTGAGGCATGCAGATGGACACCCTAGGCTTATACTCGAGTCAATACGTTTTCCCAGTTTCTTGTGGTAAAATTAGGTGACTCGGCTTATATTCGGGTCGGCTTATACTTGAGTATATAGAGTAATACATAGACTTGCAATATGAGAAAAAAAAAAGTAAAGCAGTAAAGTTAAACAATATATATATATAAACAAGTGAAAATATATTAAAGCAAAAGTAAACCTATCCATAAAACCACATGCCGGAAATGTAACACTCCCATTGGTTGTGCTCTCAACCAAACTGTCAAACCATCCAATGGCTGGTATCATAACTGATCACATGTGCAGCATCATGGCAATTGTAGATTAAACAGAGGCCAAGATGGCAGCTTCCATTAATGAAAACGATAGGGGGGTTTACTTCCACTTTAATAACTTTCTTTTCATCAAACCAATCTATTTTACATGTTTATCTAAAAATAAGAAAACCGAAAAGAGTATATGTTTGCTTTAATACATAGAAACATAAAGCTAAAGAGATGTTATTGAGAATGACAGCCTTCAGGACCAGTGTTCTTGCTGTGTGATCTTAAGGAAATCCATTACCATTTAGACTTTACAAGAACTAATACACTCACTCAGTCTTATGCACATTTACATTCATTAGTTCAGCCAATGACTTGAGGTGCTTTAGTACAGAAGCTGAAATATTCCTGTCCATTCTAGTCACACACACATACATTTATTGATTAACACAATCAATCCACAGCAGTTTCGCACTTAAACTGAGCTTACTCATGCCAAAGGACTAAATTGTTTAAATGTACTTTATCAGACAGCCAAGCAGTCCCAGAGCTGCTTAAGAAAGTGTTTAACTGTGCATGGATACCAAAGATATGTTGTGTGGATAGTAAAATGAAGGACTGCATGCATTACTATTCCCCCTTTGTGTTACAGTCTATAAAGGGCTTTAGGGTCCTTTCACACTAGCGGACCGTTTACGGACTTGTAATGAATCCCTATGGGATCGCGTCCGTTAGCGGATGGAGCATCCGCTAGCGTCCGCGACCATCCGCGTCCGTCGGGATCCGCTTTTGCGAACAGAAGAAACCCCATTTTTCTTCCGTCCGGCGGAACGGATCGGATGCAGACGGACAGACGGTCCGTCTGCATCTGATCCCCCATAGGGGAGAGCGGAGCAGAGACAGGGCGGTCTCTGCACTGTGTGCGGGGACTGCCCTATCCGCCGACAGCTCAGCGGGGATGACGGATGATCCCCGCTGAGCTTTGGCGGACACACGGAGCGGACACAGAAACAGTCCGCTCCGTGTGAAAGGACCCTTAACCTTTTGAACAATTCCATCCCAACTTGCTCTCGGATTCTACATCATGTTATCCCTATAGAGGCAGACCATCCACAATGTAACCAGGGTAGGAGCGTAAGACCTGGTTACAACCTTCATGTTCCTGCAGTAAACTAGGGAGTTGGCAAAAATGATCAAAGCTGTTCACCCGCCTGTCCCAAGGGAGGATGCACCTGTAGGCTTATGGTCTGATTGGGTGAGCCATACCAGTGCTGACATGCCCTGTCTGTTAATTTTTTTTAAAGATACCACACCTGACATCTGAGTTTCTTTTATTTTCCAGAATCCACCCTCATTAAGGACAACACTTATTTTGGGTATCTTCCTCTCACATTTTCTTACAGACTCCTGGTCTAATGTTGTCATTGTCCAGGTTTTTTAAGCCGTAGGACAATATTGGTCTCCACATTGTAAGGGAAATTATGGTCCAGATTCACAAAGATTTACGACGGCGTATCTCCAGATAGATTTGGCCAAGATGCGAGCGGTGTATGTCTTCTACGCCGTCGTATCTTGGATTGCAATAATTACGCTGGCCGCTAGGTGGCGCTTCCTTGATTTCTGCATCGAATATGTAAATGAGCAAGATACGCCAATTCACGAACGTACGTATGCCCGTCGCAATTAGTTATGCCGTTTACGTAACACATACGTCGGCGTAAAGATAAAGCTGGTCTCTAGGTGGCGCAGCCCATGCAAAGTATGGACGTCGGAACAAGCGTATCTTTTTTACGTCGTTTGCGTAAGTCGTACGCGAATAGGGCTATGCGTAAGTTACGTTCACGTCCGACGTATCTTTGGGTGGAAATACGATGTGATACTGAGCATGCACGCGCATGCGCCGTTCGTTCGGCCATGCATCTACATGGGGTCAAGCCTCATTTAAATACAACACGCCCCCTACCAGCCTACTTTGAATTACACGCGCTTACGCCGGCCCATTTACGCTACGCCGCCGTAACTTAGGACGCAAGTGCTTTGTGAATACAGCACTTGCCTCTCTAAGTTGCGGCGGTGTAGCGTAAATACGATACGCTACGCCCGCACAACGTAGAACGGCCGCACGTGAATCTAGGCCTATGAGTTTTAAGTTTCTGCTGAGACCGCATATTTTAGAAACATTTTGCAAAGCTAAGTAGCTTCACGTTGCTAATCTATTGTCCGCTTTGTCTCTCCTTTTATTGTAATTCATCATCACTGAAGATACTTGAAACCTCTGAGAGCGTGTGTAATTGGCTCAGTTTAGCTGAACAATTCCACCTTCTCTTAATTCTGTCATTTTGAAGATGGAAAAAAAAAATGTTTGCTTTTGTCGCTGTTCTCTGGCTCACCTCTAATTATAAGATCAATATAAGGTCTTAAAAGATCTTCCATGAAGTCTTGCAGGATTTAAGATAACGTATTAATGTCATCTGCATATGTAAGCTTCTGTTTTATACACCCCCAGGTGCCACAAGGTTTACTGTCTCTTTTATGGCAGTAAGCTGGGAAAATATCACCCTGGCTCACAGTTTAGTAGGCTTCAAATGTGTTTAACACTTCCCCAATCATTACCTTAGTTATTGTCTTCCAGAATATAATGTGGGTTAGTCTTATGAGCTTAGGTTTCATTTCTAGCTATCTTTTGTGATTTGATATAACCTTTTAAATGCTGCTATATTCATTGAAATGTTCATGTACATTAATGCTGAAGTTTAGGCTTTTTTTGGTGCATTAATTACATGTAGTGATATGTGTCCCATGTCCTGCAGGTCGTGGCATCTTGTAAAACTCATCGCTTCATGCCACCTTCATAACTGCCAATATTGCTCTCAGTGACTATCTGCCGGATCTGTTTGGGTTAACAGAAGCTGTTAGTAGTGTAAAGAGTTGTGCCACTCACCGGCCCACTTCAGCCCTCTCTGCCTCTCAGAGACATAACACTCCTATTTTTCCACAATGCAGCGTGTTCCTGTCATTCATCTGCTCCTCCTCCATTCACAGAACACAATGCATTGTGGGAGAATGGTAGTATCAGGTCTCTGAATGATAGAGGAGGCAAGTGATGCAACTCTTCACATTAGCAGCAGCTGTGAAGACATACAGCACTAGAAGATGTCCACTAAGGGCAATATCTGGTGGCTATAAAGGTGGCACAAAGAAATAACTTTTTAAGAAGCAGCAGCTTGAAAGATATGGGATACATAGTATTACTCATAACAAATGTGTTTGGTGCTGTACCCCCCCCCCCAATTTGTTTTTTTATTAAACTTCAGCTTTAATATTATATTAATATCACTTCTCTGATGCCGCGTACACACGATCAGTCCATCTGATGAGAACGAACCGATGGACCGTTTTCATTGGTTAACCGATGCCTACACACCATCGGTTAAAAAAATTATCGTGTCAGAACGCGGTGACGTAAAAAACAACGACGTGCTGAAAAAAACGAAGTTCAATGCTTCCAAGCATGCGTCGACTTAAATTCTGAGCATGCGTGGATTTTTAACCGATGGTCGTGCCTACTAACGATCGGTTTTGTCCTATCGGTTAGGAAACCATTGGTTAATTTTAAAACAAGTTGCCTTTTTTTTTAACCGATGATTACCTAACCGATGGCGCCCACACACGATCGGTTTTGACCGAGGAAAACGGTCCATTAGACCGTTCTCATCGGTTTAACCGATCGTGTGTACGCGGCATGAGATTAACTTCATTATGAAATACTGGTGTGTAGTCAAGCCATTAGTTCTGAGGCAGCATCAATATTATGTTAAAAGATATTCCATGTGTCGTGAAGCAATAATGGTCATAATCCTAATCCATAATCCGTCTAAAATTATTATTATTATTTAGGTACTTATATAGCGCCGTCAATTTACGCAGCGCTTTACATATCCAATGTGCATTCACATCAGTCCCTACCCTCAAGGAGCTTACAATCTAAGGTCCCTAACTCGCATTCATATACTAGGGCCAATTTAGGCAGAAGCCAATTAACCTACCAGCATGTCTTTGGAGTGTGGGAGAAAACCCACGCAGGCACAAGGAGAACATGCAAACTCCAGGCAAGGAGTGTCGTGGTCGGGATTCGAACCAGCAACCCTTTTTACGGCTAGGCAAGAGTGCTACTCATTGCACCACTGTACTGCCCAAAATCTTGTATATTATGCCAAGCATGCCATGATAATTTCACTTTCGGCTTTACCATACATTTTAGGTATTATATAGATTATTGTTATACTCAATTCTGTTTTCTAGATCCATAATGGCTTAATGTAAATAAAATGTCAGCTGATACTTTGTCATTTCATTTTGACTTCACCTGAGGCTTTATGTTTTTTTTAGGTCTCTTTAACCTTCCTCTAGGGAAGGAAGTGGGATTGTGTCATCACTCATCCCTTACCCTTGCACTACCTGGTCCTCGCTACCTCTTCCACCACTTCTCTGAACCTGTTCCCATCTTCCATATTCATATTCTGTAGATGATGAAAGTCTTCCATCCTACTGCTATGGATGAGGCATGAGGCTAGAAATACTTTCCTACATTTTTTTACCCCTTTATAAAATTCCTTAATTTGTATACTATTCCTGTCTTCAAGCTAGCTGTTATTTCTCCTTCTTGCTCTTTTTCCTGATACATTGCTTATCAGTCTCCCTTCTGTCTATACTGTTTCCTGATAGCTCTATTTGTCCTTTGCATCATTTGTCTTCTAGGTTCATTTCTCTCCTGCGCTTTCTGCCTGAACTCTTCATCAAACATGACTTGGGATTTGACTAGTTTTCTTACACTAAGGATTTTATCATTTTTTATGGGGGTTTTTTCATAGCATTCGATTTTTGTTGTGTACTCCCCTTTGTACAAATTTTGTTTATTTGGTGTTCATTTTAACCTTGTACTGTTGAGCTATTTCTGCATCCTTTGAGGCTTTAAAACAGGAGTCTCAATTGGTGGCCCTCCAGCTGTAGCAAAACCACAAATCCCATCATGCCTCTGCCTGTGGAAGTCAGCCTTGCAATTCCTCATGGGACTCGTAGTTTTGCAAAAGCCGGAGGGCCACCAGTTTGAGACCCCTGCTTTAAAGTATATGTAAACTCAATCACTAAAATCTCAAATGCATTCAGAAGTGATTTTCAATATTTTTAAATCTGCAACTTTATTTAATATAATAGCAGATGGTTTTGTCATAAATGTCTTCATGCAGGCATTTCCTGTTCTAGCACAACCGTGCTCTGTCCTTATCTCTTTAATGTGTTTCTGCACTCTCTCTCTGCACAGTCTTCTGATGCAGACTGCCCATTTCAGCACACATGGTCTGGTGTTGTCACGATCAGGAAACCTGCATTGAGAAATGCCATGTATCCATTGCTGGGTGCTTGCATGTAGACAGGAAGTAACTGCAAAGACAGTTCAGTAATTCAGATAAGAACAAGGTCAGTTGTTTATGCGTAAGCTATATCTACCAAGGTTTTTATCCTAACTCTGTAGCTATTAGTTGTCTGTGCTCATATAAGGAAATACATGGAGGTTCTGTCTGCACCTCTACAATAAATGATCTGTAATATTTCAGGTTATTGCATGAGTGGGGCAATGTGATTTTTATAAATATCGAATTTTTTAGGCCACATACTCTTAGTGATCATGGTATTGCTTACGGCAAAGTCTATGATTATTATTATTATTATTATTATTATACAGGATTTATATAGCGCCAATAGTTTGCTTAGCGCTTTACAAAATGAAGACAGACATTACAATTAGGAAGAGGAATTTCTAAGAGTATTTATACAATTTTTATTTAATACCTGTGGTTTTCTTTAAAGCCAATTTCCATCCTACCTTGATGTTAATAGTGGGTTCTGAATTCAAGCCCTCCAACATTAAAGAGGCACTCCAGTCTCTCTCCAAACAATTAAAAGTCAGCAGCTACAAATACTGTAGCTGCTGACTTGTAATATACGGAGACTTACCTGCCTCTGGATCCAGCGCTGTCCTCACCAAAGCTGATTCTTTAATCGGCTTCGGGTGTAGGCGCTGGCATCTTCACTAAGGGAAACAAGCAGTGAAGCCTTGTGGCTTCACAGCCGGCTTTCAACTGTGCAAACGCAAGCCATGCTGTGCTTTGTGGATGACACCACAGTCTTTTGCAACCTGTGATGTTTCCCAGGAGGTTGCGAGGGAAGAAAGGAAGGGCCGAATTTTCACTTAGATTGCCACGTCAAAACCAGATACCTGCCCCCCCCCCCAAAAAAAAAACAATTATGTGCCCATGGTAAAGGAGTAGGAGGGAGGAGCGGAACTTCCCCTTTTAGTCTTGAGCATATCAATTTGCAAATCTGTTTGGTATAATAATGCACGTTTATTGTTACATACAGCACACTGCTCCACTCCTTACTCTGTACACTTACTCCTTGCTCTTTACTCTGTACTGCATGTTTTACTGTACAAACCGCTCAGTACTATGCTGTACCCTTTATACTGTGCACAACACTACTATGTATACATTGCTCCACTCTGAACTATAGACTCTAATCTCCACCACTCTTTACACTGTACTGTACATTATAAACTCCACCCACTTTAATCTATATATTGCTATATGCTTTGTAATCCACATTTCTCTACTGCTGTACAGTGCACCCTGCCTCACCATAAACTGCATTATTTATTATAGATCTTAACATGGTGCCATCAATTTATGCAGCTTTTTACATATATTGTACACTCACATGAGTCTCTGTCCTCAATTGGTCAGCCAGGGTTTTCTTGTTGATCCCTACATCAAATGCATACAGTACACACCCATACTAGGGCCAATTTAGACAACAACATTTAACCTATGAGCATGTAGGAGGAACTGGAGTACCTGTAGGAAAGCCATGCAAGCACAGGAAGAACATGGAGACTACATGCAGGTAGTGTCATGGTTGGGATTTGAACCCTAGTACTACAGAACTAGTACTGCTAACTACTGTTGTGCATTGCATTGCATTCATGATCATAGTCACTCCTGGTACCAAACTGCTGCAGATTTAGGGTATATTAGATGCAAAGAAACCTTTTGTATAACTGTGATTATGGTGTATTTATAACACAATATCTGCTCTGCCTGCCCCTTTACTCTAAAGCCCTGTACACACGACCGAGATTCCCGACGGTATAAAGTCCGCCGGGAGAACCTGCTCGGAAACTTTCCCCGTGTACACACAAGAGGTTTTGCCGTCGGGAAAACTGCGGGGAGAGCTTTGGCCTCGAATCCTGGCCGTATGTATGGCCCCTCCCAGTGTTTCCCCAAAATAGGGAGCAGGTTCTCTATTTTCCCACCAGGATTGCTGGTAGTTTTCCTGTTGGGAGAACTGCGAGGAAGCATACACACGGCCGGTTTTCCCAGCCAAAAGCTATCTTGGCAATTTTCCTGGCAGGAAAACCAGTCGTGTGTACGAGGCTTGAGTTGCAGAACATGCATTTTTAAAAAGATTGATGCAACCACTGGTAAACCAAATGGCTGCCAGTCAATGTGCAGTCATATCATTTAGATAGAGAGCGTGTCTTGACTAGACTGCCTGACACTTTGTTTTATTTAGTAGGAAAATACTGAAAAAAACAAGCATTATAATTGTAAGTACATAACAAATATTCCACAGTTAGTTTAGCACTTGAAAGAACACAAGCTATGTAAAGCACATGCTTACTTATTCATATTGTGCTAATTATAGTGCTGTTTGACAGCATAAAAATGTGCTTTCCATGCCATTACAACTCTAGACTGTTGCCTTACAAGAACCTAATTCCTCTCCTTTATAAATATCTCTTTAAATGACAGAACTAGGGAAATGATCTTAGCTTTGTAAAGGCTGCTTTTTGTGCTGACCGGGCTTCATTGTGGGGGTTGCCATGTATCCCTTGTGTTTTAGTAGAATGCTTCGTAATTACACATTGCACAATCAGCAGCAGCAGCTCTGAAAAAAAAAAAAAAAGACCAAATGGTGTTTGCGGTAATTTTACTCTCCCAAATTCACATTGTGGTACAGCAAGGACTTCAAATTTTGCATGAGATGGGAGGTCATTTACAGGCTAGCGACAGCTTGAATGTCTGCCAATAAGCCTTGGAAAGGGAGGTCTCTCTACTTAATGCAGCTTCAAAAGCTCTTCTGTTGAGAGCTGAAAAAAAGGTTAAATGGGGTCCCTGGTGAGACAGCAGGTGTAAATTGGCTGGAGCAAAGTATTGATAAAGAACATTGGCATAATGAGACCTGACATGAACAAATGTTGGTAGCACTTACATTCTAGAACTAACCATCGTGTTCGATAATGTAGACACAGGAATAAGTTTAATTCTTGCTAAATCAATGTACTGTGGTCATGATTCCTTTTTGTGGTCTTTTGTGAGGGTAAACAAGTTGGTCGCAGTTAAGCTCCTAACTATTTATTTTAGTGTCCATAAATGGTTCTAAACTGACTACCTAAGGTGTAGAATCTACAACACAGGCTCGGTGGCAGGTGTTGTCTCAGCTATATGAATGCACATCAATAAAAAACATGGAATGCTGTCTGGTGAAGTCCCTAAAGTGTTCATTTGTGATGTGTGGCTATTGGCCAGACCGTCGGGATCTGTTAAGGGAGCTATAAGCTTACCTATACAGAGAAGATGAGCTGGCTCATTTACTCATTTAAAGGGTCTGTCTTTCTTTGTTTGATATTGGTGCATGCTCAGAAGACTCTTGTTTTCAGGAATGAAGCTAATCTATTAGTGCTCTTACAAGACAAGTATATATACTCCCTGATGTTTGCCGTTCTGAGCCCAAACAATCCAATTATAGGCACTTGTTTTAAAGGATAAGACACCTTTTGACCTGAATAAATAAGTCAATACGTCTTACATAGTGTGTGCAGAGCCTCATCTAGATCACCACTGCTCGATTTTTTTCACAAGAAATACCATTCTGACATTTTAACCACGTACATGTAGTCTAGATTTCATTAAATGTAATAAATGACCCTGTAAAATTGCTCTTTCGAGCTGTCATTTTAGAATAAGATCTTAAGGCAAAACTGAGGCGTCTAGACAGTAAAGAGAAATTCCGGCACCATTACTAAAAAAACAAGGAAAAGTGTTCTTCCCATGGTTTTATAGCTAGAACACAAAGTTCTAAATGTCTTCTAGTATGTATCTAGTTCTGTATGTAGCAA
Source organism: Rana temporaria (assembly GCF_905171775.1). Classification (NCBI taxonomy): domain Eukaryota; kingdom Metazoa; phylum Chordata; class Amphibia; order Anura; family Ranidae; genus Rana; species Rana temporaria. Next base: position 221,201,998 of record NC_053489.1, read on the forward strand.
AATGCACAGGGGTAAAGGATCCTGATCTTCTTTATAAACTACTGTCGCTTCCAGGTAAGTTGACAACATTAAACAATATGGCCCAGGTTCAGAAAGCACTTACGCCGACGTATCTTTCTATACTCCGCGTAAGTGCACTGATGTGCCGTCGTATCTATGAGCCTGATTCTTAAAGCTAGATACGCCTACATTTTGGCTCCATCTGACCGACGTAAGTCTCCTACGCCGTCGTATCTTGGGCGCATATTTACGCTGGCCGCAAGGGGCGCTTCCATTGATTTACGCGCCGAATATGCAAATGACCGAGATACGCCGATTCACGAACGTACTTGCGCCCGCCGCTGTAATCTACGCCGTTTACGTAAGGCGTACGTCCGGTGTAAAGTTAAGCCTCATAAAGCAGAGGTAAGTCATGTTAGGGTATGGACCAGGGAACAGCCGTCGTATTTTACGTTGTTTACGTAAGTCATACGTGAATGGGGCTGGGCGTAGGTTACGTTCACATCGTAGGCATTGAGCCGTCGTATCTTAGGGAGTATATGCGACGTGATTCTGAGCATGCGCGTGCATGCGCCGTTCGTTCGGCCCTTCATTTACATGGGGTCACGCTTCATTATAATAGATCACACCCACTACCTTACGCCGGCCAATTTACGTTACGCAGGCGCAAGTTTGGGAGCGAGTGCTTTGTGAATACTGTTCTTGCTTCACTGATTTACGTTGGCGTAGCGCATATGAGATGCGCTACGCCGGTCTAAGATGCGCCGTTCTACGTGAATCTGGCCCTATGTATTTTCTTCTCTAGACCTGTCACCTCTGCTCTGGGTCATGAGTGTTACGTTCACTATGGATTATCACAGTTGTGCCAGCTGTGACTCCTTATCCTAATGCCACTGCTTGATAGAACAATACATTTTGCCTCCACCTTAAAAAAAAAAAAAAAGAGAGAGAAAATTAGTTCTTTTTTTTCTTGTCTGGTTTCAATGTCAGAAATATAATGCGTTCCTCTGCTCTGATTGCTGTCTATTGACTGTGGCAAGTTTTCAAATAGCACATAATATCATATGGTATCCAGACCATAGAGCTTGTGGCTTGAATTTTAAAATCTTCTCAGGGCCTGCGTACTAGCGTTAAAGTGAGACTATAGTCCCAAAAAGCTAAATACACAGTTGAAATACATATGTGTGAAGTGTTTTACCTGCCAAAAGATTTGTAATCCATCCAATCTTGAGTTTCACTCGTCCCTGCCAGACAGTATAACCAGGTCTATGACCTCATTTTCTCTGCTGCAGTTAAACTCCCCTTATGAAATGACTGTTTTTGTAGTGCATGTCCTAAATACTAAAATTGCTGCATCCTTTTATAGAATCACTTATGCAGATAGGCTTTTGTACTGTCCAAAAACTCACCTCTACTCACCTCACCTGTCCATGGTAATTCTGCTGCTTCTGTTTATGCATGCCCATGAGTGCATGTATCCTGACAGAGCCCACACAACTACATTTTCCTGAATGCCTGGCACAACATGGACTCCATTCACTGGCTGTACTTAAAGGGCTGACAATCGTGTCCTTGAATGGGTTGGTTTAAGCGAAAGGAAGCTTGCTGTGCACTATACGGAAGTGCTTGTCAATGAGACCCTTTGTCAGCACATTGGCTCTTAATTACATGGGGAAACAAGTTCCCTCTGGTGAGAACACTATGCAAGCTTAGGGACTGGTATTGTCCGGTGACAGGAAAGAGGGGAAATACTTGTTTATACCCTGTGCAGAGCTCAGATTAAAAGTAAGGGCACCAATGACATTTTAAAGCATTGTGTAAAGACATTATAGTATGGAACATTGGCTCCTCTAGCACCAGGCACCTAGGATATGTGCCCCAGGTCTCTCCTCAGATGCCCTTGGTTGGTGATGCCCAGCATTGATGACATGCCAAAGACCCAAGTTCCTGTAGAGCTGTGGTTTGAGCCTGATGCAAATCTGCAGGATGTATTTTCCCTGCCAAGACCTGAGGTCAGGCCATAACTTTCTGCCCAGGTAGCCCCACCCCCTATGTTGCACATAACTCTTCACCTGGGTGGGAAGTGTCCAGAGGCAGTGGAGCACAGGGGCTGGTGAAGTTTCTCAGATAAGTAGACACTGCTCCCTCTTACCACCAATAAAAGGAGGTACACAGGACTGACCTGCAACAGGGGTAAACTACTCCACTGACCAGCAGCAAAGAGGGCATGTCTCCACTGACAAACGGCGATGGAGAAATTTCTCCACTGACCACTAAAAAAGGGGGCACTTTTCTCTTTTCTCACTTTTCTTCTCCCTCAGTTTCTCTCCATCACTCAACTAACATGACTCCAGTGCTGACGGAGAGGGATAGCACCCAATGACCCCTGTATCAACCAATGACATCACAGGTTGTTAGGATGCCAGTGACTTGCCTGCATGGTGCCCAAGGCTGTAATGCTGCACAATGAAAACGTTTGGCTTTGTGTAACACGATGCACCAGCTGGCATGTACCCAATTTGTGGGCAATTTGGAGAAATTTGTAGGCACTTTCCCAAGGCACACCTGAGGAACCCAGAGTGCCAAGGCATGCTGGCTGAAAAAGGCTGGTCTAGAGCACTAGGTTGATCATTGGTGCCCTCCTCTTGGTAATGGCAATTTCCATATTTTGCTTGTTCCTTTCTTCATCTAACCTTGATTCAGACATTTTCCCAGTGGCTGTTGCCCATCCCTCAGCTGGACTACTTTTGGACTTCCTGACTGTTTAGGAATTCATAATGGACATGAAATCTTTTTCTTTAAGGCCACTGAAGGACACAGTCTTCCCCTTTGGTTTTGGCATTGAGCACTGCTTGCTCATAAAACTGAGGCATGACAGTTAGAGGGACTGGTTTCAATGTTTTTTATTTTCCGGTATCCCAACCTCTTGTAAGCACTACAGCAACCAGTTTAAAAAATTCCTGAATTCCTCTGTCCTTCAGTAGACAGTAGTAAAAAAAAAAATTTCCTGGTAAATTTTAAACATTGCGTTTATATTCACAGCCCTGAACTGGCTTACAGGGATTACAGTGTCACCATTTTCTCTTCCAGTCTGAATCATGTTGTACATGGGATAACAGGCCGATGTCAAGACAGGTTGAAGTACTATTTAAAATACGTTTAAAGATTTCTATTGCTAATTAAATATAGGATACATTGTTTTTATATCTGCCTGTATTAAGCTCACGTTGCATGCAAGGGCAAACAGTACTCTCCTTCTCCAGCAAAATGATGAACATTTACTTGTGCGTTTTTGTGTATGCGTGAATGCATGGATACACAGCGGTGCTCAGTGGATGAGCTTGCACTGGATGTTCAGTTAGCAAGTACATTACTGAGAAAAATATATTTTTAAAGGATTTTCATAACAAGATGCATTGTATATACTGTAGAAGTTGTATGCAGTTGTAAAATGCATTTTTTACAGATATATGTACATCACTTTATTGATTTGAAATAACAATTTACATTACATTTTACATTACATTGTAAAGCTCTGCGTAAACTGTTGGCGATATAAATCGTGTATAATAATAATACTACTAATAATAATATTTTGTAAAGTATTTGATTTGAATGTCTTCAGCTTGCTTCATTGGCCTCGGAGCATGAGAGCTTTTCAGTCCGTGCTTACTAGATATTAGCATCCATTTCAATGTTTATGAACATTGACAGCAAACTTTTACGAATATTATTGAAAGGATGGCTAATGTACCTGTCATACTCCAGTGTTTCTCAACTTTTTTCCAGTCAGGGCGCCCTTGAAGTATTTTCAGTCTCAAGGCACCCCAGTCTAAGGCTTGATTCATATTACTGTGCATCAGGGAATGTGTGCAAATTTGTGCATGTATACAACGTGGTTCTCTTAAACAGATGTGCAGGGGTGTCATTAATTCTTAATGGTACCCCTTCACTTTGAAAAATGCAGTGTGTTTTAGATGATGGTTTGAAAAAAAAGACCAGGGACTTCTTTTCCCGCAAGCTTGGGGCTCTGGCTTTCACAGTATACCCATGCACTCTCTAACTTCTCCTTTACAAGCCTGGACTCTTCGGCAGGGTGGAGCCTAGAACCATGGTCAGGTCACTGTGGCTGCATTTGTTTTTCCAGATCTTTCCCTTTATTTTTATTTAATAATCCTGTAAAAAAAATTACATCCTGTACCTGGGTGACTATGCACAGTTATCAACTGTATCACTGAAAGAAATCATGGTTGTCAAATGTCAATTTCATCAAATGTCCGTTCTGCTGTGGCATGTATTTTTGATAACATTTTCTGAATAAAAGGCAAAAACTTTTTTGGAGTGTGGCTGTCCAGAACTTCTTCCAGTTTTATAGCCATCACATGTAAGGACTGGTAAGCTGCAATATATAACTTTTTTGGGCTTAAACATGCATTAGTCAGGATAAGGTACCACTGCTGCTATACCAGAGATTAACAGCTTTGTAAGTAATGAATTACATAGATATGTGTGCCATCCTTAAAGCAGCGCTCCACCCTAAAGTGAAACTCCCGCTGATTGGAACCCTCCCCCCTCCGGTGTCACGTTTGACACCTTTCAGGGGGAGGGGGGTGCAGATACCTGTCTAAAGACAGGTATTTGCACCCACTTCTGGCCACACAGTCTCGGGCAGACTGCGGGCATGACGTCACCTCCCGCCCCCCCCCCACCGTTGTGTTCTGGGAACACTCGGCTCCCAGTATACAGCGGGAGCCAATCGGCAGGCGTAGCGAGACTCCCGCATGCGCCATAGGGAGCCGAGCAGTGAAGCCAGAGCGCTTCACTTCCTGGTTCCCTCACTGAGGATGGCGGGGAAGGGGGGCAGCAGAGTGACAAACGATCGCTCGTCCTCTGCTGCGGACGGCGCTGGACTCCAGGACGGGTAAGTGTCCTAATATTAAAAGTCAGCAGCTGCAGTATTTGTAGCTGCTGGCTTTTAATATTTTTTTTCAGCGGAGCTCCGCTTTAATAGCCTACCACTGTACCACATTAGGTCTAAGGACTTATCTGACAGGAACAACATTTACTATTTACTATTAGTCAAAGATAAAATATTGTTAACATTCAGTGACATGAACAGATAGATCCGATGGGTCTTACTTATAGAACAATCTCCTTGCATACAACACTCCATATATTTGTTTCTTAAAGGACGTCACCATGTTTGTGTGGCTGTGCAGAAAAAAGACTCAATTAATCTGGGCATACCATAAAATATCCTTGTTCAACAGTCCCCAGGTTTCCCCAGGTTGGCAGTGATTTTGCTACTGGAATTTCCCTAGGGTTGTATACTTCTACATCACAATATGCACTATTTTTATTGCTTCCAGTCAATTAGCTTTTTGTTTACTAGCCTACTTCCATAAGTGACATTAATGATTTTGATGCTTAAGTAAAATATGCTCTCTTGTAATGTATAAAAATTAGTTTTTTCGTTCTCTCGCTGTTACTTTTGATTGTGGATATAAAAATAGTTAATTTGCGTGTGCTAGATAATGTCTTGTGACGGAAGATAAGGATGAAAGGCCTAGACAGGCTGGAGGGAAGCTATGATTACTGCAGTCCACATTGACACCTCGTTTCTTCTTAGCTTATATGAGCAAAGAGTAGGATTCCTCAGAATATTTAGCTCGATTCTCCTTCATGTGGGCCTCATGTATTCAGCAGAAGATTGTTTCCTATGCCAAGCAATCCCCCTGCAGATTAAAAGAATTTTCGTACTGAGGAACCAAGCAATGCTAACCTTTCCTTTTAAAATACTTGCGGCTTGACTGCGCTGCTGACCCTCTGGCTTTAATACTTTCTCAGTCGCTGATCCAGAACAAGCATGCAGATCAGGAAGGTCCTGTTTTGTCCTAGATACTAACTCAGAAAGTTCTGAAGCCGTAGGATCAGCATAACAGCCAGGCAGCTAGTAGGTTAAGTTGGCACTGACTTCCTCAGTAGTTCTTCTGTACAACTTTCCCTTATCCTGCACTAGAAATGTCAGTTGGATTGCTTGATGCAGGAAAGATGACGTTCTTTCTTCCAGAATATACACGAGGCCCACATGACAGAGCTTCCAGCCATCTAGATTGTAAACTCTAACGAGCAGGGCCCTCTGATTCCTCCTGTATTGAATTGTATTGTGACTGTACTGTCTTCCCTGATGTAAAGCGCTGCGCAAACTGTTGGCGCTATATAAATCCTGTATAATAATAATAATAATAATAATAATGTGTACACATCAAATTTGCTGAGAAAGCCTATTCTGTGCCCAAGATAAGCTTTGCTTGTATCGGCTAAGGGCAAATAAGGCAACGATCAATCTTTCTGGGTCTACTTGCTGTTTGGGTGGCTGTGCACCGACATGTAATCTGGAGCCCTAACAGAGTTTCTTCAAAAGATGGAGCACATGCTGCTTGATTCATTTTGTTGCCTGAGAAAAACACAGCGATGGCCTCTGGGTTCATAGCTATTTAGGGGGGAAAAATATTTTGCTTATATAGGTGGCAATGCATTATTTCACTGTTTATTGAAAGCACATGGACATTGCAATGACAAAGCTGCTGATCATTCTTAATGGCTAGAAGAGAAGTGACCTCAAATATCTTTACAAGATGCTGGTTTTTTTTCTGAACAAGAAAATGAGCTGGATTAATAACAGATTTAGTTGCATAAGAACATTTTATAGGAGTTGTATTTAAATCTAGCTACATGATGTTTTAAAACATGTTGGCAGTTCCATTATTATTTTTATGCAAGTTCCATGCAGTGTATGCAGGAATTTACATTAAGTGTATACTATATGCATTTGAAAGAAATTAGAGCTGAGCCCTGAAAATGAAACCATACTCATACTGAGTTATATTACTTCATTGCTAACAAGAAGCTAACATCATGGCGGGCTTGGTAGCAATAGTGGTGTTTGCATAGCTCCCAAATGTCCCTGATTTCGAGGGACTGTCCCTGATTTGGAGCAATGTCCCTCTGTCCTCATTTGTCCCTCTTTTTCGTCTGATCTATATAGTTGTATATAAAATGCACTTTTTATCTATAAAAAAGTGTTTTCCAGTCATAAACCTTTCATCTAATTTCTAAATTGCTACATTTGTAAATTCCAAGAGCCAATATAAAGGAATGGTAGTGGTAAAAAAGCACTTGTGGGTTTGACAAATCTTGTTTTTTTTTTTTTACAATTCTCCTTTAAGGGGGCGTAGCAAGGGGTGTGTCCTATGCCTGCATACTTTTGCTGATAGGTGTCCCTCATTCCCATCTCAAAACGTTGGGAGGTATGGTGTTTGGGGGGGGGGGGTCAATGACATTTTGCAAAACAGTGTCATTACAGCAGAAGCACCCAGCCATTTTTATCTACTGTTGAAGAGCTTTTTACAAAATTTATCCAGCCAATAAAGTACATTTATGGGCTCCTTGCTCACTTCCTAGCCATTTTTTTTGTTCCATTATATTTTTATTGAAACATTTTAACAGAGGCAAATACAGTAACACAACACAATAAGACACCTCCAAGACATTACAAATGCTGGAACCATCAAGACAGTCACTGGGCTGTCACCGTTCTTACAAGGCCTACCATTGTTGGAGGGTCCGCAACAGAGCATATGTCTATATAGTAAAATCCAAAACATAAGAAAACAACAAATGAAAAACATAAGCATAAAGTGAAAAAAAAAGGGGGGGGGGTGTAGTAAAATGATTGTACAACAGTGACTCCATCTTGGTGGCTATAAGTGTATACCGGTATATCTTTAGCTTAGAATCTCAGACTTGAGTTATTGGCTCATTCTGTATTTCCAGCTTGTAACTGCTTTTGCAAGGCACACACACAACAAGATAGCTTGCATAGGCATTTCTACTTTGTATTGTCTAAAATGTGGGAAGGAAGGGTGTAATTCTAGTCATTTTTGGCTCATATTAAGACGCTTTTTTCAAACTCCAGTCCATCCAGAAAAGTATGTTTAAGGGTTCCTTGCCCACTTTTATTAAGAAAAAAAGAAAAAGTATAACAAAGAGGGTTACCCTCAAAGAGTTTATTCTACAGTTCTCTGCCAGAGACAAATCTACAGCCTAGCTTTTAGTTACGGTACTGCTGCTCTGGCCCTCAGCCTTAGGGCCCCTGCCTGTTCCTTCAAAGACAATCCTCTCTATATCTATATACATAGTTTGTCTGTCACCGTAGTGCTGACTAACCATAATTTCTCTATATTTAGTTATAACAATCTGCACCATGTTTATTATTTCTATATATCCAAGTAGAAATCAGCTGTAAGACAAAGCCAGGTCGTCAGCAAGAAGTGTAATATGTCTGTTCCATTGAACCTCATGCAATAGTTTCCGGGAGCCAATCATGACCTACTTGTAACCTTTAAACATCAGTGTTATTGGTTCAATTTGTCCTTCTACAAGTCTTCTGCAGTACACATCCCCCAGCCATGAACGCAAGATTATTTTCTTTTATACTGCAGAATCAAATGTACGCGTCCAGAAATAAAGAAAGGTTAAAGCTGTCAACTTCCTCAAAAAAGTTGGATTTCAGCGTTTCCTTTTATTTGGGAGAATGAATATGTTCAGGCTGTAAGGAAGCAAATAGTGAGATAAATATTTGAAGCCATAATAGTTTTATTATGACTCCTGTTGGTCTGCAAGACAAGAGCCATTTTTCACTAGTAGCAACTGCATCGCTCTCTCGCCGGGCCTTTGTTCTGCAGACAGATATAAAAAAAATGGTGGTGTATATCTCGCCTCCTAAGTGGAGCTTCCAAGCAATCACAGAGAAGCAATATCCATTTTGTTTCATTATTGTTGTAAAACAGTTGTTTTATTTGTGTGCTTCTTTCAACCTTGAGCTCCTGGGATTACTTAAGTAAGACATTGAGAAGCACAGACAGATCTAGCATTTAGAAAGGCCCGGCATATGAATAGCCTGGATGTGTTGGTGGTCATTTATTAACGTACAGCAACGTGTCAGATGTATAAAGGAAAAATATGAATTTCTGCAGGGTACACTTACTCTTATTATGGCCTATAAGAGACCATTCGCAAGCCAAGAAATACTATAGTTATGCTATTCTGAATGTGCGTGCCAAAAATTGGAAACATATATTTGAAATATTCCCTAAATGCAAAGTAATCCTAATTGTATAACGATGTTACTAATGAAACCATTTATCACTCTTCGTTGTAACAACTACTTTTAGTAACATGGCTGCAAGGAACAGCCATTTTACTACCGCTAGTTTTTTTTTTTTTGTGTTTTAGGTTGAACAAATCCAAACCCAAAACAAATAATCTAGTTCTGGGGGGTGAATAATTAGTTCAAGAAAATGGTCTCCATAGCGTCTGATCATCTGCGTGTTCTTTTCCTGAAACAAAGGGGTAGACTAATGCTATCCTACTACCATGATGGATTATTAACAAATAACCTAAATTGCAGTCTGTAGTGAAGCTAATTAGATGCTCTGTGTTTGTCTGTCTAATAAATATGGAATGATCTGAACTATGCACATCAATTTTATCAGAATTGGAGCCGGTGTCTACACAGATGTTGTTCCCATGTGATTTTATTACAAAGCAGTGATTTAAGGAGATCTTGTTAAAGAGAACCTGTCAAATTGTTTAACTTTAAAGGACGCATACCCACCATTCCCCCCACTGCTGACTCATGACTAATCGTTTACTAATCAGCTGTCAGATTAGCTTGCAGCATTGGCACCAGATTCTAGCTGAAGCTGGGAGGGCACAAAGCAGCTGTCAAGGACAAAAGCGGGGTTTGGGCCTAGCCACTGATTGGCTGGTGTTGCTTGTACTTGGCTTTTCACAGTGCATGCTTGATGATCTGCTGCCTCTGCACTTGCACCTGAGGATTAGGCAGTATTTGATGGCTGATTAGTGATAGGTCGACAAGGGGTAAAAAATAGGTTAGCTTAGATGTTAAAGGGGTTGAAAAGTCAGATTTTCTTTTTTTTATCTTAATGGATTCTATCCATTAAGATAAACAGCCTTATGTGTGCAACAGCCCCCCTAATATTTACCTGAGCACCATTTCTGTCTAGCGAATGTCCATGAGTGTCTCAGACGTCCGAGACTCTCCCTCCTGATTGGCTGAGGCGCAGTAGCAGAGCCATTGGCTCCCACTGCTGTCAATCAAAGTCAGCTAGCCAACCATGATAGTGGGCAGGGCAAGGCCGTGACTCCGTGTCTGAATGGACAAATGGAGCTGTGACCCGGCTCAAGTGCCCCCATAGCAAGCTGCTTGCTGTGGGGGCAATCAACAGGAGGGAGCGGCCTGGAGCACAGAAGAGGGACATGAGAAGAGGCGGATCGGGGCTGCTCTGTGCAAATCCACTGCAACAGAGCAGGTAAGTATAACATACTGTAACATGTTGTTGTTTTTTAGAAAAAAAAGAAACAAGACTTTGCAATCACTTGCAATTATAGAAATTGTATCCTGTGTGCCCAGTGTGCTCAACAATCCCAGAAGCACTCTCTTTGAAGTAGGAGCTTTGCCATGGCCAAGTGTTGTCCCACAAATCACTGACAGTGAAGCAATTCTATTGGCTTTTGGGATAGCTTATGACAAAATGTGGTAACTCAATGGACAGTAAGGTTTCATGCACACTTGGCAGAAAAAAAAAACATTCATATACAGTAGAACATTTTTTTGTAACTGCTGTTTAGATGAGTTTAGGAGAGTTTTGTGTTTTTTCTGCCAGTAAGCTCCAATCAGAAACGCAAACCAGCTGGGGATCGATTTGTTGATCTCCGTTGAGCAGACTAATAACAGGTAGGTCTCCCCTCAGTGTGCAGAGACAGACCTGTCAAAGCCCCCCTCTCTTCTATGGGGAGATCGAATGAAAATGGATCTGCCTGTCTTATTCTATTCAATCTAATTCTCTAAATGAAATGGAAAATAGGGTCTCAATCCATTTGGATTTCACGGATCGGATATTATTATTATTATTCACTGTAACGGAACCCCAAATTGGACAGGGGTTAAAGCCGTTTAAGATATTCCATTCCCGAACCCAAGACAGCTACCGACACTCCACAGTCAGGCAGACGAACCCCAATAACGAGACACACAGCTCTGTTTGAGGTTCCACACAAATAGACCCTTTATTGAGAAAATCAGGCTCTTATATACAGTTAGGATCCTGCAGTAACCAAAATGAACAATGACCCACATCATCACACAATTCCTAACGAGCTCCAATACACATCTTTTCGTAGACATTCTGGCTCCAGCTCTGACATAATTTACATGAGCTAACTAACTACAGCTGATGTCTCAGACACATGACCTTTAGACTGTATGTTAACTTGCAATACACATTTATCACAGGACTCCTTCACACAATACAGTGTCAATTAGCACAAGCCACAATGACAGATCCTCAGAAGCCATCCTAGATTCATTTACATCACAACAGACAATAGAATGCAATCACAGCAAGCTTTATAGTACACTACAGCCAACACACAATATATATATAATATATACAATTAAATCTGACTAGCCCAGATCATAGTGGGGTTCTCATTCATCCTGTGCCCCTATTAGAGACACAGGGTGATCTACACATAAGAGGCATCGGGGAGCTTCTGGGTCCCATGGGCCCTTCCGTTACATTCACGATTTATAAAGCACCAACAGTTCACATGGCGCTTTACAATATAGAGGGGGAACAGCACAATTACAATACAGTTCAATACAGAATGTACAGGAGGGCCCTGCTCGTAGAGATTACATTCTATAGTGGGGGGGGGGGGGGATTTGGTGCTACAAAAGGTAATAGCTGCAGAGAATGATTTGATGCAGATAGCTTGGGGACAGTTGTTAGGTGGGTGTGGGATAGGCTTCTCTGAATAAATGAGTTTTCAGGGATCTCTTAAAGGTGGATAGGGTAGGGGCTGATCGGACATACGGGGGCAGGGAGTTGCAGAGGATGGGAGAGGCTCTGCAGAAGTCCTGAAGGTGAGCAAGCGAGCTAGAGAGCAGGAGGTCCTGGGAGGAGGGGACTATTTGGGCGATTGGGACATGTTATCACTGACATCCTATCTGCCGCTCTATAGAAGAGAATAAAGCGCGCGATCAGGTCTGCTTCAAAAACTGACAGGCGGATCTGATCGGACAGTCCATGTAAAAGGGGCCTTATGAGTAAAACTGTCCATGAAGATATGAAGCACCAGTATTTTAATGCACATTTTACAAATACATACTGTTTATTTTTACTTGACCGTAAAAGGTTACGGAATACAGCAGAGCTTATATGCTCGATATATTTTTGGATGTGCCAATCACATTGCACTGTACTTTGTACTTTGAAAAATGGCATAGTGCGTTGTAATATAACAAGGCCCCTTGTCTGCATGGGCTGTTTTACTCCTAAGGTGGACTCTGCATTTAATGCAAGCTAACACCATTAAAAATGTTATCAAATTGAATCTGTCGCAAAGCAAAATGCTTGTGTGATTAAGCTGTAAAATAAGCAAGTCTGCTCAAACCCGTGCAAATCCTATTTCAAATGTACAAATGTGTGATACAGTGAAGAGCTGCTTCTATTACAGCCTAATCACACAGGTGTTTCTTTGTGATATAGCCCCATTCATTTGTAGAATTGGATTATTAAACAATAAAAAAGTGGCCTAGTTATTGATTTTATTATTGCGCTGACACAGCTACAATCACTGCTCTAGTGAGCTCCATACTAATAACTGTAGGTAGAGGGAACCTAGGCTTACTCTTGTATAATAATCACTAGAGCATTTCCTAGAGAGGTGTCAGAAGCCGGTACAGGCAACATTGTTAATGTTTCATTGTGTCCAATGCTGAGTGTTTCATTAAAGGGAGTTTCAGATTGCTTCTTACTGAACAAGAAAAAATAGATCATATATGGAGTTTGATATGGTTCATTATGTTCTTAGAGAATTAATTCTATTCCAGCTCCGAGACAGCTTATTCACCAACATTCTTCTAAGCAGGGGATTGTGTCTAGCAAGAATGAAAAACACTTAAAACATTTTTATTGATGAAACAAAGGAAAATAAAGAAGCACATGCTATTTTTCTTGCATGTGTAATTAACTCTGGGGCTGGCTTGCCTTCGACTCTGTGCATTGCCATTTCTATATTAAATTGTAATAACAAAGCAGAAATCTTGGAGCTCAAAACCCTGGTTTTATGTTCCACGGTTCTCTTTACCATACGACTTGAGACATATTCTTGGCTCTTCTGTGTTACTCTCCTAACATATGCAGCTTTTGCCAAAAAACATATATTAGTGGCCTTGTGTAATGAGAATGTTAATTATCTTCTTTAATTAATTATGCTACTAATCATCTAGCTGAAAAAATATTAATTATTATTAAAGTATTATTATTTAAAAACAATTTAAATGTAAAAGAAAAATACACCTATATCCCGGACGCTCAAGTGTTTGTGTGTTGTTCTATGCATTCCTAATTTATTATTATGAATCATGTGGAGTTACACATAGGTATACAGCGAGCCTTTATAGTTCCATACATAGATACATAACATCATCTTCATTCAGTTTTTAACAATCCAAGAAAAAAAGGCTGTAAGCGATGTATGAATACAAGGCAATCATACCTGTATTGTGAACCTTGGAATTACATCAATTCCAGGAAATCGTAACAAGATATTATTTCCAAGAAATGAAAAACTGCAGTTACTGCAAGTGGGTCATGATTGTCATGGAAAAAGCAAAACATGGAAAGGGAAAAGAGTGAGAAGTTGGAGAAGAATAGGTAAAAGAGAAAGAGTCATGGAGGGGTTAGTCAGGTATAAAGCCCTCTACACACGATCGGATCTTCCCATGGAAAAAGTCAGATGGACTTTTTCCATCGGAAATTCCGACCATGAGTATGCCCCATCTGACTTTTTTCCATGGAATTCCATCGAGTTTAGATAGAGAACATGTTCTCTTCTACGCCGATGGAATTTCGTCGGAATTTCAATGTTAGTTTGGCCGGGCAAAAGCCTGATCGTATGTCTGGGGCATAAGAGGCGTACTGTAAGGAGTGTTTGCATGTTTTCATGATTCGGTTCATATAAATCAGAATAATAATGAATCTAGACTATAGAACATCAATATTACCACTCATTGCTGGGCTCGAAAAGGAAGCACCCCCAGAATACACTTTTATAGCAAAGGTTTATTTTTAATTTGGTTGTTTTTTAATAGAAAAAAAAAAACCCTTACCCTTATCCTACTGTGCTTCTTTTCTCTGGGGCCAGATTTCAATTATGTACTATTCCAAACCTCTAAAGATTGTGATATTTGCTGAAACAACAAGTAATTGCATTGCCTCTGACACCTTGCTTACCAGTACACTCTACACAGCTTTTCCACAAATCTAGGCCTGCCCTTCTCTTTTCTATGGAGGTAGCTGAAAAAACATACAGGTTTACTTTTGATTGACCAAGCTATGAATGCATGAATGAATATCGTTTTATCTTTTTAGTTCAGTATAAGGTTTACAGTACACTCATCATTAATCTTTTAAAGTGGTTGATACATGGGATATCTCCTAAACCATGCAGGTTTAGGAGATATCCGGGGTAGCTACAGGTAAGCCTTATTATAGGCTTACCTGTAGTAAAAAGGGGTCTGTAAGGTTTACAACCACTTTAACTAAAATGCAAAGTGAATGCGCATACTTGTACTGTCAGTCTGGGCTACACATGACAATTTTTTGGACAAGCGAATGATGCCTGGTTTGTAACAGTGTTCACTACTTGCATAGCTCGTACAGGTTATTGAATATCAAGAAGGCAGTGCCAAATAAAAAGCTTAGCCTTGCTTGTGACAGACACGACTTTAGACCCAGACCTCCTTCACCAAATTATGACAAATTGGCTGGTCAAACTCACACTGCGCCATTACTGATACATTACATTACTGATACATTACAATGACATTCTCAACCTCGCCCTACACAAAGATTTTCCAGCTCGCAGGGCCACAATCTAAGTGCCAGCCCACTGAGAATAATCTATTCTCTGGGTAAGGTTGACTATGCAATTAAATGCCTATACCCCATAACAATCACTGCCAGAAGATATTTTTATCGTAAAATAGCAAACGTTCACAATTTGACTTTAATAAATGTCTATAACACACACACTGTAACCACAGACAGGTATATCCAGAGATTTATCATGTAGTAGAATTCTTTAAAGAGACAAGGTTTCATTAAGTACTGTGTTATGCTGCGTACACACGATAGGTTAGTCTGATGAAAACGGTCTGATGGACCGTTTTCATCAGACCAAACCGATTGTGTGTGGGCCCCATAGGTTATTTATCCATAGGTTAAAAAAAATGGAACTTGTTTTAAAATGATCTGATGGATACCTAACCGATAGTAAAAAAACGATCGTCTGTAGGCACGTCCATCGGTTAGGAATCCACGCATGCTCAGAATCAAGTCGACGCATGCTTGGAAGCATTGAACTTCTTTTTTTTTCAGCACTTTGTCGTGTTTTACATCACCGCGTTCTGACACGATCGGTTTTTTAACTTATCGTGTGTTCACGACTGATCATCAGTCAGCTTCATCGGATGACTGATGGAAAAATCCATCAGACCGTTTTCATCAGACTAACCCAGGGGTCTCCAAATATTCTAAACAAAGGGCCGGTTTATTGTCCTTCAGACTCTTGAAGGGCCAGACTTTGGCCAGCGGGAGTAGAAATTTTCCTGGCATCATTGTTAGTGAACATTTGGTATTAGGGGGAGGAATAGTGCCTCATTGCTGGTATCATAGGGAGTAATAGTGCTCTATTAGTTGTGTCAGTGGGAGAAATGGTGCTCCATTATCGGTGTCAGATGGCAGAATAATGTCTCGTATCAGTGGGAGGGATAGTGCCCCAAGGACCGGATAAAGGCAAGCAAAGGGCCGCATCCGGCCCTTGGGCCACAGTTTGGAGACCACTGGACTAACCTATCGTGTGTACAGGGCATTAGAGACAATAGTAACGATTTTGGCAATATTGTTTTTAAAAAAATGGTTAAAACATGGTGCAAACTAAATATTTACAGACAAAAAAGGTATTACAAATAAAATAAAAAAAAGACCACAATACAACAGAGAAATAAACAGGGTTTCAAGAAAAAAAAAAAACGTACCAAAGTCCAGTTCTGTGGATTTGGTAACGTCCAACCAAGATGGATCATTGGATCTCAAAAAGTCTTTGCTTATGGGTTTTTTTTGATGGTAAAAGGAGAGCTCTAGACTATTGATGCAGCTCTTCTTTTAAGGTCCTTGAGGAGGTGGTAACGAGAAGGTCTGAGAAGTGGCCAATGGTATGTCACCCTGTTTATGACCAAGTAGCAGCCACTCCCTAAAATGCAGTTTTATACAGGTATTATTATCTTCGAATACTTACAGGTTGAATTCTGGTAACTTGTATATTATTGTCCAGCTTGGAATTACTGTTTGAATGAATACAAATATGATGCCTAGGAGAAGTAATGTGTCTGGTTTGCATCCAGTACCTTCTAATATAGTGGTGTTTGGGCTTAAAATGCTGCTAATTAATAGGTACTGGTAAATATGTCCTTATCCTGGCGGTACTGTTATTATCTCAAGCGATATGAAATACACAGTTAACATTCTTCAGGATAGACAGACAATGTATATTCGCTAATTACTCCAGCTAAACTGTTTACGACAGGTGGTTAGCCTGCTCCTTTTATCTAGGAGCATATCTGCTTGCTTTCCTAATTACTTAAACTTAGACTGAAGGTTTATGAGGGCTATTAGAGCTATTAGATTGAGATTGTGTATTGTGTTAATAGAGGGCCCGCGGTATCCTCTCAGTGGACTGACAAGGATGTTCTGGAATGCAGCTAAAAGTTTGTTAATTGTATAAGATGAAGTCATAATGTAGCCATGTCCTAAAAAGGAGGGGGGGGGTGGGGTTGGATGCCACTGCTGCTAAAAATCACTACCAACTTTACAAATACAAGTGCTTGCAGAATTTTTTTTAAAAATAGGACTTCCCACTAGTGACTTCCAAACCCCAGTGCTTGTGATCTGCCGATATGGTTCCTCCTATCGATGTGGTTTCCCTCTTGACTGTGCAGGCTCAATCGGAGCCAACGGAAATCACTGATTCTGAGCAACTGTAGCAAGAGGTCCAGGGCGACGTGGAATTTGCTGTAAGTGGCTCGCTCGGCCTCCTGGCTCTTTTTTTTAACATCCTCCAATCCACGGGGATGTTAAGGAATGAGTCTGGATGCCGCCTGAAGTTCTGAGATTTCCGTGGGCTTCGTCTGCGCCTGCGCAGTCAAGCAGGGAACCATCTCGATAGGGGAACTAGATCGACAAGACACCTGCATGTTGAGAAGATAAGACCAACCACTTCTGACTTTACTAATACATTTGCCTGGAAATGTATTGAGAGACTTCACAATAATTATTATTATTTATTATTTAGGTACTTATATAGCGCCGTCAATTTACACAGTGCTTTACATATACATTGTACATTCACATTAGTCCCTACCCTCAAGGAGCTTACAATCTAAGGTCCCTAACTCACATTCATATACTAGGGCCAATTAAGAACAGAAGCCAATTAACCTATCAGCATGTCTTTGGAGTAATAATAAACCATTTCCTTAGAAAGACAGCTTTCTAAGCACAGTACCCTTTATTTATACTTAAATTACTGTTCACATGGTTTATCCAGAGGCAAATCTGGTTTTACAGAATCAGCAAACCTTCTGAATCAAATAGCAGAAGCAAATTTGGACCTGAATGGATCATACAGAGCCTCTGACTTAAATGTACACAGGACACAGTTACAGAACAGGCAGCAAAAGCATCAGGCTGCACTTGGCAACGAAGCTTATCATTCATTGGCAGCTTAAAGTAGGCACTATTGCACATTGCAGAAGACCCTAGGCACAATACAAAGGGCCTCCGGCGACACATGGCAGTGCAGATCTCTACTTACACAGGCTGAAAATTTTGGCTTCATCACTTTTTCTTTAAGAAGTTGGATGTTAAAGTACACTATTACAGCCAGGATTACAGCCTATTGCCTGCATATAACTTTTTTTCACAAATGGCAAGTCTAAGTCTGACTTCATTGACCTGCATCTCACACCCGTGCTTTGCCAGATCTTTCCAGCCCCACCTAAAGTACTTGGGGGCTCAGGATCAATGCAAAGGCAGAGCAAGACCTCCCTATATCTGATGGTCATCATGCTTGTCAAGTGAAAGAGGAACTCTGAAAACAGAGACCTCACCAAATGTATATTTAGGGTTTAAAAAGGTAAGATTGATGGTAAGCTTTATCTGGAAACGTTTTTTTTTCTTTGCTAACTGCTAAAATCTTAAACTTATAGGTGTTCATCTTGTATATTCAGAGCTAGATTCAGGTAGCTCGGCGCATAGTTTATCCGGCGTAGCGTATCGAATATACGCTACGCCGATGGCGCACAGAGAGCCCATAGCAGTATTCACAAAGCACTCGCCCTGTACGTTGCGGCGGCGTAGCGTAATATGGTCGGCTTAAGCCCGCCTAATTCAAAGTAGGCTGGTAGTGGGCGTGTTGTATTGAAATGATTCGTGGCCCCACTGAAGCCCCACCAAGGCCTCATCGAAGCCCCACAAAGCCTCACTGAAGCCCCACCGAAGCCCCATTGAAGCCTCATTGAAGCCCCACAAAGCCTCACTGAAGCCCCACCGAAGCTCCATCGAAGCCTCATCGAAGCCCAACAAAGCCTCACTGAAGCCCCATCGAAGCTTCATCGAAGCCTCATCGAAGCACCAAGAAAAAGAAGGTGTAAACAGGACTAAAAGCGAACCATTTTATTTAGTGAAAGGAGCTTTGACTGGCATTCAGAGAGCTTTAACAAAGCGCGTCCGAAGCCTTGTTTTGAAGCAAGTGTAAACTTGCCCTCAAGGACAATTATAATGGTAGTATTTTGTATGTTTGCTCTTCATAGACGTCAATACTGCAACACATACACAAAATAAAACAGGCGTATAAAATAGTTTGCAAATATGTGTGTATCATGTAGTTATTGTTATTTCAAAAGCTATGATAAAAATCAGTAATTAATCAACCCAAGAGCTAGAACTCCGCTTGAACTGAGCTTCCCTGATTATCTGATAGGCAGTATGTTTTGTCATTGCTCTCTTTCCTTCTAAAATCAATGGCGTATGACACTGGTGTTTGCAGAACAATGAAGCGGAGACTCTTGGGACCCAAACTAGAAAAATGTTCAGTGCCTGCAATTCAGACAGTAGCCAATAAATCCACATTTGAGTTGTGGAAGTCCTAAATTGACTGCAATGTGGTCATTTAGGAAGAAGTATCTAATATATTTATACAGAAACACACAGTATACAGTATATACTGACAGGAGCAGAAGGATCAGAGCTATGTCCAGAGATCACTGGTCTCACAAGATAGCAGCACCTTGAAGAACCTTTCTTATAAGTAGGGCTGGAATGATAACTGCACTGACAAAAAGACAATAGCAGGAGTGCCCAAGAGTTGCTCCCTGTGACCTGGAAGGTAATTGAAATGGCTAAATCTAGATATTTGTCAAGATACTGTGCCCACACTAGATCTGGGGGCATTGTTTCCTCTTTTTCCTCTGAATGATTGCTTCTTCTGTCCTGAGACCGATAAAGTCAGTTTTATACTGTAGGGGCTTCAACGGTATACCAGCAGATACATCTTTTGTGTAACTTAAAGCGGTTTTAAACCATAAAGTAAAGCTGCCTATACATGGGCCAGTTTGTTTTGTTCAGCCAGCCGGCTTAACGAAAAAAAACTGACTAATTCCCCCATCCACACATTGTTAATGTGCCAATCCTTCCTGCTGTGTCTTTGTATTCTAACAGCAGGAAAACTCCCCCGTCTCCCCACTGTCAGAATACACTGATCTGCCTCACAGCCTATTGGCTGCAGCACTGATCACATTTTTTATTCCAGCAGTCCCATTTAATAGATCGGCTTCTCATGAACCAGAATGGCCAATCATGGATTGAAATTCAGCCATCTCCTGCAGAACTGGCTGAATTTCAATAGCTAGCTTTAGTCTATTTCTTTTCAACAAAACAAGCTCTTCTGCAAATGTAGCCATTAGAATGTTGAGACAAACCATTTACCACTGACAGTGTTGCTTACAATGATTAGCTTTTATTTATTTATGTAGAGTTTTCATCCCCGCCCAAAAAAAAAAAAAAACTGTTACAACTGCAGTGTAAGCTGGAGTTTGGTTTCAATTTGTTAGTGTATCTATATCTGCTGGTACATCTAACACTCCCCTTCCCCCAGACTTACAATGTTACTGTCCAAGGTGTCACTGTTACTCCTTTATCCAGAGTGTAGGTACTCTAATACAGGAGATGTGTCCCTGGCCAGATCACCAGGTGAAAACATTTAAACTCTAATAAAAAATAAAGCTAATGCAGCCAGCACATCTAAGGATTGGTAAGCTGCAATATATTATATTTATTTATTATAGGTACTTATATAACACCATCAATTTACACAACCCTTTACATATATATTATACATTCATATTGGTCCCTGCCCTCAAGGAGCTTGCAATCTAAGGTCCCTAACTCACATTCGTACATATACTAGGGTCACTTAGTCTACCAGCATGTCTTTGGGGTGTGGGAGGAAACGCAGGTAGTGCCATGGTTAGGATTCAAACTGACGACCCTAGTGCTGCCAGGCAGAAGTGCCAACCACTTAGCCACTGTGCTGCTAGCATGTTTTGGTTTTGGGTTTAAAGCGGTTGTATAGTCTATTTTTTTACTTTTACCTACAGGTAAGCCTATAATTAGGCTTACCTGTAGGTAAAAAGAATATCTCCTAAACCTATACAGTTTAGGAGATATTCCCCTTGCAATGCGCCGCTGACTTTGGCGGTGCATGCGCACAGGGGATTCTCGGCTGAAAGCCCAGCAGATGGCAGAGCTTGCCGGAAAGAAGTCTCCCACGTGCATGCGTGGGAGTGACGACATCGCGGCTCCAGCCACTCACAGCGATGGAGCCAAGATACCCGGAAGACACGCCGAGACAACATGTCATCTCCCTTCACGTGGACCAGGTGAGTTACCGAAGCCTCGTTCTAAGGTAAGTATTTCATAATGAGCTAGTATGCGGTGCATACTAGCTCATTATGCCTTTTGCCTTACAGGTGACTTAATTTTTTTGGGGGGGGGGGGGCTATACAATCACATTAAAGGGTCACTAAAGGAAGAAAAAAAATTGCCTAAAATTAATGTCTGCAAGGTAGACAGACAGAATAGTGTAATGATTCTGTTAAAAAACGAGTATATACCTATTAAATTCCTTCATCTATATCACCTCCGGCATTTTTGTTTCTGTTCTCTCATTCACTTCCTGGTTTGCATCGTTTGTTCATGTAAGAACTACACTTCCCAGTATGAATTGCGGCACGCCCAGTAATTCACACCTCCTTGAAGTCTCTAACACGTAGAGAGCATCCTGCCGCACAGATGTAGTTCCCAGGAGGGGGTGAGCACGTTACTGACCACCGCAGTAAACCCTCCCGTCATGGTGGTCAGTAAAATCAGACAAGCAGGAAGTGAACAGAACAGAGAAGAAATAGAGCAACTTCTGAGCAAAAACGAACAATGAGGAAGTGAAAAGAGGAATGTCTGCAGGTAAAGGATGCTTATTATGAAAAAAAAAAAAAATCCTTTACAACCCCTTTAATATCATTTTACCTAACAGTTAAATTGAATGTAAACCCTCCATACACCCAGTGAAGTGAACAGCCTCAGATGATATACAGGGATAAACCAAATCTCCCTACATAATTTTTACATGTATATCTGCTGTCTTCACATTTATATACTGTTTAAAAAGTTGAGATCGTGTTAGGAAATTTTCTCTTCCTGTTTAACAGAGTGTGATGTCTGGGCATACAGCCAAGATACAGTGGGGATCGAATGTTTGGGCACCCCAGGTAAAAATGTGTATTAATGTGCATAACGAAGCCAAGGAAAGATGGAAAGATCTCCAAAAGGCATCAAAATACAGATTAGACATTCTTATAATATGTCAAAAAAAGTTAGATTTTAGTTCCATCATTTACACTTTCAAAATTACAGAAAACTAAAAAATGGCGTCTGCAAAAGTTTGGGCACCCTGTAGAATTTATAGCATGCACTGCCCCCTTTGCAAAGCTGAGACCTGCCAGTGTCATGGATTGTTCTCAATCATCGTCTGGGAAGACCAGGTTATGTCCATCTTAAAGGTTTTAAATGCCCAGACTCATCTGACCTTGCACCAACAATCAGCACCATGGGTTCTACTAAGCAGTTGTCTAGAAAATTGAAACTGAAAATAGTTGAAGCTCACAAAGCTGGAGAAGGCTATAAGAAGATAGCAAAGCATTTTCAGATGTCAATATCCTCTGTTCGGAATGTAATTAAGAAATGGCAGTCATCAGGAACAGTGGAAGTTAAAGCAAGATCTGGAAGACCAAGAAAAATATCAGACAGAACAGCTCGCAGGATTGTGAGAAAAGCAATTCAAAACCCATGTTTGACTGCACAATCCCTCCAGAAAGATCTGGCAGACACTGGAGTTGTGGTACACTATTCCACTATAAAAAGAGATACTTGTACAAATATAGTCTTCATGGAAGAGTCATCAGAAGAAAACCTCTTCTATGTCCTCACCACAAAAATCAGCGTTTGAACTTTGCAAATGAACATATAGACAAGCCTGATGCATTTTGGAAACAAGTTCTGTTGAACGATGAGGTTAAAATAGAACTTTTTGGCCGGAATGAGCAAAGGTACGTTTGGAGAAGAAAGGGCACAGAATTTAATGAAAAGAACCTCTGTCCAACTGTTAAGCATGGGGGTGGATCAATTATGCTTTGGGGTTGTATTGCAGCCAGTGGCACAGGGAACATTTCACGAGTAGAAAAAAAATGGATTCAATACAATTTCAGCAAATTTTGGATGGTAACTTGATGCCATCTGTGAAAAAGCTGAAGTTAAAGAGAGGATGGCTTCTACAATTGGATAATGATCCTAAACACACCTCAAAATCCACGGGGGATTACATCAAGAGGCGTAAACTGAAGGTTTTGCCATGGCCTTCACAATCTCCTGACCTCAACCAAATTGAAAATCTATGAATAGACCTTAAAAGAGCAGTGCGTGACAGACAGCCCAGAAATCTCAAAGAACTGGAAGACTTTTGTAAGGAAGAATGGGCAAAGATACCTCAAACAAGAATTGAAAGACTCTTGGCTGGCTACAAAAAGTGTTTACAAGCTGTGATACTTGCCAAAGGGGGCAGTACAAGATATTAACTCTGCAGGGTGCCCAAACTTTTGCATACACCATTTTTTTGTTTTCTGTAAAATTTTGAAAGTGTAAATGATGGAAATAAAATCTAACTTTTTTTGACATATTATAAGAATGTTTAATCTGTAATTTGATGCCTTTTGGAGATTTTTCCATCTTTCCTTGGCTTCGTTATGCACATTAAGACAAATTTTTACCTGGGGTGCCCAAACTTTCGATCACCACTGTAGCTAAAATTGCTGATTGGAGGAAAGGCACACACCCCCTCTCATCAGAGGCAGAGACTCTCAGAGGTGTTTTGTAACAGGGCCAGCTCCCTGCTAATCTATTTTTAGCAACCTACCCAGACAGAAGATTCAGGCTGCTTTTGTCTAATATGTCCGAGAATTTGTCAGGAGTTATCAGGCTGATGACAGGGGAACTGTTCAGGAGAGTGCTATGGACTTAGCTCATTGAAAAGAGATAACAAAATACTGCAGATATATGTGCCCAGCTAATATTTCATGAATCGGGTTTACATCCACTTTAAGATCAGAGCTGTAGCAGCTATTGCACAGTATGTTAGGTAGGTAGACCTTGGGTTTCATGTAGTGATTGAAGTGTATCTTCATTGGGCTGACTAAAGTGTCCTGGAACTAAGGAATGGAGCAGCACTGCAGTAGGCTTTTGAAAAATATTTTATGACAAATATGAGAAAAGGAATGGCATACATCAGTCCATGTCAGCAGTCTCCTCCACAATTCAGCTAGCTTGATTCTAGCTCTTATCACCTCCGACGAGGTAGGCAAACCTTTAAAAATCTGCTCCACCCTTGATTTGCAAGTTTGTAAATTGCGATGATTTGATTTGGCCTACTGTCAGTCTGTTCTAGGCTTAGACTTCATAAATTACAGGGAGCATCAGCACGGATAAATCAAAGCTCAGATGTGCATTTACGTAAAATAGAGGCAGCGATTTACATGTAAATACATGGTTTTTGCATTGGACATTTTTTTCCAACCTTCTCTGAAATAAATGCCTGGAAAGATCATATTCTCAGCTGTTCATAACAAGATTACACTGAAAGATAATTTTTTTCTCATCTGGAATTTCATATGGTACGGCCAGTAACAAGCATCTGGCTAGAATCGTTCTGCGCAGGGAAACAGGGTGAAGGTGGAAAATGAGAAGGTCATGATAATGTGAAAGGACAATGAGAGAATGGAAATATGCTTGAGATAAGTTGCGGACGCTTCCTGCTCAGATGTTATTTTACATTAGGACTGCGGAGAAAATGCTTTTCTGCATTAAGCTTTACAAGCTCTAATTTTGTGTGTTCTGTTTACCAACCTATAGTTCCTTATGGACAAATGTCATATTCTTTATGTCCCCAATCATTCTAAAAATAAAGCAATCAGGTATACTCTCTCTAAAGAAGCCCATAGATGAGTCTGTTTTTATTTTGTTCAACCAGAGAATGAAAAAACAACGTCTTGATTCCCCCATCCACAATGAATCCTCCCCGCTGTGCGTTTGTATTCTGATAGCTTTTCCCACCATCAGAATATACTGATCAGTGTTGCAGGCTATAGCCTACAGCGCTGATCAAGTGGGGAAAACCCAAAAAGGTTCATACATGGATCTTATGACTGCCCTAAGTTGATGTGTAGGAATGGGCTTGGGCGTGTTCAGGATCCCACCTGCCTGATCCCGCCAGGAAGTCAACACTGCACACCGCTAATCACAGGCAGTGAGACCTTTCTGATCCGCAGCTGCACAGACTGGGAAATGCCACACTGCCTGTGATCAGTGGTGCTCAGTGTCGGCTACCTGGCGGGATCGGGCAGGTGAGATCCTGAACACGCCCGAGCCCATCTGTAATGATGTGTTACGAGCTTTAGGCAAAATACACCTCACTATTTCACGGAACCGTGCGGTTAGGGGTTACAAACCTAGCCTCTGTTTCACAATTTTAAAACAAAATATTTTATATGAAAAAAGCTCCACTCTCAGTTTACAAAAAACAATAAAAACAATAAAAATAAACCAGTCGAGGCTTTATGGCAGAGTGGCCCGACGGAAGCCTCTCATCAGTGCAAGACACACGAAAGCCCACATGGAGCTTGGCGCTTGCAGTTCATCCAGCTGTGTTAGAACAGCGAATGTATATTCGCTGTTCTAACACTGAACCGCCTCTCTGCCAATCAGTTGCTCGGGTCTGTTATCCGTCACCTGATTGGCTGAAACAACAGGCGCTGTGATTGGATGCATACTAGGCGTCCAATCGCCTATAGGAGAGGACGGGAGGAGAGGAGGGGAGAATACCCATGCCATGGAGGACCCCACTGACTCACTGTCCCACCAGACGTCGAGCGGGCGGGGGGATAACAGTGGCGGCATTCAATGGACACAGTGGCAGCATTTGATGGCACAGTGGCAGCATTTGATGGCACAGTGGCTGCATTTGATGGGCACAGTGGGAGAGTTTGATGGCACAGTGGCAGCGTTTGATGGCACAGTGGCTGCGTTTGATGGCATGGTGGCTGCGTTTGATAGGCACAGTGGCAGTGTTTGATGGGCACAGTGGCAGTGTTTAATGGGCACAGTAGCTGTGTTTTATGAGCACAGTGGCTGCGTTTGATGGGCACAGTGAGGCGTCAATTAATGTGTTTTTTTTGGTTTGTTTCCCCCCCCCCCCGAAATTTTGAGCACCAGCCGTCACTGCATCCTACAAACTAGATGTATCACCTTAGAATATACATATTTGGCACCTAAAACAGCACTTGGACATAATGCCTTGCCTGTTTTGGTTTTATGGATTGCTGAGCATTTTATAGACAACCGATGTGGGACCCTCTCTGTTCTTCTGTTGGAGTTCTACTATATGCCCTTTGGTTCAGAACTGAATCCTTATACTATCACCTACTTTGATTAGTGTAAGGTGCCTTGCTGCTTTAAACAGATGTTTAACATATTGTGCAGGTATTGTGGCAGTTTATATTAAGAAACAATTACAGTGTAGACAACCTATATGTAGGTGCTGTCATTTTTATTAGCTATTTCTACATTAAATTAGGTTGCTGATTTCCCAGATTTATCCATGAATCTTTGTACAGCTGGCGACTCTGTGGGCTTTTTTTCAGTTTCAAAAAAATATCTGTAGTTTGCTTAAAGGGAATGTGTTTTATATATTTTTTCTGGTTAGCTAAGCATATTAAACGTCAACTTGATGTAAATAATATGTATTTGTGTTTTAAAAAATCTTGTTTTTATGTACAATTTGTAATTATATAGTGAGGTATGTTTAATATATATATACAGTATATATACACGCAAATTGCTTCTGATTTTGTACAGTGGTTTTGCTCTATTGCTTTTTTCAAGTCTTTAAGATGACCAATCCATTAAAAATAGTATTTCTGAACTCAGTGATTGTTAAGTAAGGAGGCAGAGTGCTTACAATTAAAAGTAAATCTTCATCTTGTGGTTAACCTACAAATCTATACAGTAACAAAAACAGGTATCTAAAAAATGTGTAAATCACCATCAAAAATTTTGACTAGTACATACAATAAGAATATCGGATGCATGATCGTCCATTTTTTTTTTTTTTGCATGCTAGTCTTATTTTGAAAACCAATAGGTTACTAAAGTTATGAAAAGGCGACACATTTCCTAATGAGATTGTGCTTCTTCAAAACCTAAGGCTTGTCTCGGGTGCTCCCATAGCAAGCTGCTTGCTGTGTGGGCACTCAACAGAAGGGAGGGTCCAGGAGTTCTGGCAAGGGAAAAGGACGATCTGGGCTGCTCTGTGCAAATCCCCTGCACAGAGCAGGTAAGTATAACATGTTTGTTATTTTTGAAGAAAACACAAGACTTTAGTATCACTTTATTGACTGTTGCCACCAAAACAGAAAGGGTTAGGAAATGCAAAATTGTAAGAGTTGTGCCTCAGGACAAAAATATAAGTGGAAATATTCCACCGGGGACACCTGTTCTGGGGACAACCATCTAAAAGGGGGATTCCTTTTACTTTGGGAGATTTCCTCTAGCTTCCTTATGTGTCTCTGGTACAAGAAGCAAAAGAAAAATTCCCAAAATAGTGATCGAACAGAAGTTAAACTGGGAGTATATTTATTCCTTTCAAATACGCCATATGTTCCCTTTAAAGTAGGTTCTAATGTGATTTGAGGGTGCAACACACAGTTGACCAAATCTCTCTCTCTCCCTCCAAAGCTGTAGCTTAAGTCCCAAACGTAATGACTCTTTCACCCAGCAGACGGAAGGAGCCATACTATCCCATTCAATGTGAAAGATTATATGAGGACCTGAGCCAGAGGATAGACCCCTTTGCATTTGGCTGGTGCTTTTTGGGCAAAAAGACTGAGACGTTGTATATTACTGACACAACACACCCTTGGATGACGAATATCCCTTAATTTTTGAAGTCCCTGCAAATCCGAGACATGTTGCAGGGTTTACTTCCTCCTTAAGCGCTTACTGTGCCACATGTGAATAATCTTGGCCACTGATACTCTTGCTGGCATCCATCCATGATCATTTACTCTTCACTTTCTGAGTCATTTTCTGCTACTTGGTGGAACACTTACATTTGGAACCTAAGCTACAGATTTGGAAGTTTCAAGCCCTTTAAGTCCCTGAAGAAGATCAACACTGCGTGTATTTGAAACGTGTTGGACGCTCTCTCGAGTACACGCACAAAATACACTTAAAAAAAAAAAAATTCCAATTTGAGGAATTTATTTTTTCACTATATGTATACGGGATGTGGTCCACTAATAGCACAGTGAGATAACAGGGGTAAACTTATTTTCTATTGCTTTTTTTTTTTTACTGGACTGAGATTATGAATTTATTAGCCTTAACAAAAATAATTTACACATCGCACTTTAACAGATAAATAACTAAATATTTAGCCATTGAAAGGTAATTTAGTAGTGTTTTTGCATTGTTCCTGCTCCACTGAATGTAAGGGATACGATTTAGAACTATGACCTTGTGTTCTGAGACTGTTGCAATCCACAAACTATCATGATATTTACAGCCTAATAAGACCTTCATCTGTGTTTTTGTACCATTGTAAGTAGTAAATCGTGTTAGTGGTGATGAACAATTTTGAAAGTTAATTATATGACCCAGGGCGGCTTATATAAAAGTTGATTCCAGAAATGAGGTATTGCTGAGTAGCTGGAATGAACCTAATATTTCATTGCTAAGCAGTGTAAACCAAGTATATTGCAATTACCAATGCAATGAGGATGTGCTGCTTTCCAATGTAAAACTTCATCTAAGCAAACTTTTTGAAGTATCTCTAGTTATTATGTAGCATATATCACCTTGTTTAAACTTGTTAGGCCCAATATGAGTTACTCTGCTCTAAGTTACAATTTTAAAAACATCATAAATACAATCCCCGACTCAGCCATTGCTGTTAAGATATCCATAAATTCCCTGGACTACAGCCATGAAAAAGGATTTGCTGTAAAATCACATTTAATCTTGTGTTAGTGATATAGCACAAAAGTTCCCGGGCTCATCAAGTATTATTTGCCTTCATGTTTTTGATCACCTGACCGAGCCCCCTATGGTTTTTCAAAAGCAAAGCTTAAAGTGTATTCCCACCTTTGCAGTTAACGTTGAAAACTCTCACTATATCTTTATGCACCTATATATTGCCTTTTTTTTTATTGTCTCTTTATATTCTTGTTTTTCCTGAAGATAAATAAATACATCTTTAAATCTTTATGAATCATAAAACCTCCTCAAACCTTGGTGGCTAAAACATATCCTAATGCGGTAACGATTCCTAGTCTGTTTAGTACGTTTTGTGCTAAAATATAACTTTCAATTTTTCTTTCTTTTTCACCAATTTTATTATAGTAGATGCTTTTACATTTTTTTCCTCTATGTGGTTATTTAGAGTGTATAACCTGCATGCAATTTTCTCTTCCAGTTCAATTTACCCCCATCTGCTCTGAATGTGATTTTTCTTAAGAATTTTATATTAGAAATATAGAGATGATTTGGCAGAGCTTTCTAGCAGATCCTATCCTCCCGTTGGAAGTGTATATGTGATTTACAAGTAAAACACGAACATGTAATTGTGCATGTATTAGGTACACGGTTTCCCTAGAATTCTGAACTGCTTATTTCTTGATCACGTACTATAGAAACGACTTTACATAGTGTTATGCCGCGTACACATGGTCGGTTTTCGGCATGAAAAAAAAAACAAAGTTTTTCAGCATGTCCAAAAAATTATGTTTTTCCAACTTCATCATTAAAAACGATGTTGCCCACACACCATCGTTTTAGAAAAATGATAAACAAAGCGCGGTGACGTACAACACGTACGACGATACTCTGAAGGGGAAGTTCTATTCGCCTTTGGGCTGCTTTTAGCTGATTCCTTGTTAGTAAAAGACGATTCGTGCTTTTTTGTCTGTTACAGCGTGATGAATGTGCTTACTCCATTATGAATGGTAGTTTTACCAGAACGAGCGCTCCCGTCTCATAACTCGCTTCTGGGCATGTGCAGGTTTAAAACGTAGTTTTAGCCCACACACGATCATTTTTTACAACCCGAAAAACGTCATTTTAAAAAACGACGTTAAAAAATGCAGCATGTTCAAATTTTTTTTTTTCAGAAGCCGAAAAACGATGTGAAGCCCACACACGATGATTTTAAATGACGTTTTAAAAAACGTCGTTTTTTTTCATGACGAAAAACGACCGTGTGTACGCGGCATGATACCTTTATTTGGTAGATAAAATAGATACATTTTAATTGGCACATATAGGAAAACAAAAGAGCAGACACGTTTCGGCTGAAGAGCCTTGGTCACAGTGACCAAGGCTCTTCACACAAAACGTGTCTGATTTTTTGTTTTCCTATATGTGGCAAAAAATATTTCTTACAGATTGGAGTTGTCGGCTATTTTTCGATTTTATCTACCTATTTGGGTGTTGTTTGGAGGACACTGCTGCCTGAGCACCCACCTGTGGACTCCACCCTGCCTGTTGGTATTCCCCTGTCCAGAGCGCTGCACCTTTCTGTTTGCATTTATTTGATAGATATTGATTGAAATCATTAAAAGATGCATTAGGTTATAGAAGAGTTTGTTGTGAATTGGTTACAGTTTCAAGCATGTGCATTGTACCACAGAGATGCCTCTTGCCCCTAGTTATTCGATAGGCCAGTCTTAAATTGTATTTTTAAGGTTCCTCTTTGGCTCCTTGCCCGTGAGGGAACTTGGAAAAAAGCCAGGGTCAGGACTTCAATACTACTGGCAAAATGGGGGCATGAACATGAATGTTATGTATCTATTATACTCATCTCTTTCCACTCCACATATCAATGTCCCTTTTATTATGGATCCTACTAGCTAGATGCCTATATGGGAAGTCGTTTTTCAATATCACGTATCAATCTCCATATTGGAGTGTAGTTAAACAGATGAAATGACCTTTTTCTGTGATACAGGTCATTTCTTTCTGGAAGAAAGTGATACAAAAATACAATAAACCATTGAAGAATTTCTGGCTTCTGTAAAGGGGAGGAACAGCTGTTTTCCTGTATTCACTTAACAATTGAATGCTGCAAGACATCAATGTGAGAACACAAATCATTAAACTGCTTTTCTTTGATTGCTTTCCCTTTTATATCCTTCAACCATGGAGGATGGGAAGCCATGCGATTGGAAGCTGTCCACATTGTAATAGGATGCATTGTAAACCAACAGCCTTCTGTCTGCTTACAGGTTATGGATGAATGCTGGGCCCAACCGTGAAAGTGTCCATAGAGAGGACCACTAATGAATATTGCAATACTTTATTAGGAAAGAGGTACTGACTCATTTACCTCCTGCATTGCTACAGTGTCATTGAAGATTCAATACAAAAAACATTTGTCACTACTAAACCATAGTTACATTAGATATACTGCCCTACTTGTCTTTTAACAGAAAGGTGATTAGAGGGACATGTGAAAATACATGCATAGCAACACACGCTCATTGACTCTCACCAATTCCCTGAGATCAGAGACATAGTGGGTACACACCCTCACTCATTCACTCACTCATTCACCAAGATCATAGACATATGCACACTTATCCATTCACTTATTCATTCACCAAGATCACAGATATACGCACCCTCATCCATTTATTCATTCATTCACCAAGATCACAGATATACGCACCCTCATCCATTTATTCATTCATTCACCAAGATCACAGATATATGCACCCTCATCCATTTATTGATTCATTCACCAAGATCACAGATGTACGCACCCTCATCCATTTACTCAGCGTTCATTATGAAAAAATATATATTTTTACTTTTTGCCATAATAAATATCAAAATTTATAAAAAAAAGAAGAAAAATCCTCAGTTTAGGCCGATATGTAATCTTCTACATATTTTTGGTAAAACAAATCATAATAAGCATATATTGATTGCTTATAGCATCTACAAAATAGGGGTTAGATTTATGGCATTTTCATTATTATTATTTTTTTACTAGTAATGTGGGCGATCTGAGTTTTTTATCGGGACTGCGACATTGTGGCGGACAGATCGGACACTTTTGACACTTTTCTGAAACTATTGACATTTATACAGCAATCAGTGCTATAAATAGCCACTGATTGCTGTATAAATGTCACTGTCAGGGAAGGGGTTAACACTAGGGGGTGATCAAAGGGTTAAATGTGTTCCCTCACTGTGAGTTTTAACTGTGGGGGGATGGGACTGACTTGGGGAGGAGACTGATCGGTGTTCCTATATACTAGGAACACACAATCTGTCTCCTCTCCCCTGACAGGATGTGGATTTGTGTGTTTACACACACAGATCCACGTCCCTGCTCTGTCATGAGCGATTACGGGTGCCTGGTGAACATTGAGGCCGCAGGCTCCTCAGTGACACACCGTGTGCGTGCGCGCCCCCTATAACCCTTAAAGCATGGGTCTTCAAACTACGGCCCTCCAGTTGTTCAGGAACTACAATTCCCATCATGCCTAGTTATGTCTGTGAATGTCAGTGTGCAGGCCTGGATTTACTCCCTTTGCCGCCCCAAGGCGGGTCCTTCAATGCCGCCCCCGCCTGCGCAGTACAGGGGGGATATTATCCGCCGGGGGACTTTTTCGGCAGGACACTGAGAAGCGGGGGGGGGGGGGGAGTGCTGCTGCCGAATATGAACATTGAGAACTGGGGGGGTGCTCACCACCTCCTCCCTACAGTTTTCTCTCCTCTCACCATCTGTGACATGACAGGGGGGAACTCCCGAAATGAAAGTGAAAGTGGTGAAAGTGTCCTCTCCTCTCAGCCACAGTGCCGCCCCTGCACCCACTGCCGCCCCGAGGCCTGGCCTTGTTGGCCTTGTCTGGAATCCGGCCCTGTCAGTGTGTTACAATGCCTCATGGGATGTGTAGTTCTACAACAGCTTAAGGGCCGTAGTTTGAGGATCCCTGCCTTAAAGCGTCCGCCTTACAGCTACAGTGATTTGCACAGGGGAGCCATTCTGCCGCCGTCAAACAGGCAGTCAGCATGTGGTTAAAAAAAAGATGAATGAACTGATAAAATGGACGGTCTGCATCTGTGAAAGGGGCCTTATATGTACTAGCAGATTTAAATAAACTCAAAAACTGAAGCTAAACTTCAGCTAACATTTTATAAGCAGTTATAGAAAACAGTTTTTTTTTTTTTCCTTTTGGGATAAATGTTTTACATAAAAAAATAAAACAGATCCTTGTAAGCGCCCCATGCTGGTGTAGAATGGTTTGTCTCATCACCTGCAGGCAGCTTGTTCTTTTGAAAAACAACAGACTTCCTGGCCAGATCACCAGATGAAAATAAAAGCGAGAAATCCTAAAAAAGAAAACCAATGCAGCCAATATATCATGGAATTGGTAAGCTTCAATATGATAAATGTTGCTTGTGTGGTCCTCCTAGGCAGATCAGGCTGAATGAACAATATTTCCTGTAAAGTTGATAGCAAATTTGCTCTGTGCAGAATTGTTTTTAACTCTCTTTACGTCTGTATATTTTTTAACAAGTTGATGTTCTGCGGTCCCAAATGCAAGAGAGTCATTTTAAATATGCCTGAAATATTCGTTGCTCGAAGGTTTTATATTCACATCTGAAGCTCAATATAACTGAACCAATATTGAAATGGCTGTAAAAATGATCTCCTCTTGAGATAAGTGAGGATTTTTATCTTTAGAAAGACCTTTTATTTTATTACCGCTGTGGGGATTTGCTGTCTGTTTATGAAGCCTCTAGAAGGAAAAGGTTTCCTAATTATATTTGTTGCAGGAATTCTAATTAGTGCAGATGTAAAATTACATCAAATTAGAAGTGTTTGTATTGTCCTTAAAGGAAATTGGGGGAATTGAAGCTTTAAATTCTACAAGACAGCTTTTTGAAAGACCGTTAAAATGGCTTATCCTTAGGTACTTTGACATTTTAACATAAGTGGCTGAACAAGTAGCACTATTGAAGCTCTTGAAAACCAATGCACTTTGCTTGTTGATCGGGGTTGATGAGCTTCACTAGTTCTTTGGTAGACAGCGCATGGCCTTAGCTGATGGACAGCTGGTTTGGGATGCAAGAGCAGCTATAAGCCTTTCAAGCTCTCTCCCAGGGGCTCTGCTGACACCTCGGCTAAGGGACTTTTAAAGTAATGAATTAGTGCTTGTCAAACCAATGAATAGATAGTGGAGCAGGGTGCAATAAGGACATACTGGAGCTTTGGAGTGGTTATAATAGGTTAATGACAGCATTGAGAATACAACATTTTGTAAAAAAAAAGAAAAGAAAAGACAGTAGACCAGTGTGGGTTACGGTATATATTATAATTGTGTTTGTTTTTGGCGTTCTCAAAAGGAGATGATTTTATTACCAAAATGTTGTCTTGATGCTATTGTGGCACTTGGTGACTAGTGAGCAAACATTATAATCCTTTGTGTGCTTAAAGTGATTGTAAAGGCTATTAAAATTAATAAATAAACATGTTATACTAACCTCCTCTATTCAGTTGGTTTTGCACAGAGCAGCATGGATCCTCCTCTTCTCGGGTCCCTCTTTGCTGCTCCTGGCCCCTCCTTCCTATCAAGTGCCCCTCAGCCACCAGCTCTCTATGGGGGCACCCGAGCTGAGTCAGAGCTCCGTGTATCCAATCAGACACGGCCCCACCCCTTCTCTCTCTCCCTGATTGGCTGACTGACTTTGATTGACAGCCGTGGGAGCCAATGGCGCAGTTGCTGTGTCTCAGCCAATCAGGAGGAGTGTCTCGGATGGCTTAGACACTCGTGGACATCACTGAAGAAGGGGCATTAGGATAAAAAACCTTGTGTCTTACAACTGCTTTAAAGCTAAACTCCGGGCACACAGCTAAATACACAGATATAATGTATTATATAGGAGCTGTTGTACCTGCCAAAAGATTTGTATTTCTGTCTGTCCAGTTCTGAGATGTACATAGCTCCGCCACACAGCAGAGCCTTGTCTGCCAGGGCAGTATTCCTGATTTATTTTTCTGCGCTGTGGGTAAAAGAGCAGTATATTTGGGCTCTCAGTGGCTAGCTGAGAGGCTGAGCCAGGTGCTGGTCCAGGCTCCTGGGTGGATCCCAACCATATGATCGTGTTTTTACCCCAGCCAGTACCGGCTCAATCAGCTGTCAGCTGAAAGAGAAGTATGTTTTTTTTTTTAATCATACTTACCTAGGTGAATGTATCATTGATGTGATGCTGCATATGTACCCCTCCGTCTGTAAGCCCAGGTTCACACTGGGCTGCTGGACTGAAGCTGTGCGAGTTCAGCTGAACTCGCACAATTTCACTCCCGCTGGCAGTCCTGATCTCGGGCGCGAATATACAGTAGAGACATCTTTGCAGGTTTCTGCACAGATGTCAATGTAAATCGCGGGCCGGAATCGCAAAAAGTAGTACAGAAACTACTTTTTGAAATCGGTGCAGCGCCGCAGATGCGGCGTTGCACCAATTAGGACTGTGCCATCGCTGGCATTCTGTTACAGCGTGACAAATGTGCTATCTCCATTACAAACGCTACTTTCACCGAATGTGCGCTCCCGTCTCATACTTTATTCTGAGCATGCGTGGGTTTCTAAGCATACACACGAACATGTTTCTCGTCGAACACCAGCCCGACGAGGAACACGACGAGGAAATTGAGACTCCCGACGAGGAAAAAGAGAACTTGTTCTCTTTTTTCTCATCTAGTTCCTCGATAGTTTTCTCGATTAAAAAAATACACACGACCGTTTTCCATGGCAAAAAAGCTCTGCCACCAAGTTTCTTAATGGATTCTGTCAAAGAAAATGGTTGTGTGTACGAGGCCTTACAGGGCTTAGTCAGGTTATGGGAATGTAAGACCCACTTGGAGCTAACAAAAGTCGGTCAACACCAGTCCTAAATCTTTTAACAGGGGCATCTGTTCATTTGACAACTGTGTAGGAAGCAATTTACCTATTTTCCTCACTTTGTAGAGATTTCCTTTCATTTCCTGTTGTGTCTCCAGGAGAGAAATCTCCCCAATTTTCACCCAAACCAGGATATTGGAACAAACTATTTAGTGATTGTAAAAAAAGTAAGCAGCTTGTGATTGATACAGGCTCACCAGACTTGTGCTTTTCTATACATTCTTTTTTTTAGCTTCCTCTTTTACCTCCAGCAGACCAAAATACTGTACTGTAAACTTTTCCACTGACTAATGAACTATGCAAATGTAGTGTACAGCACATGAATCTCTTGTAGAATTATCATGTTAGATAGAAATAACAACCATTATCAAGCTTTTCTGATTCTTGTATCCAGCTGGTATGTACCATCTTCACTAACAGCCATACATTTCTTATGCGGAGAGAAGCCCAATTAAAACCCTGCAGTAAATACAGGGATCTCTAGGGTACTGTATATCTTGTGTTGTAATGAAAGATCTAGTAAATGAGCTGGAATGCATGTAAAAGAGCCTTAAATGCAACATAAAAAAGCAGAGCTGTAGGCCCTGTGATGTTTATCTGCTGACAACATGTACTTTTACCTGGGAGGCATAAGTATGTTTATAAGACAACATGATTAATGCTATGACACCTGCTGTTACATTTCACTGATGAATGGGATACTCTTGATTTTCATTAACTTCACTCAACTCTTTTTGATGATAACAACTGTCAGTTTCAGGAAAATGTAAACCTAAAACACCCCGTAAAAGTGCGTATGGTATTTCTGGAAATACAGAGCCTGTTAGTGTCAGCGGAAGAAATGCAGATTACAGTGCATGCACTGCCAGGATCGTTTGAAGTAATTAAACATTTTAAATGTGAAACATAAAGTAAAGCCTATATTATTGTATCATGTAAACAAGAAAATTGGAGATATTTAGGTCTTCTAATAAAACGACACATGGTTCTGAAAGTAGAACTACAGGCAAAACTTTTTTTTTTTTCATTTTGAGTAAGGCAGGGCAATACGGGGACCTCCAAGTCACCAGAACTAGCGTTTCCTGTTGAAGATTTCCCCTTTATTACTTTTCTGGGGTCAACTCAAAATTTCAGATTTTCTTTTACTTTCATTAATAATGGTAAACAGGACAAAGGAAGAGGGTGGATTTCTCTAATGGGGGCACAGACAATAATAAAAACATACAATGCTTCTAATCCACCTCCACGCTGTCCAAAACAAACAAAACAAATTATTTTGCCTTTAGTTGTACCTTAAAGTAGAACTATTCGGCAAAACTTTTTTTTTTTTGGATAGAGTAAGAGAGGGTTTGTCAGATTTTTTTTTTGCCATCTGTGTCCCATTGGGGAGATTTCCATTCACTTCCTGTCCCATAGCCAAACAGGAAGTGAGAAGAAATCCCTGAAAATGAAGGGAATTCATTTGGGATTCCCAGGTCATCAGAAGTCATGTCACCATTGGAAGATTTCCCCTTTATTACTCTATGGGGACATCACAAAGTTTGGGATTTTCTTTTACACTTTCACTTTCAATGATAATGGTAAACAGGACAAATAGAGAGGGTGAATCTCCTAAATGGGGGCATAGATGACAATAAAAACGGACAGGGGTTCTAATGCCTCTCCACTCTATCTAAAACAAAAACATTTTTTTTGCCTTTTAGTTATACCTCTGCTTTGCCCTCACACCTTATCTTTGCTCCCCTGACCCTCTCCTGACTACCAGGAGCAAAGAATGATATGTATTACTCTTAGATGGGGGTATGTGATTTCCTCCTTTTCCTCCAATGACTACGAACCAGTGCTTGTTGATAACTGCTCAGAAACCCATTATTTTTACATGGAGTAGAGATCAAATCCTCAGCTCTGTGTTGCAGCTTGGAGCTTATCCAAAGATTCCTCTCTTCACTCCTGATTACTAAATGAAGGTGGCAGAGCAGAAAAAAGCAGGTATGTGCAGCTGGTGCTAAGTAAATCAATGGGTATAGCATAAGTTCACTTAAAGGATTTGTATCGATATCTGGAGCCATGCCCATATTCAGAGTTCATGTGGAGCTCTAGGCAAAACTTGTTTCAGTTCTGGAAAAAGTGCAGGGGTTTTGTGATGTCTGCCAGGTTGTCATTGCATTCAGTTTCTCTGTTGGGGCACTGTTGACCTCACTTTTTGCTCTGATGATGCATATCTCTGGGACACAAAGTGAGGGAAAATATCCCAATCAGGCACAAAACAGCCCAAAATGTTTTTATTATAGTTGTTTCTAAGGCTTAGCAACTATACAAAAACATTTTTGGCTGGAGATCCTTTGATTAAGTGCGAACGCAACGTAAAAAGCTCAGTTCACAAGTATGTGGTCAGGGGAGCAATATGGTCTTCCACAACTGCCTGAATGTTTTATGCAATGTTGGAGCTGCTGCTCCTTGTGTTAGACAGCCCCCACATTTAGCCCCCTTAACAGTAGAATGATTTGAAAGCCATTGGGGTTATTCTTTTCCAAATCCTGTTCCAATGTCTGTCTGGTATGGAGGGCTTTGTGAAGCATTAGGTTTCTACAATTTGGGCCAAGTTTAGGTTCTTGGGTATAGATTCCTTAATTTGTTAGTGTAATATGTTACAAATGACCCGAATTGAGCTAGGCTAGTATCGATTTTTCCGCATCTTTCCCAACTAGATAAAATTTGTCCTCTATTAGTCGTGGAAGCACTTCTGCACGTGCGTTGTCAGTTTAAAGCAAGCAGTTGGACTCCTTTAATGCGTAAACAGTAAGCAAACTGAGAAATGTTGCCTTGGTAATTAACCCTGTAATCAAACCTTTTAGACATTTAGGAGTTTCGGTACCACCTGGGATATTTAACTGAACCGATGCCTTAAGAGTCACATAAATGAAGGCAAATTGGAATATATTAAAATGCAAAGTTCCTCTCCCTGGAGATACAGATTAATGAGAGGACCTTCACGTTTGATCTGTTTGGGGACCGGAGATGCTTAGAAGGAATACACATTGGGGATAGTATAAAGAACTTCTTTAGATTGAAAGTAAAAAAAAGAAACAGATGGTAATTACTTACACCAATAAAAAGCAATAGATTTGCATTGATGTACATCTTGAAATCAATTTTTAATTTGATGAATATCAGCATATTACACCTACCTCTTCACATGCATATATGAAAGGAATTTGGGATTTAAAAAGACTTCAAAAGATGAGCCTTTTCCGGTAACGCATTTAATGTGCTCTAATCGCTTTGATGAAAAAAAAAAAACAGGGCATGGGTATAGCAATTTGCAAGTGTTTGAAAATATTATGTATGTTTAATTACACCTATCTATATCAAGTATTCATAAAATGAAGTATCTGTGTATCTATCAGGAGAGCCACAGCTTTGTCTTAGACCTCATAGCAACTATTAGCTCTTTAGTTGTGAGAGAAGAATTGACACACTCCTTTAGCTTGCCTAATTTACTAATGGGTATTTTTTTTTACAATAGTGCATTGATGTTGTATGAGCAGGCAAATTCTTTTCTCATGGAATGTTTTATTTCTCAACAATGCGCACAGGCTGTATCAAATATTTGCAGAATTTATCAAACAAGGGTGTTTTTTACATGCCAGAGTTTAAACATACACCAGCTAAGTGCTTAGTTTTTTTTGGTCTATAAAAGTGCTGTTTGCATTTTTAGATATGCATACCATATAGGAATAAAACTGCTATAGGTGTGCATGGCTCTCCTTTAAAAACCATTGGAGAACCATGCACACAGGTGGGTTTGAACTACACATGCACAGATCTTTGTGTGCATGCTTACAAGGTCAAGATCTAGTCAATGCATGAGATTATATACACTAGCATAAAATAATAAAAAATCTTTAATAACGTTGGTTTGCCCTGAGACATTATATGAGGTACAACACACACAACCACTAAATACACAATAGACATGACTGTCAATTTATTTTGATAAATAGATAAACTTATCATTTCATTACATAGAACACAGATCAAATAATAATAGCAAGCTGATTTGCAGTGGTTTAAGAAAAACACATTTCATACATGATAAAATAATCCAAGTATCAATACATATTTCGATAGAAAAATGCATTCCAAAACTCAACGCTTTTCACAAATCTTTGTTCACTTCCTCAGCTGCACATAATATGTGTAAAGTACAACATAACTGTTATTGTATATAAACCAATTGATAGTGAATGATGTTATTCAAACCTCAAGAGCCACCTAAAGCCGGGTACACACGGGCCAAATGTTGGGACATTTTGGCAGTTAAAAAGAAAAAATGGGCGACATTCAGCCCTTGTGTATGTCAGTCTGTCAAACAGCTGGCTTTTGTCGCGTGTGCATGCTGGAAAACCAGCAGCCGACCAACTCCCGATCAGTGCTCTCGGCCAATGGCAGAGAGCGCTGATTGGAGTGTTCTGGCAGGGGGGCCAGCCTCCTGTCAGAACACAACAGCTCAGGGAGGGAGATTGCTGTACTTACTTCACATAGTGAGTACAGCGGCTCCGACCTGAGTTGAGTTATTTATTTGTTTAACCGGCTGGGTTGAAATCTTGCATAACTCTACATAGCAACTACTTCAAGAGAGGATATCCACAGTCATGTTCACTTACCCTCTTCATCAGCTGCTCAGGCCTGCTTACCTGTAGTCTCTTCAACTCAGAACTCTCTCTCTCTCTCTCTCTCTCTCTCTCTGTCCTATCAGAACACAAGCTTTATGCCCAGAGCTTGCTTTCCCACAAAGGCAGATGCATTCCATTGCTTTATCTCATACACAGGAGCCACAGTGTCCATTGCTCTAGCACAAGTTGGCAAATATGAATTTACACAATAATTCATTATAGAAAACACACTGGTTACATTATGGGTTTTGCATTCTACTAAGGTGTTTGTTTTTTAACAGTTCGCACCAAACACCGGCCGTTACAATGCAGCAGCTGGTGTGAACGAGCCCTTATAAAATGTCTCATAAATATTGACCACAATATGGCAGTTTCTTGGACAGCATGTGGGTCTATATTCATATATGTTTTCACATTAGGTTCACACAGCTTTCACCCAAGATTCATACATTTTTCTAATTGGATTTAATTGGAAAAATGTGTGAAAGTTTTATATATAAATATACCCTTGTGCATCTATCCTACCCATATTTACATTTTATTTTATACATAAAATGAAAATCATTCTTCAAAAACACTACATAGAGGCATTGTTTCACGATCTCATATAACACTGAAGTTGTAAATCAGAATTTCCATAAATATTTGGTCTTAAAATAGCCAGCATTATTGGCTGCCACGATATGAAAAAGTGCAAACGCTGAATTGATTTGTAACTGTGAAATATAAAATAAATTATATCAGCAGCAAAAGGTCAATATAAGATACCTATAATATGGACATGGGGGCTGATCCTAGGATTTCACTTTTAAGTCCTGATACCTTGACGTCATTCCAAAATCCCTAACTCTAAGCTTGTATCCTAAGCATTTATAATCCTGCAAGCAAAGGGCATTTGAAAATCAAGGTAGCTGCAATTTTACTTTTGCACACAGAAAGAAGTACTGCATATTATACAGGTTTTCTTATGAAGGCTGGCCCTACCACTCACCAAATGAGGAAGGAACTTTGT
Source organism: Rana temporaria (assembly GCF_905171775.1). Taxonomy (NCBI): domain Eukaryota; kingdom Metazoa; phylum Chordata; class Amphibia; order Anura; family Ranidae; genus Rana; species Rana temporaria. Next base: position 221,243,528 of record NC_053489.1, read on the forward strand.
GTTACTGTATATACAGTATGTTTGTTTCTTGATAACCCTTAGGTATGGTTCTGCCTGAGGCCCCGTACACACGACCAGTTTCCTCGGCAGAATTCAGCTTCCGACCGAGTTTCTGGCTGAATTCTGCCGAGAAACCCGGCCGTCTGTACACTTTCGGCCGAGGAAGCCGACGAGGAGCTCGGCGAGGAAATAGAGAACATGTTCTCTATTTCCTCGTTGTTCTATGGGAGCTCTCGCCCCGCCGAGCTCCTCGGCGGCTTCAGTGCTGAACTGGCCGAGGAACTCGATGTGTTTGGCACGTCGAGTTCCTCGGCCGTGTGTACGAGGCCTAAGAGCAGATCCTCACCTCCCCACACAGTAGGAAAATCATTTTTTTTTTCCAGAGATGGTCAGAGTGCTTCTTTTAAAAAAATGGTGGAACATTTATGTTTCGAGTGCAATACTATTATTAATCATCTTACATTTGAAATGGGAAATAAAGTAACAGTGGTGTTAAAGTGTCATTAAACCCAGACTATAAAAAAAAACTCTCATTACATGCTATATAACAGAGTGTGCATACTCACAAAGCCACTAAGGCCGCGTACACACGATCGGTCAAAACCGATGAAAACGGACTAAAGGACCTTTTCATCGGTCCAAACCGATCGTGTGTGGGCCCCATCGATCAGTTAACCTTCGGTCAAAAAATTTAGAACTTGCTTTAAAATTTAACCGATGGACTGATACCCGATAGGTCAAAAGCGATGGTTAGTATGCAAAAGCATTGGTTAAAAATCCACGCATGCTCAGAATCAAGTCGACGCATGCTTGAAAGCGTTGAACTTTGTTTTTTTCAGCACGTCATTGTGTTTTACGTCACCGCGTTCTGACACGATCGGTTTTTTAACTGATGGTGTGTAGGCACATCAGACCATCAGTCAGCCTTCGGACCATTCTCATCGGATGGACTGATCGTGTGTACGCGGCTTAAAGTTCTAATTTTGTGTAACATGATCCAGATGTTCCCTGTCCCTCCCTCCTTGTCTATGTCTCCACGGCAGCCTGAGATTGTGTTGGCCAGTCATTGCCACACCTACTGAGCATGCTCCAGTTTAGTACCTTTCTAAGCTGTTCACTTCCTCCTTTTTATTATCTGGGTAGCCCACCTGACTATAGAGTCACACATGTGGGTGTATATACAGTGGTAAATGACACTCACCTCCCTCCCTCCTCCATGTCCTCCTATTGCTAAACACTATGGTGGTGGAAAAGTATGCTGATTAAATACATTCATTAAGAAACTTACAAAAAAGCTTACTTTTAATAGAAATCAATATTAAGTATATCAAATGTATTTGCTAAAATCTATAAAGTAAAAAGAAGAGCCCTGATGGCAGATGACATCTAAACAAAGTGAAAGCTAGTGTCAGTCATCTTTGACTCCGTCCATACCATAATAATGCATTAAAAATACACATTTGAGATGTTCAATAAAGATGTATAGGGAGTTGTAAAACAGTTTTTTGTTTTTATTTATTATTTATTTGAATTGCTGTTCTGAAACAGCTTTTTTTTAGTCATGTGACTGGCACAGCACCAATCAGGACTGGCCAGACACAGACTCACACTGTAGATAGTAAACATAAGTAATAGAAGACCCTCCCAAAGATCTTTCCCTGTAGATGCCCAAAAATAGAGAGAGATCATGTGACCACACAACGGTGCTGCAGGAATAAGGTAATTTCGAGGATTTTATTTAAGAAACAAAATGCAGTGGCATGATATGATTTATGTGAATTAATTGTGGCAATTACCACTTCTCTGTTTAGTATAACTTTAATTTCTAAGAGCAGGTCAAAAAAAGAAGGACGTGAACTATCGGTCATTTGAGCACCATACACTTCAAAACATAGTCTGTTCTTCATTAAAGTGTGTTTATATAAGTGTCCATATTATTATGATCATATTATCAGAATTATCACAACTGGACAAGGTGAATTCTCTCTTGAGTTGCTGGGTCAGAGTTTAATGCGTTAGCATGCCTTGTTAGTAAATTCCATGGTACCCTTGACTGGTATGCTCCGAAAGCCAAACATGGCCTGGATCTGATCTTTGTACATGGACCTGGTGGCTGATATGTGCCGCAGTGCTTTGAAAGCAAATGAAATAGATCACAAGCCTTCCTAATGCAGCAGCAGACTAGCTGCGGGGGTGGAAAGGTCTGTACTGTGATACAGCTAATGTCTAATACAGCATAGTGTGGAATACACTTACATCAGCAATGATGTTATCTGTTTTTACAATGATGCAATCGGCTTCTCTAATTCTCACACATTTGCTTCTCCATCGAAAAGCTTAATGAGTTATTGATAGGGTTGTAGTTGAAAATAAGTGTCTGAATCCAGTTATTATAAGGTCTTCTCTTTCTAGAAGTGAAACAGGATCCTAAATTTGATTAGTGCCCAACACATGTTCCCGGGCAACCAGTCTTCATGGTCTAGCCATAAAATGACTTCATTTTTTTCATTTATATCCCATAAGATGTATTTAAGAAACCCAGTTCTCTCCATAACACTGTATGGCTGATTACCTAGGTAATACTATATTAATCTTTGAAGGTTAGATTTTGAATCCTATCAGTTATACTACAATGCAAAATGTGCTACCAAAGTAGGTGACTAAAGTGCACATATGTATGGATTTTGTGAGGTTCTTAAAGACTCGGATCGGACAGGTTTCCAGCGGACAAATATTTCTTAGCATGCTAAGAAACATGTCCGCTGGAAGCCTGTCCTGTCCGTTTTTGATTGAGAGGGGTTGCGTGCCTGTGGTTGGTCAGGGGCGTGGTGGCTGAACAAACCACCCAATAGAGGCAATCTGTGTGTCTGCACAGTGTACTGTACCTCCGATTGGCCAGCCAAAGTGACACTATTGATCACACAAGTACAGATTACCTTTTGTGCTTTGTGTGGTCAGTTTAGAGCAAGGAAGAAAGGTGGCTGGCAGAATCAACTAGGTTTCAGATGGAAGAAGTACATGAAACTAACAGAGATAAAGATTTATAAAATACACATATGTGAACACACCCATATGAAAAATAAAATATTTAGGCCCCTTTTACACTGGGCCTGTCAGTTTTTTCAGTGGGCCTGAACGGGAGCCACACATGTCATCAGTGACCATGTTTGCTGACATCCGATCCGGTCCAATCCACTTAAATCAGATGTATGGCGATACGTTCGCCATCCGTCCTGGCGGATCGGATTGGGTGAGATCTGATGAAAACATGCTGTCCGTTTTCGTCCGATCTCTCCATAGGACTCAGTGGCGCTCGACAAGCCCCTCCCCGCTCAGTGAGCAGAGAGGGACCTGTCATCCGCCGGCTCAGCGTAGATCAACGGAGAGATCTCCCGCTGAGCTGGCGGACTCCGTGGCAACGGATACACCTTGTGTGAATGAGGCCCTAGGGTAACATACACTTTAAGTAGGAGAAGACTAAAACCTCTGTCAGTGTCTGTGTTGTTGTCTGTTTACCAATTGCAGATTTTCCCTTGGTTTATGGCTGTTAAAATGTTGTCCATATTACAGAATGTGAAAGAAGACAGAGCTGCAGATAACACCTGACAGGGGTTCTAAACTTTCCTCTTTCTATCTGAAACTTAAAAAAAAAGGTTTTGGACATATTCGCTTTAAAGGTATATGGGGTATGGGTATATGGGGCCTTAAGGCAAGGTCTGTTCTACTTCCATCTTTTGGTGTCCCCCATAGCCATCTTGTCTGTAAAACAGCCATTTCTGATAATAATAATAATAATAATAATAATAATAATAATAATAATAATAATAATAATTTCTGTTTAACTTATACAAAAATTAAATCAATGTGAATTACTTCTCCAATTTTCTTAGTCTCAATATTCCTTGTTGAAAGAATGATATTTTATCAGCTTTGGCCTTATATCATTGCAGTTGTGTGTTCCACCTCACATGTTTTTGGCAATGTTCCCAGTGTTGTGCCCACTGTCCCTCCTGGCATGTTTCTGGCTACTTGCCCAGCATAATATAACAAAATTATGTTTCCCCTGGTAATACTGCCTTTGTACTCATTCTTTGGTCACAATGGCTCCTGACTGTTGCTCAGTCTAAAAGCTAGAACAGAATCATTCACCAAAGAACTTGGATTGCGTCCTAAATAGTATGTAGACATACTATACAATAAAAGACTGGTGAGATATTGTAGATGATGTGGTCATTTAATCCTCATATGAATATTATTATTTTCATTATTGCTGCTTGCAATAGAGTAAGATACCTAGCTTAGGTGAGCTCTTTAGGCAATAGGAACCTGGTCATGCAAACTTACAGAGTGGGTTTACCGTAATTGTTTGTGTACTTGGCATCCAACAGTTCACTGAATAGCTTTCCTGTGCAATGACTTGTCAAAAAATTTACACACTGGGACTTTTTTTATAAAAAACGAGTGCAAAGAAAATTGAAGGTAATCAGCCAATGAGATTTCACTCGTTAAATAACTCTAGAAAAAGCACACGTTGGCGTGTTGCTGATTTTCAATGCATTGTTTGGTAGAAAGAATTATGCAGCATATCGATTTTGGCCTGTAGCAGGAAATGACTCAAGCGATGCACTGCTTCTGTAAGTTCCAGACAGCATGGTAATCAGTAGTCACAATGCACTTTGATTGAAAGTAAACCGGTGAGAGTAGAAATATTGGTTCTGTATGTTCTAACTTGCAACCCTCTAACTTGCAAGACACAGACCTGGGATTAGAAAGCAGATTAAACCCTGCATGCTTATTCCAGGTCATTGACTCACTAGGTAAAAAAGCTCAGAACATATTTACAGCCCTGAAGCCTGCAACAAGAAAGTATAGAGGCTCTTATATTTATATCCCCCCATGCTCACTTTAGCATTGACTGCCTCCCCATTATGGGCAATATCCATTGTACCAGCACTGCTCCAGCTAACATTAAATATGTCTTCACCTTCCCACCCCATTCCCAGCATATGCAGAATCCAGTGCTCGTTTTGTTCAGGAAATGGAATAACATTTTCTCCTACTATGCTGTGCCCCCTCCCCCCCATGTAATGGTTACTATCTCTGCTCACCATCTGTTTGTGATGTTCAGTAATTCTGTGTGTTTAGGGTGGGCACTTCTCTCCTTCTCTTGCTGTGTTGTGCCTCTCCTAGTAATAGTTGCTATCTCTGCTCACCATGAGCTCCATGTGTCCAAAAATGCTGTGTTGTTGGGGTGGGCAATGCTCCCCTTCTTTTTCTGTGTTGTTCCTCCTCTAATAATTGTAACTAATGCTACCCACCAAGTGTTCCCTGTGTCAAGAGAAATTGTATTGTTGGAATGTGTACTGCTCCCCTTCTTTTTTGTGTGTTGTGCCTCCACTAGTAATGGTTACTGTCTCTGCTCACTGTGTGGTCCCTGTGTCCATTGATGCTGTGTTGTTTGGTTGGGCACAGCTCCCCTACTCCTGCTATGCTGTCCCATCCATAGTAATGGTTACTAACTCTGCTTACCATGGGGTTCCTGTGTCCAGTGATGCTGTGTTGTTGGGTTAGTCACAGCTTTCCTTCTCTTTCTATGCTGAGCCTACCCTAGTAGTGGTTACTATCTCTGCTCGCCATTTATTGTCCATGAATCCAGTAATGCTGTGTTGTTGGGTTGAGCTCAGATTCCCTTCTCTTGCTATGCTGAGCCTACTCTAGTAATGGGTACTATCTCTGCTCACCGTATGGTCCATGAATCCAGTGATGTTGTGTTGTTGGATTGGGCCCAGCTTCCCTTTTCTTGCTATGCTGAGCCTACCCTAGTAATGGTTACTATCTCTGCTCACTGTGTGGTCCATGAATCCAGTGATGCTGTGTTGTTGGGTTGAGCCCAGCTTCCCTTTTCTTGCTATGCTGAGCCTACCCTAGTAATGGGTACTATCTCTGCTCACCGTGTGGTCCATGAATCCAGTGATGTTGTGTTGTTGGATTGGGCCCAGCTTCCCTTTTCTTGCTATGCTGAGCCTACCCTAGTAATGGTTACTATCTCTGCTCACTGTGTGGTCCATGAATCCAGTGATGCTGTGTTGTTGGGTTGAGCCCAGCTTCCCTTTTCTTGCTATGCTGAGCCTACCCTAGTAATGGTTACTATCTCTGCTCACCATATAGTCCATGAATCCAGTGATGCTGTGTGGTAGGGATGGGTACTGCTCCCCCTCTTTTGCTGTGCTTTGCCTCCCCTGGTAATAGTTACTATCTCAGCTAATAATGACAGAATTATGCAGATTGGGGCTCAGCCTTTACTGTGCGATATTTGTTCAGATTTATCACATGCTCTAATTACCTGCCCACTCTCCATGAGACTAACAGCAGGATATTAAACACCTTAATTAGCTATTTTTATGCTATGTAGATGTTAGGCTGTTTTCTGATGAATAATAATGCCAATGGATGTAAAGACAAATGCCAACAATTGCTCTATCCCATACTGTGATAAAGATTTTACAATTTCTGCTTGTCCTACATAATCCCAAATTTACAAAGACTACGGGGATGTCAAGTCAATAAGCCATGAAAATGACTTCATCATGCAGTTGAAAACTTTAGCTGATTTAAGTGTGTTCCTTTTTTACTTCAAGTCATTAACCTCCTTTTTACAAGGAACATACATTAAAGATGACTAGAGCTTTATTTTAGTGACGCCCTGTGTTAAGGACAGAAGAGGTTCAATGCACGAACACTTCAGTACAGTTTTCCTTAATTAAACTTAACAGTTTCTAGTTTTTTTTTCACAGTTATATTTAATTGAAATTACATCTGTTATTTTAAATAATTAATTACAGGGAATAAAGCTGGGTTCACACTAGTGCGAATTAGATACGGTTTTCTCAGCATCCAATTCGCATGACAGGAGATTGTGAACGGCTCTCTATGGAGTCGGTTCACATATCTATGGGGTGGCTGCGGAGTGGATTGCACAAGGGTCCTGTGTGTCCTTGGCTCAGTTTCAGGTCCGAATTCAGGCAAAAATGTAACCTTGATTCGTCCCTGAAATAGAGAACAAGGACGCACCGGATCCCTGCTGCCAGCCACATCCGTCTGCAGTGTGTACCCAGCTTTAATGAATATAGACAACAACCAATGGCATTTGAAAGCACTAACTTAAAGGGACACTTTCAATTAAAAAAGAAAATGGCCACTGAATGCTTATAGCATTTTTATAGAGTTTACCAAAGAACTTTAATTTATCAGTCTCCCCTTGCAATATACGTACAGTGCCTTGAAAAAGTATTCATACCCCTTGGAATTTTCCACATTTTGTTATGTTACAACCAAAAACTTAAATGTATTTTATTGGGGTTTTATGTGATGGACCAACACAAAGTGGCACATAATCGTGAAGTGGAAGGAAAATGATAAATGATTTTTTTTTATAAATTAATATCTGAAAAGTGTGTCGTGCATTTGTGTTCAGCCCTCTTTACTCTGATACCCCTAACTAAAATCTAGTGGAACCAATTGTCTTTAGAAGACACCTAATTAGTAAATAGAGTCCACCTGTGTGTAATTTAATCTCAGTATAAATACAGCTGTTCTGTGAAGCCCTCAGAAATCTATTATAGAACCTTAGGGAACAAACAGCATAATGTAGACCAAGGAACACACCAGACAGATCAGGGATAAAGTTGTGGAGAAGTTTAAAGCAGAGTTATGTTATAAAAATATCCCAAGCTTTGAACACCTCACGGAGCACCGTTCAATCCATCATCCGAAAATGGAAAGAGTATGGCACAACTGCAAACCTACCAAGACATGGCCGTCAACCTAAACTGACAGGCCAGGCAAGGAGAGCAATAATCAGAGAAGCAGCCAAGAGGCCCATGATAACTCTGGAGGAGCTGCAGAGATCCACAGCTCAGATGGGAGAATCTGTCACCAGCACAACTATTGGTCATGTCGTGCACTCCACAAATCTGACTTTTATGGAAGTGTGCCAAGAGGAAAGACATTGTTAAAAGAAAGCCAAAAGAAGTCCCGTTTGCAGTTTGTGAGAAGCTATGTGGGGGACACAGCAAACATGTGGAAGAAGGTGCTCTGGTCAGATGAGACCAAAATTTAACTTTTTGGCTTAAAAGAAAAACGCTATGCGTAATGGAAAACTGCACATCACCCTGAACATACCATCCCTGCCGTGAAACATGGTGGTGGCAGCATAATGTTGTGGGGTTGCTTTTCTATAGCAGGGACAGGGAAGCTGGTCAGAGTTGATAGAAAGATCGAGCCAAATACAGAGTAATCTTAGAAGAAAACCTCTGCAAAAGACTAGAGACTGGGGCGGAGGTTCAACTTCCAGCAGGACAACGATCCTAAACATACAGCCAGCTCTATAATGGAATGGTTTAGATAAAAGCATATTCATGTGCTAGAATGGCCAAGTCAAGGTCCAGACCTAAATCCAATTGAGAATCTGTGGCAAGACTTGAAAATTGCTGTTCACAGACTCTCTCCATCCAATCTGATAGATGTTTGAACTATCTTGCAAAGAAGAATGCGCAAAAATGTCACTCTCTAGATGTGCAATGCTGGTAGAGACATACCCAAAAAGACTTGCAGCTGTAATTGCAGTGAAAGGGGGTTCTACAAATTATTGAATCAGGGGGGCTGAATACAAATGCACGCTACACTTTTCAGACATTTATTTGTAAAACATTTTAAAACCAATTTATCATTTTCCTTCCACTTCAAAATTATGTGTCACTTTGTGTTGGTCTATCACATAAAATCCCCCAAAAAATAAATTTATACTTTTGGTTGTAAAAAGACAAAATGTGAAAAATTTCAAGGGGTATGAATAGTTTTTTAAAGGCACTGTAACTGTGAATAATAGAATCCCAAAACAAGAATTTTATATACTGTATTGCAGCTTACAGGTCCATAGATATGGTGGCTGACTGTATTGTTTTTCTTTTTCTTCAGGTTGAGTACATTTTATGAAAGCACAAACACATGATTATCTTGCCAAATGTCCAGTTTTTGTAACTTCCTGTGCACTCAGCCATCCATGTAGAGACTGGAAAAGGGGATAGAAGGGGTGGGTAAATCAAGAGATCTCACCTAATCCTTTCACAAAATGCCTGCAAAAACAATACAAGACATTTTTTATGCATTCTTTATAGGACTACAATACATTTTTTGAATGGATGAGGGGAGAGGAAGGGGGAGAGTGAGTGTGTGAAGCCTTCACTGTACACTTGCCAGAATTGGGGTAGATTCAAAAAGCAATTGCGTCTGCGTAACCATAGTTACGCAGCGCAATTGCTTACTTGCGCCGGCGAATCGAATGCTCCTGATTCAGGTAGCTCAATACGCCGACTGCAGCCTAAGATATGCCTGGCATAAGGCTCTTATGCCGTCATATCGTAGGCTGCATTCTTACGCAGGCCGATAGGTGGCGTTCCCGTAGTGGTCAGCGTAGAGTATGCAAATTGCATACTAACGCCGATTCACAACCGTACGCGCGCCCTGCGTACGCAGTTTACGTCGTTTGCGTTCGTCGGGTTCCGCGTAAGGCTGCTCCTGCTATTAGCAGGCGCAGCCAATGCTAAGTATACCCGTCGTTCCCGCATCGCGAAATTTGAAAATTACGTCGTTTGCGTAAGTGAATCGTGAATGGCGCTGGACGCCATTCACGTTCACTTTAAAGCAAATGACGTCCTTGCGATGTCATTTACCGCAATGCACGTCGGGAAAGTTTCCAGACGGAGCATGCGCACTACGTTCGGCGCGGGAACGCGCCCAATTTAAATGATCCACGCCCCCTATGGGATCATTTAAATTGCGCACGCTTACGCCGGGCATTTTTCCGGAGCGCCCACGCAATTTACGGAGCTACTTCTCCATGAATCAAGCGTAGCGCAGGTAATTTATGGAGGCGCAGCGGCAAAACGGTGCGCTGCGTCTCCGTAAGAACTGCGCAAATGTACCTGAACCTACCCCATTGTTTTTTAGGTGCCCTGTTCACATCACAACGCTGGTGTTGTGAATTTTTTTTCTGTGCAGAAATATGCAACACAACAGCTGTTTTTTTATGTGCCCTGTTCAAACCATAATGTTAGGCCTCGTACACATGATAGGTTAACCAGAGGACAACGGTCTGATGAACCATTTTCATTGGTCAAAACCGATCGTGTTTTGGCCCCATAGGTTATTTAACCATCGGTTAAAAAAAAGCCAACTTGCTTTAAATTTAACCCATGGATTCCTAACCGATAGGTCAAAACCGATCGTTAGTAGGCACAACCATCGGTTAAAAATCCACGCATGCTCAGAACCAAGTCGACGCATGCTTGGAAGCATTGAACTTCATTTTTTCAGTACGTTGTTGTGTTTTACGTCACCGCGTTATGACACGATCGGTTAACCGATGACAACGGTCCTTCAGACCGTTCTCATCGGATGGACTGATCATGTGTACGAGGCTTTAGTGTCGTGAATTTTTTTTCTGCACAAAAAACTGCATACGCGTTGCATATTTCTATACAGATGTGAACAGGGCATGTACAGAACAATTCTTTTGTTTGAGCCCCTGCAGAGACAGGTGCAGAAAAACGCCTGTCTCTGCACATGGTGTGTATGAGGCCTAAAAAAGTACATTTTGCTGGAATTCTACTTTATTTCCTTGGAGTTTAGATATGGTTTAATTCTGAAGACCAACGACTTCAGTTCTCTGAGACAAGAATTGCTATTCCAGAACCCTTTTGACATGTCTGAACTCTGAATCACCTTTGTGTTTCTGTCTAAATAGCTGCAACATACAACATCCATGTGTACGATATGATACCATCAAAGTTGCAGATAATAGAATTTTGCACGTACGATATGCGTCAAGCTCCACTGCTGTGTTTATTATGCGTACATCATTTAGAGCAGATTTAAACTGAAGCATTGCATTCTTATAGCTTTAACTTTTTAAGGCACTTCCTGTTATAGGGTGACCAGAAACATAATATTACTTATCATGTAGCTTGTATAGTGTAATACAAATAATAATAGTAATTAAAATAGGCCTGCTAGCGATCTTTAAAAAAAATCTGAGGGCTGGAAAACAGGGCATTTTATATAACATAACTAGGTACAGTAAACACACAGATATTAATTTTAAAGTGTAGGTAGGCTGGTATCACTGCCATGAATGAGCTGATGACATCACAAGAGAGAAAAGCATTAATAACTCAAAAAGTAAGGCACTATTTTTAAAAACGTAATAGCGTTGTTACTGAGCACGGGGAAAGTGAACTAAAGGTCCAGAGTAGGCAGGATCCTGGAGTTCGGCTTTAAGTGTTGATTTACAAACATTAGATAACTGGCATGCAAGTGCACCATAGCATGCCATAGTCATGTAGATTGTTTTAAATGTTTGCATACTGTATTTGTACTAATAGCAAGTTAAAGTGGAGCTGCACCCTAAAAGGGGAAGTTCCGCTTTAAGTGCCTAGTTTTTACAGGTACCCACTCACACCTCCAAGCACAAGTTCTCCTCTACCTTCGTGCAATCTTCTAGGACACGTCACAGGTCTCAGAAGATTGCCGGATTTTTCAGCAGGCGCTGCATGACTCACGCATGCGCAGTGCGCACCCAGCTGTGAAGCCACAAGTTGTCACAGCTGGGTGCGCACAGTTAAAATTCTGGCACTGGGTGAGAGGAGAGGGAGAGAAGCGACGGTTCGGGAGACCACATCACTGGATCCTGGGACAGGTATGTGAGTGTGTTTATTGAAAGTTAAACGTTAAAGTTAAAAGTAAAGTTAAAAGCTACAAAAAAGTGTAGCTGGTGACTTTTAATAAACACAAAAACAACAGTAGCTCCACTTTCAAACTCAGTTAACTGATGCACACACAAAACATGCTCATATTTACCAATAAAATGTGCTGAACAGTAAACTAGGCTCCAGACCTCAGATCATCACTAATTCTTGCACATCAAGACCTCAGATCAGCCCCAACTCCTGCACCTTCAGACCTCAGATCATCCCCAGGTCCTTCACATCAAGACCTCAGATCAGCCCGAATTCCTGCACCCTCAGACCTCAGATTAGCCCCAACTCCTGCAGATCAAGACCTGAGATCATCCCCAATGCCTATACATCAAGGCCTCAGATCAGCCCCAATTCCTGCAGATCAAGACTTGAGATCATCCGCAATGCCTACACATCAAGGCCTCAAATCAGCCCGAATTCCTGCACCCTCAGACCTCAGATTAGCCCCAACTCCTGCAGATCAAGACCTGAGATCATCCCCAATGCCTATACGTCAAGGCCTCAGATCAGCCCCAATTCCTGCAGATCAAGACTTGAGATCATCCGCAATGCCTACACATCAACGCCTCAGATCAGCCCGAATTCCTGCACCCTCAGACCTCAGATTAGCCCAAACTCCTGCAGATCAAGACTTGAGATCATCGGCAATGCCTACACATCAAGGCCTCAGATCAGCCCCAACTACTGCGCCTTCAGACCTCAGATCATCCCCAGGTCCTGCACATCAAGACCTCGGATCAGCCCAAATTCCTGCACCCTCAGACCTCACATTAGCCCAAACTCCAGCAGATCAAGACCTGAGATCATCCCCAATGCCTACACATCAAGGCCTCAGATCAGCCCCAACTACTGCACCTTCAGACCTCAGATCATCCTCAGGTCCTGCACATCAGGACCTCAGATCAGCCAGAATTCCTGCACCCTCAGAACTCAGATTAGCCCAAACTCCTGCAGATCAAGACTTGAGATCATCCCCAATGCCTACACATCAAGGCATCAGATCAGCCCCAATTCTTGAACCTTCAGACCTCAGATCAGCCCGAATTCCTGCACCCTCAGACCTCAGATCAGCCCCAATTCCTGCACATCAAGGCCTCAGATCAGCCCCAATTCCTGCACCTTCAGACCTCAGATTAACTGCAATTCCTTCCCCTTCACACCTCAGTTGTGTCCCAATCCTTGCACCTTCACATTTAATTTCAGCTCTAATTCCTGTACCTTCAGACCTCAGATCTGCCTTAATTCATAAAACTTCAGACCTCAGATCTGTTCCAGTTTATGCATTTTCACTCCTTATATTAGACCCAATTCCAGCACCTTCACACCTCAGACTATCCCCAATTCATGCACAGTCAGCTCTAATTCTTGCACCTTTACAACTCTCATCAGCCCCATAGATGTACATCAAGACCTCAGGTCAGTTCCAATTGATGCACCTCCACACTTCAGATCAGCCCAAATGGATACACCTCCAGACCACAGATCAGATTCAATTAATGCACATTCACATGTCAGTTAAACCCCAATTCCTGTAGCTTCAAAGCTCAGATGAGACCCAGTTCCTGTAACTTTACACCTTAGATCAGCCCCAATTCCTGCACATCTAAATCTCAGATTAGCCCCACTTCCTGCACCTCAGATTAGACCCAATTACTACACCTTCACACATCTGATCAGGGTAAATGTTTGAACTTCCGATCAGCCCAAGTTCCTGCATCTCCAGACCTTAGAACGGCTACAATTCCTGCACATTCATACCTCAGATTAACCCTAGTTCCTGCACATTTTCACCTCTGATCAGCTCCAATTCATGCACCTTCAGTCCTCAGAACAGCCCCAATTTGTGCACTTTGTGAAAAGCAGGGGATTGATATGCATACTGGCTGCAGCTGGCAGTTCGACTAAGAGGAGGCAGAGGGTAGTTTTTGCAGGCTTCTTCAAGTACACTGACATCTGCAGCCCAAACAGGTCTGCACTGGTACTGGGAGGAGCGATGACACCAAATTGTTGGTGACATCAGGGAGGAGTTTTGCTGCTACTCATGAGGCCATGCTTTGTAATTGACAGCCAATGAAAGACTGTAATAGGTTGCCAATCCTTGTTCTATCCACAAATCATTCTGATTTTAGTCAGATACTGTTTTATACTAACAGTCTCCATTAATGCACAATAGAGGACAAAACATTGTTTTTTGTCTCTGTGTCATCTGAGACTACTGTGATATATTTCCCTTTTCATGTAGGTACAGGAAAGGTGCCCAGCAGTCACCTAATGGTTAGCTACCGTGGAACAATAAAGCATATGAGGTTTAGAATGGATGAATGTATATTCATGCATTTAAGACCAACTGTATCCATGCAGTCTACATCCCAGAAGGCATGTTCAGAAAATCCTCAAAAGGAAAAAAACATCTAGGTGAAGCAACGTATGGTAAACTAATAGCCAATTACATGTACTGCCATTCTGTCGCTTCTAGTATTAGCAAGATTTTATCTTCTATCAAAAGGACATAGGCTAATGGCAAAGAAGTATGGCAATTTTAGCCTCTGGAGTACCGATAAGACCTCCATGTGAATATGCAGTACAGTTTAGGATGCTAGCTCAGAAAATAAATGATGACCTCTAGCTGAATTGTGTATAGAGGTTAAGTGATAAGAAAGAAAAAAAGAATAAACTGAATCAACAGTGCAGAGAAATTTCGGTAAGGCTATTACAGAGCACGGCTATGCTTATCCCTGTAGTTATCTTTTATAAAGAAATCAATTGTTACTGTATTCTCAGTATTTCAAACCAAAAACCATATTATACCCATATACAAGATGATCTGATCAGCTATATAATACTATTAGGACATTTTTTAGCTGAAATGCCCATCAACAGTCCAATACTTTGAATTGTCCTCATATGTAGGTGCTTATTGTAAACACTGAACCTTACCCTGGCTAGGTCATAGCTTAGCTTTGACAATGTACATTAAGCTCATGGGCCTTATTTTAAGCTCATAGGACTTGGTGTTGAAAAACAAACTTGATCTCCTCTCTGCAGTTTTGTCCTCACATTTCTCCAGATTCATTGCTTTAGAAAGAATGAGTTTATATTTCTAACTGTAGATCCATGAATCATCAGATTCATGCACTTGACTATGAATTAAGATGTATTGTGTTACCTCATCAGTTACGTTATAATATCATATACAAGACAGTGTTGTTGTGCCAAGACAGCTTTAGGTGATCAGAGTAAGTAAGTACTGTTCATGGTATTATGTATATAATCTAGGAGGCCCTATAGGCCTCAAGGAGCAGCTGTTGCCTCTGTGACCCCAGTTCGTACAGCATTTTGTAGCAGGGAGTGTCTTAGGTCTCGTCCCATTCAGTCTCTGGGGCCAAAGATATCATGAAAGCTTCACCACTGGCTCTTGTGTTGGATCTTGGTGACAGCTTTAGTTTAACATTTGTTTTCTTTCTAAATTTCTTTGTATTGTCAGCATTTTGCAGCGGCAAGCTCATGTTTCTATTACAATGTAAATGACTTGAGTTTAAAGCTTTTATTCTTGCTAATTGAATTGCACGCTCGCCCTAAGAGCATTAGTTTGCTTGTTTTGGAAATGGTGGAATAAAGCGTAGTATAGCTGCAACAATAACAATCACCATCAAGACTGTAAACAGAGTGGAACGCTGAAGTGCATGAACCTACTTCAAGATGTGCACTCTGTGTACATTTACAACACAGTGTTAATGAACAATTTTATGCTACTGTCCTGTAATGGAGATAGAATTAGTGCACAGGATTACGTATTATTACGCGGATGCATGTAATCTATATGCAGACTGACCTGGCATTTAAGTGATATATTTAATCATTCATTAAGGGACACCGAATCAGAAGTATTCTAAAGCTGGCCATAGATGGTGCAATTATCTTTTCGGCAAAGTCATTGATTCTCCCATCAACACAGTCGGTGTTGATGGGGGATCCCTCCCACAAAGCTATTGTGTTGGTCAGGAGATCTCACAGTGATTATTGCTAGTGGGTATAGACTCTGGCAATAATTGCATGAAAATTCCAACGGCTGCTTGTACCCAAGTTGATCGCTCAATCAACTTGGGTGCAATCAGCCAGCCCATACATGGTTCAAATCTCGGCCGGTCCCTGCTGAACCCATGGCTAGCTTGAAACGTGATTTAGATACTTGTAAACAAAAGATGTCAGTCAGTCAGTGTAACCCTGACCACTTCCATTATGCTTCAGTTTCTTGCTAGTGTCTTAGGAGATCGGATGTCTTCTCATTTCAGAGCAAAGCAAACCCATTTATTTTAATTTTTCTACACTGTGAAGAAGGTGGGGGCTAGCCTGTAATGTAACCATTGGGCACTGGGCTCTGCTATTGCCACTCTTCAGATACTGTACACATTTAGCTGTAGAGTAATGCACCCGTCTCATAGAACCCTGTCCCTGAAGACTCCACTCACAGTGTGCCTGTGGGAGGGGAGGAGTCTTTCTAGTTGTGCCCTGCCTGGGCACCTTCCTATGCTTACACTGTCTGTTCATCATAAGACGCCATAAACCACTTGATGAGTACCAGGGCTTGTCTCTGCTCATGAAGTCTGGCTTGTGTTTTGGGTGTCCTTGGTATTTCCTTATGAGTACTGTCATGAGTTGCTAGTCTGCTGTGCTTGCTGTACTGCACTAACTAGCTTTTCTGGTCGTGGGATAACTGGACAACCTCTTGCTGAGAAAACATTTGGCCCGGGCCTTGACGATCAATATCCAAAAGACTGTTCAGACCTAAGTTTAAACCTAAACCTTTAGACGTCTGTGCTGGAACCAATTCATTGCCTGTAGAATCGGAAAAATGCAATATACTAAAAGTATATCAATCACCGCGCTACCAGTAAACGTGTATAAATGGCAGCCAACACTACAGAATTAGATCAAATTCTGAAAAAAACAGCAAAACAAGAAAAAAGTGTAGCGCTACTAATACGTGCAATATTATGAACAAGTGAGACCCTCATGCGTGAAGGACATAAGTGATAAAGTCCACATAAAATCAAGGTGCTTAAAGTTGATAACAATGTAATAAAAATATTAAAGTCCAATGATGAGTTTCAATATTAGTGTCCCAACAAAAAGTGACTGAGTGCTGAGAAGAAAGTGATAATAAACTAGAATCTACTGTATGTCTTCTAAATACTACTCAGTCCAGGTTCAGATTCTACAGTTTAGGAAACATCTAACTCTTTGGGGTTGTACAAAAGTTCTGGGCTTTATGGTGGTTTCCTTCAAAGCAGTTAATTTCCCAATGCCCAGTTCCACTTCATATTGATGCAACTCAACATTCTGGCTTTTAATTCAATGATTCAGCTGTCGCCCATGCTGTCTCTAGCCTGATGGCTCATGTATCCAGCCCTGATGTCAGGGAAAGTTTTTCTACCTGGGTCTTGAAAATTCTCATGACATATGCCAGCCTAACAGGCTAGGGTGGGGTCCTGGACACCATTGACAGTGCAAGGCACCTAGTCACTGGAGGAAGCTTGTCTCTCCATCAACATTACACAAATCCAGCAATTCAGTTCTCCCTTCAACACTGGGCCTATTGGTTACGAATTGTGCAATCCAGATTAGGTAAAACAATACCAGGTCAGTCATCAAGTGAGAACCTGAAGCCTTACAACTCTCAGGCCTCGTACACACGACCGGTTTCCTCGGCAGAATCCATCAAGAAACTTGGTGGGAGATTTTTTTTGCCGACAAAACCGGACGTGTGTACATTTTTCAGCGAGGAAAATGTCGAGGAACTCGACGAGCCAAGAAGAGAGCATGTTCTCTTTTTCCTCGACGGGAATGGAGAAAATTGGCTTGTCGAGGAAAACTATGTGTTTCGCCTGCCGAGTTCCTTGGTCGTGTGTACGAGGCCTAAGAGAGGCCAATCAGAGTTTGATTTGGTGATAACTTTATATTCTGACCCTATTAGAAATGTGCATCACAGGCATGGAAACTTGGCAGGCAGAATTTTACATTTGACAACCAAGTCCAGGTACTGGGATAGGTGATTATCTGATTCCGTTATTTCTTTGCTCCTGAAAGCTAAGAATTTCATATTTTTTAGAAGCTCTACCTTTGCACATCAAATGCATATTTTGATTGGTGTGAAGCCAGGAAGTTTCATACCAGAAAATACTCAATTGTATGTGGGGGAATTGACATTTCCCCACTCTGGTCTGGATCAACATCTGACCTTGAGTACTACCAACAGACAGATTTCAGTTTTAACTAGAAAATGCATTCCCTGAGGAAAATGCGAGTGGGAATGCTGAATTGCTGAGCCCGCACCAAAGCCATTCACCATAACCACTACACTATCTTTAGGACACACAGCTCCTTTCTCTATCTGCAAAGTAGAGAGTATGCTGACTTCCTGGTCGCCCCTCCCCCCTCAAGAGGTTTCCCCTCCCCCCAGGTCAGTGAGGAGGAATATTGCACTGAGGTAGAAAGCTATTTATGGAAAGAAATTCCATTACAAACGCCTTTTAATTCACAGACCAATACATTAATTACGCCTCCAAACAAAACGTAATAAATCCACAACCGTACATGCGATCGATACAGCGACTTCACCGTTTGAAAGACACGGCCCTTGTGAACGCATCGATATGAAATTTATGTTGATAAACTTAAAATTGTGGCCATGCCAGCGATTTAGAAAAGAGCGTCTTTGTGTGTTTTGCAGGAAAATTTTTTAAATTTTTAACATGGACGGTCAATGAGAGTGGTTTTGTCACTCTTGTCCTTTAGAAGCTCCTGGAACTAAAACTAAAATACGTATCACAAAACTGATCACATTGCCTGAAACCAGACAAGCATACCTACGTTTTGATATATAAATTGTGTATGACAAGTAGATCTTGTGGGCGTGAGAGCAATTTGTTCGCCCTTTTTTTAAAGATAATTTTTGTTTTCAAAGATCTCCACTCTAAAGGTCACATGACACACTCTAAACCTGCTCCATAGGATTACATTATAACCGATAAAAAAATCACTAAACGTAAATTGCGTTTTCACAAAAACCGTAAAAGATATCAATCTGAAAAGTCATGTTTGGATAGCTGAATATTTTGTGACCGCTTTAAAGTTTGTTTGGTGTCTGTAAGTGAAAGTATGAAGGAGCTGAAACTTTTGGCAGAACGTGTGTTTTGAAGCAGGAAAAAGGATGTTCTCATTGACTTCAATGTTAAAAAAAAGTGTCTAAAAGCTTAATATTTTAAAAAGTATAAATAGTACAAAAAAACTTGAAGAAGTCCCATCGTTAGCTGAATGAGACGAACATTTTAAAAGTTAAATGGTCTCAATAGCTCAAAGTATGCAGAAGTTACGCAGAGCCAAAAAACGTACGGAATAAAATTAAAATTAAAACTAGAAAATGCATTCCCTGAGGAAAATGCGAGTGGGAATGCTGAATTGCTGAGCCCGCACCAAAGCCATTCACCATAACCACTACACTATCTTTAGGACACACAGCTCCTTTCTCTATCTGCAAAGTAGAGAGTATCCTGACTTCCTGGTCGCCCCTCCCCCCTCAAGAGGTTTCCCCTCCCCCCAGGTCAGTGAGGAGGAATATTGCCCTGAGGTAAGGAAAGCTATTTATGGAAAGAAATTCCATTACAAACGCCTTTTAATTCACAGACCAATACATTAATTACGCCTCCAAACAAAACGTAATAAATCCACAACCGTACATGCGATCGATACAGCGACTTCACCGTTTGAAAGACACGGCCCTTGTGAACGCATCGATATGAAATTTATGTTGATAAACTTAAAATTGTGGCCATGCCAGCGATTTAGAAAAGAGCGTCTTTGTGTGTTTTGCAGGAAAATTTTTAAAATTTTTAACATGGACGGTCAATGAGAGTGGTTTTGTCACTCTTGTCCTTTAGAAGCTCCTGGAACTAAAACTAAAATACGTATCACAAAACTGATCACATTGCCTGAAACCAGACAAGCATACCTACGTTTTGATATATAAATTGTGTATGACAAGTAGATCTTGTGGGCGTGAGAGCAATTTGTTCGCCCTTTTTTTAAAGATAATTTTTGTTTTCAAAGATCTCCACTCTAAAGGTCACATGACACACTCTAAACCTGCTCCATAGGATTACATTATAACCGATAAAAAAATCACTAAACGTAAATTGCGTTTTCACAAAAACCGTATAAGATATCAATCTAAAAAGTCATGTTTGGATAGCTGAATATTTTGTGACCGCTTTAAAGTTTGTTTGGTGTCTGTAAGTGAAAGTATGAAGGAGCTGAAACTTTTGGCAGAACGTGTGTTTTGAAGCAGGAAAAAGGATGTTCTCATTGACTTCAATGTTAAAAAAAAGTGTCTAAAAGCTTAATATTTTAAAAAGTATAAATAGTACAAAAAAACTTGAAGAAGTCCCATCGTTAGCTGAATGAGACGAACATTTTAAAAGTTAAATGGTCTCAATAGCTGAAAGTATGCAGAAGTTACGCAGAGCCAAAAAACGTACGGAATAAAATTAAGAAGAAGAATAATAAAAAACGAATATCAATACTGGGAATGCTTATTAAAGCATTCCCACTAATTAAGAAGAATAATAAAAAACGAATATCAATACTGGGAATGCTTATTAAAGCATTCCCACTAACAAATCTTTTTGAAGATTGCCTGTCTCTCAATCATTCATTGGTATAAGTATTAGCACAGGATGTTGCTCTCATTCCACGGGATCCCAACCTACAGTAGTTCTGTCGGCTCTTCAAACAACTGCTGTTTGAACTTATCAGAGCTTCTCTAGGTTTCACTATTTCTTGTGTCTTAAGAAGGAAGTGACAACTTAAATAAAGCTAATATTATATGACAAATTAAATAATCTTTGTAATACCAGATTTGCGGTCATGTAAATACCTTGGGGCATCCAGCGCATTCTCTTTTAATATTTAAAATGCAGAAAATGAAGGTTAATTATTCATATTTCAGCTTTAATATTTGTGAAGTTTGTAGTAAGGAACAAGCAAGATCGAAAGCTCTTATCATCAAAATTTGATAGCGGTTGTGGTCTCTACAGCTCCCCCCCCCCCCCCAAGTAGTTTTGTTCCCAACAGTAGTAGGCCTGGCATATGTGACCATGGTCTGCCCAAATATGATAACATTTTGTGCATAGACTGCTTGTGCCCAGCCAGAAAACCCTATTTACAGACAGACATTGTTTCAATAAACCATATATAAAAACAAGCCAAAGCTAAAACATTTTTACAGCATGGTTTCTTTAAGACTCGGAGCAGAAAATATAGTGGAATATGATTTTGCCTTCATCTATCTAATAATCTAACATCTTCTTGTAAACCTTTTACAATGAATCCTATTTGCCAACTGCATCGTCTATAAGATTTTCTTTTGTTTCTTTCGAATATGTGAATATGAATTTGTGATTTTTTGTTTCTGTTTATTTTTATCTTGTTTTCATCCCTGCAAGCTAAATACGTTGTTGCCTTATAAATAAAAGATCAAGATAATAACAATATAGGTCTCTGTGCTGCCAGCGGATATACACATTGCACCACTGACTGTCTCATAAATTGCTTCTGCAGATCGTCGCAGTACACAGCACAGCTCGCATGTGCTCCGTATCTATTGCTCGCTGGCTGATACATGAGTGTGTAGGCTTTGTAATAAGCAAGCCCTCTGAGACTCTTAACGTTACTGCGACACTGAAACACACAAACACAGCACATTCACACTTTCAAGCTGCAAGATGTAAGCAGCTCAATGCAGCTGGCTTCCCCAGATTGCCCGCGGCTGTCAAATATTCGAACATGTATGAAACTGATCATATGTACATTTTTAAGCTAAATAGATTTTCTCCAATGTAGAAGGTGGCATGGTTGGAAATATACAGACTGCATGCATGTTATGCAGAATATGAAATGTATTGAAAAGGAGCATTCGCATTTCATCTTTAATAAGCTTTATGCTCATTTCACATCAAAGGTTACGGAATGACACTTGGGATTATAGCTGAGTATGCATAATGTTCCTGTCACTGAAGAACAAACAGCACAGTTGACGAATAGAACAAAATTGCAATGGTACTCATGGTGACCAAAGGAGTGCTTTTCATTTTCCGAACTGTATACTTAAATGGATTATAGTTTTAGTTCATAAATAAATTCACCTACTATTGTTGCTCACATAAGTAAATGTTATTTGTTATCACAATAGGGTTGATTTGCTTAAAGTGGTTCTAAAATCTCAAGGTGTTTCCCTTAATGCATTAAGGCAGGCATGTCCAAAGTCCGGCCCGGGGGCCAATTGCGGCCCGCGTTCTGGTTTAATGCGGCCCCACTTGTAATTTGGACATGTATCTCTTTTGTAGCCCCCAACGAATCCCTGAGCATCACGCATTCAGAGGCTGCATTCATGTCAATGGTGAGGCTGCATTCATGGCAATGGTGAGGCTGCATTCATGGCAATGGTGAGGCTGCATTCATGGGCACTCATTAGGCTACATTGATGGGCACTGACCTGACTTGTTTTGCTTCATAGTTCTTGATTTAAAATTTGTGTGTTATATGCATGTGCGTGTTATACACCAATAAATACGGTATATCCAAATAACATGCCTGAGCTCATCCTTAGACTCTTAGCCACACACAGCCACAAAGGCAAGAGAATTCTTGTTGGATAGTGTATTAATTAATTTGCATTTAATTTTAATGGTTCGAAGAATGTCAGGCAAAATGGTCGGCTCTCACGCATGTTCACTTCATCAAATCTGGCCCTCTTTGAAAAAAGTTTGGACACCCCTGCATTAAGGTAAAAAACCTTCTGCAACCAGGTCCCCCAGCCCTCCAATAGTTACCTGATCTTGCTCCAGCTGTGTGCAGGGGTGGCCCTCTCAGGTCTCTCTCTCCTAATTGGCTTACATACAACAGTGGAAGTCATTGGCTTCCACTGCTGTCAATCACAGCCAGTGAGCCAATGAGGAGAGAACAGCAGCAGGGTGCAGCCACGCTCTGTGTGTGAATGGACACACAGACAGTGGCACAGGAGCAAACTTGCACGAGTGCCCCATAGAAAGATGCTAGCTATGAGTTCAGTCAGCAAGAAGGAGGAGCCAGAAGCGCCGGCAGGGGACCCTAAAAGAAGAGGATCAGGGCTGGTCTGTGCAAACCCATTGCACAGAGCAGGTAAATATCACATGTTTGTTATTTTTTTTAAAGGATAAGTTCGCCTTTTGTAACATGTTACACCCATATTCAGGGTGTAACATGTTACAAATCCACCGGCTCCCCGATGTGACAAACGCTGGTCAATCTTTTTCTCCGGTGCTCTGTCATTCTCTGCAAAGAACGTGGCTATGCGGGGTTTCGCACTCATTGACAAAGTTTGGTGAATGGAAAATGCCTTTGCGGCTGTTGGCTTGTGGTTCTCAATGAACTACCACAGTGCTGTTGAGTGCCCTGGGAATTCATTGATGCTTCCTGTTAGGCCTCATACACGACCGAGGAACTCGATGGGCGAAACACATCGTTTTCCTCGTTGAGTTCCTTGTTAAGCTTGCTTTGCGTACACACTGTCAAGACAAAATCTCCTCGTTCTCAAACGCGGTGACATACAACACATACACTGGCAGGGGAAGTTCGATTCCACTGGCTAAACTCTTGGGGCTGGTTTTGCTAATTTCATGTGTTTGCGTGTTAAGTAAAAGTTTGGTAAGAGACGATTTGCACTTTTCAGTCTGTCAGGCTAGGTTCACACTGCTGCGAATTCAAAATCGCGGTAAAATCGTGATTTTGTGGCTGCGGTTTTGCCACGATTTTGCCGCGATTTCGGCCGCAATTTAAAAGACATCTGTGCAGGGTTCAATGTAAATCGCGGCCCTAAATCGCAAAAAGTAGTACAGGAACTACTTTTTGAAATCGGTGCAGCGCCGCAGATGCGGCGTCGCACCGATTAGGACGGTGCCATTGCCGACAATTGCCGGCAAATGCCGCCGATTTGAGATGCGATTTGACATGTGAAATCGCATCTCAAATCGTACCAAATCGTACCCAGTGTGAACCTGGGCTTACAGCTTGAAAAATGTGTTATCTCCATTACAAATGCTACTTTTACTCCCGTCTCATACTTTATTCTGAGCAAGTGCGGGTTTCTTAGCATACACACGCTCGAGTCAAGGAACTTGACGAGCCAATTTGAGACTCCCGCTCTCTTTTTGGCTCGTCAAGTTCCTCGACAGTTTCCTTGACAAAAATGTACACACGACCGATTTCCTCGGCAAAAATATATCTCCCAGCAAGTTTCTTGCTGGTTTTTGCAGAGAAACTTGGTCGTGTGTACGAGGCCTCAGTGTGTAACTGTTTGGTCGTAAGATGTACGGCCAAACAGCTTACACACAGAGGGCCAGATTCACGTACAAGAGCGCCGATGTAATGTAACCCGTTAACGATACACCGCCGCAAGTTTCCAGTTATAGTGCTCGATCCACAAAGCACTTACCTGGAAACTTGCGGTGGTGTATCGTAAAGACGTCCGGCGCAAGGCGGGCCAATTCAAATGGGCGTGTGCCATTTAAATTAGGCGCGCTCCCGCGCCAGACCTACTGCGCATGCTCCGTTTCACAATTCCCGTCGTGCTTTGCGCGCAGTGATGTCATTTTTCCGAACGGCGACACGCGTAGCGTAGTTCCGTATTCCCAGACAGCTTACGCAAACGACGTTCATTTTTAAATTTCGACGCGGGAACGACGGCCATACTTTATACAGCAATACGATTGCTGTGTAAAGTTAGGGCACCTAAAACGACGACTAACTTTGCGACGGGAAACTAGAGTAGCGGCGACGTAGCGAACGCGAAAATCCGTCGTGGATCGCCGTAACTCCTAATTTGCATACCCAACGCTGGTTTACGACGCGAACTACCCCCAGCGGCGGCCGCGGTACTGCATCCTAAGATCCGACAGTGTAAAACAATTACACCTGTCGGATCTTATGGATATCTATGCGTAACTGATTCTATGAATCAGTCGCATAGATAGAAACAGAGATACGACGGCGTATCAGGAGATACGCCATCGTATCTCTTTTGTGAATCTGGCCCCATGTCTACAAGAGACCTGCGTATTACCCATGATCTGCTGATCATAGGTACAATGCTTTCCCAAAAAAAAAAATACAATAAATGCACAGCTTTTTACCTGCAAAAAGATGTGCATTTATTATTATTTTTTTAAAAGGTGAACTTATCCTTTAAAAATATATATTTTTCCTTTAGAAGAACTATATTGCAAATTGGCTGTTCACTTCACAAGGGAAGTTGCACTTTGCAGGCGAAATTACCCCAGATTTCAAAGTGAAATGAAAGTTACCTTTTCTTTTATTAATATAAAAAATATGTTATACTTACCTGCTTTGTGCAAGAATATTTTTTGGTCCCCTGCTCCGCTCCTTTTCTTCTTGGTGTGCCCCCTCAGCAAACACGTGTACTGAGAGGGCACCTGTGCAGGTGCAATCCTGAGCTGGGCTGTGTGCATTCATAGCCCTACACAACATGTCTCGGCTACGTGTCTCATCCACCAATGCCCTCCACTGCTCCCTCTTCCTAGTCTCACAGGGGATTCTGAGAGCAGCAGAGGGCATACAAGACAGTGTTGGATGGAGCAATGGCTGAGATGGGGAAGACAGGTATTGGAAGTTTAGTTTAGGAATTAGTGTTTAGAACCACTTTAATAAATGTGGTGAAATTTCACTTTGTAAAGAATACCCATTAATGTGCAAGGAAAATTGAAAAAAAGATTGTTGCAAATGGTTAGATGATGGGAATCAGCGAAGCTTCACCTCATTCACTAAGCTCTTGGAAATATTCCTGTGTAAAGTGCAACTTCCCTTGCAAAGTGATCAGCCAGTTTGCCTTTAGTAAATCAACCCCACTGCGATAAAATGATATAGAACTGAGAAAAGCAGTTGACCCAAATCAGAATCCAGGTAAAAGTACAACAGGAGATGAAAATGCTCAAAATGCTAAACTATGATTAATATTTTTATCTAGTTTATAATGGGAAGAAGTACTATTTAGCATGTGCCACTTTCAGCCAAATATCCTGGCAGGTCCCAACATCTCGAGTGATGTTTATGGCTACCCTTAGTTGTACAGCCTTACCATTTCCTTCTTGCATTGAGCAGCTTATAATAGCTATATGGTATTTATTTCATGTTTTATTGTTAGATGGTCCTAATTATATATCTAAAAGCTGCTATTGGCCAAGTGATTAATACATTATGAGGGTCACTTATTCCAACAATTTGTTGGTGCAGCATCTGGATGTAATATGTGCCACATCCTGTGTGTGCTGTACTAGTCACTTCCCTCATTTAGATGCACTGAATGTATTTGAAACATCTGCCTGAATTATTTATTTAATCATTTACTCCAAAGCTTTAGATGCAGGGATTTTGCAGTGCTTCCTTTATTTGAGTTTCCTAAAGATCGGTTTGATTTTGTTTCTTCGTTTCCTTTGAGATGTCATCCTTGGCATGCGTATCTTTAATATGTGTTACTGAGGGCTGTACACTGCTTTTTCTGTTTCCAGGGCCCGCATCTGGTTCTCTGTTTTGCTACAGGCTTGTGATGCAGAATGTGGACACAGGTCTCAGGAATGAATCACACATCATCATTTACAGCCACAGATTTGCAAGGGGATTTTCCCTTACCTTGGTGAACAAGGTGAAGCTCTGCTGACTTCCATCGTCCAATTATGTGCAAGCAAAACTACATTTTGTTTTTTGTTTCCTTGCACATGATTGGATGTTCTTTGCAAATTGAATTTTCACCACTTTTAGTAAGGTAAAGAGAACATGCCCTTGAAAAATGAAAATTCCCTTGCAGATTCAACAGCCTTTTTGCCTTTGTTAAATCAATCCCAATTCCTGCATTAACAAGTTTAAACAATGGCTGGAATGAACACCAGCCCTCCTCTTTCCCGTCACAGCCACAGAGCCATGTGAAAGGAAGGGGAGAACTAGGGGCAAATTGTAGACCAGGGGTGGCGGCAGAGGCATGGTGGGACTTGTAGTTTCGCAACATCTGGAGGGCCGCCAGTTTGAGACTCCTGTTGTAGACAGTTCTGCACTGCACAGATCACAGTTCCCCTTGCCCAATCACAGTGCCAGCACCTGATTATAGCCAGTGCTTGATCACAGTCAGTGCTCGTGGTTCCAGCTTGCTCATCACAGCCAGTGTCAATGTTTCCAGTTTTTTGATCACAGCCAGTGCCAGTGTTTCCAGTGTTGCTGATTTTTACCTTGGGGTGTCTACTTTCCAATATTTGGTCATTTTGTGAGTGTTTCTACTATCCTGGCAATTCAGGGTCTCCAAAAATATGATATGTTCCTTAGATTTTGGATCACCCTAGGCAGCAAAATGTCTCACAAATGTGGCATCACAGGAGGAGTAGCAGACTGCGTTTTGGGGTTTAAGTCTAAAGATGCCCATACAGTGTGTGAGAAATATCTTAATAATATTGCAATTTTGTCAAAAAAAAATACAATGAATTTTTCTTTTTCCAAAATTCTTTGACATATTTTTTCTTATTGTTCTATATATTTTTGGTAAAAAATTGCAATAAGCGTATATTGATTGGTTTGTGCAAAAGTTATAGTGTCTAAAAAATAGAGCATACGTTTATGGCATTTTTATAACTTTTTTATTTTTTACTAGTAATGGTGGCGATCTGCGATTTTAAAGCGGAACTACAGCATTGCGGTGGACAGATCAGACACGTTTGACACTTTTTTGGGACCAGTGATACAGCGAGCAGAGCTAAAAATGTTGCCTAGGGAGGTGTTTCTAACTGTGGGTGGAGTATACTGACTGGAGGAGGAGAGAGATCGCTGTTCCTGATCACTAGGACTAGCAGATCTCTTTCTACTCCCCTGTCAGAACAGGGATCTGTTTGTGTACATACACAATCTGGTTCTCTGTTGAGCGATCACAGGTGGCCGGTGGACATCGCGTTGCGCCGGAGCCGATCACGACTGCTGTGCTGGAGCCGATTGCTCTTAAAGCTGCCAAAGTACACCTACGGCAGCCGTGCCAACCTTCTGCAGTATAATGATGGCGGCAAATCGACAAGCGGTTAAGAAGGTGATTCTCCTTTAGGAGCTGCGGTGGCTCAACGCGATTGGCACTGCGCTGACAAGCCATTCACCTCTGCAGCTAGAGGTTCGGATCCCGGTCTCGGCTTCATGTGAATTGAGTTTGGTGGTCTCAGCCCGGCTCCCGGTGGGTGTGCTATGCAAGGTAAGCCTGTGCTTAGTACGCCCACCCCCCTCCCACAAAAACCACCACACCTACACACGCACTCTAAATTGGGTTAACACACGCACATTGACCACGCGGTCTCTAAAGAGAGGCGAAGGACTAATGGGGCTGGTTGAGCGGGCTAATCCTCTCACTCCCTTATAGGGAGTCCCTCTGCCCCGTTGGGCTTCAAAGCGGAGCAGGTAGGGCGGGCTGTGTGGGAGGACCCCCTCACACACCCGCCATTGCCACCCGGGGCATGGAGAAAGGTGGCAGATTGCCTCTGGGGGAGGCCTGCCTACTCCCAACTCCTGCAGTCCGACTCCTCTCTCGAGTACATGCACAAAATACACTTTAAAAAAAAAAAAAAAAAAAAGAAGGTGATTCTTAAAGTGACAGCTTAAAGTTCAACTTAAAAAAACAAAAAACAAACATGTGGGTGGAGTATAATAATAAGGGGGCGCTAATAGTAGGTGATAAATAAATTCCAAATTCTAGCTTGAAACAATATATTAACTATAAGGTCAACAATATAATAACGATTTAAAGTGCAAGTGCTTATATAATAACAACATCAAAAAATAGGTGCAAACAGGTCCAAAAAATGCAGCAATGGTCACTAAATGATAAGCATTGGTAAGTCCATGCATCAAATGGTTGACTTGAGAGTAGACACCATCACTACGGAACAGATATCAAACTGGCGAAAACCCAGTGACCCAGTTTGATATCTGTTCCGTGGTGATGGTCCCCCCCCATTGTCTTCTTGGAGATACACAGGTCCTACAGGTCCCACAAGACAGCAGGGACCACCCAGAATGCGCAGCACGTCTTGCGCATGCGCAGTAGGGAACCAGGCTGTGAAGCCCCAAGACTTCACTTCCTGATTCCCTTTACTTAAGTTGCTGGCACCTGCACCCAGAGCCGAGGGATGAGTCGGCTTCGAGTGAGGACATCAAGGGCTCTCTGGACAGGTAAGTGTCCTTTTTTTAAAAGTCAGCAGCTGTGGTATTTGTAGCTGCTGACTTTTAATATTTTATTTTTTAGGCAGAACTCCGCTTTAAGCCCACCAAGAGAAACCTTTGTCCCAAAATTGATATGAAAATCTGTTGGGTACAGTGTTGCATGACCATGTAATTGTCAGTCAGAAGGCAAGGAGAGAGGCGCCTCTGGGTGTAGTAGCTTAAAAACAATTTAATGGTTAAAAAACAAATACATGTGGTTGTTGCACTCACATTTGAGCAGTATGGAACAGGCACGTAAAGGTTTCTTTTAGGCTGGGTGAGCTGTCATCCGAGGAGGTAAGTTCCTTTTCCAGTCAGAGGGAGCGCTGTGCGGGGAGGTCACTATTTCATCCGAAGGATGGCATCCATGGGGATGTAGATGGTTCTCAACCCGAGGTCTGGAGCGCACGTGGAAGGCTGGCGAGGGCGGATGACGTCACTGGTATGCGACGCGTTTCAGAGTCTCAAAAACAGCTGATGGATTTTGCTGCTTACACTCCTTTCTCAAGCATAGCGGAGGAGGGGCACGGAACTAGTATTTATTGGTGTGGAGGGGGCGGAGCAAGGCGAAGGTGGGGCGGGACGGAATGCGGAGTGATGTGAAGGAAGGAAGTGTGGGCGTGAATCAAGGAGTGTCAATGTGTGAATAGGAGACGGGCGTATAGGACGAGGGCGGGCAATGAGAGATTAAGTTAGATCTAAACGAACGGGGGGAGGAGGAGGGGCCGTGAATGGGACTAAGGTGGAATGTGATGGGAAGTGTCAGAACGGGGAGAGGACGGGGACAGTGTTGGAGGAGAATTAAGTGTAGTGTGAACGCAATGAGGGACAATGATGGATAAGTAATGAATGAGGGTGTGTGGGCTGCACTTATATGAATAAGAATAATAAGAATAAAGGGAACTAGTGAGAACGATGTTTAGGTCACAAGTGCAGTATAAGTGGCAGGGGGGGCCATGTGGTGAGGAGTATGTGTGGGGAGCTGATATTATTGACTATGATGTGATGGATATATAATATGATTTAATATGATACTGACTGTAGGTGAATTTGATTTTAGTCAGTATATAGTAGCTGGAGGAATAAGGTGGGAGTAATGGCACTAATATACCATGGGGTAGGGTGTGGGTGGATGAGGATGTAAAAAAGGGGGGGGGGGGGGGGAAAGAAAGGGAGAAGGGGGGGGGGGAGAAAAAGGGGGGGGGGTGGGGGAGGGACGGGGGGAGGGAGGGGGGCGCTGAAAAAGGAAGGATAGTGGGGGAAAAAAAGAGAAAGAAGAAGTGGGGAAGGGGGGGGGGGGAGAGGGGTGGGGAGGAAACAAGAGACAGAAAGGGGGAGGGGGAAAGGGAGGGAGAGGGAATGAGGGGGAGGGGTGGGGGGGGGGGGAGAGTGATCCATGGGGTGTGCACAGTATATATACAACAACATGTGGATATGGAGTCCATAAAGTGTGCACAGTATCTGTACAACAGCATGTGGATATAGAGTCTAATTAAATGGATCCTTAGAGAATACAAAGATAAAAAATTGTCTACATACGCGCTAGGTGTTCAGAAGTAGAACAGCAGAGGATTCATATATACAGTGGTATAGACATACATAAATAAATAAATAAATATATAAATACATATACACAACCTGCATAATAGTACGTAGTATATAGTAAAAGGAGGTATGAATGAAAGGTGTAAAATTACGGATATGTACAGGGGGAGCGTATGTATGCCCGTGAACCTGTATTTGGGAGGGCAAATGTATAAAGGTATAAAGTTATAGTGATAAGTGGGTTATAGAATGGTGGCGATCTCAATGCTTTCGTTGATGCCACCCGGAGAGAGGGCATCTAGGGTGTATATCCAATACGTTTCCCTGGCGCATAGTTTTTTAAATCTTTCTGCTGGGGTGAAGATGTTGCTAATTTGTTCTATAACCCATACTGAGAGTCCTGTGGTTGATTGCTGGTGTGTGGTGGTAAAGTGTTTAGGCACACTGTGGGGGTCGGTGCCGCCTTCTATGTTTCTTCGATGTTCCCCAAAACGTTGTCTCAGGGGTCGAATGGTGCGGCCCACATACAGCAAGCCGCAAGGGCAGGTGAGGGCATACACGACGAAGTCCGAAGAGCAATTGAAGAATTCCTTCAAATGGTAAGTTTTTTGTTTGGTTTGAAAGCTTTTTTGTCCATGTTTGACAAAATGGCATGTTTTGCATAGTGGTTTACGGCATTGGTACATGCCGACCAGAGGTATGAGGCAGGGCACAGCGGGTAGGTTTGGGGTGTATTTCAGTTTGCTGGGGGCGATTTTGCTTTTTAGATTTGGTGCTCTTCTGTAAATCACTTTTGGACGAGCAGGAAGGATCGATTTCAGATGAGGATCTTGTAGCAAGATATTCCAGTGTTTGGAAATAATAGCTTCCATATTTTTATGTTTTTGGTGGTAGGTGGTCAAAAACCTGGTGGAGCAGTCATCGGTGTTTTTCTTTGCTTTGGGGGTTGGTTTGTTTAAATAGTGATTGAAGGCATCTTCTATCAATTTTTCCGGATATTGTTTGTCTCTAAACTTCTGTTTGAGATTTTGGCTGAGAGTAATATAGTCGGAATCTTTGGTACAGTTTTGTCTTAGTCGACAAAACTGTCCTTTGGGGATATTGTTGGTCCAGTTGGATAGGTGGCAGCTTTTATAGTGCAAGTAAGAGTTACCAGCTGTAGGTTTTGTGTAGGTCTTAGTGCAGATGGTATGGTCTTCATGTCTCAACTCGAGGTCCAGGAAAGCCATGGTGAGGGGATCAGAAACAGAGGTGAATGACAGGCCGTAGGAATTGTGATTACAGTATTCTACAAACGGTTTGATGGAGTCGGTGGGGCCATCCCAGATGATAAGGATATCATCGATATACCTTCCGAAGAAGGCAATATGCGATGTAAAGGGGTTGTTATTGAAAATGTGATGGTTCTCCCAGAAACCCATCGCGAGATTAGCGTATGAGGGGGCAAAATTGGCTCCTATTCACACATTGACACTCCTTGATTCACGCCCACACTTCCTTCCTTCACATCACTCCGCATTCCGTCCCGCCCCACCTTCGCCTTGCTCCGCCCCCTCCACACCAATAAATACTAGTTCCGTGCCCCTCCTCCGCTATGCTTGAGAAAGGAGTGTAAGCAGCAAAATCCATCAGCTGTTTTTGAGACTCTGAAACGCGTCGCATACCAGTGACGTCATCCGCCCTCGCCAGCCTTCCACGTGCGCTCCAGACCTCGGGTTGAGAACCATCTACATCCCCATGGATGCCATCCTTCGGATGAAATAGTGACCTCCCCGCACAGCGCTCCCTCTGACTGGAAAAGGAACTTACCTCCTCGGATGACAGCTCACCCAGCCTAAAAGAAACCTTTACGTGCCTGTTCCATACTGCTCAAATGTGAGTGCAACAACCACATGTATTTGTTTTTTAACCATTAAATTGTTTTTAAGCTACTACACCCAGAGGCGCCTCTCTCCTTGCCTTTTTTCTAGAAATTGGAACATGGTCTCTGTTCCCCTCTGATGGCAGCCCTGGAAGTATTTTACCCATCTCAATTTTTAACACAGACTTCTTGATAAGTTTATCCAAAACTGTCACATTCTGACTTTTATTACCATGCTGTGTTTATGCTGTATCTGACACCCAAGGTTTATGTGTACCTATGCGCATTATTTACTTGTCTCTCTAATTGTCAGTCAGTCAAACTGCCACAGCATTAAAAACTTTAGTAATAATAGTTTGTTAATAATAATAATAATAATAATACTAATAATAATAATAATAATAATAATAATAATAACAATAATAATAATAATAACAACAACAATAATAATAATAATAATAATAATAATAATAATAATAATAATAATAATTAATATTAATAATATTAGTAATAATGGTTTATTTAAGATTAATATTTAATTAACATTAGTAATACTAGTTTAGTAATAAAGGGGTTGTAACATTCTGGTAAAGAGGTGCTTAATGAGACAAAAATGCTCAGATTTACGTTTTAAAGCTAAAATAAGAAACGTAAAGTTCTGTCCATTATGGTGTGTGCATAGATCCAATTGTTGTATAATGAACAGTTTTAAATGACTGTACTAGGGACTTGTAAGTTATATCACCATGTGATATTGTCCCAATACACAGCATTATACATACTGAAATTCACCTAGGCAAAGACAGAAATGTTAAGGGTTAATGTGGGTATCAGTTTCCTCCTGCAGTTTATTGCTGCTCCTGCATCACATCAACTATTTTGTGAATTATTGTGTCTCCCTCTTATCTGCCTTGTCATAAAGATATGTCACTCAAAGGCATTGCTACTTTCATTGTTGGCAACAGGAGAGAGCTTTCAGAGATCTACAGATCCAGTGACAGCTGTATTTTTTCCTCTCTGCAATCTGTATATTTTACAAAGGAGTAAATTATATTATGGATTACAATATCATAACTTGCTTTGAATCACAATTATAAACATGTTAGTTATAGTTGTTTTATTACTAATTGTGTGTTACATGTATAGTGCTCTTGATGCAGAATTAATATTACAAATGCATATGGTAGTCTGTGTGGCCAAATACAGATGTTTTAAATGGGCATGCTCTCAGAGACTGAGGGCGGATAGGACACGGTATGACAGACACTTTAGAGTCTTTCAGCATGGATTTTCCTTCATACAATGAGGCTGTAAGGAACAAGGTATGACAGACGCAGTAGACCCTTGAGCCTGGTTTGCCCTCCATTGACTGTGACTGGAAAGAGCATTGTATGGCAGACACTGCATAGCCTTTCAGCCCATGTTGTCCTCCACAGACTGATGCTGGAGGGTGTATCGTATGAGCGACACTATAGTGAATTTTAGCTTGGGGTTTCCTCAATAGAATGGGACTGGAGAGAACAAGGTATATCAGACAATGTAGGTAGGTCATTAAGACCGGTTTGCCCTCCGTAGACCAACACATTTCAGAGCCCTCCAGCCTGGGTTGAGACATTTCAGAGACCTCCAGCCTGGGTTTTGACATTTCAGAGCCCTCCAGCCTGGGTTTTGACATTTCAGAGCCCTCCAGCCTGGGTTGAGACATTTCAGAGCCCTCCAGTCTGGGTTGAGACATTTCAGAGCCCTCCAGCCTGGGTTGAGACATTTCAGAGCCCTCCAGTCTGGGTTGAGACATTTCAGAGCCCTCCAGCCTGGGTTGAGACATTTCATAGCCCTCCAGCCTGGGTTGAGACATTTCAGAGCCCTCCAGTCTGGGTTGAGACATTTCAGAGCCCTCCAGTCTGGGTTGAGACATTTCAAAGCCCTCCAGCCTGGGTTGAGACATTTCA
Organism: Rana temporaria; assembly: GCF_905171775.1. Taxonomy (NCBI): domain Eukaryota; kingdom Metazoa; phylum Chordata; class Amphibia; order Anura; family Ranidae; genus Rana; species Rana temporaria. Next base: position 221,278,027 of record NC_053489.1, read on the forward strand.
GAGCCCTCCAGCCTGGGTTGAGACATTTCAGAGCCCTCCAGCCTGAATTGAGACATTTCATAGCCCTCCAGCCTGGGTTGTCCTCCATAGAATGAGGCTGAAAAGGCAGACACTTTGAAGCCTTTCCACCTGGGTCATCCACCAGAGACTGATGATGGAGAGGGCATGGTATTACAGACAATTTTTTACACCGTTTGCGTTCGGCTTTTTCTGGCGTCTAGTTAAAGCTGTTGTTATGAGGCGTACTCAATGTTAAGTATGGCCGTCGTTCCCGCGTACAATTTTGAATTTTTTACGTTGTTTGCGTAAGTCGTTCACGAATAGGAATTTGCGTAGAATGACGTCACCGTCGTAAGCATTGGCTTGTTCCGGTTAAATTTCGAGCATGCGCACTGGGACACCCCCAGGGACGGCGCATGCGCAGTTAAAAGAAAACGTTGTGTACGTCGGGTCACAACGTATTTACACAAAACACGCCCCCATTACATCCATTTGAATTCCGCGCCCTTACGCCGCAAGAGATACACTACGCCGCCGTAACTTACGGCGCAAATTCTTTGTGGATTCAAAATAAAATAAATAAGTTACGGCGGCGTAGTGTATCTTAGATACGCTGCGCCCGGCTGAATATTACGCGCAGGTACGTGGATCTGCCCCCTAGTCTGCAAAACAGTGCACTATATGGAGAAAATTGTTGTTAAGAATTGTGGGGGTGATTTATTTAAAATGTTGTTTAGATTGGAATCTAGGACAGAATAAGGTAATACAAATCATTAAAATATACATTTCATAGAAGTATGCCTTATGAATCTGTACAGAACACATGCACACTGTTTTAAAATGAAAGGAAGGTTGGTTAGAAAGTATGCATGAAATTTGTGTTATGTGGCATGTAACTGCATTGATTTACATAGGTTCATAGTCAGCTGGGAAAAATCATAAATTATGCAACAACATAAGCACAGATGGAGATATTAGAAGCCACAAAATAGCTAGAGCTTTATCTGCAATCAGTTTCTCGTTGCATTCTTATATTGGAATTTAGCAAATATATATTCAAACCGGGTTCTTTTGTCTGGCTTTACGTTTTTCTGGCTGGGAGATTTGTATGTAAACCATGTAGATTGACTGCAGTATTTTCATCACCTTTAACCTGGTAATCCCTCCCTAATTAAACTGTTTATCAGCGCTGGTAACTATGTAATGTTATTGGTTGTTGTTTCTATGACTTTGATATTAACATTCTCTCTCTTTCTGGATTAAAAACTATTCTAAGGAATTGGAAAAGCATTTTGTCTTTCGTTATGAGTGTTCCAAAGCTTTTTTTACACGTTTTCGCCCTGGTCCACACTGACTGCGGGAATGAAATTGTGCAAATTCAGCTGAACCCGCACAATTACATTCCCGCATATCAGTCCTGATTTCGGCGGCGATTTCAGAGACATTTGTGCGGGTTTCTGAAAGGATGTCAATGGAAATCACACCTTGAAATCACCAAAAGTAGTACAGAAACTACTTTTGGAAATCGCTGCGGTGCTGCAAATGCGGCATCGCACCAAGTAGGGCAGTGCCATTGCCGGCGGTTGCCGCCGATTTGGCATGCCAAATTGCACCAATGTGAACCAGGGCTTTAGCATATTGTGGTGTTTGTTGGTAGTGAAAACTCTTGTCAGATCTATCATTGAGCGTTTGTGTTTGTTTCCTTAGACTACATTAGTGGAGACAAGTGCTTCCATATGCTAGAATAATGCTTCATGCAGCAGAATTTCAAAATGCTCCAAAGCACAACATTCTATTGTGAACAGCCCCGATGGAAAATAACCTTGTTTTTCTTATCCAGACACCAGTAATTCGAACAGCCCTAAATCTGGCCATATACATTAGATGGTGGTCAGACATGACATAATCTGTCTGTGAAAGTATCATAAACAATCTTTCAGAACATTGACATCCACTCGTATATGCCTGTATACTTGCGTGTCCATAGCACACGTGTCAAACACAAGGCACATGGGCCAAATCCGGTCTTCAAAGCCATCTCAGGTGGCCCTTGGACCTCTCCTGCAGCTGGAGGAAAGCTCCAGCCTTCCTCTGTTCCTCCTCCAGACCCTGCACTTTCTGCTTCTCAGCAATGCCACCAGCTTCTTCCCAGCAGCAGCACAAGGTAAGATGGAGCACTGTGATGTAAGGGAGGGTGGGGGACTCTTGACTACAGATACAGTAACTGGCCCTTTGAGGGCAATCATAATGCTGATACGGCCCGTGATGAAGGTAGGAATCTGCAACAAAGTATGGAAAAATCCTTGTAATGTACATAGATCAGTGATGGCGAACCTTGGCACCCCAGATGTTTTGGAACTACATTTCCCACGATGGTCAACTACACTGCAGCGTGCATAAGCATCATGGGAAATGTAGTTCCAAAACATCTGGAGTGCCAAGGTTCTCCAACACTGGCATAGTTCACCCAGAGGGGAATGTTTTTTCTCAACAAAAGTTAATCTTTAAGATAGGTCCCCACCTTTTCCCCCGCCAAAAAAAAATTTCATCCACTTTTATGGACCCTAGGAGCTAAACGTCTACTACTACTTTAATCCTGGCAACAATAACTGAAACAATTAGGGCGGGTGGGAGAGAATGTTCATCTGACGACCTCTACTATGGGATCTGTCACACTCCTCCCCTCAAACCACCCTCCTTCAGGTCTCCACATCACTCCACTTCTTCAGCCAATCCAGTAAGTACTAATACTTTCCTCATTTTTTTAAAATTAACCTCACGCTACCTGGTTCACCTTCCACCCCATCAGGTCTGTCTTGCGCTTAATTCAATTTATTCATAACTCCAGGCCTGTCTGTCACGTTCAAGCGGTTTTTGGAAATTTGAACATGGTGATGCAGGAAGACACATCAAGTTACACAGTATTGACTTCTGGAAATACAATGCTACTCATATTCTACTAACCATGTGAGGTGCATTGTGAAATATGTGTACAGGGTATTGAACAGAGCTTGGGTTACAATTTATAGTGTAAATATTTTTAGCAGAGTCACACTTTATTGATAGCATTAGTAACTACCGTAATTGCTTTATATATACTGCCTAAAAATGCTTTGTAAATCTAACAAATAGCAGTATAATCAATGTATTAATTAATCGAATATAATGACATAACTCTATACAATACTCGGATCACTCCTTACACTTACAGATACTGTTATTTTTTTATTTTTTTTCTGTTTCAAATGTCTTTCTTTTCCTTTCCTTTCAAGACAATATGGCTACAGAAGGGGATTACTTCCACTCATGTGGATTAATCGGATTCTTTTCAGCACTTTCTGTAGACTGCGATGATCCTCTTGTTGTGGATTTGACACATTACTATCTATTGTGTATGGATGACTAGAGTAAACTGCTGGTTGAAAAGTTCAACCCCAATTGTTCTTCATCATATGCAAACTGTCATTCAGCCCTGGTGCTTCTCTTTAGAATTAGATACAACAGACACTTGACCATTGGTAGGACGGGCAACCATCTGTCACTTTGGACTGGAATAAGTAACCTGAAGTCAGTGGAAAATTATCAGCTAGGTTTTATTGAGAAATGCACAGATCTAGCTTCTGGATTAGTACTTATGTCTAGATCACTGTTTTTCAACCCTTTTTCAGTCAAGGCACACTTTAAACGTATGCACAATCTCAGGGCACACCAGTCTAAGGGGGGCCACACATGGATTTACATTGTCTGTGTTCAGGGACACACACCCACAGGCCACTGCACCCACACAGATATCAATGTGGGAGCATTGCAAGAATTAAATGCTCATTTGTGTCTAGGGGACTTGGTAAAGCAGTTTTTCTTACCCCATCTCCTGTAGACTGATAGAATAGGCCCCCTGGCCCCTTTCTGCTCTTTGCTCTGGTGGCCTAAGGTCCTCTGATGTATTCAAAATGGATGCTGATACCATAGCCCAGCATTGGACGTGAGGGAGCTAAGGAACAGTCCATCACTGGAGCATAGGGGAGCGCCATCTGCTGGGTGGGAGGAGAATCAGATAAGTAAACTGCTTTTCCGTCCCCTAGACTAGTGGTTTCCAAACTGCGGCCCGGGGGCCAGATGCGGTCCTTTGGTTGCTTTTATCAGGCCCTTGGGGTACTATGTCATCCACTGATACCAACAATGAGGCACAATTCCTCCAACTGACATCAATGATGGGGCACAACTTCTCCCACCAACACCAACAAAGGAGCACAATCTTACCCAATAACACCAACAATGGGGCACAATTCCTCCCAATGACACAATGGAGCACAATTCCAACTGACATCAAAGGTGGCACATTGTTTATTCCCACTGACGTTGGGACCTTTTCTACTACCAATGGCCACAGTCTGGCCCTCCCAAAGTCTGAGGGACAGTAAACTGGCCCCCTGTTCAGAAAGTTTGGAGACCCCTGCCCTAGACATAAACAAGCAGGCCCAGCCCACTGCACTAGATGTTTATTTTAGGTTTCCTGGAGTTGGGCTTTAACTAACAATTTGCAATCTGTAGCAGGGATACAGAAAATTGTGTTTTGGGACCTTGCTATACAAACAGTAGACTGTAGTTTTAATGACTATAAAAGTTTTTAAACTATTCAGTTTTAGAGGTTTCCAAGTATATGCACAAGAATTGTGTTTCCTTTAAAATAGGCAGACAGAGTGGAGGTCTCAGGAAGACCTGGAGATGGGGGATTTTTCCTGGGGTGTTGGGCAAACAGTAATTGCGGATAGAATCCTAACTTGTAACTTTTTTTTTTAAATAGATATTTATTTAATTTTGAGTTTAAAAAAAGACAAAACATATTACAAGTGTACAAAACAAATAAACGTATAAAGTCAGTACCAGAACATCTCACGTGTCTCATGTTGGTAGTAACAGTGGTGCCACCCACAAAGTGCAATAATAGCAAATGCAATATCTAACAGAACAAAGTGCATAACAATCATACATATAGAGTTATTATGACTGTACAGAAGCCAAAATTAAAGGACTAGCAATCCACTTACCCCAAATTTTATGGAACACTTTTGGTTTCTTCTGAAGTTCCAAGGTAAGTTTATATAAAGGTAGGAAGTCATTAACGAGTTGTAACCAATGCGTCAGAGTACGTGATGCTGATCCCTTCCAAAATAACAGAAGAGATTTCTTGGCATAAAAATATAGTATATGTAGCAGCCTCCTAGCATATGAAGAGAGCGTCAGGTACCAAAATATACCCAATAGACAGTTCTTGGGGTTCAGAATATTCGAAATACTCAATGCAGTTGAAATTAAGGAGCCTATGTCTTTCCAAAAACCTCTGAATTACTGGAAAGGACCAAAAACAAACAGTGTAGAAAGTTAGCAGCCTGTCCCCATCATTTGAAGCAGAGGGACTCCACAGAGGGACTCAAGCCCATCTTATGTAGTCTAGTGGGAGAAAGCTGCAATTGATGGTACATTTTTCATAACTAGAAACTTCAAGTAACATCAAACGGGAAAATCAGAAAGCCAAAAGAAATAGCACAGCACAAGTCTAAAAGTTAGTTTTAGACAGGAAAAGTACCATAGATAGACACCTGGGTACAAGGGGCTTAATATCCAGCCATAAATGGAAGATAGATTATTGGCCCCAGTGCTCTGTTAAGCCTAAAGGAAGCCATTTTTTTGGATGCTCTAATGACCCACTGCTTAACAAATCCCTCCCTGTAACTATGGCAAACCAGGTAAATAAGCCTGAGCACTGCAAGAGACTAAGGACCCTAATAGACGGGCTTTTGTTTGCATTGCCATACAAGTCCATTTGAGCAAGTTGAATGCAGGTTAGAAGGAGATCAAATGCACCTGTCAATGATTGAACTTGGAAGCGTCCCAAACAATCTGACCAGCTATGTATAGGTAGAGTTACCAAGGAGAGATTGGACTAAGAGAGTTAAACAGGAAATACAGAGAATAAAGGCAGGGCTGGTAATATAGAGTTGGTAAATAAATGAAGCAAATAAGTGGGGATAGGACAGGAAGAAGAGGTTGTTAAAAACCCAATGCCGGGGAGCTTGAACAACTGATACAATACAACATTCCAGCAAGAGGTGATGAAAAGCATTGGTTACCATTCCCACCTGAGCGTATTGATTTACTGATGTTTTTCGGGAATTTTTTTAACCTTTTTTGAAGCATGTTGGTAGTTTTAGAAGTGTATTATAGCTTCAGGTGTTTTTTCTTTTGCCAATAGAAAGCACCAGGGATAAGAGAGGGAGAGGAAATTAGGAGTGGAGAGTTGCTATATGAGTAGAAAACGCTTGTAAAACACTCTTAAAATGCTCAAGTAAGGCGTTTCTATTGAAGTCTATGGGGCCAAAAACACTTGTAATCTGCCAAAAAGAAGCTTGTGTACTTTTTTGCGCTGCAGGTGTTTTGCTTCAGGTGACAGAACATTAAGGCCCCGTACACACGGTCGGACAAAACCGATGAGAATGGTCCGACGGACCGTTTTCATCGGTTCACCTCTGAAGTGGCTGTACGGCCTGATGTGTGTACACACCATCAGTTCAAAATCCGATTGGGTCAGAACGCGGTGACGTAAAACACACGACGTGCTGAATAAAACGAAGTTCAATGCTTCCAAGCATGCGTCAACTTGATTCTAAGCATGCGCGGGTTTTGAACCGATGCTTTTCTGTACTAACCATCGGTTTGGTCCGATGGGGCAGCGGTCCATCGGTTCGGTTTTGAAGCATGTTTAGAAATTTTGGACAGAAGGAAAACAGACCGATAGCCTATACACACGGTCGATTTGGTCCGATGAAAATTAACTTCGGTTCATTCTCATCGGACCAAACCGTCTGTGTGTACGGGGCCTTAGATGTGAACAGGGGCCATTAAAATGAATGGGATTTGGCTTGTTGAGAGTTTTAGAGCTACAAGCTTCAAACAGAAAATCGCTCAGGTGTGAACGGGGCCACTAATACACGAGGCACAGCGGCAGTACTCACACCTTGGTGGCAATAATGTAGAGGCACAGAACAAGAAACAGATATAAAGAGCAAGTAGAAGAGGAAATACCAGAGGAAATACCAGAGGGAGGAATAAAGAGACAGAATAGCACATCGATTGGAGGAAGCACACAATGGTGCAACAATCAAACATGCAGTTTGATAGCCATGTATATATTTTTTAAATGCATTTTCAAAAATGTGTTTTGCCAAGTATTTTAGAAAACAAAGGATCTAACTATTTATTAAAAAAAAAAAAGGGGGGCGACTTCAATAGGTTATTGAAGGAAATTCAATAGGTTAGATTGGTATCAAGTACTGACCTATGGAGTTCATTTCCATTCCCATTACTATAAAGTCTATACAGGGACAATCTGGAGGGGCGGGGGCACTCTGTAAGGAAGCACAGTGGAACTAAAATGATTTCATGCCACCTAATTATGTGCAGTGTTATTTTCTAAAATTTTCAGTGAGCACAGGACTGCTTTAGATTATGTCTGTTATGCAACCACACACGTTTGCACACACAGCATTTCTTTAAATCATGTCCATTATAAAACCATATACCTTTACGTTCACAGAAAGTCTGTAAATTTTTATTTTTTTTTCAATTCCAGAAGATCAGCAGCACATTTATAAACGATCTGACATTTGAGATGTGCTCAGTAGTGTGGCGTCATAATGGCAGTCCGTGGCTGCTCTTTTGGAACACTGCAGAGGTAATGATAAGAATAAAGTGTGCTACTACACTTCTTACATGGCTGTGTACAGGCCAGCACCCTGCGTACTGAACGTCCAGGTTGTGAGAAAGGGCACTCTCATACACAGAACTGCTGTGCAAGCAGAAGGTATATGTAGAAGCAGCTGGCGATCAAATATTTTCTTTGCAGCTGTTTAATGTAGATATTAGCTATAAATATAGAAAAGAGTGACGGCAGAAAAAAGACCAAATGGTCCATCAAGTCTGCCCCATTTTCTTAATATAAACACTATGGGCCAGATTCACAGACGACTTGCGCCTAAGTATCTATTGATACGCGGCGTAAGTTCAAGGATGCGCCGTCGTATCTATGCGCTGTATTCAGGAAAGTCTCCTACGCCGTCGTATCTTGGGTGCATAATTACACTGGCCGCTAGGGGCGCTTCCGTAGATTAACGCGTCAAATATGTAAATGAGCTAGATACGCCGATTCACAAACGTACTTGCGCCCGTTGCAGTAAGCTACGCCGTTTGCGTAAGGCGTACGTCCGGCGTAACTTTACCCCTCATAAAGCAGGGGTAAGTCATGTTAAGGTATGGGCGCGGGAACAGCGTCGTATTTTACGTTGTTTGCGTAAGTCGTACGTGAATGGGGCTGGGCGTAGGTTACGTTCACGTTGAAAGCATTGAGCCGACGTATCTTAGGGAGTATTTGCGACGTGATTCTGAGCATGCACGCGCCATTCGATCGGCCATTCATTTACATGGGGTCTCGATTAATTATAATACAACACGCCCACTGCCTTGCTACTTTGAATTGGGCGGGCTTACGCCGGCCCATTTACGTTACACCGGCGTACATATGGGAGCAAGTGCTTTGTGAATACTGTACTTGCCTCTCAATGTTAAGACGGCGTGGCGCATATGAGATGCGCTACGCCTATCTAAAGATGCGCCGATCTCTCTGAATCTGGCCCCTATCTATCTATCTATCTATCTATCTATCTATCTATCTATCTATCTATCTATCTACAGTTGTGTTCAAAATTATTCAACCCCCTAATGCTGTAAAGGGTTTTAGGGAATTTAGTGTACATTTGTAATTGTATTCAGAATGAAATCCTACAAGGACTTCTTAAAGAACCATATGCAACTAAAATGACATCAATCGGTTTTGTAATACAGTAGTAAATATTTATTTTGTGAATTCTTCATTTACACAATTATTCAACCCCTTTAAAGACTACCACTCTGAAGAACAGAGGTTCATTGAAGTGTTTTCAATCAGGTATTGAAAACACCTGTGGATGTCAAGGAGCAGTAATAAAGCCCAATAAGCATTAATTAGGCAGCTTTAAAATGACTGTGATACTCGGCTCCTTCTAGACATTTACTGGTGTGGTTACAAACATGGTGAGGTCAAGAGAATGGTCTAGGAAGACAAGAGAAGAGGTGATTACTCTTCACAGGAAGGGCAATGGCTATAAGAAGATTGCAAAGATGTTAAACATACCAAGAGACACCATAGGAAGCATCATTCGCAAATTCAAGGCAAAAGGCACTGTTAAAACGCTACCTGGTCGTGGCAGAAAGAAGATGCTGACTTCGACTGCTGTGCGCAACCTGAAGCGTAGAGTGGAGAAAAGTCCCCGTGTGACTGCTGAGGAACTGAGAAAATATTTGTCAGAAGTGGGTACTGAAGTTTCTGCTCAGACAATACGGCGCACACTGCGTAATGAAGGCCTCCATGCCAGAACTCCCAGGCGCACCCCCTTGCTGTCTCCAAAGAATAAGAAGAGTCGACTGCAGTATGCCAAAAGTCATGTGGACAAACCACAGAAGTTTGGGGATTGTGTTCTGTGGACTGATGAAACTGTTTGGGCCCATGGATCAACGCTATGTTTGGAGGAGGAAGAACAAGGCCTATGATGAAAAGAACACCTTGCCCACTGTGAAGCATGGCGGGGGTTCAATCATGCTTTGGGGCTGTTTTGCTTCTGCAGGTACTGGGAAGCTTCAGCGTGTGCAAGGTACCATGAATTCTCTTCAGTACCAGGAGATATTGGATGACAATGTGATACAGTCCATCACAAACCTGAGGCTTGGGAGAGGTTGGACCTTTCAACAGGACAATGATCCCAAGCATACCTCCAAGTCCACTAGAGCATGGTTGCAGATTAAAGGCTGGAACATTTTGGAGTGGCCATCGCAGTCACCAGACTTAAATCCGATTGAGAACCTCTGGTGGGACTTAAAGAAAGCAGTTGCAGTGCGCAAGCCTTAGAATGTGACTGAACTGGAGGCTTTTGCCCATGACGAATGGGCGAAGATACCCGTAGATCGCTGCAAGACACTTGTGTCAAGCTATGCTTCAAGTTTAAAAGCTGTTATAACTGTAAAAGAATGTTCTACTAAGTACTAAGATTGAATGTCAATTGGGGGTTGAATAAAACTGATAATGATGTGAGCACAGAAAAGACATTTGTAGTTATTTTATTATAAATGTTATGTTATATTTGTCTGACCTACACGTGCCTCTTTGATTTAATTGTAAGCAGGATGACTGAATGATCAAAATCAATGTCAAACTGGCCAAAACAATCAATTTCAGTGGGGGGTTGAATAATTTTGAATACAACTGTATCTATCTATCTATCTATCTGTCTATCATAGCAGAGTGTTTCAATGGGACCCTGGAAAAGTCCAGTTTGGGGTTTACACATCTCCCAGGTTCCTCCCGTACACTTATAGGCCTCATGTACACCGCTGCTGGTAGGACGTTTAGGAGCAGGTTGGCATTTTTTTCAATTGCTCCTGAACTCTCCTCTGTTATCTTATCCTTGTACACAGGATCGTTCATAAGTCATTTCTAGGCAGTTGAGTTTAAAGGGTTTTTCTGGAACCCCAAAAAATGCATTCAGAAGCTGTGTTTAGAAGCATTTTAAGTGCCAAACGAGGCTAAACGTGGTAACTTGCATTTAACAGCGTTTCATTTACAGATGTTTTTCATTTTAACCAAAATATTATGAAAAAAATTCAAACGCTTCTAGATGCAAACGCGGCTGAACACGGCTAAATATGGCATGTAAATGCGGCTAAACGCCCGTTCTTAGATGCCGGTTTCTATCTGTCAAGTTAAATCGTTCACGAGAGGTTGAACAATGGCCCGTGTACATGAAGCCTTAGAGACCTCTGATTCTATATCCAGTTCTGGTTTTGCACCTCTCCCTTATGGCAATTTAAACTCACCTGGGTCACACAGTTAGTGCTCTTAAGCCTGGGGAACAGACAAGTAATGTCTATGAGAGCTGCAAGGTTGGTGTAAAGTGGAAAATTGTATGTGGAGGCTGGCAAGCATTAGACTTGCTCAGCCTGTTAAGGAGTGGATATGTGTAGCTAGTGCTGGGACATGGTTGGAGTTTTGTATTGTCATTTTTCCTGGTTTATTTTGTGGAACACTGTATAGCACCTGTAAATAGACTTGTATGTAGTACCCATAAACACTGCACTGTTTGTCACTACCTCACTGGACTCGTATTTGTGCCTGAAAGTGTACTCACCCCAGGGAACTTTGTACCTGCTACCTATCCCCAGCTCACATATGGTGGAGAATGCGGGCACTAAAGGAAAATCGTCAGGGGTGCTGACATTTTACATACTGGGCATAGAATCCGAGGTCTCTAATAGTGTACGAGAGGAACCTGGGATATGTGTAAACCCCAAACAAGACGTTTCCGGTCTCCCTTTGAGACACTCTGCTACTCCTATCTATCTATCTATCTATCTATCTATCTATCTATCTATCTATCTATCTATCTATCTATCTATCTATATATCTATCTCTAGTTTGAGGTCTTGTCCCCATGATGATTTTCCCCTTCTTACCCCCAAACTGTACGTATTAGGATCTTTTTTTGTCACACCTTTTACCATTTTTGATGCCTGTCTCTGGACTCATTCTATCTTGTCAATATCAATTTGTTAATGAGGTCTCCAGAACTGAACACAGTATTCTAAATGAGGTCTAACTAAAAATCTATATAGAGGAATCAGGACCTCCTTTCTCCTGTTGGTAATCCCTCTATTGATACATTCTAGAATTCTATTCACTTTTCCACTGCCTGATCATATTGTTTGCCCATTTAGCCACCATTTGACCACCAAATCTTTTTCCTCTGTAGTGCTGGCCAACACTGTACCCCCCAATGTTGTACTCTCTCAAGGGATGCTTTCTCCCTAGATTTCCCAAGCTAGATTCAAAGTTCTATTATGCTATTAAGCAGGGCCAATCCACCCTATGGGCTCACTATGCAAGCCGCTTAGGGCCCCACAAAGCTGCGAAGGGCCCCCCAAATTACTAGAGGCCCCGCCTGGTGAGAAGTCATTTTTGCCCCCTCACTCCGCTTCTTAACTCGCTGGCTGCATGGGAGTAGAGGTAAGAAGTCAGCACCCCCTGCTTCTCAATTTAATATCATTTCCGACAGCAGAACACCCCCCTACCCCCCGCTTCTCAACTTTCTTTAATGTGACATGTCACTGTCGTCAGCGCCCCCCCGCTTCTCATTTTTAATGTGCCATGTCATTTTGCTTAAGGCCCCAGGGAGGTCAGGATCGGCACTGCTATTAAGTTATAAGCAGCAACTCTTTAGCACACAATATTCTCTAAGAAAAATGTAAACAGTTCTTGTAGTGATGTTCTAACATTGTTGCGCTGAAATCTAGAAGATTATTTTTGCTGAGAGTGGAGAAAAGGGGTTTGGGTTTTATTACTAATCCTTTCTGTAAATATTTGCTGTACTAATTCAATTCCTTTTAGTACCAAATTATTGTTAGACTTCTTGGATTTACATTCCGCTTTATTTATTAGCCACGAGAACAAAGCAGAGCAAATAGTCAAATTTCATTTCATTTCCTACAGGCTTCAGTCAGAAAAAAGTTGACATCAGAGGAAGCAGCTGGACGCAGGCTTTGTGCAAAGTGAGGGAGAAAGTTTAGGAGATGGAGTTGAGTTGTCAGTAAATATTAATCAAGATAAATGTCATCAGGTTGATTTGCAGTAATAGTTGTCTAGTGATTTATGGCATCAAATGTGCAATCCCTTTTAGGACCAATGTGACTTAATGCCATGACATGTTTAAGATGTATCATCTGCTTGATTTATGTCTGCTTTACCCAACCCTAATGCCTATCCAAATTTTATTAGAGTGTTACTTGATTTCCTTTGACTGCTGCAGCCCATTTCTGTCTGATGTCACTGGATTACTGGCACAGTTCAAGGACCTCTGCAGTATAAGCTACCTAATATACCCTTCCCTTAATGTCATGTACACAATTTTAAACAAACATAAAAAAACACAGCCCCTCATGGAAGTTGTCACACAGGACATAGGCTTATGCTGTATATATTGTTTATCTACCCTAGCCCCTGTCACACTCATATAAGTGAGCTTTTTGGCATGCCCCAATGATAAATGACCAATGTGTGTGATAGGAACTGACAGGCAACCTTTAAAAACAAATACAAGTTCAATAGCTTTTAAAGTGGTATTAAACCTAAAACCTAGATGTGGTGGCTGCATTTGTTTTCTTTTTTTTTGTTGTCTTTTTCCCCTTTGTTTTCACCTGGTAATCCAGCCAGTAACACGCCTCCTGTATTAGACTGCCCCCACTCTGGAGCACAAGGGCACCTTTGGACAGCAGCATTGTCATTCTGGGGTAAGGAGAGTGTTTGATGTACTAGCAGATTTAGATACTCTAACAAATTGAAGCCATACTCCAGCTCACACTGCAGTTACACAAACAGTTGCAACAAAATTTTTATAGGGACAGTTTACCCACTCTGTATCATTACACAAAAACTAAAAGTGTATGGGAGTGTTCTACAGTTACAGTAGTTTGGTCATAGAATTTGTATATTAGCCCATAGTACACAGAATACTAGTTGATCATCAAAAAATACACACTCTTCAGAGGCAATGAGAACCCAGCTACATTGCTCTGGCAGATAGGGTGGCAGTCAGGGACCTCTTATGCGAGAATGTGTTGAAGAGGAAGTAAACCGCACCAAAGTTTATTTTTATTTTTTTAAACCCTGCAACGTAAAGGCATATTGTGCTAGTATGCATTGCAAAGGATATTTTGCAATCGGAAATATCCGATGAAAAAATTCTGTCTGACTTTTCCGATCGTGTTTACACGGCATAATAGTGACAACTTCGGAGAAAACACGATAAAAGCTTAGTCTAAAGGAAGTTAGAAACCCATTACTGCTGGAATACAACATCTGGCATGCAGGTTTTGAGCTTCACAGCTGACCAGAGCTACTATTGTATTATGCCCCTAATACCAGTGTGCCTGTGACAAACTAAACCTTGCTTTTTCAGCTAAGCTGCTTTGCCCTTAATAAATGATGCTATTCTTTGGGTACAGGATATAGAAATGCTGTGACATTCGTACATTGTAGAGGTTCATGGTAGAGGTTTAAATCCCATGTCACCCAGTTGTGATTGGATTTCTTCAAATATACTATACTCTGTTCTCAGCATGGCTGCATGGAACATCAGATTTACTATGTAGTAGGGTTGTCCCGATACCACTTTTTTAGGACTGAGTACGAGTACCGATACTTTTTTTTAAGTACTCGCCGATACCGAATACCGATACTTTTTTTTAAATGTGTCCCCAAATGCAGCCATGTCCCCCCACAAATGCAGCCATGTCCCCCCACAAATGCAGCCATGTCCCCCCCATATGCAGCCATGTCCCCCCACAGATGCAGCCATGTCCCCCCACAGATGCAGCCATGTCCCCCCCCCCATATCCAGCCATGTCCCCCATATGCAGCAATGTCTCCCCATATGCAGCCATGTCCCCCCATATCCAGCCATGTCTCCCCCCATATCCAGCCATGTCCCCCCCCCATATGCAGGCATGTCCCCCCCCCCCATATCCAGCCATGTCCCCCATATGCAGCAATGTCTCCCCATATGCAGCCATGTCTCCCCATATCCAGCCATGCCCCCCCCCCATGCAGCCATGTCTCCCCCCATATCCAGCCATGTCCCCCATATGCAGCAATGTCTCCCCATATGCAGCAATGTCTCCCCATATCCAGCAATGTCTCCCCATATGCAGCAATGTCTCCCCCATATCCAGCCATGTCCCCCATTTGCAGCAATGTCTCCCCATATGCAGCAATGTCTCCCCATATCCAGCCATGTCCCCCATATGCAGCAATGTCTCCCCATATGCAGCAATGTCTCCCCATATGCAGCAATGTCTCCCCATATGCAGCCATGTCTCCCTTACCTGCATCGCGCCGCATCCCCGCTGCCGCCGACTGGTTAATATGAGCGGGGAACATTACAGCTTTGAATAGCTGTAATGATTCGCGCCGCGCTGCGTATAGACACTCCCCCTTGCTCGGGATTGGACAGTTCACCCGAGCAGGGGGGAGTGTCTATACGCGGCGCGGCGGGAAAGACTACAGCTATTCAAATGAATGCTGTAATGTTCCCCGCTCGTATTATCCAAGCGGGGATGCGGCGGGATGCGTCGTAGCGGCGGGATGCGTCGGCGGCGTCGGCTGCGGCGGGGGGGGGGGAGTATTCTATTTCGGTATCGGGGGTATTTGCGGGAGTACGAGTACTCCCGCAAATACTCGGAATTGGTCCCGATACCGCTACTAGTATCGGTATCGGGACAACCCTACTATGTAGTCAGGGGCGGACTGACCCTTGAGTCACTCAGGCACTGCCCAAGGGCCCCATGCCACTAGGGGGCCCCATCAGGGATGCCAGGCTCAGTAAAACCAGGGACAGTATGTAAAAATCTATGTTTTTTTTACATCTGTCCCTGATATGTCCGAAACCGACATGCTTTTGATGTTAAAATCCCGCGATTTTAGCTGCCCCGCCTCTGCACTGCCTCCTGGCGTGGTGGCCATCTGTAAGCCCAGGGGCCCCATAATCTTCTATTGCCCGGGGCCCCATGAGTTGTCAGTCCGCCCCTGTATGTAGTACAGCTCTTTAGAAAAGGTTCTGTCCAGATCAAACCTTATTGTATTTTCGTATCATCATTGGCCATCTTAAAGGAAACTAACATTTCCTTTATTTCTCCTGATCATGTTTATTCAGGAGAATCGAACACACCATATGCCTTCTAGATTAAGTCATACTGCTGGAAACGGTCAGCTCCTCACTACTGAAACACTACCCCATTATTTGCGAAGAGACTGTTTATTTTCATGGAACTGCACTAGCTATTTGTTTGGCAAAGTTGTTTCTAACAAGGGGAAATACACACTACTTTTTCCATTATACTCTAGTGCCTTTCTTGCCAAATATGGGACATCCAACACAGTTGAAAGCATAGAGACTCAAATTTCTTGGTCTCATTAAGAATGCATCAGGCAGAAACTGGATTTCCTATTTTGGTATTTATGTGGGAGAATAGCGAGGAGCACGTTTGTAGAAGAATAAACAACGGTTGCTTGAAGATCCTCGTAGAACACTTTAACTAAAATGCTTTCTATGTAAAGATATAATAGTTAATTGCTTTACTGGCTTTTTGGTGGCTTTAGTGACATTTTCCACATACACAAGTTTACTCTGAAGTTTGTATGGAGGTTTTCAGTTTTGGAGGGGAGGCGGATCTGAATACAGACAGGATCTCAGTGAAAACACTGTAACCAACGCAGAACCAGTGAGATATTTATAGACATGTTGCACGTGTTTTGAATTAAAATGAATTCATTTTCCTTGTAATCACATTTCTGATCTCCCTGTCCGCATTCCATAAATCCCACAGCAAGGAGATTTTGGCCTGACTTTCCCAGGTTAAAACTTAAAAAAAAAAAAATCGTTTGTACAGAAAGTGACAAAAAAAGAATCATCTCAGACCTCTCGGATCCTTCAAAAGTATATGGGGTTGAAATGGATTTCTGAAAACGGGATTTGGTTCTGTGGCTATGCTTTACTCTTTTACTGACAGAGCTTATTGTGTTAAACTAAAAGGTTTTCTCTTCCGGGATAATTATAATGCAGAAGTAAGTGTAACCAGGTGTATTTTACCTGGAACACACAAAGTTTTGTTGTAAACCTGGTAGTTGTAAACCTCAAACGTGAAATATGAACATAGCATATCCCTCTATAGTGTGTAATTGTCTCATTCCAGAGTACTAAGGGGAAGATTTACTAAAACTGCAACAGAGAAAGTTTCCCGAATGGGGTTTTTAGGCAGCTCAATTAGACAAGTGAGATGCAATTTGAGTGAAAAAAGTATTTATTCACATGTATCAAAAAGGGAAAAAGGGGATAATAAATAGGATATGAGTTGCGGCAATACAAAAGACATAAAAAATCCATACGATATTATGCAGTACACAACAAATCATTTATACAGCTGAATACAATTATTGCATCTATAAACAATATCCTAACGCGTTTCGACCATAATGGTCTTCTTCAGAGGTTTAATTGGTTGTGACTGAAAGAGAATGTATAAAAGGTTACATAAAGTATTTCGCATATTGTGGTCCAATCACCTACCCCGCCCACAGCTCCATTTTTATAGAGGCATCTTCCATTTGGAAGGAGGGGTGGGGGGTGGAGGACAGG
Organism: Rana temporaria; assembly: GCF_905171775.1. Taxonomy (NCBI): domain Eukaryota; kingdom Metazoa; phylum Chordata; class Amphibia; order Anura; family Ranidae; genus Rana; species Rana temporaria. The sequence continues at coordinate 221,295,357 of NC_053489.1, forward strand.
AAACATAATACTATATCAATAAGGCAAGAAAGATTAATTGAAATCGATCATTACCGGTAATGAAGTAAGAAAGTAGTCTAGATGAGGCTTTGCTGTCACAAAACAGGGGGGTCCAGCCATTCTCCCACGGATCACTCCAAATCTCGGGGCTCCCACATGAGCGTCCACGCTAAATTGTGTGGTCCCATGTGACACAACAGGGGGTCACCAAAAAGGGGCCGAACCCAAACAGGGCGGGCTGGTGGGGGGGAGAGAAACAACATGGGAAGAAGGAAAGGCCTGCAATAGGATTTACTAAAACTGCAGCCCCCAGAATCTGGTGCAACTGTATACTGTAATGTAGCCAATCAGTTTCTAAATTCAGTTTGTTCCATTAAGCTTTGACAATAAATCCTGGAAGCTGATTGGTTTCTATGCAGAGCAGCGCCAGATTTTTCACGCGCCAGTTGTAGTAAATCTCCTCCTAAGTGTCATTTATGTCTGCTGCTTCGTTCCTCTGCTATCAGCATGAATCACTTCTGACAAGTTTCCTGATACCAAGGGAATAAAAAGTGACAGGGGAGAGAGCTCCAGCTGCTTGACAGCCTCAGCTCTGTTCCTGTGTGCTGTGTGAAGGGGGAGTGTCTCTTCCCTCCAATCAGCTCTGAGTCCTTCTCACTGAGCTCTGCAGAGTGTAACTTCAGCTCGCCGCCCCCTTTTTTCAGATGTAGAGAAGATAAGACTGCAGATAAAAAAAAAGTACAACTTATGCAGGGGGATTTATTTCATGTCCTTGTACCTCTTGAGTCCAGTCATTTCACTGGGTATATATAAGGGTTTACGACAACCACTCAAAGCTCAGTGTTTTTAATTTTTTTTAGATTATCAATAAAATCTGGTCCAAGCGGCTTCAGGATGACTCTACTGCTCATATGTAGGTGGCCTTTAAATTGAGTGATAATGTTTCTGGTGTCATGTTGTTGGAAGTTTTTTTTTGTTGTTTAAAAGTTTTATTTTTTTGGTAAAGCTAAATTTGGAATGTTCCTTTAAGCAAAGCTCAGTTTTTTTTTTAAATGTTATATTATCAATAAAATCTGGTCCAAGCGGCTTCAGGTGACTCTACTGCTCATATGTAGGTGGCCTTTAAATTGAGTGATAATGTTTCTGGTGTCATGTTATTAGTAGTTTTTTTGTTGTTTTATACGTTTTTTATTTTTTTGGTATACTTTGTAACCTGCACCTCATTGACAGATGTTCACGGACTGTCAATGTTAGCCCCTGCGTAGGAGTTATGTTTTGTACTACATTTGAAAATTGACAATATTTTTTTTTAATTTTTTTTATATTTATAATAAATATTAGCAATATGGGCCTAGAGTCATTTTTCAAATATAACTACCCCAGTGCACAGCATATGTATAAAGGATTATCCAGAGGTCTTATTATTGATCTCTGAAGACTCAGATTCCTGCATATATAACAAATTTTAGATGCAGCAGTCTAAAAAACAGTAACATAAAGTCAGAAACTGCACATAAATGATTTGTTACTTTTATATTATAATACATTACGTATAAGATGAACATCATCTTTGGCTTCTGATATTTATTAGTTTTGTAGGTCATTTTTTTTTCCCTATGTGTTTATCTATTTTAAACGCTAGCTCTTTTCTCATAGAGTCTTCCATAGAGCTGTTCTCAGTGAATGCACTATGAGCAGAACCAGTGTGATTTGTGACACAGACCGTGGAAAATGTTATTATTCTTTTTACTTTCAGTGTTGTTTGCCTTGTGTGAGATCATAGGCTTTAAAAGCAGAAAATCTTTATTTTTACATAAAAAAAAGAAAAAAGAAAAAGGATGACTTTTCACGAGTCCTAAAATAGCCTGTGGTAAGAAAACACATGTATAATAGAATGTGACGACGTTATATAAGTTATTAGTACTTGAAATAATAATAGTAATTTTTAAAGGAAACATGTGTTTGTCAATATTTCCTTCTGAAAATGTTAATTATCTGGCTGTTATGTTGACCCCACTTGAGTAAATACTTTAAAGGGGTTGTAAAGGTAAAAAAATGTTTCCCTAAATAGCTTCCTTTACCTTAGTGCAGTCCTCCTTCACTTACCTCATCCTTCCATTTTGCTTTTAAATGTCCTTATTTCTTCTGAGAAATCCTCACTTCCTGTTCTTCTGTCTGTAACTCCACACAGTAATGCAAGGCTTTCTCCCTGGTGTGGAGAAAGCCTCTTGAGGGGGGAGGGGGCAGGAGTGTCAGGACACTCTCTACTTTGCAGATAGAGAAAGGAGCTGTATGTTAGTGGGCGTCCTGACACTCCTGCTCGCCCCCTCCCCCCTCAAGAGGCTTTCTCCACACCAATTTTATTTTACCTTTACAACCCCTTTAAGTCACCGACCCAGAAAAAACAAGCAGATCAGAAAAGTTACACAAAAGCCTAAAGGCCTTGTATAGTGAAGAAAAAGGGTCAGTGTGATAGCCAGGCAAGCAGCATTTTTAAAGGGGATGTCACTCATGATAGCCACTTTGTTGCTTTCATTACAGAGTTCCTTTAATTTCATCTCAGCCAGACTATACTAGTGTAGAAGCCAGGAGGAGAAATGAGCTGGTTGGCATGATGATGACGATGATGTCAGTTTATGGAAATGTATATTGATCATACAGCTATATCCAAGGCTCCAATTATTTTACAACATTGTCTCACTTTAGCTTGACAGGATTGAAGTTGATGGTAGGAGTTGCGTACTTAGATAGAAGAAATGCCTAGTCACTGTGCCAGCCTGCGCCACTTCTCAGCCTACGCTAATGCCCTACCATTTTTATTTATTCGTACTCCAGGAAAATATATAAACGCCCTTTATTACAACTATGTAATGATTTAAAATGTAGAAAAGTAGATTTAAACCCAAGAACTAAAAATGCATAAGATGAGAACCTCATTTTCCGAAGCTATTTTCAATCTGCAGGTTTCATCAAAGAATACCTCGTCATCCCGCACTGCATGTCCTTATTCATACACTCACATGCACTCTTTGACAAACTCTTTGGCACTGCTAACATCTATTGCTCAGGCATGGCCTACTGTTGTCACTATTAAAAAGCGCACCCAGGGCAATGATGTGTAGCTGACAGTGAAGAAAATGCATATAGACAGGAAGTGACTGAAAGAGGCTGAATGAGATCAGCAGCTTTGGGATGCAAGCAAAAAATGGATAAAAAGGTGAAAACAATATAATGAGAAAACATTCACACACATTTTTCAGCTAGTTAAACGCTCAGTTCTGAAGCTCCAAAATGCCCAACAAGCAAAATCCCATTAATTTCAATGGCCCCTGTTCACATGTGAGCTTCCTGTCACCTAAAACAAAATGGCTGAAGCTCAAAAAAGTACATGAGCTACGTTCTGGCAGATTACAAGCATTTTTAGACTTCAACGGAAACGCCTGACTTGAGAAGAAAAACACTCGTAATACGCTGAAAAAACGATTGTAAATGCTCAAATATCAGCTCTCCACCCCAAATTTCCTCTCCCTCTCCTCCCCCTAGTACGTCCTATTGGCTAAACCAAAATGTCTGAAGCTGTAACACACTTCTGAAACATTTTAAAAAAGCAACAATTTTTTTTTAAAAGAACACCCAAAAACACCCGTAAATCAACACGCTTAGGTATAAACGGAGCAATATAAATGTCACCATTACCAAATTATTAAGACTGATTACTGATACCTTTTCCTAATTACTTGCCTATACCATTAACCAATATCTATCCTTTGTTCACAAATGTGCGGGGCTGGTTTGCAGCGTGATTTCAAGCCTCATCTTGTGCGACTTCGTTTAGCGGTCCAGGTGCGAATTGTTAAAGTGTATGACATTGAAAGTCGCACCTGAACTGGGCTGAAAATTGTACATCAGGGGTGCCCAACCAGTGGCCCAGGGGCCACATGTGCCCTGCGGAGCCCTCTGATGTGGCCCGCAACCTCCTGCTCTGGGATGGAATAAATTAGAATAGAATGCTGTTATTAAAGGTAAGTTTATTACTAAAATCACAGTGTCTGTTCTGCAGTGGTTACTGGGCTGCTTTCAAACTGATCCACAGGTACAGAGAAGTGCACCTGTGAGTTACCTGCACTGAGCCATAGACTTAGGCCCCGTACACACGTCCGAGAAACTCGACGGGCAAAACACATCGTGAGCCAAGTTTCCTCATTGACTAACGAGGAAATAGAGAACATGTTCTCTATTTGGCCCGACGAGATCCTCGTCGGTTTCCTCGGCCAAAAGTGTACACACGACCGGGTTTCTCGGCAGAATACGGCTCCGATCGAGTTTCTGGCTGAATTCTGCCGAGAAACTCGGTCGTGTGTACGGGGCCTCATATTACCTGCGAGTTTGGTGTGCTGAGAGTAGAGTGGTCTCTATAGAGCCGAGAGGGCTGCCATCCACCCGCTACGCTCATTGTGGCCCACAACTGGTTACCAAGTCGCTTAAGTGGCCCTTGCTCTTCAAAAGGTTGGGCACCCTTGTTGTACATGATGGCTACAATACTAGTAATCAGAAATGAAAAAAGAGGCCACCCCTCAAAGAAAACTGATAATGCTTACTTGTCCCGCCACTTGTCCCACCAATCTGTGCAATTTTGATAAGCAGGAGTTGCTGAAGAGTCTTCAGTATCTGACACACTTCCTGGCATGTTGGGTGCCTGGTTGCCCTTCATGATTCCATGAGTTGCCCCCAGAACCACGTAAGGAAACAATAATTACATCGAAGATGGTGGATGGAACCACAAGGCCTAGCTGGGGACCAGGCATTTGAGTCACTTTAAAACAATTATCTCCCCATCATTTTTATCTGACTCCACAATTGAGCTAGATGTATTTCTTTAGGAGTATGTGTGTTGTAGGCTTGACCTCCTCTTATCTTCCTAACACAGGTTTCATTAATCAAATGTTCACTTCAACTGTGGGCCGCCAAACCCTTTATCATTTAGAATGTACAATATTATCTATGAAAAGAGCAATCGACCTTATAAATAAAAAATATATACTTTTTGTTCTGAATTCTATCCATATAATATTTGGCTACCACTGGCAAAAGCAAGAACATGTAAGGATCATACAAGGGTAAATCTTGATATTACATTATTTTTGACTTTATAGTAAAATAAAAAAACACAAACATACATCGATATCCTTGTGTTTTTAATATTAATGTTGCATTTGGAATGATTCGGTTTTAAAAGTGTGACTGGCTCAAGCTTCATGCCTGCAAGTCATTTAATAGAGGTTTGATGCAGATCATATAAGGCTTTGTAGCATAGCACACGCTTCTCTAGACTGAGAACATCAGCATAATCCTTTGAGGTAGCCATTTTGGTCAGTGTATTATAAATATTCAATTACTTGCAGGTTTTTCTTTAATACAGAACACAAACAAGTGAAAGTGCCACAAGCTTATCTTTTGAAAGTATAATAGGCTTATGGTGGCTCCAAATTCTACCCTCGAGCCACAAATAGAAGACATAAAGCATAAAAAAAATATTTTTAGGTCTACTGCTTGATCTATTTAAATCTTTGTAGATGCAGTTTATAGCCCAGAATGACGCAGATTCACTGGTTTGTTTTCCTGAAATAAGGAATGCGCCGTGATCATATATCAGAGTGCATGGTGACGGCATGTTTTATAATCAACTCCACGCCATTGCCAGTGTTGCTGTTTTTAGCAGAAAAATGTTTCCTAGCATAACTGTGGTTTCAGTGAGGATTTGAAGGCTAATATGTCAGAAGCTTTGTACTTGACCATGACTTTGAAGCAGTCAGTGTTCTTGCTAAAGCTGTCTGTGTCCCCCATATCCTGTAAACCCAAAGAGTATGCCAAGGCAAAAAATAAGCAGTAATACATACACATTTCAACTTATTTTATCTCTCTATACCCGAAAAGTACAGAAAAAGACCTGATGATATGTCAAAAATTCGCTCAGCTCCTAAATCCTCTTTTGGGGCATAATTTTTATCGACTGAGTGGTGTCAGCCCTGCCCAGTTCCTTTTGCTAAACTTACACACTCTTTCATCTTCACAACATGAAATGAAAGCTAAATATTTTGTAGTTTAAAATGAGAACTAAGAAAGCTCTTTGAGAGAATACAGAATGTGAGCACTGGATATAGAAAATCACATTGTTAGAGCTTAGACACACTTTAAGGGAGAATCTACTTCCAATCTATTTTTTTTTATATTAGACACATTAATAGTACCATAAAAGTGGACCTATGATTAAGGGGAAATGAAAAACACATATCGTAATCGTATATACTTCTTATATTAGAGATCCTCTCCACGTGTACAATTATACTCATACTAACCAGAGAAGGGCTTTGGGAGATAGAATTTCAAATGGCAGATCAGAGGATGTGTGATGCAGAGATGTTTGTTACTTATATGCTGTACTCATCTATTTCTTTTCCTCCAATTTCTGATTGAGAGGTTATGTTACTGTCCCTTAAAGTCATATTAAAGTGGTTGTAAACCTAAAAAAAAAAATGCTCCTGTTCCTTTAAAACATGTACTATAGCATAGTGCTTGTGCTGTGTAATTTGTCCCATTGTATGATGTAAAATATCTGGTTTATACTGACAGTTCCTATGTCCCCCTGTGCAAGCTGACCACGATAATCATGGCTACTAATCCATGATACCGTGGTCAGTTTACATGACTCTGTCACCCCACTCTCTGCTGTGAGTCTCTCCCCCTCCCTCCTGGCATGTCAGCTCAGTGTGAGGGTCGATCTCCTCCCGCTGCTCTTCTTAGACAATAATTTATAAAAATCCCTGGCATCCCCTTCTTTTTAGGAACATTTAAAGCACCGTGTGTCTAATTTTTTAAAATATATTGCTAAATACCTTCTTACACAGCTTCGCTGTGAGGTCACGTGGTCTCCCTCTGTTGGCCGGCTGACGCCATAGGGGAATCTCAGCCCCTCCCACTGCTCTCCGGAGATCGGAGAAGGAAAGCAGAGGGGGATCATGTGACCGCACAGCGAAGCTTTGGAAAACGGAATTTAGGAATATAATCTACACAGAGTGCTTTATTCCTGAAACAGGGAGAATGCCAGTAATTTCGACATGTGCCTTAACAACCTCTTTAAACCCTCAGATTTGTAGGCTCTTTCAGCAGCTGATGTATGCAGCATCTGTATCTATTATTCCTTGTCTATTTCCCTGTTTAAACTGGTGCCATGGCCACTGTTTCAGGGGGGCTCTTTTCTTTTCCTATAGAGTCACTCTTGCATGCAGGGACTAGAGGTGTGTTTGCCTACACTGTGTATATCAATAGAAATACACAGCTCCGTAGCCTAGGATGGCAAGGCACTCCCCTGCTCCTCTCTCCTCTCCCCCTCACTTCTCCAAGCTAACAGACTTGAGACTGCACTGTCCACTATTTTCTTTTTCCTGTAAGATCCGTCATTTCAAGGAAGTAGCACTGAGATTGCAGGAGCCAGCGGCATTGAAATTGTAAATTGCAAGTGCTGGGTAAGAATCTGTACCTATAATTTACTTGGGATGTATTTTGTCCAACTCAGTTCAGAAAAATATACGGTCAATATGATGGCTCTATGTGTTTTCCAGAAGTTTTCCATCTTTGTGTGTTTTCTTACCTAAAATATACACAGATCCCTCAAGTCTCACTCCCTGAAATCTGAAGATTCTTAGCAAGCAGTTGATACTTGCAGTGCAGGTGCAGCCCTACACTGCAAGGGAGAGTTTTCAAATTTCCTTGAGTGGGGTATTAAAATACTCTTTTCTTTTCAGTAAGAGACTTGACTTGTGACAATATACTGTATTATTTTAGTATAACCTTAACCGTTTATGATTAAAAAGCAGTTCTTAAGTTCTAGTCAAGTGAATTTTCTTGGGCCAAAAATAAGTCATCAGTCTGTTGCAGTTAGGAGAAAGCATTTCTTCAGTCCCCTCTGCCTCAGTGATCGCTCAGGCTGTATGCTGTAACTTTGTAGCAGATCACAAACTGAGAGACTGCAGAAGGGGATTTATCTGTGTTAGACATTTGTGAACATAGCCATTAATTGCACAGGCACAAGGATTGTACTGTCTTTGAGTTAGAATATTAGTCCAGGAGGTAGCTGCTGAACCTGGATAGTGCCTGAACAAAGATGGCTCAGTCCTTAAAGCGGAGCTTCACCCAAAAGGGGAAGTTCCGCTTCAAAGCCTCGTACACACGACCGAGGAACTCGACGGGCGAAACACATCGTTTTCCTCATCAAGTTCCTTGTTTGGCTGTCGAGGAACTCGACAAGGCAAGTTTCTCCATTCCCGTCGAGGAAAAAGAAGACATGCTCTCTTTTTGGCTTGACGGGATCCTCGACAGTTTCCTCGTCGAAAAATGTACACACGACCGGTTTCCTCGGCAAAAAAAAAATCCCAGCAAGTGTGTACGAGGCCTAAGGCCTCCTCCCCTGCTCCTGTTTATGAAAAGGCACTTTTTGTGAGAAGGGGGTGGGTACCTGATTTTGACAGGTACCTACTCCCACTTCCACTCCTAGGCGATTGGAGCGGAAGTACCCTTCCCTCTCTGCAGTCTTCTGGGACACATCACAGGTTCCAGAAGACTGCAAGACCATTCACAATGCACGTCTCACGCAACGGGCACCCTGCTATGAAGCTGTTCCAGCCTGGTGCCCACAGTTAAGATATCAGCTCTAGGGAGAGAAAATGGGAGGTGAAAACGGCTGGGGTGAGTACATCGCTGGATCGTGGGACAGGTGAGTGGCTGCTTATTAAAAGTCAGCAGCTACAGCTTTTGTAGCTGCTAACTTTTATTTTTTACACAAGAGACTGGAGCTCCTCTTTAAGGAAAGGATGATGAAGGTAGTGTCAGTTACAAAAGTGGTACAACATGAAAACATATCTGATACTAGGTCCACTTTAACAAGCTAGATCAAGAATGCTGATAATGCAGAAATAATATAATATATGTATATCTGGAAACTCTTATCCCTAGAGAATTGTGTACCTACCAATTTCAAGGAACTGCATATGGCCATACCTGTCACTCCACTGGCAAAACTTGGCATTGGATATCCATTGGAAATTGCCACTGATGGCTCTACATTCTGTGTGGGCCTTGTATATTTTCATTAATGGAATCAAATAAATAATACCTAGAGTAACGTTGTAGGGTAAGTCTTTCAAAATATTAATAGAAGAGAAGGTAAGAGGTCAGATAAATAGCTGGAATATAATTGTCATTGCTATGACATAGACAGTCTTAAAAGTCATATTAATGACCTTGTCCAGGGTATGAAACGCAAAGCCTCCTTGACCTAAACTCTTGGGGAATTAGAACTGTCAATCACCATCATGTTTCACTAAGGGAAAAATACATGATGGTATTCATAAGGATGACAGTTGACAGGGTCTGTAGTAACTACTGACTTTTCTCTATTAGTCAGGAACAATTGACATACTGGCCTGTGGTTAAGAGAGAACAGGTGCAATATCTCCCTTACTGGGTGACATCTGCACAATGAAAATGCCTTCTTTGTCTCAAACTCCAATATAACTCATAATTGGGCTTGAATGTCTGCTTAAATCAATCAGCCGTTCCAACCCAGAACTTGCACTTCGCTGCTGGAGGACTGAATGCTTCACAGTAGATGACAAAGGAAAGCACATTTGCCTGTGGTATGCAATCTGATATTGTGTGCGTGATGTCAGCCTGTGACAGTTCAGTATGGCAAATGCCACCTTGGGTGCCAAGGGTCACTCAAGAACATCACTTTTCATTAGCTGTAATATTTAATTTGCGTTCATCTATTTAGCCAGAGCAAATTTTATTTTCTTTGTTTATATTACAAAGCAAAGTAAATGTAATTTACTGGCTTGATTTCTCACAGTAGCCGCATGGCTGCTTCAGACGCCTTACAATAGTAATGGCGGTTAATGGAATAAATTCTGCTTCTATCCAATTAATTAGAAATTGCCCCGCGATCACTGTTTGCTAATGGAAAGCAGATAGATATTTATGTTCACAAATGTGCCTTGTCACCTCTGATTTTAACTAATGCCATGCTTTCTTTTTGTTTCCCAGAGAACAGAGGACCTGTCTTTTGAAAAACAGGCGCAGATAATTATAACAGATATCGCTTATTGTACGAGCTATTTGTGCCTTATGTTTTTCTACTGGAGTGTGAGGCCTAATTGTGTTAGAGATCACAATATATTGTAATGGGTTGTAATGGAGAATAATGTTTAACAATACGAATCAATTAATTCACTTGTATTACATAATGCACATTGAGAGCCTTGCCTAATTGAGGACCATTATTGTGAAAGTTGTGCCAAAAGGGCAAAAGGACCAATAACCAGGGTTGCTTGTGTAGGTAAAGGTAGGGCTTTGTTATGTTATGTCATGTGTTGACTCGTGATCTGATGACTGGTGGGTTAAAAGAGCAGCAAAGGTGCAAAAAGCACAGATCCTCAGAATGAATGAAGCAGAGAGCTCCTTGCACTACAGGCCCTTATGTACAGTTTCCTCTTCAGCAAGGAAATCTGTTACCAGTACAGAAGTGACATCAGCAAATCTCATTCCAAATTTCACAACAGTGCTTTAGATAGCCTTAGATGTAGCCTTTTGCAGTGCATTGCTGTTATTCAGGAGGAATTCAAGATAAAAGATAAATCTTTTAGGGTGCTGCTTAGACACAATTTACCTTTCTAGATGTTCTCCAATAAATTTGTATTTTTTTACTTGAAGTCTGCTTTAAGGTTGGGTACACACCTATGCATTTTAAGTGCTTTTTGCATTTTGCACATTTGCGCTACAGTCTATTTAACATGATTTCCTGTGGAACACGGTCTGTAGTGCACATCTGCAAAATGCAAAAAGCACTAAAAATGCATAGGTGTAAATCCAGCCTAAGGGCTTGTTTACACCAGAATGCAGTGCGGGAAACCCGCGTTCCTTGCGTGTTTCCGGCATGGCGTTTAAACTGCACTGGGTGTACGATCTGCTGCTGGTGTCCATATATTCCGGAGCCTCTCCCATCCTCTGGAACTCACTACCCCAGTCTGTCCGGTTATCTCCTACTCTGTCCACTTTTAGGCGATCCCTGAAAACTCATCTCTTCAGGGAAGCCTGTCTTCAGCTAACAACCAAATCTACTTTCCTCATCAGTTCATCCCTCACAGTTACTACCTTTTGTTTCACCAGCCCCTCCCTATTAGACGGAAAGCTCACAGGAGCAGGGCCCTCCTACCCCTCTTGTAGTGAATTGTATTGTTGCTCGATTGTCTCCCTTTATATATTATAAAGCGTTCGTGCTATATAAATCCTATATAATAATAATATTCCTAACGACACCCTAGATGCAGATCACAAACACAGTGCATTTCTCTGCACCAGATCCCATGGTAATGCAGTATAATGCTATTTGGAGTGGTACATATTTATATGCAGTGCATGCACTTCTTTTTGTGTGATACAGTGCGATTTCAGCCCATTCAGAAGGCAAACCTTCCTACCTGCACCTCATATTTTTCACCTGTATACGATGTGCATTGATCATGTCGTTTAATGGTGTCATTTGTTGCCTTGTATGCACAGCCTATAGTACAGTAATCTTGACATTCTTTTGTCATATTTTGTTGTGGTTTGTGATCAAACACAAGGCATGCCACATGGCACTGCACACGCTAATGTACTACCTCTGTAGTCTGAAAACTGGTTTTCTCAGTCTAGAGCTGGTGTAGGCGAGGGATAAACAGTAATTAAATCTGACCCAGACACAAACAGGCAGAGCAAAAAACAGAGATCTCATCATGTTGAAAGAGATGTGTTTAATCACAGTAGCGCAATTGTGATGCAACGGCTGGACATGGATTGGACATTGTGGGGTTTATTTACTAAAACTGGAGAGTGCAAAAATTTGGTGCAACTGTGCATGGTAGCCAATCAACTTCTAGCTTCAGCATGCTCAATTAAGCATTGACAATAAAATCTGGAAGTTGATTGGTTTCTATGCAGAGCTGCACCAGATTTTGCACTTTTCAGTTTTAGTAAATCTACAGCTGTGTGACACGAAAGAAGAAGTTGCCTGTTAGCAAATAGGGAGATGTTAGGTGAATGATAACATAGACAATAGGGGAATCGATCAGCCATGACACTACATGGTGCAGCCACAACATGTAAGCCTATCATTACAAGGTAAGACAAACAAACAACACAGGGAATAGAAATATACTAATACCTACAGTAGTTAAAACAATAAAAACTTTTGAAAATGTACAATGCTTTTAAACTTTCTGATCATCATATACTTTATGTACAACAGGTAGACAGAGGTACATGCATCACTAGTCCTATACCTCACAATACCCTGAAACTCAGGATAGTCCAGTATGCAAATTTAGATTAGCTTTTATGTCAGTACTTCGGATGCCCACCCCTTTCCACTATCTCTATTGGTCACTTTGTTTGCTCATCATGATTATGGGCTGATGATTGAAAGTAGAAAGGGGAAAATTCAAGCTGTTAAACACAGAAGCTGGTCTAAAATTGCTTAAGTGCCCTTACAGTATATTATATGTTTTGTTGACCATTTAAGTTGCACTGACACCGCCTGTAGTGCAGGCACATGGCCCACTTTAATGCAAAATCTTCTTCTGCCAAGCAAAGAAAAAAATGTAAGCAGTGCAGAGTTTTCCTGACTATTGGAAATATAGATTTTTTTTTTTTACCCTTCAGGCAAATCTCAGTGATTGATCCATTTTTTCCATATAAAAGAAACCAGCCTTTTAACTGTGTGTTAGCCAGGATGGAAATGGCACCTGCCTCAGATTATTATGTCATAACATGTTCATCCATTTTTCTGTCAGGTCTGTTATCTCTGTTCTCATTTAATGCGAGATAGCTTCATCTACATGTACTGTAAGTTGATCAAAGAGTTGCCAATCCTTTTTACAAATGCCCTCTGCCTTCTTCACATCCTGCTTGATCAATTCTCTGCTTGAGCGCTTTTTTTACTGAATGAATCATCGATAAACATTGCAGCTTGTTGATTTTCGTTTCATCATCATTATCACTCCTTCCTTAACTTACTGCCTGATTTATTTTAAGGGTGGCTTAGATCTTCCACACATATCTTGCACTCTGCAAGCAGTGCCGGTCCTGACCTCCCTGGGGCCCTAAGCAAAATTCTGCTAAGTGGCCCTCTACCTGAACCGTGATGCTGTGAGCTATGTAAACCATTAGCCGTGTGCCCAGTGCACACCATGCAGCCTTGTGCCCAGTGCACACCATGCAGCCTTGTGCCCACCAAATGCAGCCTTGTGCCCAGTGCACACCATGCAGCCTTGTGCCCACCATGCATTCTTGTGCCCAGTGCCCACCAAATGCAGTCTTGTGCCCATCATGATGCAGCCTTGTGCCCACCAATGCAGCCTTGTGCCCAGTGCACACCAAATTCAGCCTTGTGCCCACCATTCAGCCTAACTGTGCAGGAAAAGAAAGGAGAGGAACAGGAGAGCCGCCCAGATGATCAGAGTGCAGCTCAGGGAATGCAGCAATAACAGCTTTCATTTCAATTGCTGTATTCCCGCTGTTCAATGTCATATACAGCACCGCCCCCTGGCCGGGGAACTTTGATTGACAGATCACCCGCCATCAGGATTGGACGGGTGATCTGTCTATCAAAGTCCTGGGACCAGGAGGAGGGGCTGTATCTGACAGCGAGCGGCGGGGAATACAGCAATTGAAATGAAAACTGTTATTGCTGTGTTCCATGCCTGCGCTGCGCTCTAAACATCGAGGCGTTTCTCTCTCTCTCTTCCCCTCCACGATCGCTGGGAGAAAGACTCCCATTCCACTGGCGCCGCCCCTGCACCCACGAGGGGGAGGCGGGAGCCTCGAGTATTTTGCGGGGCCCTACGCAGCTTGCGCAGTGAGCGTATAGGGCGGATCGGCTCTGTCTGCAGGTGCAGTTGCTCCATAGCTTAGTAAGTGAGAGGAAGCTCTGCTGATTTCTATTATCCAATCATGAGCAAGCACCAATGCTTTTTTTGTATTGTCCTTGCATGAGATTGGGTATTCCTTGCAAAGTGAAGCTTTACCTCATTTATCCAGTGAGTTGCCTAGAGTTCTGCTGTCGTAGGTCTCTGGAAATGTATTGCACAGTATGCATGCGTGTGAACTAATTAGAGATGTTAGATGCCTGAGCCCAGAAGACAGCAGCAAAGGGCACTAAGGTTTGAGCAAGAAGCATTTTTAGGGGTCTCCAAACTATCTAAACAAAGAGCTAGTTTATAGTCATTCAGATTTTAAGGAGGTCAGACTGTGGCCAGTGGGAGAAGAAAATACCCCAGCGTCAGTGGGAATAAAATGTGTATCAGACTTGGTGGTAAATTGGAGAAAAAAATGCATAGAGCCTGTTGTCACTAAAAGGAATATTGCCCCATCATTGGAGTCAGTGTGAGGAATAGTATCCATCATTGAAGTCAGTGAGAAGAATGATGCCCCTTCATTGATATCAGTGCAAGAAATAGTGCCCTATTATTGATGTCAATGGGAGGAACAGAGCCTTGTTATTTGTGTCAATGGAAAAAATATTGTGCCATCTTTGATGTCAATAGGAAGAACAGTGCCCCATCAAGGCTGCCAGTGGGAGGAATCATTGTTGGTGTCGGGGGGGAGAATAGTGACCCAAGCTTCTCCTCATTTCAGATTTTTCTCCTCAGATCTACAGCAACTGCACTTGCACTGCACTTGTAGTACAGAGTGGATTTCCCGTTAGTAAATCAACCCCAATGTGTTTGCGTTTAAGAATTCAGCTTGCTGCAACATTTGCACATTACATTTTAACGCTTTAAGTTGTGAAAAAAATGCATTATGTGCTTTGAGGAAGATGCATAAAAAAGCAAGTGTGTGTTTTTTAAATGCAATAGTGTGAACGGGCTCTAAGGAAATAGTGCTTTTTAGGGAAGGCTTTAGTTACACCTCTCGGTGACCTTGCTGGCAGCACAATCGCCAGTGTAAGGTGGTCCTAAAGCTGGCCATACCCAAGTAGAATTTTAAAAAATCAGCACCTTTGTTTGATTTTTTAATAGTTCATTGGATCAAAACAATGATCATTTTCAACCATAGTGAGGAGAAAAATAGAAGAAATATTTTTCTTTAGTGAATGAAATTCTAACGGAGATTGTGTTTTTTTGTTTGCATAAGAAATTGCATATAGTAATGTGCATTTTTACCCTGAGAAAGAACACTGAATTTGAAAGATTAGCATTTTTTCATCCAAAATTTGTTGAATCCATAACGGCACCATTGAACAGTTTGATGAATGTTTTTTTCTGAATTTATGTATGAACACTCCAATGGAATTCTACGGGTGTATGGCCAGCCTAGGAGCTGTTTCTGCACAGCCTTGGACAATTGGATTATGGACACCACTTTCAGCATAAGGAAACCAGTGGAGTTTTATTTCCGCTGTTTTGCTGGAACTCCTCTAACAATAGGAGAATGGTATTGTGGCAGAACAGATGTTTTACAAAACGAATATAAATAAGAGGCTAAGTGTTTAGCCCCCTCCAAATTTTCTAGTAAAGGGGGTGGCATTATTTTAGTAATTGTATTAAGAAACAATCCGGTCCAGGCGCCGTGCAAGAGTAACAAATGAATCAAAGCTGTGTGATTTTTCTGCATGCCACACAAGAAGGCATGTTGGTGTTTTGGAATCAATTGCTTTGTTTATTCCTTTTGTTATTCACTACCCTGAATGAAGCATTCCTTCCTATTATAGACAACGCTATGGACATATTTAGAAAGCAAACATTCACTGCAGATACCACTTCCAGGTTTTGAATGACAATGAACGATTCACCACCAGTGAATGTAAATTAGGGGTCATTCACATCAGCAGCCACATTATACACTGTGCTGAAGCATCATAAGGTAATGTTTATTAAAATGTCACAAAGTGGTGTGAACTGAACTTATAGGACTCTGAGAAAATTGCCTTGTGTGTAGTTTATTTATTTATTAGAGGCACTTATATAGCGCCGTCACATTATGCAGCCCTTTAAATATATATTGTACATTCACACCAGTCCCTACCCTCAAGGAGCACAATCTAGAGGCCCTAACTCGCATTCATACATAGTTGGCAAAGGCTACCTAGCACACATGGTGTGCATGAGCCCTTATTAATGTGCTCTACACTGCTGAGAACAACCACTGAAGCCTCGTACACACGACCGAGAAACTCGACGGGCGAAACACATAGTTTTGCTCGTCAAGTTCCTTGTTAGGCTGTCGAGGATCTCGGCGAGCCAAATTTCTCCATTCCCGTCGAGGAAAAAGAAGACATGCTCTCTTTTTGGCTCGACGAGATCCTCGACAGTTTCCTCGTCGAAAAGTGTACACACGACCGGTTTCCTCGGCAAAAAAAAAATACCAGCAAGTTTCTTGCTGTTTTTTGCAGAGAAACTCGTTCGTGTGTACGAGGCCTGAGATGTCTTTTTCTTTACAATAAACTGCAATAAGTAAATCAACAGCTAAAGTGGAAGAAAAGCCTAAGTCTAAGCCCCTCCTACCTATCCTGTCTAACCTATATTAATAAGATATGTGTACTTGCCTATTTTAAATCTGCTCTGGTCTGGTCATATGATCCCACAGCTCCGGCTCCCCTGTGTCAGTGAGCGGCTGCTGCATTGGAGAGGAGGGATCACTGACAACAGCTGGGCCAAAGGAGCCAATTGGTGACGTCACTGCTCCTGGAATTTGCAGCGCTCCCGGAGCCAGAGCTGCAGGACCACATGACCATGAATATCTAGGCTTTCACTTTAATAGTAGACAATAGGTGGAAAATACAAGTACTCGTACATTCACTTTCATAGACACTGGTGCAGTGATAGCTTCCTTGAAGCTGCTGTTAAATAACTTTATCACACTCAATATGATGATTCAGTCACTCAGGGGTCTATGCATGCATGGGGAGGGTTTTGGTACTCATACTAATGAACCAGCCCTGCAGTTTTACCATTTGGCAGAAAAGCTGAAGAAAAAGAAAATTGGTCGCACACCATGGAAGGAAGAACTTCTGTAGGATAGTTACTTTATTGTCAAGGTACAGGAACATTGGTAGACCGGTTTTTACACTTGTGATGGTTTACAACCGTTGTAACCGTTGTGAACAAACACGAGTTATCTGTGTGAAACCTGTCTACCAATGTTCCTGTAACGTCCTTTGGCACCTTGACAATAAAGTAATTATTCTACAGAAGTGCTTCCTTCCATGGTATGCGACCAATTTGTTTTTCTTTAATTACTATTGATGGTGGTGAGTAGGGGCCAGCACCCATGAGGAAATCTTTATCCACAGTCTGAGCAGTGTTACACTCTTTCTGGACTTTGTCAGAAAACCTGGACTGAGTATTCTAAGCTAGTATAAGCTTATCTGGGTTCATTTTTCTCAGCTGGCTCCATTTTAAAGTGTTACTAAACCCAGGACACTGCATTCACTCTATCTGGTCTCCCACAGTACACAGAACATGGACACGTACTCTTTTAGTAAATATAAACTGCTAAATATGTTCTTTCATCAGCAGAATGTAGCAGTCTTGTGACTTCTATCAGTAGAAGGAGTTTTCATACTGCACTGGCAGTCCAATCAGGATGCAGGACCCCTGACCCACTGTCTGGACTGTGCTGATCACATGCCCTCCCCCCAAAAAAAAAAACACTCTCTAGCAATACTCACCAAACTGAGCATGTGCAGACTGACTCCACTAACTCTGTCTTATCCGGATATGTTTTGGGGGCAATGCAAGAAGCAGAAGATCCGTGCAAAGAGGATCAAACATCCTTTTTACACAATGCAGAGGATTAACCCCTTAGGTTCCACAGTGAGTTTACCAGTCATGCTTTGCTGCAAATACAGACTGATTTTACTGTTGTGAGTTTAGTAACACTTTAACACTAAGCAAAATGAGATCTTGACTATGAACATTCTGCACACAAAACAGTGTTTAGTAAAACATTCCATATTTTGTTCTAAACCACCGGCATCCCAATGCAAGCCAGGTTGCTTTGCCAATTGTGACTTATGCGGATAAACAGGCTTAACTAAGCAATGACAGGCTATTCTGTCCGCTAGCACTTAGTAAATACCCCTGGTTATAGTTGGCATTTTTAAGTTAATTTGATGTTCATTTACTTACAGAGTCATTGATGAGTGCTTAATCCTTGACAATCTCAGTCCTCCAACTCAGGTTTGCAAATCTTTATTAATTTGCTACATTGGTATTTACCGATGATAAGCATTATTGCACCACACACTAGTACACATGAGCACAATGTGGACTCCTTTGCTATACAGTATATCCCACAGCTAGTTCCTATAATCCATTTGTCTTTATTTAAATTATTGGTCACTGAATGTTCCATACAGGTCTCAATGACAGACAATTGTGGTTTCACTCTATTCTTTTTGTGTTTTTATTAACAGATAGGACAAAAAAAAAAATTATATTTTACTCTGAATGGAAATGCAATGCTTATGTGTAACTCTAACGTAAACTGCCCATTGGCAGCAGCTGGAATATGTTTTTAGGCATTAACAGAATGGCCATGTTATTTCATGAAGTTCAACTTGTTTTTGAAACAAAAAAAAAACCTGAAACAAAAAGAAATCCATACTCACAACATGTTGCTAGTGAAAAAAAAGGTAGAACGCACAGGTTTTAAACATGATGGATCATTTGATATTGAATGAATATTTATGTGCCTGGTTCTTTTATCATTAACATGGTGAAACACAGTGGGGGATGGAGCCAATACTATGTAGATTAGCTTTTGCTCCTCTGTTACATTACTTGGAGAGTGATATATTTGTCTGGAGGTTCTCTTTCTCATGAATGAAAATCTATTAGCTCTTGATTTATTTTATATATACGTTTACTAAGGTTACACAATACCTTTAAACATGTGTTTTAGGTTTTGGTGACCTTAAAGATGACATACAGTGCAATTTTAAAATATTCTTTTGTGTCCTGCCTTTAACAGGTATTATCATTAAAAATGAGTACGTTCTAATATTTCAGGTCTAATTTCCACATATGTTTTAGTCTGTAAGCAGTAATATTGTGTTTCTATTGGAAGATAAAATACTAGCAAAACAGCTGTGCTTAGAAACCAATCAGCTTCCAGGTTTTAATTGAACAAGCTGAAGTTAGAAGCTGATTGGTTAATATGAACAGCTGCACCAGATTCAGTGTGCACCAGTTTTAGTTAATCTCCCCCAATGTATTAAGCTTAATATAATATATTACTGTAGCCCCTGGAGTTTAGACAGGGTTGCTCCTCACAAATTTACTTGCCAGGAGTAGTTATCCTGGTTGATTAAGAGAGATCTATTGATTTCTCCCTAAGTTTGGCCTTGTTGCACTTTTCTCTTCTACCACTAGGTGACCGGGTACTTGGTGGTACTAGATATGAGAAGGGCAATGCAAGGTCAGGTTATGGGTATATGGGGTGTCTCAGCAAATGGGCAATGGGCAGGGTTTTTTTTTTAATCCCTTGGCCTGCTAGGAGAGCCTTTATATTCAGATGGAGCACAGGATCATTGATCAAACTGATTGGAAATGATTAGTTGGTCATGTGTTATGTGTTGACGACTCAGGATATGTTCAGGACTCAGTGTAGTGAGGTCACTTTTAAGTGTTTTTACATACAGCCTTCAGCATTACAAATAAATCCTTACGTCAAATTACATCTGGATGTCAGATAGGCAAGACAAAAGTTCAATTGGTCTAGTGATGCAGGGAGTTTATGTCCGAATCTGCTCAATTTGGCTGTCAATACATACTGTATATATGAATGTGATAAAGGTATGATATTTTAGCATTGGTATTTTAGAGGCTTGGTCAGATGGAGTAGGGTCAGCATTGTTATAAATTGACATAGCCATCAAACATGCACATAATTATTAAATGAAGCCCTTCGGCTAGACATGTGCATTTAGGAAATATGGTTTGATGTTTATGGTTCTTGAAGTATTTGGATGGTACTCTAAAGCCTCGTACACACGGCCGAGGAACTCGACGTGCCAAACACATCGAGTTCCTCGGCCAGTTCAGCACTGAAGCCGCCGAGGAGCTCGGCGGGACGAGTTCTCCCATAGAACAACGAGGAAATAGAGAACATGTTCTCTATTTCCTCGCCGAGCTCCTCGTCGGCTTCCTCGGCCGAAAGTGTACACACGGCCAGTTTCCTCGGCAGAATTCAGCCAGAAACTCGGTCGGAAGCTGAATTCTGCCGAGGAAACTGGTCGTGTGTACGAGGCCTAAGAGTTCATGGATCAATAAAACAGTATTGGGTGCAGTGTCTCCATCTGTATGTCACCAGAATTATTACATTTGCTGATGTCATGTCTGCAAATATAGGAGCTTTTATGCAGCATTAGGTAGAAAAAAGAGAATACAAGAGTTTAATCATTGGCAAATAGCTATGGCTAAATTTATTTAGGATGTGATCTACTTAAAGCGAACCTTTACCGTGCCAAGACTTTTCAGACTAAAATATTTATATATTCTGAACTAGCAAACAATGCACTTTATAAAAACAATCCATCATTCACCTATATAGCTATACGAATTGTGGAGAAACTCACTTTCAAATTCACAGTAAAAGCACTGGGGTGTCAGCTACAGTAAATCCCTACAATTATTACAATGTTTTTACAATTTTGTATTATTCATTTTATTAAAATTGTTTTAGGGTGCATAACATACAATTTCATCTCCAAATACAGAAAGGTTTCTTCACAGTAAGAGCTGTGAAAATGTGGAATAGAGTCCCTCCAGAGGTGGTTCCGTCCAGCTCAGCAGATTGCATTAAAAAAAGACTTGGATTCTTTCCTAAATGTACATAATATAATTGGATACTAACATTTATAGGATAAGTTGATCCAGGGAATATCAAATCGGGGCATCAGGAAGGAATATTTTCCCCTGCTGGAGCAAATTGCTTTGCTGTTTTTTTTTGCCTTCCTCTGGATCAACTGTGGGTATAGCATTGTGTATATGGGATTGTATGTTTTATTTCCCCTTTTATAGGTTGAAACAAATGTAGACTAGAACTAGACTTGTGTATTTTTCAACCTGACTAACTGTGTAACATAGGCCTGGACCTTAGGTGTGTTTAAGTATATGTAAAAACCAATCATTAAATATCTTGTATACGCTTTAGAATGGTGGTATCTTTGCAAAATTCATTTTCAAAATCGGCAGCTATCATTATAAATAAATCAACATAATATTTGGTAGTCTTTCCATTAAAAGCCTTGTTTAGGCACTTCCTGTTTTGACAACTCTGTTCCTGTCTACCAACTGTGCTCCTGTGTTGTCACCCTTTTACATGGTCTTTTGATGGACACTATAAATATTTATTTCAACATATCTTAGGCAGGCATGATCTGCTACTATCACCATTAGGAAATCTGCTGTGATAAATGCAATGCAACAGAGGCTGCAGGAGGACAACATCACTGATATGCACCAATACATGGAAAAAATATGAACAAAATATTTTATTACTAGAAAAAAAATATATATATATTATTTTACATACTAGGCTTTAGCTTTGTCTCATTTTTTTTGTGAATTCAACGGCCCCCTATATAAATACATATCCTACTTCCCATTAGCATGGAGTCTTCCTTTAAGGCCAATCATTTGATACCAACCCAACTGTTTTATTTCTTATTGTCCACCTATCCTGAGTATTTGAACAAACGTTTGTTTGTAAAAAAATATATATATTTAATAACCCTGCAGTGCTAGGACAATACATTTACCATGTAATACCAAACCTCCATGCTTGTATAGTAGCTGAGACAGCATCCATACACATGAAATATATATTAGGATGCCATACAATAGACAAATCGCCTTGTCTCCTGGTGCTATTCATTAAAAGTAAGCATTGGTTGACTCCACACCAGTTATCCAGTCTATTAGTCAGGGATTACCTGTCTGACTTGTAGTGGAGCGGACACAGTGACACTGAATGGCAGACTGGTGCTTCAGGGTTCCCTTAGGGCTGGGAATGATAACCACATTTACCTAGCTTGCCATTGTTTTCCTATTTCTCTATCCATCAGTGTATTACTGGATAATATTACGTTTCATTTGAAATAAAAGCTGCAAAATCGGTAGCGGCTTGATTAACATTGATTGTCGAGTGAAGACTCATACGAACAAATAAACCATTATCCAAGGGGATCATAGCAGTTATAGTTTTTGTTCATTTTATTGATCTGTTCTACTTTTTTTCCATTGCGCTATATAGTGAATAAATATGAGATCAGAAAGCGCTTGCTGGCAGACAGACACTGAAATGAATACATCATTTAAGCATGGCAGAAAATGAGCACAATACCTTCACTGCGGCAGCATAGAAGATAAGAAATAAATCCTAAAGGACAGGGTAATTAAAGACAGAGAGACTTTTATGATGTCACTCTGTACAATTCAATGAAAGGGCGATAGTGTCAAATAAATTTGTACTTTGATAGGAGATCTATATAGACGTCATTGAGATTCTTGATAAGATTAAACTCAATAACTGCAGTAAGTATAAACTAAACATATCACATATATTGGGGAGCTTATCTGTGCAAAACGTGAGTGGCATACGTCTGGAGAACTGATATTGTCATAGACTGTGACATTATGATTAAATACTTTGGGGGAGATTTACAAAAAAATATACACACAGAAACTGGTACAGCTGTGCATATAAACCAATCGGCTTCCAGGTTTTATTATCAAAGCTTAATTGAACAAGCTGAAGTTAAAATGCTGATTGTCTACTATGGACAACTGCACCAGATTCTGTGTGGACCAGTTTTAGTAAATCTCCTCTTTTGTAATACACAACAACAGTATAAATGATTGCAATAAATGTGATTTGGAGGGGAACGGGGGGAAAGCAGTGTTGCCCAAACCTTAGCCTTCCTGAAAGAGTTGCAAACTGTGCCATTTACCTAGTAAGTCACTGCCCAGTCACTCTTTGTGGAGCACAGAGAAGCAGACACTTCTGATGATACTTTTAATCCCTTTAATCAGGAAAAATTATGCTACCTGCTGATTGATGAGCTATAGAGCTGACCCAGCAGGGGGGGGTGTCAGACCTCTGCAGGGAGACCGCTGGTCCACACAGAGTAGGGATTCTCATATGCAGCATGCAGGAGAATGGTCTTTTTCCACCAAAGAAAACTAATTCTAAGACTTTAAACACCTTTGCTTTGATACAACTTGAATGTATGTGTCTGATTTAAACTGAAAAGTTCAGTTAGCCTTTAAATTACTTTTCTCAATTTCACCCCAAACCCATTGGGGTTGATTTACTAAAACCGGAGTGCAAAATCTGGTGCATTTTTTTTTGATCAAAGCTTCATTGAACAAGCTGAAGTTAGAACCTGTTTGGCTACCATGCACAGCCGCACCAGATTTTGCACTCTGCATTTTTTTTAACCATATTATTATAACCATAACATCCACATTTCTGCCTTTATAAAGGAATTAAAGTGACCCTAAAATCTGGTTTAAAAAATTATATTAAAGTATGTATTCTTTACTAAAAAAGAAATACCTTTTGGTTGCTCTCAGCCTCCTCCAAATCCCCAAATTCTTTTCGTTTTGCTGCTGTGATCTAACTGCCAACTTAGAGGGGGGCTAAGCTTCTTATGCATGGTCCCATTGTAAGTAGGAGCATAGCCACCGTCTTTTTCTCACTCCTGAGATGGACTGTATTGTTTATTTCTATTTTTGCCTCCACAATTTCACCATGTTTTGCTACATGAACCAACCACAATTCAGAGAATTTCAACTGAGGTTCGCTCAGGGAGGTATCTTTTTACTCCCCTTCACAGGTTTTGATGCGTTATAACACCTTTTTACTGCATATGTATTGCCCAAGCATAATTTCATGTGTTTATAGACTGATAAGAGAAACAGTAGTGAAAACTAGTAAAAGCAGGTTTAATCTACTGAAATAAAATGCCACATTTCACCAGCTGCTTTCTAAAAAGCCTCCAAAGATTATATGTTGTACATAAACATGCCAAATATATATTATATGTATTGTATATTACAGAAATGTCATTGAGATAAATGGTCTCTATTGCTTGTAATTGTTTCATCATCATAGTGCAATTTTGTATTACTGTAGCTCTGAGTGCTTAAAATTTGATGTTTCTCTTTTCTTTAGGCATACTTCAGACAGGGTGTTGCCCTTCAGTATCTTGGTCGCCATGCAGATGCCCTGGCTGCGTTTGCATCCGGATTGGCTCAGGATCCCAAGAGTTTACAGCTGCTGCTAGGCATGGTGGAAGCAGCAATGAAATCCCCTATGAGAGGTGAGTGACATTCATTACACTCTATACATATTCAGAATCTGTTGTCTCCTGTATAAGGACAGAATTCTCTGGATCTTGGGCTAAGCCCTTGTCACTTATCTTCCCCCAGTCTAACAAGACTTTATCAGTAGCCAATAAAGGTGCACTCCTTCCATAGAGGATACATGGTGGTCTAGTTTAGCCTTAGGCTGCACTCACACCTGAGCAGAGCGACTTTTAGGTGTTTTTATTTGAGTTTTTCAGCATTTTTACAAGTGTTTTAGAAGCGAATTACAAGCATTTACAACTTCAGGCATTTTTATTTAGCCAATAGAAAGCACCAGAGGCAGGAGAGGTGGAAGAGATTAGGGCTAGCGAGCTGCTGTTTGAGCAGAAAACGTGCAACAAAACGCTTGTAAAAATGCAAATTTCGGCCATTTTCAGGGGTTCCTATTGAAGTCCAATCTGACAAAATGTACTTTTTTGCACGACGGGCATTTTGCTTCAGGTGACAGAATGCTCAGATGTGAACAGGGGCCATTGAAATGAATGGGATTTAGCTTGTTGAGCATTTTAGAGCTACAAACTTCAAGCAGAAAATCACTCAGATGTGAACAGGGCCTAAGTCAAAGAAGTCTTCAATTGAGTTACCAGCTACACAATGATACATAGAGAAAGGCTTGCTGCCTCAGAAGTGCAATAGCAAGCACCTTGTGCTGTCTGCTCTTGGACAAGTTTTTTTTTATTTTTGGTGCGTTGGAAGCCCTTTTAAAACTCAAGAAATACTGCATATTAACAAAGGTGCAGTAATGAATAAAAGAGGTATGAAGATGGCCTAAAATAGCTGACAGTTTTACCTTAAAAAGACAAGCTCACTTGTTTGCCTCCCCCCCTCCTCTGCCACATTTGGCACCTTTCAGGGGGGGGGGGGTTGAGGGGTTTAACAGGTACCCGCTCCCACTTCCATATCACCACCGTCTCCTCCTTCCCTCGATGCTTGGCCATTCACAAAGTGCAGTGCTCCACGTATGCACACCAGGGAACCATTTGTGGAGCCACAAGGCTTCACTGCTGGTTTCCCTTAGCTGAGATAGTGGCTGCATCACCCGAGAGCCAGTTGAAGAATTAGGTTAGGTGAAGACACCTCTGGATTCGTGGACAGGTAAGTGTCTTAATATTAACTGTCAGCAGCTACAGTATTTGTACCTGCAGACTTTTATCCAGAATCCTGGAGCTCTGCTTTAGGGCCTACTTCACATAGACATTTGGTATAAGAGATTATGAAACGCCTCATTCCTTTATCAATTAATGACATACATTTTATGATGCATCAACAAGTGTTTTTGATGCCCGTCAGCAATTAGTTATTTAAACCACTGCCTCCAGAATCCTAGCAAATGTACATTAGAAGCTTCTCAAACTTCCCAAATGATGAATTGATATTGAAAGCTTTTCTCAAACACAAATGTATGCTGAAATTCCCTTACATTCACAAGATTATGCAAAGCATTTTTCAAGTGTTTTAAATGTTTCCCAAAGGCTTACCAAATGCCTGCTATTAATGCCTATGTGAACAGGCCCTGAGGGATGACTGGCAAAATGCCCACCAGAAAATAGAAGGAGGAACATGTTCTTCTTTAAAACGAAAATAAGACCTAATACAGTTTAGTAGAATTACAATTTTCCCATGTACGTGTTGTAGTAATAGAAACCTTTGCCAGCACATCTTTTCAGTGCAAATACAATTTAAAAATACATGACCAGCTTAAGACTAAACACAGTTTATGGTTAATTTAAAAAACCTTGCTTATGTTGTCAGTTTAATACAAAGTCAGTATCAACGAATTGAATAGACCTTAGAGTAGGCTCCGGACACTTTGGGATTGATTTACTAAAGGCAAATAGGCTGCTTACTTTGCAGGGCCAGTTTCCACAGAGCTTAGTGAATGTGGTGAAAATTCACTTTGCAAAGAATATGCAATCATGTACAGGGAACCCAAATAAAACTGATTTTTTGCTTGCATGTAATTGAATGATGGAAGCCAGCAGAGCATTACTCCATTCACTATGCTTGGGGCAAATTCCCTTGCAAAGTGAACAGCCTATTTACGTTTTGTAAGTGAACCCCTTTGTCTCTGGAGGACCTCTGTTGTTGAGATTCTGTATCATCCCTCTAGTTTCCCAGCAACAAACATTTAATACATTTTCAGTTAAAGCTACCAATAATTCTGCAGCTTAGAGTAGTCAGGACAAAGAGAGATGACTTCCGGTTTTGTAAGCTGTTGCACTTTGCTTATTTCTCCAAACCTTTAAAAAAAAGTCAAAGTTTCGTATATACAAAACAAAGGCAGATAAAGAAAACTGCCAAAAGGACCATAATTATAATTGACCTATATCAAAGAGATGTCTCAAAGGGGTGTCTGTAGACAACAATGTGAAGAAATACAAAAAGCCTTTATTAATTTCAAAAATTGGGCACTAAAAATACAATACCAAAACCACCTTCCATCACCTTAAAAAGACAACATTGTCTAAAAAACAAAACGTGGGTCTAGACGCCAAACTCACATTCATACAGTCTATACCAAATAAGTCATATCATGTATGTAATGGAATCAAATTGAGGGACTGTATGATTCCTCCTAGAAATATCCCAGGAGTGGTATTACAGGCAAGACCACAAAGAATTTATAAAGGTGACAAAGCAACCAATCACAAAGGGGATATTTTTGTCAAAATGGCAGCCCAGTCGTATGATCTCACTGCCCCCTATTTTTAAAAAAAATAAACAGTCAGTGTGAACGAAAAGAAGAGATATTATTTAGACTTGGATTTACAGTCAGCAAGATTCCTCTTCTTGATTGTTTCATGTCAGATATTTAATAGATTTTGTTGCTAAGACCTCAGTTTTGTTTCCTCATACATCTTTGTCATCAACAAGTTTGCTAGATCACATTTGTATGGAAAAAGCTGATAGATGTCTGCATTAAGTTTTTTTCTTCCATAAACTGTAAACATCTTTGACTTTATTTTCATCTATCTATTGTGTCCCCATGTTTACCCCATTCATCTTAGCTTTATTTTGAATCCACCATTTATCATTTTTTGCTTCTCAATTGTGGAGAGTCCTTTTATC
This sequence comes from Rana temporaria, assembly GCF_905171775.1. Classification (NCBI taxonomy): domain Eukaryota; kingdom Metazoa; phylum Chordata; class Amphibia; order Anura; family Ranidae; genus Rana; species Rana temporaria. Next base: position 221,322,893 of record NC_053489.1, read on the forward strand.
GTAATACAAAGGCTTTCCATCTGCCAGTTGTTGGCAATGTAGTCTGCAGACTTTGTTTCCTGAAGTATGTCCCATGCAACTATTTCCCTTCCACTGGAATGAAGGTGATAAATAGACACCACAATAAGACGTTTAGGTGTGTGCTGCTAGTTTCAGTCACATGATGGCACAGGCTTTCAAATAATTATATCCTTTTTCAGAAATTTTAATTGGACAGCACTCTGAAACTTATAAGGGTTAGTTCACCTTTATCAAAAATTTGCCTATGAAGATAAGGGGCGCATCTGTGTATTAAAAAAAAATGCACAGCTTTGACCAAAATTGAATAATGCCTATGTTATAGGTGTAGGCCATTTATGTACCTTCTGCAGCCTTGGCTGAAAACTCCCAGGACGTGCTAGGACATTGCTAAGTAAGGCCTAGCTATTACTGTTCACCTCTAACATCACAGTAGCAAGCTTTTACTTTGATTCAAACCTACCCACATGCACTCTCTCTTCCCTGATGGAGTAGCTTTGAACTCAGAGTTTGAGAGCTTGCTCCTGTGATGGTGGAGGTGAGCAGTAAAAGCTAGACCTTGCTGAGCAACGTCCTACAAGTTTCCAGAGCAGGCCTCATGAGATACATAAATAGCCTACACCTACAGAAAGGGCTTTATTCAACTTTAGTCAAAACTGCATAGTTTGTTTTTATCTACAGACACCCCTTATCTGTATATTTGTTTATTTTTTTGGTAAATATGAACTAACCCTTTAGGCTCCATGCACACTGAAGCTGATAAACTGTAGTTTATTAGCGTTTTTGGCTTTTTTTTCAAAAGCCCATAAACTGCACTCTAGGTTAACCTATGTGTCCATGCACACATGGACGTTTTTTAGTGTTAATGATCAGTGGAGTTTATGGGCTTTTTTCTGAACGGCAGAAATTTGCATTCAAAGTGCTGTTTTTCGACGGGAAAAAACACAAAAAAAGCGAAACGCCGAAAAACGCACCAGCGTTTTTTTAGCGTTTTTTTATCCATTGAAAAAAAAAAGCTACACTGAAAAACGCTAATAAACGCTATTGCAAAAATGCTAAAATGCTACTGGCGGTTTTTATAGCTTTTTTTTTTAGCTTCCAGTGTGCATGGAGCCTTAATCATTCACAGAGCGAATTTTGAGCTGACTGCTGATGAACCAGCTGAAATTCGAGCCGTGGATACCCTTTGGTTTGAAAAATTTAAGAAAATTGACAAATGGACAGCATCCAATCAGGAGCAGACACTGTCGGGGTAGCCGATGCCGGCTGTCAGAATACATTAGCTAATAGGAGAGGTTCCTCCATCCACGCAAGTCTATAGATTTCTGTTAGGGCCTGGACCTTAACCTAGGACCTCTGCTGTGTCTGGCACTAACTCTTCTTGCTGAGCTATCTGAGATGGTGGACAGCTCCCTGCCTGATTGTTTAGACAACTTTCCCCTAAGTCTTGCTTCTCGTGAATCTTGAAATCTTTGCTCCTCCAATGAACTTCCTGATTTAAGCCATGTATCTGCACTTTCTCTTTGTCAGATTATTGTGCTCTCTCTCCAGCCAATATCTCACTTTTGTCACTCTTGCTGCAGTCCGTATCTTTGTTACCACTCATTATCGACCCTTGGCTTGTTCCTCAACTACACTTCTGCTTGATCTCAACCTGCAACCACTTGTTGTTAACCTTTGGCTTGTTTACTGACCACTCTTTTGCTTGATCCACAACCTGCTATATCTTCTACTGGACCATGGCTTGCTCACCTCCTGGTAGGGCATTCCTGAGGACTGTGACCCGGTGCTAACATGCAGCAGAACCCATCTCCACCATCAGGAGCTCTGGTGAACACCAGCTAGTACTTAGAGCCTGCACCTCGGGTGAGCCCACATCATCCACCAGGGTAACCTGCTTGTTCACTTATGCAGCTGGTCAGTTGGAGCCTCTCTACTGCTATAACTACTAGTCTCCAAGCCTGACCCCTGACTGTGACAATTTATCTCATTCAGCCGTGGGGTTGAAGTAGATCTTAAAGTGTATGGCCAGCTTTAGAAAATCATTATCCTCTCCAAGTTCTACTGGATTATGTAATATGACAACTGTAATTCTGGTCTGCATAATATGACCCCTGCCCTGCTGCACTGTGCAATACAATACAAGTACTGCTGTGTATTATGACATCAGTACTGCTTGACTGTGATTACTAGCTTTTCACCTAGTAGATTATAAGCCAGATATTGTAGGGAAAAATGTTCCATGCATTGATAATGCATATTCCCTCATCACTCAAGTTTTTTGCTTGTGATAATATTGCTTGCTTTGCTACTTTTATCATATTACAGCTTAAAAAATCTATTAGGAAATCTCAGAGCTAGCTGGGGGAGAGATTGCCATCACACACCACGTGATTACCACAGTTGGATCTCTACATGTTCCAACAGATGGACAGATTTTTGCCAAGCTGCAATTTGCAACTGGCAGTAGGTTAGGGTCACGCTCTTCAGATAGTATTTTGGTTATTGACACAAAGATACAGAGGTGTCTGTGTTTAGCCAAATTGCTTATCCTTAGATAATGATTCCCCTTGTTTCATTAGTATGTTAATTAGTACTAGATAAAATGATGAAAAGGAGCACAAAATGACAACAGGATATGCAGCAATCGAATCTCGTATTGTTTTTTTCTCAGTTGTTGTGGACAAGCAGGTTACTTTTGTAGTCTGAGCTTTGCCTGAACAGTTTTCTTCAGCTTTATCTTTACTCATGCAGAGTCATTGACTGGGTAAGAGGAGTCATACCAACCCTCTGACATCACCAGTGCTGCAGCTGTCTATCCATATCACTGTGCAAACAAATTTAGGGGTTGATTAATTCAAAGTATAACAGGCTGGATAAATGAACTTCACTTTCTTTTACAGGCAAACATTGCATTTTTATTGCCATTAAACAATATTTCTTTTTATTTTTTTTGCCGTTTCTTCCAACTGCTGATTGCCATTTGATAATGGCAGTACATATATGAGCTCAGCAACCAATCAGAATCCATCTGGAAATGTCTTGGTGTCTGTTAACAGTAGTTTCAATTAGTTACTTTGCACATTGAGTTCAACTCATTGAATCTAGTTTATTGAAAAAGACTTCATGGAGCTGCAAATGGATGATGGTAATACACAATCATCCCATTCTGTGAATTGTGCTAAAAAGGGAGCTATAACAGCTTCATGTGATGATGCCTCCTACGCCCCCCCCCCCCCCCCCAAAGACCTTGGTTTAACAGGCAACCTAGGATCTACGCTGTGGCGGGTGCCATTTTAATTTTTCCAGTAGATAGCTTCTCAGTGATGGCCTATGAGGAAATGCCAAAAATACAGTATGCACCACCGTATAGCTTCGGTAAGCACATACATTTTAGTTATTATAGCAGTGTTTACTTTGAAATGATATTGCAGTAGAAGTCGTGAACTTGTTTCTGTTTTGTTTTGTGGGCTCTGGGCTTTAAAAGTGATTTTGGTGACCTTCCCCACTTAATCCCCACACCCTGCTCCCCCAAGAGACCACAACATCCATTCCCCAATCTCCTCTTCTATGTGTGCTCAGCTCTGAGGGTTTATGGATTTTAAGCTGTCATAATCCTGAATCAAATGCCCCGCAAAGGCAAAAAGGTCTATCACATGCTTTAGAGGGGCCCAGGACTGGTCATTTGCAGTCATCATAGTGGGATGATTTAAATACTGGATGTAGAGAGAAGGTCGTTGTATTTGTAGGAGCTCTAAATGACCCCAGGGCTAGAACAGCAGGCCAATCCAATAAACTTAGGGTAGCACATACTGCATCAGTCAGGTTCAAATTATCCATCTCATCTGCAGGTGACTTAAACACTGCTTCAACAAGGAGAAGATTTTAAGGACACAGAATCAGTAGATAATATATAGGAAGCTTGCAACTTGAAATATCCTTGTTGAATCTGTATTTGCTACGAGGTGATAACAGATGCACCGTATTTGCCGGTGTATAAGGCGACCGGGCGTATAAGACGACCCCCTAATTTTACAGTTTTTTAAGATTTTTTGCCTGTACTCACTGTATAAGACGACCCCCCTTCCGAGGCTTCCAACGCTTCATATTTCTTCCTTCTGGAGCCATATTCTTCTTCATTCTTGCTGAAGCTGGAGCCATATTCTTCTTCCTTCTTGCTGGAGCTGGAGCCAATCACAGCAAGCAATGTATTCTATTAATGAATACAAAGCCTGCTTGGATTGGCAGAGGCTGTAACATCATCAGCCCATGCCTCTCTGACTCTCAAAGCCAATCTGAGCAGGCTACTGTAGGTAGCCTGCTCGGATTGGCAGAGGTTGTTACTCCAATCGAGCATGCTCTGTATTCATTTGAATACGTCACTCAACGGGATTGGCTAAGCGGTATATACTGTATGTAGCCGAAGCTACATACAGTATTACCGCACATCCAGCAGGCATCCAAGCAGCTGACCCGATGTATAAGACGACCCCTGCTTTTTGGCTTTTTCTTTTAAGTGTAAAAGGTAGTCTTATACGCCAGCAAATACAGTATATGTTTTGGCCAATGGCTTTAATCTTAGCATGGCCAAAACATGTAAGCTGTTTTTATCTGTTATCACCTCATAGCAAATAAAGATTCAACACGGATGTTTTGAATTGCCGGCTTCCTATATCTTATCAGAATTTTGTGTGAGTGATTAAAAGGACTTGCAGGACTCTAGACTTGGATTTATTAGGTCCCTGACGTGAGCGCTGCTACCCTTCTTTTCCTATTTACATTGCACCAGTAAGTGAGCACAAACACAAAAAAAATCTAAAGCAGACATTCTTGTGGACACAGGGAATGCCTCACCAGAGCTGAGGAAGATTCCAGTGAGGATGACCCTGTAATAACGGTCTTAGGATCAAGATTACAAGCATTGGTTGCTTCTAGGGATGCCAGGAAATGCCCCTAGAACTAGTGTAGGTTGAGGTCATCCACTGCGGCAAGATTGTCCTCTGTGTGTGTTTGGGAAAACATGTTGTACCTTGTAGTGGAAAACAACTGGGCCCAATGTCAGGCAAGGCCTCACATACTCACAAACCCAAGCATTTGGTGCTTAAGAGGGTCACAGGTGTCAGTCACTGTAGGCAGGCAGTGCAACAAGAACAGAGACCGGATGAGCCCATGATACTTTAGAAGCAAGAGCAGCAGCTGGAAGATGTAGGACGATTGGTGGGAGAGTGCATTTGCACAACACTCCATCTAACTGATGATGGCTTGAGTCCCACAGCCTTAAAGTGGAGATTCACCCAAATCATAAGACTATCTTCTCTGCATCATTGCACAACTAGGATAGACAATTGGCCAAAGATTTTTTATTTTGACATGTAAATACCCTAATAATTAAGACTTCCTGGGTTTCCCTCCCGTGGGAGTAGGCGTCTCCCGGCGCCGCAGTGATGTATGGGAACTCGCCGCAATGTGTACTGGGAGCACAGTGTCGTGCTTCCCAAGATACAACGCAAACGCTGTCCTTCGTAGTCCCACAAGATTTTCTACTAAGCAGCGACGCGTGACGGGGGAGTAGCTGATATCGCCATTTTAGAAAAGGGCATGCAGGTGAACATCTTTACTGTTCTGAGCTGTGAGAGTTTTTTCAATTATTGTTGAATGCCATCACAATGGGGCATGTACTTTTAATGACGCCGCCCGTTGTGATGGCAACCAATGCTCATGCGCAAGATAGAGCGGTGAATGCAGGGAGATGAGCATTCACCGCTTCCAGGAAGTCAGTGCTTGTGGGCTTCACAGTGCCCACAAGCAAAATGGAAAATGCCAATGTCTTTTTTTATAACTTACTCTTTTGAACGAAAATGGACAGAGGTTGTTTTCAGTCACCAAAGTTGTGAGTATTAATTTGTAATAATGAAAGCCATTAAATTCAACAGAAAAAAAACTGATTTGCTGCAGAATCTCCGCTTTAACCATTACTGGAATTAAACCAGTAGTGATTGTAATTTTTAAAACAGAATGTGCAACTGTATCACAGTGAGGTAGCTGCTAGTGCTTCAGCCTGACCAGTCTTGGTTACAGAGGGCACTTCAGAGATACAGTGTCACGCCAGAGGTTCTGCCAGGACTCTGGACCCAAAGGCAGTACACAAAGGCCACAATTCTGAGCCCAGCGCCCAATGGTCATATTCAAGGCTAGCTCGTAAACTTGGAGTCTGGCAGGGTCTGAGTATGGCCTCCAAAAATGTTGCTGAGGATACAACTATTCAGAAAGCTGCGTTGTAGAAACTAGCTCAAGCAGCTGTTTGGAAGTCTTCATTCAAGTTACCAAAGAGAAAAAAAAAATATCTACAGTAGACTGACTGAATGAAGTCAACAGAGAAAAATATGAATAATAAGGCAAGCAAAATAATAGTTAGACTGAAGAAAAGGCTTCCAAACTCCTAGAACTCAAACAAACAGTTTAAGGTGGGGTTGGTTTCAACATCTTGGGGCAGATCCACATACATCAGTGCAGGGAACAGCGTACGTAAGATACACTACGCCACTGTAACTTACTTTGCTTTTCTTTGAATCCTCAACGAATTTGCGCCGTAAGTTAAGGAGGCGTAGTGTATCTTTCGCGGCGTAGGGGCGCGGAATTCAAATTCGGCGGGTAGGGGGCGTGTTTCATTTAAATGAAGCGCGTCCCCACGCCGAACGAACTGCGCATGCGCCGTCCGTAAAAACTCCCAGGGTGCATTTCTCCAAATGACGTCGCAAGGACGTCATTGTTTTCGACGTGAACGTAAATGGCGTCCAGCCCCATTCATGGACGACTTACACAAACGACGTAAAATTTTCAGAATTATACGCGGGAACGACGGCCATACTTAACATTGAGTACGCCACCATATAGCATCTTTAACTCTACACACTGGAAAAAGCCGAACGGAAACGACGTAAAAAAATGTGACGGGCGGTCGTACGTTCGTGGATCGTCGGAAATAGCTAATTTGCATACTCAACGCGGATTACGACGGGAACGCCCCCTAGCGGACGCCGAAAAATTGCATCTTAGATCCGACGGCGTAAGAAGACGTACGCCTGTCGGATCTAGCCGAGATGCCATCGTATCTTGTTTTGAGGAATCAAAACAAAGATACGACGCGGGAATTTTGAAATTACGCCGGCGTATCAGTAGATACGCCGGCGTAATTTCTTTGTGGATCTACCCCCATATGTTTAACAAAGTCCCTCTTGTAGGCAGCAGTATACCCAAGTGCTTAAGGACTCCTGAAATCGTATGTCCCTCAACGGGCAATAACGATTCATACATTAATGTCTTGACTACTTTCTCATTGTAAAAGTATTTATTTTGCAACAGCAGTTTAAAATAGTTTGGACTGGTTTAGGAGGTGGCAGCTTCAGCTTCTAGTTGTAATTTCCTAAAGCTATAAAATGTTAAATTGAAAAGATAATAACCACCGGAGGCAAGCAGACTTGAAAAAAAGGAACTAAATTTAAAGGAAATGCTCAGGATAGGGTCGGCTTGAACAGAACATAAGTTATTACACCTGACATTTCAGTAACTCAGACACATTACAAACTAATATGATCATTTCTTCAGTATACATCCCTAATTCCCACACCTGATATTTTTTGATAGCATTCAACAATCTCTGTTTATTGACAACAGAAACCAGGTCTATTTTTCCTGTTGATTTATTTATTTAGCACTGTGATTCAAGCCATGGACCCAAGCTCATATGAGAATAAAAACAGCTTAGAAAGAAATGGAAAGGCAAATGTTACACGGCAACAAGTATCTCAAGGGCTCTCTACTAGACTCTCTTCCCACATGTGTTTCATATAATAAAGGCTGTGAAGTAAAAGTGTCGGTATAGTGCTATTATCACTTAAAAGAAATATTACAACTATAAATCATAAAGCATAAACTGGGATAACAATGCTGTAATGGCTTTAAGGTCATAATAATAAAGGACGATCACAATGTAAATGGAGTTCAATTCTGTATTGATCTGGAGATAATCAGTTTGAGAATCTCCCTACCTTTCTACATTAGTGTGCTATCTTTCGTATAAATGACTGTGCAGTTTACAGCTACAGTGTCCCTGTCAGTCTCTCGCCGCTTATCACGCACATGCAGGGACACTGCAACATTCATTGCTTAAGGGTTCAACAAAATATTGATTTCAGCTATTGTATAGACTTGACTTAGCTCTACGGTGTTATAATATCACTGACACTAGTGTTTGTCTATGTGATTATATAGATTATAAAGCCAATGTCACTGTTTTTTCTTTATCCTGCCATGGCCAGGGGTGTTTTATTACTTCTCGCTTGTAATCCTTTTTTGTCTGAAGTCTCTTATTATTCCTTTAAATGCAATTTTTAAATCAGATATATACAAAGTGGCCAGAAATAATATAGCAACATGGCCTCCTCCACTTCAAACTGAAATGCCGGCCACTGCTAATGTGCGTTTTGCCAGTAGTGTGACCAATCTGAGCAAAGCGAACAATAACAGCTTCATGTGCACCAGCTAAAAAATATGTAGTGAACATTTTGGCACTATTCAAGCTATTTAGTCAGTAAATGCTTGGGAGAAGAATTGTGTGACTTGAGATTTGATTTAGCAGCTCTGGTGGTCATAGTGAGAAAAGACTCACATTAGATGATTTTTCATAAAATAATGATCTGTCTGCTTATAGTCAACTTAAGGGCTCACCTAAAACTAACATTTCAATAGTTTATTGTAGAGGGTTTATATCCTCTGTAAGGTATTTTATTGCTTTTTGTGTTCCTGCTCTCGACACAAAAACAAGCAGGCAAGTCTCCTCAACTGGAAATATATAGAAACAAAATACACGATGTTGCTACTGTTCTTCACTCAAGCTAATAAAAATGCTTATATTGCTTTCTTGGAGAAATATTCATTACTTCTGAACTGGTGACACAACAAATAGTTAAAGGGTCACTAAAGGAATTTTTTTTTTTAGCTAAATGGCTTCCTTTACCTTACTGCAGTCCTGGTTTCATGTCCTCATTGTTCGTTTTTGCTTTCATGTTGCTGTAAATCCTCTCTGTTCTGGACACTTCCTGGTTGCCTGTTTCCTGATAACCACAGTACTGGGAGATTTCTCACGGTGGTCACTAATCAAGGAGCTGTGTGTAAAACGAAACTGGATTGGTGCTGAGGAGTTTTAGACAAAGTATCACTGCTCTCTATTGGCTGACTGCCCTCTAGTGGCTCTCTGTACATCAGAGAACCAGCAAACAACAGCAAAAACGAAACTACACTGCAGGCACATTATATGATTGTTTTTTTTATCTATTTTTAATCATTTTTAAAAGGAATCAGTTAACTATTATGTCTCTATGTCCTGTAAACAGTCATTTCAGCTAAAAATTTTTTTTCCTTTAGTGACCCTTTAAGGTGAAGCTTACCAATAGTCATGGGTGAATGTATTTAGAGTCGATTTGTGGGCCGTTTGACAAACTCATTGTAAAATTGTGAAGATTAATGAGAACCCCATTGGAGTAAAAGGGGGTGAATCTTGAAATGTAATTCTGGCATTGGGAAGGCTAGTAGGCAAGGAGTTATGAACCAAAGGGCATTGAGCTGGACATGTGCCAATGCAAAAAAAAGAAGAAGCATGTATTGTTTATGTAGCACTACCCCCGGAGGAGCTGCTGTTTTTTTTGGGTATATGCTCTGTGATCAACCCCTGAAAGTGACTCAAAACCCTCCCTTGACACAACTGGTAATATGGGAGTTGTGGGCCCCAGTAACTCGTTGGGGAGCACAATATCCCGTTACACTGCAACATATTATGCAAATTAGAGGTTACCTTTAAATGGGATGGATCCTTCAGTATGAAAGACAGACTGTGCACAGACCTCAGAGTAACCAAAGTAGTACTTGTAAGATAAAAATAAAGGAACAAAGGTAAAACAGTGACAAACTATCTGCAGAGCCCTTCAGAATCAGTAACAATAGTAACACATAGGTGTAAGCTAAACTATAATATCATACAGACCTGTACGAAAACACAGCAAGGGGATTCCCTCAATAAGATATCACATTGAAGTACCCCCTTTCCAAGCCTCACCCAGCTCTCCTTCTCTCTACAGTACTGCACAAGGTAATAGAACCAATTACTCGATCAACGAGTATAAAAATGAATATCAAAAATATGCAACACTAAATAGGTAGTCTTTGAGTAATATAGCAAACCAATGTGGTTTGGCGGGCCAGGCCCAACCTCAATATAGTTTATCTAACCAGTTTGTGCACGTATGCGTTGGCATGCGTTGGTGCGCAAAGAAGGAAAAAAAACTGTTTGTAATCCAAAGAGAAGAGAGAGAAAAAAAATAGTATCTGATGAAAACTTCCTGAACAGTCGAACCACAATTGATGAACATCAACAATCTGCCCTCCTGCAAGAAAGTCAGTACACTTGGGCAGGTGCCCGTCTCTTCCAACCGATTCAGGCCTTGTCCTTCTGTGGTACTCCGTCCATGATCTCCGGTCACAGTCCTGCTAGACGGCAGCCTCCGGTTCTCAAACAGGTCACAGGGGTACTGGAAGCCTGTCCAATCACTCCGTCAGAGGTTCCGTCTCTCCTTCTCCAAGGCACTCTGCCCGGGCGTATGTAGGCCTCAACTGTGGCCTACTTCCCGTGGAGACACTTCTGACAGTGTCCTCCTGGGTTGAAGAGGCGGTCCAGAGAGAGCACACCAAACACGTCCTCCCCCTTATATTACCTCCCCCAGCAGGATGCGTGGAAGGCAAAGCATCTTGGGGTTGTACAGCTGCTCTCTGGGTAATGTAGTCTATTACAGGCCAGGTCAAATGGAGTCTCTTCTCTCTCTGTACTCAATTCCCCAACAGTCTATGCGGTACCAGAACAAAATGTAAACAGCAGGTGGCTCTAATTTTGGCCACAGGAGGGAGCTGAGATCCTTCACGATCAGCAATAGTAGTCTTTTATATCACATCAAAAAGGATGATACCCCGCTACATTTATAAGGTTTCAAAATTAAAAATGTTCAATTCCTTTTAAGTAACATGCTTTGGGTATTCATTAAACTTTCCTGTGAACTGCCACAGGGTTATTGAAAAAAAAGTTTTAGAAAGAAACAATATAATTTGCTGCTAAATTATATTTCTGATCCCCAGCCTGCTTCACTTTGTAAACCAGCCAGCCAGGGGATTGCAGCCGAGGTCATTGACCATGTACAGAAATAGCCGAATATGGTTAATGATAACAGCCATCAAAAAAATAAAAAATGTGCAGGGTTTCCTAAGATATCTATACCAGACCTGCACATGATGATCCTCTTCTGATGGACTCTCATTGCAACTTGCCACCTGGCTGCTGAATGTCAGCAAGCTGGCCAGTGATGTAGTCTGACTATATTTATTCAATGACATGACCTGGGATGCTTGCTGGCTTGTTTACAAATTGAAACAGGTCAGTAGGCAGCATAATCTTTTGGTTGCTAAGACACTGGCTGTCACCTGCATCTCAGCAACCAATGACACTGGGTTTTATTTACTAAAACTGAAATATCTGGTGCAGCTGTGCATGGTAGCCAATCAGCTTGTTCAATTAAGAGTTGTCCAAAAAACCTGAAAGCTGATTGGTTCCTATGCAGAGCTACACCAGATTTTGCACTCTCCAGTTTTAGTAAATCAACCCCACTGTGTAGTTACTTAAGTCCTAGCAACTAACAACATGTGTGGCTTGCTCAGGGGGGAAGTTGGCATTTAGCCATGGTAGTAAATTAATGGGTTTCTGCAGCCACAGCAGCAGGGGGTTCAGGGGGTTAAAATGTAAAATCTAGTTAATCCCGAAAGATGATCATAATGGGCCGAATCCGATTATCTGCAGCAAATGATCAGATCTTTGGAAGCTTCCATTCACTGGACGTGCATATACAATATTTACTCCATGCTGGCTTAGCTCCCCATTATTGCCCATCATTAGTAAGGTGTTATTTATATATATCTCTGTCATATTAGAAGAAATCAACAGAAGATTGAACCAAAACCTTATCCACATGTTCACTAGTGCCACCAACTGTCTCCAGTATAATAATTATGATCCATACAAGGGAAGATCGATTATGCGTCTATTATTCAACAAGCTTTACAATGGGATGCTTTCTGCTACATGATATTTTTTAAAATCATAAACAGTGGTATCTTTCATGGCAGAGAGCTGTTGATTTCACTTTCTACAATGCAGATAGTCACTATCAGTTACAAGACTGTATTATGATTGTCGATTTATGTGGTTATCAGAGCAAATGTTATTTAGAAATACTGCAGTAACTCATTCAATGTAGAAGTGAATATTTGTCACACAGTAACAAGACTAAGAAGGTAATAGATCTATTTGGACAATCTTTGTGCAGTGATCACTGTCCAGTGACATGCTGGGAACACCAGTGATTAATTGTGTGCCCCTTCAGTTAGACTGAGTTGTAAATATTATCCTGCTCATAGCAATCCCAAAAAACATTTGTCAATACACCTAAGCACATGCATTTGCTAAAGTTAAACTTAAAGGGGTTGTAAAGTAAGAAGTTTTTTTTTATCTTTTAAAGCATTCTATAAAAAGCCTTCTGTGTGAGGTCCCTCTCTGTCCAGCAATATCCACAAGTCATCCGAGATTCTCCCTCCTGATTGGCTTAGACACAGCAGTGGCACCATTGGCTGATGCTGCTGTCAAAGTCAGCTAGCCATTTAGGAGAGACGGGGGTGTGGCCGGGTCAGGGAGCTGTGATTTGACTCACGTGCCCCATAGCAAGCTGCTTGCTGTGGGGGCACTAAACAAGGGGGGGGGCAGAATCACAGAAGAGGGACCCAAAAAGAGGAGGATCTGGGCTGCTCTGTGCAAAACCACTGAAACAGAGCACGTAAGTATAACATGTTTGTTATTTTTATAGGGGAAAAAAAACAAAACTTTACAAGGCAAATATAAAAGACACATAGGAATACAATTTTCTGTCCATTGATACATCATTATTTGTTTTTATTATTGAAGCAACAGTAGCAGAGTTCAGTGTGGTAGGGGACGAAAAAACACAAGGGCTGTTTTATTACTGGAGTTGTACTTTAACCAGTAACTGAAAACTTAAAGTGTTTGTTACTTCATATTCCTGATATATGTCTGCTGTACCATGTACTTGTACGAGGAAGTCTCCTGTTCTCTTTGTATTGCTTTCTTTATGTGAAATCCCTAGTGTTTCTGCTAGTCCCCTGGCTTTCCTATTAAAAACTGACAACAATAAGCAGGAGAGCACACCAGCTATGCTGGGAACACAGCCTGTTCTCCTCCAAAGATCAGACTTCTCCTGACATGCCCCCACTGCACAGCCATTCACTGGGAAGCTCAGTGTGCTGCTGCTTCTCCTCCCCCAGCTCTTCTGCAGTTGAGAACAGAGGGAATATGATCACTAAAAAAGGGAAAGAGGGTATTTATATATTTTTTTATATCTATACACAAATGTTTTGCATTTCATTTCTATTTTAAACTGAATGTGTTGTTTTACAAGGTGATCATTTACAAGCATTATGGCTATTTTCTATTGCATTTCAAAACAAACAACTAACAACAAAAAATGCAAAACCTAGGGATTAAAATGCTTTCAAAGAATTAGTGATCTGCCAAAAGGGAAGTCCAGTAAAAATCTTTTTTGTTTTGTTTTAAATAGATGAGGAACAGCTGGAACATTTTTATAACTATGTGTGTCTCCGGCTGGGTTCACACTACTACACTACTTTCATCCTACTTTGCTCTGTGTTCAATGTTTCCCTATTAGAGCGTCTTGTAGCGTCCTACACAAGTCGGTCCGACTTTGAAAATGCTCCCTGTACTACTTTTGGTCCTACATTGATCCTACTTCAGGCCCATTGAATATCATTGAAGTCGGACCAAAGTAGTATCCTGTTCATGAAAGTAGGATGGATGTAGGACCAATGTAGGATAAATGTAGGACCAATGTAGCAGAGTAAAGTAGGATGAAAGTAGTGTAGTAGTGTGAACCCAGCCTCCATGGGGGAATCGCTAATCATATCCTAACCAGGTGACCCCACAGGAAAGAGGGGGGGATTTCCCTATCCGACACAAAAAATGGTCTTGGAGGTGAAGATGCTGGATGTGGAGGTCCTGGGCTGGTGTGGTTACACGTGGTCTGTGGTTGTGAGGCTGGTTGAATGTACTGCCAAATTCTCTGAAGCACCTTTGGAGACAGCTTATTGTAGAGAAATGAACATTCAATTCAAGGGCAAAAGCTCTGGTGGACATTCCTGCAGTCAGCATGCCAATTGCACTCTCCCACAAAACTTGTGACATCTGTTCCATTGTGTTGTGTGATAAAACTGCACATTTTAGAGTGGCCTTTTATTGTGGCCAGCCTAAGGCACACCTGTGCAATAATCATGCTGTCTAATCAGCATCTGGATATGCCACACCTGTGAGGTGGATGGATTATCTTGGCAAAGGAGAAGTACTCACTAACACAGATTTAGACAGATTTGTGAACAATATTTGAGAGAAATAGGCCTTTTGTGTACATAGAAAAGTCGTAGATCTTTAAGTTCAGCTCATTATAAATAGGGGCAAACACAAAAGTGTCGCGTTTATAATTTTGCTCAGTGTACATATCATGACCAGTGGAAGAAAAAAGAAAGAACAACACAAATTTAAAGCGAAGGTCCACCCATTTTCTGCACTTTCTCTTTATGGTATGCATTTAGCTTATCCTTTTCCCAGTGCAATAAAATAAATCTAATTGAAAATACATTTAATAGTGTGATTTCTTCTGTACTTCCTGCCATCCCCGCCTAGGCGATTATGTCACTAGGCAATTTGCAAGGATTTATGGGATAGTGGTGTCATGTATCTCAGGAGCCCTTGAGAATCGAAATCTCAAGTTGGCAACCTGTCAGCAAGAAGGAGAGCCGCGCAGCACCATTACTGCGCATTCATGAGATCAGAATGTGCATGCTGGGTAGCCAGCTGCACGATTATCCCAGAAATTAAAACAGGAGTGCTTTAGATGCCTGCAGCTAAAATGGAACCTACCTGACTCCGAGATCTGTAAGCAAAAATACATTTTTAAAGAAAGTAAAAGTGCAGCACATTTGACATGTTGCAAATGTTAATGTCCATGTTTGGACAATTACAGAGCAGTCTTTAAAAAAAAAAGTGTTTGGTGGACTGGAGCTCCGCTTTAAGCAAACAAATTTTCGGGGATTAGTGGAAAATACCACTATGTTAGTTAGCAAATAATAATTAATAATTTACCATGCAAACACAATGAAAACGTATATTGTCACTATTGGGCTTTGGTACAGATAGTAATGTATTGTTTTATTTAATATGTTTTTAAATATGTTATTAACATTTAGTTTTTTAATATTTCATATACACATGGTAAATTAAGTGGGAGTTGCTCCACTAAAAAAATCATCCTATCTGCCCTCTTTGGTGCTGACAACAACAGAGTGCAGGGTGAGCAACTGCGACAGAGGTACAGACTGAAGTGGGAGATTTTAAAGTGTTACTAAACCCAGTAATATGAAATTGGTTAATCTAACCACCCACAGTGCCCACAGCTTAAAAATCTTCTTTTTATATTAAAATACTGCCACTCTATACCTTTTTGGCTGATCTGTATACCCCAGTCACATGATAACCTGCAGAGTTTGTCCAGAGCTGTGTGTTCAGGTAGGAGGAGATACTAACGATCGTTTTTGACCCATCGGTTAGGCGTCCATCGGTCAAATTGTAAAGCAAGTTCTCTTTTTTTTGACCGAAGGATAACTGACCGATGGCGCCCACACACGATCAGTTTGGACTTTGAGATCCTTTTTACAAAATGCAGAGGATTAACCCCTTAAGTTGCACCGTGAGTATAACAAGCATACTATTCTACATATACAGACTGGTTTTACCATTGTTGGTTTCGTAACACTTTAAGAGCAAATCCTGTCGTAACTTATTAATAAGGATGGCCTACATATGTATACATCCTAGCATGCCTAAAGCTTAGAAATGTTCTGGTTCTTCACTTGCATTTGCCCTTCTACACAGTCATGTGTACTGTGAAGGAATTATGTACCACTTTCTCTTTAGTACCCCGTTTGTCGCACTGATTAGCTATGCACTCACATTATTTTATTGGTGCTTACTGTAGTCCACAAGGATCACTAGCCAGCCAACTTTTAATGAGATCCATGTTTGTTCAGGTAGATATGTCTAAATCGTGACACTGCTGACTGCTGTGTTTGTCATCAAGCACTTATATCCTAGAAAACTAGAATTGTTAAGGGTCTATAAGGACAGACTTTAAGATCTGCAGAGTTACTATCAAGGAGCAAAAGAGCCTTTAACCATCTGCGCCGATCGTAACAGCTTATTGAAATGCAACCTTAAACTGAAGCTCATAAAACAGGCCAGTTGCCACATTACAAATTGACCTCTTTTTGACCATTGCTTTTGTTTTGCTGACTTCATTTCTGAAAGCATTATTTGTTAGTGAAAAATATATTTAAGCTGTTAAGGTGACAGGTTTATGAGTTTGAGAAGAGTGATGCATTTATGAATATGTTCTGCGACAAAATGTTTTGAAACAGAGAGGATATATTTTTATGCTTTTACAGAAACTAAACTTTGGCCTTTATCATATATTAAACTATGATACATTGAGTTATTATTTTTAAAGATGTCATGTGTATCCATCATTAATGACTGTTGTTTGCTTCTTCTTTTGTTATCAGAATCTTTGGAACCTACTTACCAACAACTTCAGAAGATGAAACTGGACAAGAGCCCTTTTGTGGTAGTGTCAGTGATTGGTCAAGAACTTTTAACTGCAGGACATCATGGTGCTTCAGTGGTTGTGTTAGAAGCTGCACTGAAAATTGGGACTTGCAGTCTAAAGCTGAGGGGTTCTGTGTTTTCTGCCCTAAGCAGTGCTTACTGGTCTCTTGGAAACACAGAGAAGAGCACGGGATATATGCAACAGGACTTGGACGTAGCAAAGACTCTAGGTACATCCAAATATTGGTTTGCATTTGTGTTGATCTAGCATGATTTAGAATACATCTTTAAAGCTGAACTGCAGGGAATCAAATAACACACAAATTTATAAATCCAAGACTAGTATAGAGGCACTAAGGGGTCTTGCAGAGGAGGTAGATCAAAACAGCAGCGTGGTTTTATTGTTAACATTTCGATGAAGCTTGGTCGTGATAATTAACAGAGTATGAGTATGTATATATATATATATATATATATATATATATATATATATATATATATATATATATATATATATTTATATATTTACACAGTATAGCAGAGCTGTTTTACTTGCCAAAGAAGTTGTATATATTTATTTCTGAGATTTAGCCCTGGTTCACACTGGGTACGATCTCAAATCGGCGGCAATTGTCGGCAATGGCACTGTCCTAATCAGTGCGACGCCGCATCTGCGATTTCAAAAAGTAGTTCCTGTACTACTTTTTGCGATTTCGGGCCGCGATTTACATTAAATTGCGGCCGAAATCGCGGCAAATCGCATTTTACCGCAATTTTGAATTCGCAGCAGTGTGAACCTAGGCTCACACAGCCTTGTCAGACAGAGCAGCCAGCATGGAGACTGATTTTCTCTGCTCCAGCCTGTGATTGGACAGTGAAGGAGAAGCAGCAGACTGATGAGCTCATCTGTGTCTCATTCCTCCTACAGCGTGTTCCTTGTATACACATGAGGACTGCAGCAAAGATGATTGGTTCACTTTGCTGGTTCCCCCTCAACCATTTTTTTAACAGCCTGAAGTTCAGCTCTAAAAGATTTGGCTATACATACTAAAAGCCAAATCTGATAAATCTAGACCCTGGCCAACAGCATCAAACTTGCACAATGGAAAGACACTGGTCAGCTCAATCATGCCCATGGCCAGCTGAAGAGATAGTGAGACTAAGCAGGAAAGAACACATTATTGTAATCTCAGATCTACTTGAACTTGATAGGAGGTAAAACAGGAGGACGAAGAAGGTGGAATCCCCAAAAACTCACATGGGGCACCTGCAGCTCCTTGACTAGGAGTCATTGGATGGGTCACAGCATCACATAGAGTTTTTTCTAGTTGGCATAATCCCACAAAACAAAGTGTTTGAATGTAACTGTTTTCCAGTGTTTACTAGTTGGGAAACGAATATCTTTTCAGGCCCACATGGCCTGCCTTAAAGAGAGGGACAATACCCTCTAGGCCTGGTCTACAGCCTTGGGGCCTTAAACAGACACTTACCTTTCTCAAAGCCACCATCTCCCCAAGGATGGAGAGGAGAAAGGGGATACCCACTACCAAGCATAATGACACAACAAACTGTCCCAGAACATTGCATCCCTGTTTTGTCATAGCTAGGTTCAATCCTCACCAAGGGTTGGCCAGCTGACAAATCAGACATGACTTTCTATACCCACCCTTGGTACGCTACTGGAACATTCAGAACAGAATGGCTGTCAGGTGATATTATTAGGATCATCCCTGGGTGGAATGGTCTGCAAGAAAACAAAACTGACCATAGTGAAAAGAAATTCAGCAAGGCTGCTAGGGAACACACACCTCTGCATACAATATATTGTATCACATGATACATTTAGTGTACGTGAAATAATTCAGAATTCTTTGGTACCTTTGTTTAATGTGTCTGTAAATACAAAGGTGTCATTTATTAGACAACATGTCATTGGTCAATTTATAAGCAAAAACTCTCTGCACGCACCAAAGTCATTAAATCACAGCCTCCTGTTTTACAAGACTTGCCATTTCTCAGGATAGATTTTTACATTTTTGAGGGAGACTTTACCACCATTTAGTAACCTCTCCCATCCCACCTTTCTGCTGTGTGGCTATGTAAATAGATTTTACAAGCCATGTATTACCAACGTGCATGGCGGAGATGTCAACCTCCAGTGACCCAAGGCAGTGCAATTTGGCTGTTTGTAGCCATTAAATGGCAATTTAATGGGTTAGTGCTGACGTCTGTCAGAGAGACCCGTCTGGAGTCTATAAAACTACTCATGCTAAAATCAGTAAGAGTGACTTTGCGTCAGAAAATCTCCAAGATTTGCTTTTCTCAGCAATACACTCTGACATATCCGCATAATTACTAATTCTCTTTTTGGTTACTTTAGCACTTTCAAAGGGTTTGCATGAATTTTATTTTTCCTATTGTATTACATTTTTATTAAATTCTTCATAGTAACCTAGATTGCATACAGTATAACATCCAGTGCTGTGTTTGATTCCATTCCCTTTTCCACACCAGCATAAATAAATAATATTCTAAATTCTGATGATTTGCCATGGAGAACTTCCCCCTTACATGATTTTTTTTCCCTTTCTTTAGCTTTTAGAATAGTTTTGATTAGAAAAAAAAAATCCAATGCAAAGGCTTACATTTGTGCATCTATGTCACTATATGGTGTAAACAGAAATACCTAATAATACAAAGGAATATGTTTACGTCAATGTAACTGTTAGATACTTAGCATCAGTATAATAGCAAAACAGTTACCTCTGGATTTTTTGGGGAGCTCCTTTAATAGGATAGGTGAATGTTATATCTATCTAAAGGTCTGTAAATCCATACATTATTTAATAATATGTACCGTATATACTTGAGTATAAGCCAACCTGAATATAAGTCGAGGCACCTAATTTTACAAAAAAAAAAAATTGGAAAACGTATTGACTCGATTATAAGCCTAGGGCAGGGGTGTCAAACTGGCGGCCCTCCAGCTGTTCCGAAACTGCAAGTCCCATCATGCCTCTGCCTGTGGGAGTCATGCTTGTAACTGTTAGCCTTGCAATGCCTCATGGGACTTGTAGTTTTGCAACAGCTGGAGGGCCGCCAGTTTGACACCCCTGGCCTAGGGTGTCCATCTGCGTGCCTCACTTTGCCTCACTGTGTCCATGTGCATGCCTCACTGTGTCCATGACTCACTGTGCCCATGCCTCACTGTGCCCATGACTAGACTTACGTTTAATATGGGAGTATATAGAAGGGGTGCCTGGCTTTGAAAAATCGGTGCTCCCTGGCTGTAGGCCCCCCTGACAACAAACTTTGCACACTTGTGGAAGAGTGGAGCTATATGTGTGCCAGGTTTAGGTCCGGTACCGGGTCCCCAAGGTCTGGGAGATCAGGCGCAAAAAGGTGACTCGAGTATAAGCCGAGGGGAGCATTTTCAGCACCAAAAAATGTTCTGAAAAACTCGGCTTATAGACGAGTATATGCGGTACTTAAAGTGGTTGTAAACCCCTCCTTAGAACTTGCACCTACAGGGAAGCCTAGATTAAGGCTTAGGATACAGGAGCGGCGATACAAGAAAGAAGATCTTAGGAGACATGGCGGTGGCCGCAGAGGGGACCGAGGAGAACTTTGGGGGGTTCGATATCAGGTAAGTCAATCATAATTTGCTAGTATGCTATGCATACTAGCTCATTATGACTTTCTCTTGCAGGGTTTAAAAAAAAAAAAAAAAAAAGGTTGAGGGTTAACTTCCTCTTTAAAACTGCTTGCTGATATACACACACGCAAGATACAAGACCATTATTTCAATGGACCAGTAAGGAAATTGCCAAACTTGTGTTTTCTGAATTATTCATGTTAACACCTATAGGCAATTTGCATGAATCAGAAATTATAATTGGGAATGAAATAATATAAAATGTAGTACAAGGTAACTATGAAACATTTTTGTTGGTTTCACTAGCCAAAGACATTAGATGACACACACTTACTTATTAGGCATGTTATACAGGTCATATATTGACTGTGAACTGAGCACTAAGCTCATATATAACCATCCAAAATGAGATTTGGGGGTTCAAGTAACAGTTTATAGCTCCACTTAATGAATAGTCTTCCAACCTCAGTACTGCATTTAAATCTATAAAGTGTACCTGTTTTACAGTAGACAATATGCCTTATGGGATTTCTAATATTGCAAGTATGGAAACTTACTAGGGACAAGTCAGCTATAGCAGCTTCGATATCTCTGTCATAATGTGGGAAAGGCTTTGAATATAAAGTGACACTTTAAAAGTGTGCCGAAGTTGTCATTATTACAGGATTCAAGAACAGGGTCTACTGTCACAGTCCTGCCCATTCATAGAATTCGTTTTTCTGCCCAGTTATAATTTCACAATTAAAAATAATCTATTTCCATAGAAAGTTAACAACCTATCCCTAATGCTAAAACATAAAATCAAATGGGAGCAAGACCTCAGTGCAAAATCTTTAGAGTATGTGGTGGAAATGTGGTATGACTTTTATGAAGGCTTTCGGTGCACTTTTCCTATGTCTAAATAACTGCAGCTCCAAAGCATTTGTCACAAACCTTCATACTGGCACAAAGTCCTTTCTGGGAGCCCAGGGAAACGTTCTGAAACCCAGGTGTGTATTTCCAGAAATGTTTCCAAATATTAGCCTATGCCTTTCCCAACCATTATACCACAATGCAGCTCATCTATTTACGGTACACACTCTTTCTATGTGAGACCCAAGATAAAAGAGCTGCAACTGAAAGCTGGAGGAAGCTAAAGTTGAACTTTACCTATAACAGCGTGATAAAAAATAATGTTCTTTAGCAAGGAGAATACATTCCACATTAATAATTATGCTATCAAAATTAGTGTGTGCTGTAAATTGCCTTCAGCATTGCTCCGGTTTCTTCTTGCCATACTGCTGAAGCATAGAGCCCCTGAACAGCAGTAAATCATAAAGCTGGACTAAGCCCATCAATGTAATGGTTTCAAAAAACAGTTACATTCCTGGAATGTTGGGATTGCTAACTGTCACATTGCTTGTTTCCTCAACCAAACTGTCAAACCATCAAATGGCTGGTGTCATAACTGCAGCACTATGGCAGTTACATATCAAACAGAAGCAGCTTCCTTGGCTTTAAAGGATAGGAGGGGTTACAGTAATTCCGCTTGAAGGCCCCATACACACCATAGAATCTATCCGCAGATAAATCCCATCAAATGGGTTTCTGCGGATAGATTCTATGGTGTGTACACTCCGTCGGATATTTATCCGCAGATAAATCTCCCCTGGGATGGATTTCCAGCAGATGGATATTTGCTGACATGCTCAACAAATCCATCTGCTGGAATCCATTCCAACGGATGGATCCGCTCGTCTGTACAGACTTACCGGATCCATCCGTCCAAAGGGATTCCCCGCACGCGTCGTAATGATTTGACGCATGCGTGGAATTCCTTATATGACAGCGTCGCGCCCGTCGCCGTGTCATAATAGCGGCGACGGCGCGACACGTCATCGGCAGAGGATTTCAGTGGGGATTTCAATGCGATGGTGTGTACACGCCATCGCATAGAAATCTTCTGAAATCCTCGAGAGGATTTATCCGCGGATACGGTCCGCTGGACCGTATCTGCGGATAAATCCTCTCGTGTGTATGGGGCCTAAGGCTGTCAGCAGATCGGCCTCTACAAACTCAGCAGTGCCTAAAAATGGAGAGCAAATGAGCATGTGCAGAGGAAGGTGAGACCGTGTATTACTGGATTAGAAACAGTATAGACACTTATTTTTAATGTCTTGCATAGCTGTATTTGCAAAATGAGCCAGCCTAAAGTAATCTAACAGGACTTAATTTTCTGACTAAAATTCCACTTTAAGGAAATCTAGAAGTGTGCTTCTCGTGGGACACCCTGGGTACACATATGAGACTCTGCACTAGCCTGAAACTATGTGCAGGCATCCTATGTTACCTGTATGTAGGACCTGTATGTAGCTTGCAGGTGGAAATAGGTTTACTTTAACACAGTAAATGATTGGCGACTTGCTTAACTGCCAGCAAATACATTTTATCAGACTAGTGTCTTAACTACCAAAAATATTATCCAGTGTTGCCTTAAATTTAATGTATACCTTTCCTGAGAGAAATGTGGAAGCTACCATTGCTGGTGTCAGTGATGGCAGCTTCCATGTTACTCTGCAAAATAAAACCAAATAAATTCCCAGCTCAACTTACCGGCCAACCTGCTAACCAACCAAATTGTCTAAGACCCCCATACACACTATTAGATTTTCTGAAGATTTTTGTCTTCAGATTTACTAAAACCATGTAGTGCAAGGGCCTGTCTGATTGCATACAAATTGAAACTCTTAAGGTTTTACCTCGTATTATATGGTTTTGGTAAATCTGAAGAACAAAATCTGCAGAAAATCTAACAGTGTGTATGGGGCCTAACAGTATGCATTAAAAACAGGGATTTAGTTTTCACACATTTGCAAATACACGCGTAAGCTACCGAGCCCATCAAGGCACCCCAGTATTTTCTGTAGTCCTAACTCTAAATTTGAGAGCCTCCATAGTAGAAGCACATGCATTATAATGGATAGGCAGAGGGCAGGTGAGCCTGGAGGGAGCCCACCCCTCCTTAAAGGCACAGGGGCACACAGGACACCCAGCATATAGAACAATGGCAACAAAGGTGTCCAGTACGTCTCCTCACTAATATTTTAACAGTACAAACAAATGGCCACTCCCCTCTATAAATGGCCTTTGCAGCAAGGAGCAAATGGAAGGTCAACGCATGTCAAACAAAACCAAAGACTTTCCTGAGAGAAATGTGCAAGCTACCATTGCTGGTTTCAGTGATGGCCGCCTCCAAGTTACTCTGGAAAATAAAACCCCAAAAATTCCCAGCTCAATTTACCAACCAGCCTGCTAACCAACTGAATTGTCCTGTCTAATATTATGCGATAAAAACAGGGGTTTAGTTTGCACACAACTGCAAATACATGCATAAGCTACAGAGCCCCATCGATAAGGTGACCAGATTTTTAAAATGAAATCCGGGGATATATTTTCTCTTTACTAGTAATGGCGGCAATCAGCAACTCTCTGCCCGTCGTCCGCCTCACAGCTAGGGTTGTCACCTCATCCCTTTAAACCCGAACACATATTGATTACACAGGTTGTATGGCTGATTAAGGTGGTAATTCAACTCACTTAGTACCTTATCTGCATTAAATCAGCCTCAGAATCTGTGTAATTCATATGTGTTCGGGTTTAAAGGGCTGAGGTGGCAACCCTACTCACAGCCTCTCAAGTCTTACTCTCCGGGCCCCGGCTACTACGGGATGGGGAGCGGAGGAAGATCACTCCACCATGGAAGGCAAGGAGACAGGCAGGTGGCTGGCCAGGATTTGAGCCAAGGCAGAAGAACATGCGGGCGAAGCTGAATTTGCATGCGCACGAAACTGAAGAAATATTCCCTCCGCTCCGACCAGCACATGATCATCAGAAAGGGGCACAGATAATGGGAAAAATACAACCCCCCTATGCTAGTACGCACGGCGGAGCGGGGGTGTGTAATTCAATTTTTTTATTGTAATTCTGCACTGACTGTCTTTGAAATTGCCCCTGCCCCCTATTAAATCCAATCTGGGGACAAAACCGGGGACAGACTTGGTCCGGGGACAGTGTCCTCAATCAGGGGACTGTCCCCTGAAACTGGGGGTGTCTGGTCACCCTACCCATCGAGGCACCACAGTATTTACTGTAGTCCTAACTAAAAAATTTGCGCGCATCCATAGTAGAAGCATATCCATTATTATGGATAGGCAGAGGGCAGAAGAGCCTGGAGGGAGCCCACCTCTCCTTCAAAGCACAGGGGAACAATGTTCCTTTTTTAAATGGAAGCATAAAATAAAGAAAGATCCAGATCTGCACTGGTACAGAATCGTTTACTTATTATAGGTGATACTACAATGCAGTTAAATACTGTATGTGATACTTTTCTTTGTACTAACAGTTCATTTGTGTGTACAAGCGTTCACTAGATCCACTCTCTCCTTCAGCTCAAGCAGTACTGGCATAACGTCACACTGGATTTGTGTATGGTTTAATGTTTCTCATAAGCAAGCTAACATACGCCTAATTATGAAACATATGGAGACTACGTGGCTATTATTACTGCATGAAGCTTCTAAAACATCATCCACCTGTTATGTTGCTACTTGCTTCAAATACAATGCGATTGCTATTATGTCACCAGCTTTTTCTATCACTATGTAGCAGCAGCTGCAGTACTACATGTCTGTGTTCTGCAATTTCTATTTAGATACGGCTAGCTAATTAAGTTCAGAGAGAGAGAGAGAGAGTGAGCAATATAATGGACATTTGGAATATTGGCTGTTTTTTAATATGTATTGTATTGATGCACTCCAGGTGACCAGACAGGAGAGTGCCGTGCCTATGGGAATCTAGGATCTGCATTCTTTTCCAAAGGAAACTTTCGGGAGGCACTTACTAACCACAGGCATCAGTTAGTTCTCGCCATGAAGCTAAAGGAGAGAGAGGTAAGAAGTCCATTTTTGACAGTTTAAGCAGGCTTAGTGATGAATGGCTGGAGGACTTTGATTTTCTTCACTGTATTTGACATCAACTCTTGTCACACTTTGATTTGTAGAGCTCAGCCAGTGTTGTATATGACATAGACCACTGAGCGTCCTATATCTTGGTGTTCTTCAAAGAACTATACATTTAAAGTCACATGACACTGCGCTTTTAAACAGACAAGCATGTGATTACTTTTCTGTGTTTTATCATATCGGGTGGAAGAAGTGAGCTGTTAACAAGGGAAATATGGGAAAAAGGGCTACATTTCCATATTTTTTTAACCTAAGTGCCAATGTAGATTGTGCTAATGCATTGTAGTGCAATACCACACACTCCTTAATGTGTGGTATGTCACACAATTAAATGCACTGCACACCTTTCCTTTTAAATAGGCTGTCCAATCACAATAATGGATATATAACAGATGTTTACATTTTATTGTGGTAGGTTCAGTATAGGTTTCCTTTAAATCAAGGATCCTCAAACTACGGCCCACCAGCTGTTGCTGAACTACACATCCCATGAGGCATTGCAAAACTCTGACATTCACAGACATGACTAGGCATGATGGGAATTGTAGTTCCTGAACAACTGCTTTAAATAATGCATATATTTGTCTTTGTTTTAAATGCTTCATTGGGCATGTGACATTTGTGATTAGATTGATGGGAATGTTTGCCTGACATTTGCCAATTTGTTTGTGTAGAGATAAGCTTTAATCAATTTTGGCCAACACATTTTTTTTTTTTTACATAAATAAAAAGATATTCTGACAAAATGTGCTATGCAAGACGTTAAAAGTGTGTTTCCAAAAAATTTCAATACCATAGACAAGATTTGTCAGTGGATGAATGAAAGGATTCCTGTTATTTAACAAAATGCCCCTACTCATACTATCAAGACTAAAGATTCACTATGGTAGGGTTCGATCAAACAATATTGATCCTGCAAATTTTGTATAATACATAGGGTGAATTCAGCTAGAAAATTCTGGGAGAATACAGTGAAAATCCCACTTTGGCAAATTTACGGTACTTTTTCACTGGACAAATTTCCTAGGCGAGTCCTTCCTAAACATACCTATTTATTGCCATAATTTGGGGTTTTACACTTTTACAATGATAGTAGAGACTCCCTTTGCCAGTATTCAGTGTAGGACCCCCTGTGGCCATTGTCTGCGCAATGCCATGTTAGTATCCATAAGGTTTTGTTAAGAAAAAAACATCTTCTTTGGGTAAACTGTATACAACGTACAATGTAAGGATCTACAAACTTTTTTGCAGGTTCATATATTTCTCTGTTCTGAAGAAATTGCTGTTTGTCGCTCTATATCCCGTCTCAAACTAATCTATGAAAAGAAGAGTCAGATTTCAATATAACCCTCTGAGCAATCCTAGTGTTGTGTTGAAGAATGAATTTTGCTGCATTTCAAGTTGAAATCACATTCTTGTTTTATGTTATGTTCCACATCAGTTTATACATTTAGTTTATACTGTGTTAAAGAAAAAATTGAATCTCCAATTCACTTTACCACAACGTGAATGCATAGGTGTTAATAGTTACTTGTGTCTCCATCTCAAACAATGAGCCCAAAGGAGTATCTCACCAAAAATAAAACTCCTACTGTATTGCAAGGAATACCCTAAAGTTGAAAACCCTCACATATACCCAGTGAAGTAAATAGCCCCAGGTGATACACATAGATGACACAAATCCTCCTACATAAGTTTTACTACAGTAAAACAGGTATACTGGAGTTTATCTGCAGTCTTCTCTCTTGTTAGCTCCTTCAAAAGTGCTGATTTTAGATAAAATCCTTCTGCATTTGTTAGTATAACAGAGGAAGGGGTGGAGAGTTGCAGTCAGAGGTCGGAGACGCTGTGTAAGAGCTGTTTGAAGGGGGGGGGGGGGTGTTGCTTTCCTCCAAACAGCAAAAGAACTGTGTCCTGAATAGACCAGCTCTGTGCTGAGCTCTCCTCCCCAACACATATTTACTGCATGTGTCGGGAAAACATGTCAGAAGTGGCTTGTGCTAATAACAGAGGAATGAAGCACCAGAGAGAAACGACACTTAGAGCTTTGGAGATAGAAAAGTAAACACTACAGATATACAGTATGTGCGCTGTTCAGATTTCATGAGTGAGGTTTACAACCACTTTAACTGTAATTCTGAACAATATTATAGAGAATGCATCCAGGTTACCATAATGCAAAAAAGAAACATCAAATAGGCAGAGCCCATGACACCCTGTACTCACAGTAATAGTCCTCAGTCTTCCATGTAGATTGATGTTTGTTAATAAAACCAGAAGCCTGAGGACATCCTGTGGCAAAAATAGATTACCGTAGAAGACAGCTTAAGATTGAAAGTGAGTGTTGCAGCCTGAGCTGCGAGTTGGACTTTAAAGCACCCAATTTACTGTTTGCTATTTGCTTTTTTATAATCTGTTTCTTTATCTTTTATTTAAAGAAATCTCTTCAGAAGTTGAAATATTTGCAAAATGTGTAAATAGTTTAAATGTCCAAGTTGACAAATGCATGTATCCTAAAAATGTTGCTGAAATTCAAACTATGTGCAGATATTATATCACATGGAGTCAAACCTAATTAGATCCTGGGAATAAATTATCCATTTTAGTACAAGGAGTTGATATAGGATATGCATAACGTCATCTGTATGATTTATGCAGCAAATTATTATTGGC
Source organism: Rana temporaria (assembly GCF_905171775.1). Taxonomy (NCBI): domain Eukaryota; kingdom Metazoa; phylum Chordata; class Amphibia; order Anura; family Ranidae; genus Rana; species Rana temporaria. The sequence goes on from NC_053489.1 coordinate 221,351,076, forward strand.
AGTCCTAAAAGCTGAAGACATCTGCAGCAAAGCTGCTATGTCATTCAAGAAGGCATGCCATCCTTGAGTATAAATATGCATTCACAAACTTTACATCACCATTCATCCTCTACATGCAGTGCTAGATTATCCAGGCCTTACTTTCTAGTGAATTAAGCGCATAAAATACTTTTATTACACAATACAGTTAGAAACTAGACACTAGTCTGTGCAGTCTGGCCCTAGAAGGAGCTGCCTGACACTGTATAGTAAGGTCACCCAAAGACAACAATATTATCTTACATATTGCATTCAATCCAAACACCATGTACCAATTTGCTGAAAAAGCATTGCATCCATAGCCACCACCAATCACAGTATTTGCCGCATACAAAACATACGTACAGTGTGTATGCTCTTTGGTGTACGTTTAATAAACCGTGATAAGCGGAGATCATGATGATCACGGCTGATCACTGCTTATCACAGAGCATTGCCGGTTTAATATACTGTGATAAGGAGCAGAGAACATGTTTTTCACTTCACATCACAGCACATGGATGTTTTGTCACAAACGGCCAGTTTAATAAACCGTGATCTGAAGATTTCACAGCTCTTCACCTGAAATATCTCCCTTCCAGATTCACCAGCTCAGAGGTGGAGAATCTGGGAGAGAAGCTGGTGTGACAAGAGGAAGAAGGCTTATTTCTTCCTAATTTCAACACCAGTGGGTTAAAAATGAATATTAACAACAATATACACGTGTATATAGATATTGTGTATATGTGTGTGTGTGTGTATGTGTGTGTATATATATATATATATATATATATATATATATATATATATACATACAGGGCCAGATCCACAAAAACGTGCGTATATTTAGGCAAACGTAGCGCATCTCATATGTGCTACGCCGCCGTAAATCAGAGTGGCTCCTAGGGTATCCACAAAGAACTTGCTCCCATATGCGGGCCGGCGTAATGTAAATCTTCCGGCGTAAGCCCGCGTGATTCAAAGCAGGCTTGGAGTGGGCGTGTTGTATGGTAATCTGGTATGACCCCACGTAATTGACACTTTTTACGAACGGCGCATGCGCCATCCATGGACGTATCCTAGTGCGCCAATGCGCAAAATCACGTCGCAAATAGTCAATGCTTTCGACGTGAACGTAACTTGCGCAAAGCCCTATTCGCGAACGATTTACGCAAACGACGGAAAAAATTTGACGCTGTCCCGGCGTCCATACCTAACATTGCGTACAGCTCATATAGGCATGGGTAACGTTACGCCGAAAAAAGCCTTAAAAAAAATGCGCCGGGCGGACGTACGTTTGAGAATCGGCGTATCTAGCTAATTTGCATACTCTACGCGGAAATCAACGGAAGCGCCACCTAGCGGCCAGCGTAAATATGCACCTAAGATCCGACGGCATACTAAGACGTACGTCAGTCGGATCTAGCCCACATTCAGGCGTATCTTGTTTTGTGGATACAAAACAAAGATACGACGGCGCATCGTAGAACTTACGCGGCGTATCAATAGATACGCCGCCGTAAGTTCTTTGTGGATCTGGCCCACAGTATCTATATAACACGTGTGTGTATGTATATGTATATATATATATATATATATATATATGTGTATACACACATATATACAGTATTTATATATGTATACACACACACATATACAGTATTTATATATATGTATACACACACATATATATATATATATATTCATGTATTTGTGTATATATACTGTATATGTATACATATATACAAATCCGGTATATATGTGTGTGTGTGTATATATATATATATATATATATATATATATATATATATATATATATATATATATGTGTGTGTGTGTTTGTGTGTATATATATATATATATAATGTGTTCACATGTCTGAAAACATTAATTACATGTTCTTTTAAACGTTAGTTTCACTGTTTGAATTCGGCTGCACCATAATCTCACAATATCTCACGAGATTACAGGCAGTCCACCCACTTTTACACAGATCTCGGCTGTTTTCAGAGAAAAAACTTCACCTCTGTTCACCATCTGAGAACTGAAGTTCTCTGTTTATTAAACCGGCTGCAGAGGAGATAATTCTCCTCATGAGAACTGCCGTGAACTGCTGTGAACTGAACGGAGAAAAAACTACACAGTTTATTAAACGGACACCTTTATCCCTTAAAAAAAAACAAAAAAAAAAACATTGTCAAGATAATGACCTTTATTAGTCTTTGATTGCGATGCACATAATGAGAAAGTATGGAATCACATCACTGCCCAGCACTTAATTAGTTCACTTTAAGTCATGCTTTGGTGGAGTGATAACGCAAACATGATTTATAATTGCATTGTGCAGGAAAAACAAAGGCAACTTATAACATGAAAACTTGAACCAAATAAGAGAACACCCACTCGTAGCTAAATTAAACCCATTAATAATATTACAGTCATTAGCTCATACGGGCTTTCTTAATGCGCACTTTTCAAACCCCTGTTTTTAGCCCCATATCATTTATTTTTTGACAGGCTGGGAGTAGAAAGTAGATGATTAGTAAGAAAGCACTGCCACCAAACTCCACATAGCGTTATAAGTGGTGATCAGTGGATTGGGGTGACTTTTAAACAGCAGATCATGAATATAGGGTTCTGGGTAATTTAACCACTTGACCCCAGGAAGATTTTACCCCCTTCAGGGCCAGAACATTTTGCACTGTGCTACTTTAACTGGAAATTGCTCGGTCATGCAACACTGTACACAAATTAAATGTTTATCTTTTTTTTTTACACAATTAAAGCTTTATTTTGGTGGTATTTGATCACCACTGGGTTTTTAATTTTTTTATATTTTCTGCTATAAAACATATCCAATTAAAAAACAAAAAAATCACAGTTCTTAATGAATTTAGGCCAAACTGTATTCTGCTACATGTCTTTGGTTAAAAAAAAAATCCCAATAAGTGTACATTTTTTGATTTGCTTGAAAGTTATAGTGTAATGACAGTGATCACTGACTTACAGTGGGACTGTGATAGTATGGCAGACAATTGTACGTTAGCTTACGCTGATTGGTGGTAGACTAACTGATACTGACATCAATAGTGACATTAATATAGTGATCAGTGCTAATATTATACACTGTCACTGTACTAATGACACTGGCTGGGAAGGGGTTAAAGTGGCTGTAAACTTTTTTATCTTAATTCATTCTATGCATTAAGATTAAAAAAAACTTTTTTGTGCAGCAGCCCCCCTAATACTTACCTAAGCTCATCTTGTTTCAGCGATGTTGCAGGAGAGTCTCAGCTTCTCGGGACTCTTCCTTCTTCTTGGCTGAGACAGCAGCATGGCGCCATTGGCTCCCGCTGCTGTCAATCAACCTTAGTGAGTCAATTAGAAGAGAAAGGTGGTGGTGCTGAACTGTGGCTCCGTGTCTGAATGGAGACACAGAGCAGCAGCTCGACTCAGGTGCCCCCATAGCAAGCTGCTCACTGTGGGGGGACTCAGCAGGAGGGAGAGGGAAGGGGCGCCAGCGAGGGACCCGAGAAGAGGAGGATCTGGGTTGCTCTGTGCAAAACCAACTGCACAAAGCAGGTAAGTATAACATGTTTGTCATTTTTAAATGAACAAAAAAATCACTTTAACATCTAGGGTCAATCAAGGGGTTTAAATGTGTGCCAAACAATGATCGTCTGTCAGTATTCGGAGCTCTGTGTTATTTACAAGGAATTTCCTTAATTTTCAGGGATTTTCTCTCACTTCCTGTTTGGCCATGGGACAGGAAGTGAAGGAAATTATCTGCAATGGGACATCGATGGCAAAAACAATCTGACAGGGGTTATAGATCTCCCTTGCTCTATCCAAAATGGAAAAAAAAAAGTTTTGCCTATAGTTCTGCTTTAAGATAGGATTTGACTGAAAATTCTACTTTAAGTGAACATGTCAGAAAAAGGCTCAGTGATGATGATCTTAGATGAGGTAGGAACCAGATTAAAGAGAAGATTGTGACAGGATCACAATCAATTGCATGTAGTATTTTTTTTTTATTATGGAGGATGCAACCACATTCATAGATGGGCAGGAACACCCAAAACTCCCAGGTAGACAGGAATTAGGAATTATGGAGACCTTGATTTTGGAGTATTCAAGATGTTACCAGGGGTACACCAGTCTCCACTCCACTAATTATTGTACCAATTCTGCATGGGTCTGTCCTTTAAATACTAATGCCGCGTACACACGACTGTTATTCATGTCATGGGAAAAAAACAAAGTTTTTCTCGATGCGATTCCTCTCCAGCCTGACTTGCATACACACGATCGTGACAAAAAATGCTTGAGCAAAGCGTGGTGACGTACAACACGTACGACGGCACTATAAAGAAGAAGTTCCATTCGAATGGCGCCACCCTTTGGGCTGATTATGCAAATTTCCCATCCCATAACTTGTTTCTGAGCATGCACGTTTTTCCCCCCTCATTAAAGCCTACACACGACCGTTTTTCATGACGAGAAAAACGACGACGTGAAAAACAACGACAAAAAAATAGAGCAGGTTCTAAATTTTTAATACCCATTTTTATCGTCGAGAAAAATGTTTTGGAGCCTACACATAACCGTTTTTCACGACCAATTTAAAAAAACTGAATTTTTCTCATCATGAAAAACGGTCATGTGTAGGTGACATTAGACCTTGAACACTCAGACATTAAACCAGAGCTTAAATCAAGCATTCCTTGACACTGAGTCGAGAAAAGATACATTGACCAGACGGCCACAATACAAGCGTCAGCAAAATGTTTAGTTTGAGTCATCGGAAAAGACCAAATATTCATTGAGTCTGCTCTTTTTTGCTCTTTTTTGTATAGACCTATGTTTATCCCAAGCATGTTTAAATTCATTAACTGCTGATTAACTCGCTGATTCTACTGTAAGTCTGCTCTAAGCATAAGCTACTTTTTTGGTAAAATAATTATTTCTAATAGGGTTAGTTTTGAACTCCCCTTCTGTTAGGTTATACTAAATGTAGAGTGTCTGTTCCCCCTTGCCTCTACAGTTCAGTTATTTAATTCATCATCAGGGGTGCAGCTTAACACTATAGGTGTCACATTTATTAATATTAGGCCTCGTACACACGACAGGATAGCCAGAGGACAACGGTCTGAAGGACCGTTTTCATCGGTCAAAACCGATCGTGTGTGGGCCCCATAGGTTATTTAACCTTCGGTTAAAAAAATAGGAACTTGCTTTATAATTTAACCGATGGACGCCTAACCGATAGGTCAAAACCGATTGTTAGTATGCAAAAGCATCGGTTAAAAACCAGCGCATGCGCAGAATCAAGTCGACGCATGCTTGGAAGCATTGAACTTCGTTTTTTTCAGCACGTCGTTGTGTTTTTTTACGGCACCGCGTTCTGACGCGATCGTTTTTTTAACCTATGGTGTGTAGGCGTGACGGACCATCAGTCAGCTTCATCGGTTAACCTAAGACAACGGTCCTTCAGACCGTTGTCCTCTGGCTATCCTATCGTGTGTACGAGGCCTAAGGGTCGGCACGGAATTATTAATTTTTCAGTCCCATTCATAACGCTCGCTCTTCTCCCAATATCCAATTTCGTGTTGTATCTACAAAAATCTACCTCTGTATTACCAGGGTCTCTGGCATATGTGTAAGAATCCTTCGAAAAAGATTATTTCCCTCCAGCTGGTCAAATGATTAAATGCCATTGACAACAAACAGTTATTTGACCTACTTGAAAGCTGAAACTTTTGAAATTCTTTTTTGGAAACGGCCCTAGGAAATTAGTTGTGCGATTCTGGTGACTTCATCTAGACCACAAGCTGTCCTAAGTATATAAAATTGTTGTCATTGGCATACTTAAGAGAGATTTGTGTAACACATGCATTTTCTTCATGGTTCTTGCTTTGCTGACTGATGTGAATTCCATTCCACTCCTGTGCTTGTTTTTTTTTTTCTTTTTCTTTTTCTATATACTACAGTAATGAGATTGCTGCCCAACTGGCTTAATTGTTACAAGCTAATTAATGCTTATTCTTTCCACTACCTCTGACAAATATGCAGGGAACTTGGCTCAAAAGTTAAGCCTTATTCCTGGCAGCACGGTGACTGGCTGGCTGTTTCTACATACTCCACATCCCTTCTACTTTTTCTCATTCAACCATCAGGATATTTTAAGAAGGTGAAGTTTGAGAACAACTCTCTGTGTCTTCTGGCTGACATGGCACGATGGAATTTGTAGTTCAAGAGCTGATTACAGAAATGATTGTTATGCAATAACATTCTGTAGTTACATACCATTTAGTGCATTAGGAAATACAATGTGACTGGTAAATAAAGACACTTGTGGTGTTTGTACAGAGGGTCAAAAAGACATTTCTTAAGATTCAGATTCTTAAGAAAGTCACTGCACAATAATTTACATTTGAACTTAGAAATGAAAGATGTGATATTTCTTTAACCACTTGAGATCCGCGCTATAGACAAAAGACGTCCACAGCCACTGGGGGGCGCGCGGCGGGTAACCACTGTCCCGGCGCATCGCCGAAGAGCCGATGCGTGTACCTGGCGGCCGCGATGTCCGCCGGGTACACGCGATCGTCGGTAACACGGCAGGTGACAGCAGGGACGTGGAGCTCTGTGTGTAAACACAGAGCTCCACGTGCTGTCAGAGGAGAGGAGACCGATCTGTGTCCCTTGTACATAGGGACACAGCATCGGTCACCTCCCCCAGTCACCCATCAGAGATTGCCTGCTCAATGAATAGAAAAAAAAAACGATCGTCTGTGGGGAAATCCACGCATGCTCAGAATCAAGTCGACGCATGCTCGGAAGCACTGAACTTAATTTTTCTCTGCACGTCGTTGTGTTTTACGTCACCGCATTCTGACACGAACGTTTTTTTAACTGATAGTGTGTAGGCAAGACTGATGAAAGTCAGCTTCATCGGATATCTGATGAAAAAATCCATCGGTCTGTTTTCATTAGAGGAACCTATCGTGTGTACGCGGCATTAGTAAGATTATAAAAGATTGTAAAAACAGGGCTGAGAGGTCAGGGTCATTTATTCACTATAGTTCTCCTAGTTTTCTGATTAACCCATTCTAGGACAGGCTTAAAATAAAAACGTAATTACATTTTGGTATAGTGTGGCTTGGTTTTACTGAGTATGCACTGGATAAAGACACTTTGCTTATTTAGAGTTAAGTATCCATCTACTGTATTTCCTCTCCAGTCTGTATGAGGCATCAGGTTAAAGAGTATATGCAAAATGTAATGAATAAAAAAGGAGGTAAGCAGCCAATATCAACAAATGAGGTGGCAGCAGTTTTATATTGTAGGTTAGAAGTTGAATAAAAAAAATAAAACATCTGACTGGCTGCTATAATTAAAATTTCCAGTTTCTATCCCTCGATGTTAATGTCTGCAATTGCTATTTAAAAAAACTGTTCTAATGGAATATGTGAGCTACTGTATTATTGCTGACCTCTGCTTCAGAAAATACCTAATGCTTGCTATCGGTATGCTATGGGCCAGATTCACAGACGAGATCCGCCGGAGTATCTACTGATACTCCGGCGTATTTTCAAATTTGCTGCGTCGTATCTTAATTTGTGATTTACAGACAAGATACGACGGCTTTTGGCTAAGATCCGACAGGCTTACGGCTTCGTACGCCTTCGGATCTTAGGCTGCAATACTTCGGCCGCCGCTGGGTGGAGTTCGCGTCGTTTTCCAGCGTCGGGTATGCAAATGAGCTTTTACGGCGATCCACGAAGGTTTTCGTTACGTCGTCGCTAGTAATTTTTTCCCGTCGCAAAGTTAAGCCTGCTTTTACATGGCTTAACTTTAGACGAGCCATGTTAAAGTATGGCCGTCGAATTTCGAATTTTTTTTTTGCGTAAGACGTCCGAAAATACGAAGGTACGTTACGCACGTCGCCGGTCAAAAAAATGATTCAACTTCGCGCAAAGCACGGCAGGAATTTCAAAACGGAGCATGCGCAGTACGTCTGGCGCGGGAGCGCACCTAACTTAAATGGTACACGCCCCATTTGAATTAGGCGGGCTTGCGCCGGACGCCTTTACATTACACCGCCGTAAGTTTACAGGCAAGTGCTTTGTGAATCAAGCACTTACGCTGAAAACTTGCGGCGGTGTAACGTAAACGGGATACGTTACGCCGCGGCGCAGGTACGTGAATCTGGCCCATTGTTTTTAAGTGCAGGAAGAGCAGCACTAGTAGTTTCTGGGCATACCTTTGTCAGAGAATATTGCCCTATCATCAGGTTTTGCCCATGCCAACTCTTTCTGTAACCATAATTCACCCCATATAAACTTAAAGTGGTTGTAAACCCCGGGCAAAAAAAATTAACAAATCGTATCCCTCTGTAATGTGTACTTGTCTCAGTCCAGAGCACTAAGTGTCATCACTGTCTGCTGTACCTTCCTCTGCTTTGCATGAGTGAATGAATGAATGAAAAACTTATAAAGCGCGGCACATGCGAACTGAATCGCCTCTGGGCGCTAGTTGTTCGTGTCTCATGACATCAAAAGAGCAGAGTTTTGATCTGTCTTCTGAAAGTCAGGTGGTTTTCCTCCAACCGAATGCTGGTTGGTAAAGCGTTCCATAGTCTAGGACCCTGAAAAGCAAACCTTCTTTCTCCTTTGGACTTGTATTTGGTTTTTGGTACCCTGACTAGATTTTGGTCGGTGGATCGCAGAACGCGATTCTAATTGTGAGGTTCTATCTTGTCGCAAAGATATTGCGGAGCCTTCCCATGGATGCACTTATGTGTCAGGCAGAGCAGTGTCATCTTAAGAGCATTATAGGCCCCCGGGCAATACAGTGCACTGGGGCCCTGTCTACACAATTACGCACGAGAATTACTGACAAAAATCATAAAATTTACTGGCAGAACCACATTTTTTACTGCCACTGCAAAAAAAGGTACCTAAAATTACAGTTTTCAGTGCCCAACAATGCAAATGTCAGTATTTAAACTATAAACATATAGCTAGTGCTATTAGCAATGTGTTTAAGTTAAACAAAAGTAAAAAAAAAAAAATGTCTTCATTGACATGAAGGTCAGGTTACTATAACCCAGCCAGCACAGAGTTTCCTCTTACATCAGAGTCTGCAGGATTCCCCCTTACAGTGAAAGGGAACTCTTATGTAAAGGGGAACGCTGCAGATCATGATCTAAGGGGGGAACTCTGATGTGGAGGGGGGCTATGGTGACCAGAGACAACCTTATATCAGAGTCCACTGCTTTCTCTTTCCCACTTACATCAGGGTCCGCAGACTGAGTTCCCCCTTGCATTGTAAGGGGGAATCCTGCAGACTCTGATGTGGGGGTTACTCTGGTGACCAGAGACCACCTTCCTTAGATTAAATACACTAAGGTAAGGGGGGTCACTAATATAGGAGGGGGAACCTTTATATCAGTGCCCCCTTACATTTTTGCATTCACTCCCCCCTTACATCAGCAACCCCCCGCACTCGTGGAGGACCGGATCTTCTCTGTGATTTCCGCGAACTGGGCATGGGCAGTTCTAACCCGTCACTCTCCATAATTTTTTACTGGGGTTGCTGGGCAGCCGGTGGGGCCCCCCAGGCAAGCGGGGCCCCCGGGCAACTGCCCAGCGTGCCCAATGGAAAAGATGGCCCTGAGGCAGAGTGCTTTAAATGCAATTCTGTCTTTTACTGGCAGCCAGTGAAGGGTTCTTAACGAAGGTGAGATTGATTCCCATTTTTTTTTCCCAGTCACCAGTCTGGCGGCCGTATTCTGAACGACTTGCAGACGGGAGATTTGGTACTTTGGGAGTCCGAGGTACAGGGCGTTAGCATAGTCCAGTCTGGAATTCACGATTGTTCCCACCACGACTGCTACGTCTTCTTTGGGGATAAATGGAATAAGTCTGCGTAGTAGGCGCAACAGATGGTGCGCTCCGCTGACTACTGACCCTATTTGTGCGTCCATTGTCATGAATGAGTCACTTCTAATAAGTTTTCCTGACACCAAGAGATAAAAAGGTGACAGGAAAGGGAGCTCTAGCACATACAAATCATAAAATACAACAAAGGCCGCACAGGCCTAGTGCATTAGCCCCAATAAATATTTGTAATAAGTAAAACGAAGGTAAGTATTATACTCACAAACAAAGACAACAGCTCAAGTCCATGATGAAACATCCACATTTTTGATAGAACATGGAGCAATATAGTAGGCTAAAATGTTTTGAGGCTTGCCTCTTTCTCAAAGCCAACAAGACTGTCTCACTCATATAATAAATAAAGCGCAAGAGATTGTGTGTTCTTATATGTGAAACTCCAGCACATATCCTGTGATTGAAATATACTGTACGCTGATTGGAATTTTGTTTACCAAAAATACAGCACAATACATATTCGCCTAAACTTATAAAGAAACTTGAGATTTTAATTTTTTTTATTAGATATGTTGTATAGCAGAAAGTATTATCATTTTTTTTGTTTATATCGCAAAAAACAAAACAAAAAAAAACCCCGCAGAGGTGATTAAATACCCCCAAAAGAAAGTTCTCTTTGTGGAAAAACAATATCATAAATTTTAGTTGAGTACAGCGTTGCATGACTGCGCAATTGTTAGTTAAAGTAACACAGTGCCGTATTGCAAAAAATGGCGTGGTTGTGAAGTGGGCGAAACCTTCCAGAGGTCAAGTGGTTAACGATCCCAGAGCTGTAAACAACATCATGGCTGTCATGCTGACTCAATAACTTCAATACGTTCACTAATCTAGAACAAGCCGATCAAAGGATCTGTCTTCACTTTGACTATTCTTCTTGCAGAGAGAGGCAATGGCAGCCTTTTCTCTCAGTTCAGGTTTTCACTACAATTAATATCCGCTTGTTGTTGTTGGTCGCAGTTTTTGGAGTCTTGTAAGACCAATGGCCACTTGACTTTTAAAATATCTGGAAAGTGGAGGAGCAGAAAACGCCTTATTTCAGCTTAGCAATCCCTTCACACACAAACACATGGCTTTAATAGACTGAACAAGATCTGTGCGCCTGTGAATATAAATGTGCTGTCATTTGAAGAAACACCAGGAGTACAGTGGAAAAAGTAGAAAAAAAAAAAAAATCCCCAGCAATACAATGAGATATAATGACTTTCACAGAATAATAGAAAGAGCCAATGGCAGATTCGATTTCATAAATCTTTGTTTCTCCAGCACTAAGCTACAAATACCTATTTGAGGCTTCACTGCTTTATCGTCAGCAAATCCAGGCTTGGCAAAACAAAAGCAAAAATAATGGTGTAATATGTCAGCACTCTCAAAGATTCTGAATAATACTGCCATGATCTGCTGTCTCATTCCACATATTTTATTTGCTTATTAAAAGCTCAGGAATCTCTAGATCATTGGCGAAGGCCGTATTTTTGGTTTGAACACAAGGTGCACCTGCTTTTATTTTTTTCTCCTTGTAAGTTGTCAACATAAAATGTTTGCTTTTCTTGACAGCAAGTCATGCTATAATATATTAACAAGAATAACTGTAGAATCAAGTAAATCATTTTTGCTATGTATTGTCCTAGCAGCCAGGTACTATAAGTTAGGTAACATTGTCTGTGCTGGTCAGTGATGGCAATCAATCAGGAATATATAGCTGGCAACATTTCAGAATGATTTCTGAGGTAAAATGTGCTGCAGATTGCCAAAAGTCAGCAAATTCCCACTTCAATAGAATGTAGATGACAGTTCAGGGGCTGGGTCTGACCTGCTTTGTGTTGCGCTTCTTTGGATGCAGCAGGTCCTATTGAGGTACATTTAAACTGCAGGCAAAACAGCAAAGTCATTGTCAGACTCCATGTTTTCCAGTCCAGTGCATTTGTTTAACAGCTTGCCGACCGCCTCCTGTATATTTACGTTGGCAGAATGGCACGGCTGCGCAAAGCAACGTACAGGTACACTGCTTTGAATGTGACCGTGCCCGCGGTAGGGTGACCACGTGTCCCGGATTGCCCGACACAGTCCCGCATTTTACAGGCACCTTGGCCCAGATTCACAGCCGAGATACGACGGAGTATCTCAGATACTTTGTCGTATCTCTCAGAGTATCTATGCGACTGATTCATAGCCCTTAGATCCGACAGGTTTAAGTGTTTTACACTGTCGGATCTTAGGATGCAATACCGCGGCCGCCGCTGGGGGGAGTTTGCGTCGTAAACCAGCGTCGGGTATGCAAATTAGGAGTTACGGCGATCCACGACGGTTTTTCGCGTTCGCTACGTCGCTGCTAGTCTAGTTTCCCGTCGCAAAGTTAGTCGTAGTTTTTGGTGCCCTAACTTTACACAACACACGTATGTGCTGTATAAAGTATGGCCGTCGTTCCCGCGTCGAAATGTAAAAATGTTTGCTTCTTGCGTAAGACGTCCGGGAATACGGAAGTACGCTATGCACGTCGCCGTTCGAAAAAATGACATCACTCCGCGCAAAGCACGGCGGGAAATTCAAAAGGGAGCATGCGCAGTAGGTCCGGCGCGGGAGCGCGCCTAATTTAAATGGAACACGCCCCTTTGAATTACGCGGGCTTACGCCGGAGGAAGTTTTCTCGCAAGTGCTTTGTGAATCAGGCACTTGCGATGAAAACTTGCGGCGGTGTAACGTATCAACGATACGTTACGCCACCGCGATTCTATGTGAATCTGGGCCCTTCATTCCAGGACAATACAGTGTCCCGGAATGAAACTGACACGGCCACCCCCCCAAGCCAAACTAATGCCCCCAAAAAAGGCCACCACATCACCGCTTTACTCACTGACAGTACTTGTCCTGGCCGGGAATGCCTAAAGGAGCACAGTCCCCACCCGCTGCTTGTGATTGGAGAAATCATAAATCCCGCCTCTTGTGTCCAATCACTGTGCTGTGATTAGTTACACCACAAGCTGATTTATGGTCAGGGGGTGTCCCTAATGGTAGTTTGGAAATGTGGTCACCCTAACCCGCGGGACCCGCAATCGTGTCATGGAGCTGTAGAACAGGGAGATGCCTGTGTAAACAAGGTATTTCCCTGTTCTGCCTAGTGACTGATCGTCTGTTCCCTGTCATCGGGAGCAGTGATCAATGTCATGTCACTGTTAGCCCAGCTCTCACACAGTTAGAATCACTCCCTAGGACACACGTAACCCCTTCCTCGCCCCCTAGTGGTTAACCCCTTCCCTGCCAGTGTCATTTACACAGTACATATAGAAAAAAGGGAGTCACGCTAAATTGTGCAGAGTAATGAGTGAGCACCTATGTGGCGTAAACCACAATCCTTAATTGAATTGGTTCAGTGCATCAAAAACAGTCCAAAGTGAAAAATTACAGAATATGAATAAATGGAAAGGAAATGAACACAGTCCAATGTACAGTAACGAAAGAGCAGTGAGTCCCAAGTGTGCAAAAACGAATCCACAGTGTCGTAATTATTGACGGACAGGAGACCTCCACCCACGAGAAACACTGATCCTTACAGGAAATACAATCAAAAACAGCGAGATTGAATAGACCTCCACTCTCCACTGCGGGAACAGGTTCAAGCATCCATCCAATGATATTCACCACAGCAATGAGTTAATCCCCCAATTGACTGCCCGATATTGAACTCCTCGCTTTCAGCTCCGCTCGGGCCATGCAAAGAACTGATCTGATCATTTACACAGTAACAGTGCATTTTTATAGCACTGATCGCTGTATAAATGACAATGGTCCCAAAATAGCATCAAAAGTGTCCGATGTGTCCGCCATTATGTCGCAATCTTGATAAAAATCACAGATCGCTGCCAATACTAATAATAATAAAAAAAACATAAAATTATACCCTATTTTGTAGACGCTTTTGCGCAAACCAATCAATATATGCTTATTGCTATTTTTTTTGCTATTTTGTTTTTTTTACCAAAAATGTGTGGAAGAATACATATCAGCCTAAACTGAGGGGAAAAAATATACCTTTTTTGGGATATTTATTATAGCAAAAAGTAAAAAAAATATAGCTTTTTTTTCAAAATTGGTGCTTTTTTTGTTTATAGCGCAAAAAATAAAAACCTCAGAAGTGATCAAATACCACCAAAAGAAAGCTCTACTGTATTTGTGAGATGCAAAATTTGTTTTGGGAGCCACGGCGCACAACCGCGCAATTGTCAGTTAAAGTGACACTGTGACAGTGCCGAATTGCAAAAAAATGCTCTGGTCAGGAAGGGGGTAAATTCTTCAGGGGCTGAAGTGGTTAAGCAGTGCTACTTTTAGACCCCTTTCACACTGGGGTGTTTTACAGGTGCCTGAAAAGCGCCTGTAAACTGCCTCTTCTGCAGCCTTAGTGTGAAAGGCCCAGTGCGTTCACACTGGGGCGGTGCGGTTGTAGGATGGGAAAAAAGTTCTGCAAGCAGGATCTTTGGGGCGGTGCAGGAGCAGTGTATACACCGCTCCTGCATCACCCCTACCCATTGAAATGAATGGGCACTGCTGCCGAAGCGCCTGCAAAGTGCTTAGACAGCGGTGCTTTTCGGATGCTTTTTTTTGTTGGGAATTCACTTTGAAAAACACCCCCTTGCATTTCTAACCGCAGCCATCTTGAGTAAGGGCAGATGATTCATGCAGCATTTAAATCCTGGAATTTAGCTCAAACATACAGTGTGCCTAGCTGAGAAAACCTCTCCTCCAGATGAAAGAAAATAAAATGCCCATGAAGACTCTTGGGATGTATTACATCATTTTGGCCTAGGCCAGAAACCAGGAAGCAACCAAAGAAATGTAAAAAAAAAGTTTAAAATAAGTACATATAATCTATCTTCCTATCTATTTACTAATGATATTAACATAAGGAATAAAAATAGTTAATGTTGATTGGGAGAGATTAGTTCTGAGTTGACTAGCTGTAGGAAACCTGAAACTCAGAGCAACATTTCACCAGAGGCCTTAAATAAACAGAAACAAGCCACATATATATATATATATATATATATATATATATATGCCAGTGTTGATAGACTTTGATGTATTGTGAAGGGTCCTCATATTGGTCAGTATCGGGGTTCATGTCTGGACTTGCTCAGCCGGGCATACGTGTTAGCTTAATTTCCTATTCTCCTTCTTGCAGCAGCCTCTTGCCATTCTGGGGAGTGCTGTTTATTCCTTGATATGGCTGTGAATACATGTCTTTAGGAGAAGGCTATCATGTGTATCTGGGGGACATGCTGGGTGGTGCCATAAGGGAGAGATCCTTCGATCATATCAAGTGCTTTATATCTCACTTTTTGGAGTATTGGATTCAGTAAACCTCCTTTTCACTTTTAGGTGGTGGAAAATAGTGCTGTCAGCATTGGTGGAAGTTCCCTCTGTGGCTTTATTGAACTATGTGGAATCCGTAGTTCAGTTAAGTGGACTCTGTGATTAAGTGACTGTGGTTTCTATTGATTAATTGATTCTCACAGCATTACACCTTTTCTGTATGAATTTTATAGTTTGCTAATTAAGCGGACATTATGATTCAATCATTGCCAACGCTATTTCTTCATTGCATTTTATTTCATGTCATTAGTAATTGATTATCACTACATCACACCTTTTCTGTGTGATTTTTATAGCATTTATACGTTTGTATTTTTATTGTTTTTTCACTTTATGGTAAAAAAAATTTGGTGACTAATTTACTTTATGAATTTTGGGTTGCTATATTTATTTGGTATAACTGGTAGGGTTGCACCCATACCGATACCAGTACTAAGCATTTTCGCGAGCATCGGTACTCGTGAAAATGCTCCGATACCTGAGACCGATACCGGAAGTGATGTCACCTAGGGGACAGACAGTGGCATTGCTAGGGGGTGTGGGTCGCACCTGGGTGACACCCGATACCCGCTTGTCCCAGGCAGCTGCAGTGACTGGAATTCTCCTCCCTGCGCCCAGCCGGCCACCCATTCAATTCACTGCATGGTTTTAAGGCCGTTTGTGGAGACTTTGTCATCTGACCATTAAGAAGCGGAGCTGGAGAGGAGGAGAGTTTTGCGATCTAATAGACCCCAGATCTCTCTATACAGAAGACCTTTCATGGCCCTTGCTATTACAGGGGATGTTGTTCATCCCTTGTAATAGCAAATAAAGTTGATAAAAAGAAAAGTTAAAGGTTACAGTGTAAAAATAAATTTTTTTATTGAAAAATAGGTATCAGTAATTGGTATCAGCGAGTACTTGAGAAAAAGCATCAATACTTTTAATCGGTCTTAAAAAACTGGGATTGGTGCATCCCTAATAACCGGAACTGCTAATTGTTTTTTATTCTGTACACTAATGACCTGCATATATCATTACCATTTCTTTTAAACCCTTCTCAATGCATGTATGGCAGTGCACCCCAATGCACAACAGTAAACCATTTATTCATTGCGGTGCAGCTTGTTGAAAAAAAAAAAAAAATACATCTGTTTTTTGGAGGTTGTGGGCTGCCTTAACACCACACACAATATTGTGCAAAATACTTTACCATGACTTGAGGTTTTATGCATTTGAAGTCATTGATCTCTCTGGTGAATGCTCACATTATTATTATCAGTCCAGGTTTACAAGAGGGATCCATATTTCTTCTTCCTCTGATTATTTTTATTATTCGTGCTTCTTGTTTGACAAACCAAAACAAGAGCATTGTACAGAAAGCCCAGCATTGGTATCATGTTACCTAAGACGGACAGCTGAGAGGGAGTATGGTTCTGAAATCACAACCTCCTGATCACTTCAACACAAAGCAAGCAGTGAAAGAGACAAGGTTATCACATTCACCATGTTATCCGTCTTACTGCTTTTAATTAAAGGAGTAAAGTGAAAAGGAAGTGAAAGCAGTATATTAAAATAGATTCTGAGGTTAATATCAAATACAGGGCAAATGACAGGATGAAAAAATAATCAGCTGAAGCAGAAGCTTGTGGAAAAGGTTCTTTTGTGCACCAAATCTTTCCCACTGACACTAATTTAAAACTGAGCGGTAAAAAGAAATATTCTAAAGGCGCTTGGAATTGTATCAGTTTATTATTTGAAATGCACGCTTTGTTAACGTGCATAGCTTCCGTATAAGTAGTACTGCATTAACTTATAACCATAGACCCCAGCAAAACTTCCATATGCTTAGCACTGCATTAACTTATAGCCATAGACCCCAGCAAAACTTCCATCTGAGTAGCACTGCATTAACTTATAACCATAGACAACAGCAAAACCTCCGTATGAGTAGCACTGCATTTACTTATAGTCATAGACCCCAGCAAAACTTTTGTATGAGTAGCACTGCATTAACTTATAGTCATAAACCCCAGCAAAACCTCCGTATGAGTAGCACTGCATTAACTTATAGCCATAGACCCCAGCAAAACTTCCATATGAGTAGCACTGCATTAACTTATAGCCATAGACAACAGCAAAACTTTTGTATGAGTAGCACTGCATTAACCTATAGTCATAAACCCCAGCAAAACTTCCATATGAGTAGCACTGCATTAACTTATAGCCATAGACCCCATCAAAACTTCCATATGAGTAGCACTACATTAACTAATAGTTAGCCATAGACCCCAGTATAGTATAGTGGTTAGCAATGTGTTTAGCAGACATGTGTAAGTCTAATTTACATGAGATTGGCTGATCAGGACTGGTGAGGTATTAAGGCAAATTGTTTCGCCTTTATTCAGTTGTGCATAGAGCTTTTCAAGGGAAAGGTTGGTCATGATGGTAATAGTGGTGGAAATCCTAATGATGCTGTAAGTCACGGGCATCAGAGCTTTCTTTAACCAATTGTCTTTCATTGGAAGGTTTCATTTGGACCTTGGCTGGTGCTATTTGTAAAGTCCATTAATCTTTATGGAACTCGCTTCAGTCAATGTACACGGTTAACATTAATGGGTTTCTCTTTCATTGTACCCTTGGACAATGATGTTCAGAGAGCGATAAGTGATGGGGATGAGACACTTCTCTGACTCATTCACTTGTGTGCCTAAATTTCAACTTTAGCTATTTCACATGGGGAAAATGAGCCCAACTTGGCAAGTGTAGTTATATTAACATGCATTGTTTCATATTTACATTTTCATTTTTTTTTTAATACCGACCATGCTAAACAACTAAAATAAATATTCCCCAAATTATTATATAGTGTTTTTAAAGCTCTGAGAGAACAATGCTTTATGAACAGTTATTGTTACAAACAATGTGCACATTTGAATTCTGTTCAGTGGGTTGTGAATGGAAACTATCACAAACAGAACACAGGAATATGGGAAGCCTCGTACACACGGCCGAGGAACTCGACGTGCCAAACACATCGAGTTCCTCGGCCAGTTCAGCACTGAAGCCGCCGAGGAGCTCGGCGGGACGAGAGCTCCCATAGAACAACGAGGAAATAGAGAACATGTTCTCTATTTCCTCGTCGAGCTCCTCGTCGGCTTCCTCGGCTGAAAGTGTACACACGACCAGTTTCCTCGGCAGAATTCAGCCAGAAACTCGGTCGGAAGCTGAATTCTGCCGAGGAAACTGGTCGTGTGTACGGGGCCTTAGCCTTTCTCAACCTTTTACTTTACACCGGAGGAACCCATATAATATTTTGTAGACGTTTTGGAACTCTTACTAAAACCAATTCATCAGGGTCAATGATAAGAATTCCCCTTACCTTGGCAGTCAGGGAAGAATACTCAGTGGTGGTCAAAATACCACCTTTACAGATAGCCAAAAAATAATTGGTGTCATGCTTCTGGCTCTGCCAAATGGTGTTGGCCCTGGAGTCACGCAGGCATCCTCAAATGGAAGGTCAATCAGCCGCAACCCCTAGCCACTTCTGGAGGAACCCTAGGGTTTCATGGAAACCTGGTTGAGAATTTCTAGATTATGGCATACTGTATACTTATGTACTCAAAAAAAGTCAGGGGGCTAGAGCACTGGATTTGGACAATTATTAACTGTCTTAATATAACACCTATTGGTATGGAAATTTCAAAAGTATGCAAAGTCTATTTATTGAGAATAAAAAAAAGCCTGATATTTATTATGCCAGACAAACTGTCTTTTTTATAGTTGCACGCATTAAAACAAAGCATTTGGATTTCAAATTTACATATTTATTGACATTACATATACTATATATAGCACATTAAACAAAAGTGATTTGATGGCTCACACACAAAGCATAACTGTCATGGATCTTAAGATATTAAAGTGTTTCTACTGGACATCTGTTACACAGGAGAGGGACATTCAATGCAAGGACACCGGCTATTGAAATGCTAAGTGGAACCAGCTAGAGAAATACCTTTTATTGTGCTCTGCAGGCTAAGAGCGGGTGTCGGAGACACTCCGTCTGGCTAAAAAACTATGGATTGAAGGTTAATTGAATCTAGAATGTATGTGTGAAGATGTATGTGTTTATTGTTCTAAAGGTCAGAAGCCTCCTGTCAGCTGTATTGAATTAGCATTCTATTGTCTAAAGCAATGTAACCTCTCAGAGGTAGTAATTAAGTAGACCGGGTTATTGTGTACATTGATTACCCCCTGGGGCTTCTGTCTCAATACACAAGTCTTTCTATCCAAGCTATTGGACCAATCCCTGTTGACAATTTCAAGTCCTCATTTGCATGGTCAAGGAGGACTTGAGTGAAGACTGGATATACTTTACAATTGACCAATAGGAAAGCGGTTGTTGGGAGTGGGATGTTCCAAAATTCTGTATAAAAGTGTGCTGTGTACTTGAAATAAAGAGTCCTGTTGGAACTTACATACAGCCTGCCTGGTGTTTGTTCTTAATGGGTCCGAATGGCACATAGCTGTAGTTCGGATCCCGGAACCTTGGATGACTGGACCATCAGACGTTGCAATCTGCAAGCTGACTCACTGGTAGCAGAGGAGTGTCGGGAGAGCAGGACCTGGGCGAGGAAGGATCTCGTCACATTGGTTGGCAGCGGTGGGATTTGCTCTCCAGTTACTGGGACAACTCCAAACCACCACCATGAATGACCAGCTATGCAGCCTGCAGGAGAACCATGCTAAAAGACTTGCTTGAGAGCCGTGGAGGGACCGGTGGGAAGAACAAGGCCACCCTGATCATTGCGCTAGCCGAGATGGATCAGAGGGATGGTGATGCAGGACCCCGGTCAGTTGAAGACTTGTTCCAGCAGCGAGTTCAACAGCGGTTGGCATTATATGGTGCGAACCCATCAGAGACCGCCATACAGAATACCATTAGAGACCTCCAGCGGCAGGATGAGAGAGAACGAGAGCGACAACAGAGAGAACGAGAGCGGCAACAGGAGCTGAGAATTGCAGAAATACGGCGATCGGTGACGCCTAAAGAAGCAGCACCAAAGGAAGGAAGAGGAATTCAGAAGGAGGTTGCGAGAGAAGCAGATACAGCGCAGAGGACCAGTATCAGAGGAGGTCCTGCTTGGATGGTCTGATTCGATCCGCTGCGAACTCTGGAAAGAAGCGCTAGCCTGCGAGCAGCGACACCAGGGAAAAGCTCTCCCCTCCATCCATGTAAGGTACTGGTCACAGTATGAAGTACGGATGTTGTTATTGGGGGAACAACCAAAGCAGGAGTGGACAGCAGAGTTAAGCAGGCTGATCCGGGAAGAGATGCGGTTGGACGAGAGCTACAGAGCCCTCCGGTGGTATGTAGTCCAAGAGTGCCCGTGGTCAGCGGATGACAGCCCCACGGAAGGCTTTGACTATGATGGCCTGGGATTGTTGTATTGGAGGATGTCCAGGGATCCCAACTTTGGGAGCGATCGGGAGTGGCGTTGGGAGGAAATAATGGAGCACAGAGAGCGAAGACTGAATGTCCCGGAAGTGCACTGGTTACAGGAAGATTTGGAATTCCTGGCCGCTCAAGAATGGGAACTGGAAATCACCTACAAACAGCTGCTAGACTCCGCTCAGCAGCAGGGTGAGGTTCCCTTTACCTGGGACTATGAGGAAATATCAGCTGACAGTGATGAAATCCTGGCTGATGAATCAGCAGTGGAAAATCGGGAGCTTGCCATTCCCAAAGCTGAAGTGCTGACCGCACGGCCGAGCTCTGCTAACCTCTGCTCAGTACCCATAGCATCTTCTGGGTTCCATGGACAGGAGATGGTGAACCTCTATCCCCAGACACCAGTTGTAGAGACAGGGGATTGGATAGACTTTTCTGCTGAGGAAGAACAACCTGGGGAGCCTCCAACAGAAGAGCTGGTATCAGGGCCAAACTTCACTGTGCTCTGCCCAGCACCAAGTACAGTATTTGTGGAGTTACAAGGAACTTCCCCAGCTGAAGCGCTGGTCACCGGACAGAGGGATCAAGACCTCTGCCCCACCCCTGTGGCAGTTCCGGAGGCTCAGGGTGAGAAGATGGCAATCACTCCCCAGCCACAGATTACAGAGTGTATGGACTGTTCAGAGGATGTTATGGATTATGCACCCCCAGCAGAAGTGCTGGCAACAGGGCAGAATGCTAGCCATCGCTGCCCAGCACTGGGACCAACTGTGGAGTTCCAGGGAGTCGGGGCGGTTGGCCCCCCTCCCCAGCAACAAGCTGAGGTGGTAAAGCTCGTACTCCCAGCTGAATCACTGGCAGAAGGACAGGATGCTACTGGCGGCTGCACCCCACTACAGCTTGAGCGGATATCGGTGGATGGGACTGTGGTCTCCACTCACAGCAACCCAGCGGAAGAGCTGGCAACAGAGCAGGGTGCCCCAGGCCTCTGCTCTCAACTAACAGGAGAGGGGGTTCCTGTGGTAGTGGATGGGACTCCGATCTCCATGGACACAACCCCAGAACATGGTGCGGCACTGAGACAGGAGGATGTCGGCTTTGCTTTGCAAGCACCGGGGGATTTTTACCTAGCATCAGTGGATGGGACTGCAGTCTCCACTGGTATACCCCAGGAATGGTGGCCAGTTGGCCCAGATTCCCAACGGCATGATGAACTGAGCCCAGCCACCCTGTCTTCTCTCCAGCGGCTGAAAGGACTCCAGGGAGCAGGGCCAGTCCAGGCCTCTCCCCAGCGGCAGGCGTGTTCTCTGAGAGAGGCAGAGATTGGCTGGGTGAGTAATGCTCTGTTTGGGACAAGTTATCTGGGGTACTGGGTGGGTACCGGAATTGGGGTCTCTCCCAGTGTTAGTCTCCTGCCAAAGGGGGAGATGTGTGACAGACCTAGCCGGGACAGGGGCTTTTGGAGAGGACTGAATGTGAGCCTCTTGCCATCCGATTATGGGCCAGGACCTCAAAACAGGAAGGCAGATGGGTCATCCCAGCGGACAGTCCTGGAACCTTAAGACTACTTTTCCAACATCCTCGAGTTGACCCGTTTGGGTCCCACTGCGGCTGTTGGACTGTTTCCCAGGGGAAGTAATGTCATGGATCTTAAGATATTAAAGTGTTTCTACTGGACATCTGTTACACAGGAGAGGGACATTCAATGCAAGGACACCGGCTATTGAAATGCTAAGTGGAACCAGCTAGAGAAATACCTTTTATTGTGCTCTGCAGGCTAAGAGCGGGTGTCGGAGACACTCCGTCTGGCTAAAAAACTATGGATTGAAGGTTAATTGAATCTAGAATGTATGTGTGAAGATGTATGTGTTTATTGTTCTAAAGGTCAGAAGCCTCCTGTCAGCTGTATTGAATTAGCATTCTATTGTCTAAAGCAATGTAACCTCTCAGAGGTAGTAATTAAGTAGACCGGGTTATTGTGTACATTGATTACCCCCTGGGGCTTCTGTCTCAATACACAAGTCTTTCTATCCAAGCTATTGGACCAATCCCTGTTGACAATTTCAAGTCCTCATTTGCATGGTCAAGGAGGACTTGAGTGAAGACTGGATATACTTTACAATTGACCAATAGGAAAGCGGTTGTTGGGAGTGGGATGTTCCAAAATTCTGTATAAAAGTGTGCTGTGTACTTGAAATAAAGAGTCCTGCTTGAACTTACATACAGCCTGCCTGGTGTTTGTTCTTAATGGGTCTGAATGGCACATAGCTGTAGTTCGGACCCCGGAACCTTGGATGACTGGACCATCAGACGCTGCAATCTGCAAGCTGACTCACTGGTAGCAGAGGAGTGTCGGGAGAGCAGAACCGGGCGAGAAAGGATCTCGTCACAATAACAAATATATAAAAAAAATGCCTTTTCAAATTCAGACGCTTCATGTTCATGGCTTAAGAGAATTAAATCTTATGTGGTAAGAAAGTGTCACTTTGTATTTTGCGCTTGATGGAATGTTCCAATTTTTTGAACAACATTTTATATCAGCAAGCAACATGAAAGAGTTCTTGAAGAATCGGTCTTTAATTCATTGTATAGGCAAGTCATATGCTCCAGACTAAAGCAGAGTGGTTTAGTTAATAACCTATTTTTTTTATTTATTTTTTTTCAAATAGGACATTGATCTTTTTTTAGTAATTTTACTAAATAGTATGGAGGTTGCCGTTATTGAAATAGTACTGTATAGAGGCTGCCTTGGCTGACCTCCATTCAGAAAATACTCATTGCCAGGCTGACATGCTAACGCAATACTTTCTGAGGCACTGACCTGGAACAAGTATGCATGCATATTCTGTGTAAGTGACTCATGAAATACTAAAACTAGAGACAGCCAAGTGACTAGGGTGCAATGGCAAGCCCTTATGTTCACATAGGGGTCCATTTTAAAAAGCAGTGATACCACACAATGTCCTTACCCCTGACACTTTCTGTTATAGATTGACCATTCAATATATTTTATTATTACTTTTCTGAAAGTATTTACATGTTCCTAAGTTAGTACATGTGGCTAAACTTACTTTACATGGTGCCCTAGAGATACGTGCACATACCCACAGCAGCCTTCCTACCATGGATAAATGCCAGATAGTGTTAGAGCCCCTTCCACGCATATTCCTTTAAAACCCTCCTGGCATGACTGAGTCCATCAAGACAGAACTTCCTGGTAGTACTTAAAGTGGAAGTTCACCCTAATACTAAAATCTCTAAAGCTACAGGCATCAACAATCTAAGACTAACTTATCTAGCCCTGTAAAGAAGAAATTGCTATACACACATTTTCTGAAGCTGCTCCAGACCGGCCTCCATGACGGAAGCTCTTCAGAAGAGACAGCCGACAAGGGCTAGGAAATGCCTGGAAAGTGACGTCACTCATAAAATTACTATGGGGCTTCTGTTGTCGGCTGCCTCCTCTGCACATGCCTACACAGAGAAGCCGTCGCTGACAGCTTAGCGTTAGACCAAACCGGATCGGCTTCAGAAAAGGAATGTATAGTGCTTTCTTCTTTACAGGGCTAGATAGGTTAGTCATAGATTGTTGATGTCAGAAGATTTAGAGATTTTGTTTTAGGGTGAGCTTCTACTTTAAGCCTGCTTGGCCATTCCTGCCTGAAGCTTATACCTAATGGACTACAAAGCTGCCCATCATAGTGACTATCCAATAGGAATGTGTTGGAACAGGGCTTAGCGGTACACTTCAACAATAGAAGAATAAAGGGGTAGTGCTGCGCTATAAATGGGGAATGGAGTAACGTGCAAAGGAAGTGTGGCAAATCCTTATATATGGAAAAATATACTCTGACTAGTGATCATAAGTAACAATAATAAAGAATGATAGTGGTATATTCTAACAAGTAAATAACATCAAAATAAATGTGCTACAATGCAGCCAAGGCTAGCTGCCAAAATGTGAAGTAATACAAAGTGACAGTGCAAGTGTCATATAAAGTAGTAACAAATGTACTGATACACAATAGGGTGTACAACGTGCCAAGTACAACACACAATGATTGTAATAGACTAGATTAAATGTCCATGCAGCAGATAACTGTAAACGTAACAACAGGCAAAGTCCAAAGTAAAAGTGCTGGTGTAGATGCCAAAGTGACGTGAAAAAAGGTTGATTTCAGGTGTTTTCTTCAGAATAAGTGAGGATGTCCCCTTACCTTACTGCTGTAAGGTAACAGCATAAAGACCCAGGTACACTTTTCTGGTCATGTCCACATACGTTATCATCCAAATGGGCTGTAATGGGAAGGGTAGATCCCTTTCAGTAGTCACATCCAAACAGTGACAGTGACTCGCATCCAGGGAGATAAAAAGTGCCAATAGTGTAGTATCGTTTAAAAAAGGGGTTTATTCAAACAAAATAAAACACTGGGTACTCACATTGTTGTGATAAAAAACAGGCATATAAAAACAGGGCGTTCGCCGACGTCACCTCCGGTACCTCTAGGTGGACTCTGTTACACTCATACGCGCATTCGTCACTTCTCATGACTTCTTTATTCTTCATTTGTTCCTGGTTTGATACACCATCCAGTGCAGCAGCTGTACCCCTTCTCTCTCCCCTTCCCCCACTCTCGTGGTAAGTGCGGTAATACTCACCCCATCATCAATACTTCAACAATACATAAAAGTGTTAGAATGCCCAGCAATCATCTATGACCAGAGAGTTTGGAAAGCTGAGGTAGGTATATGCAGGCATCTTAAGCAGTTGACTCCACCCGTTTACCGCCAGTGACAGAATTTCTTTAATTCTGTAGTCAAAGCTAAACCCCTGAAGACCAGATTCTTTTCTGAATTGAAAACTTTAGGGAATGCATTAAAAAGATAGCAAAAGGATTATATTTGCAAAACAGGCACTAAGGGTCTGTTTTTCAAATATATTCATCAAGTATGAAAATGGACTTTCACTTTAAGCACCAGTAGAAATGCTTCCAAGCTCATCTTGGCAGCCATGTTCTGTGTTGTACACAAAGTGTTATACATAAAGGTTATAGAATGCAAAGGAACAGCTGTTACAAGCCTCAACTATGAACATTTGGCACTGGGCATGTATAAATTCCCACTTTTTTTCTAACATTCCTCGCTAAATGTCACAAATAAATAGTTCCGATGGAATGCACAGCATCACAGCATAGCCTATAAGAATACCATGTGGATTTAAAAATAGAAATACAAAGTTAAGTGATTTAATATGTTTTTTGCTGTGCCCCTGGCGATCAAGTTCTCAAATACTAACTGACGTGGCATTTGAATTCTTGGCTTGAAGATACTAAGCAGAAATGCTTTTCTGTCTCCTGGGTTGTCTCTCATATCCGAGGATGTACAAACAGCAAGAGGACTTATGGGAAAAAGGAAAGGAACAATATTAAAATGAGTGATTACACCACACTGTTTCAAGAAGACGGTTACTACTCGGAATGTGCTGCATGATGCAGAATATATCGGAAATTCATTTTGTACTTTTACTTTTCAAAATAAAGAACTTCATTAAAATATACCTCAGAGCCATGCAAGATTCCAGACATAAGACATATAGAAATAAGAACTTTTAATAACCCTCAATGTGGTTATAAATCAAATGTCACTGCCTGCACAGATCAATAAAAGTGGTATTTGAAACCCTCAGGGTATAATGTAATCAGGGCATTGTTTTGTATCGGTTAAAAAAAATTCAAGGCATTCATTTCTTTTTATTCTTTGCTTTACCAAACCAAAATTTGGCTGGCACAATAAACTGTTAAATAAACATATAAGCCATCCTTGCAACCAGTCTTAAAGCAGATATGAAAGTGTTTACATAAATCCATGTTAACATATTAGGATGCATACCTAAAGAGTAACAGAAGGTTTTAAATATTTACCTTCCATGGAGAAACTGCTGCTCTAGTTTCCCTCTAGTGCTGCTCACACAAGCAAATGCCTAGACATTTGCTTTTGTGATCTATTTGCTTATGTGAGACAGAAAGCCTTGAGCAAAACTAACTAAGAGATTCCTACTAATACACAGCTAGACCATCAACTTTGCTTTAATGTTAACATTTGAATGTAGTTGTGCTTTAACTAGTAGCCTAGTTGATCAAAAACTGCCCCTAATCTGTATGCATCATACCTTCGGGTGGTTTTATGCATCCCCAGAGCACCCCAGAACCTGGGACCGCAAACTGTGACCAGAGGCAGGAGCACCAAAACCTTGGTGCCCAGGTATGCCAATAGCAACCTGAGCTTGCATGGTCACATTTTGGCCGTGCCCCTCCCATCCCCCTTTCCTCCCTACTAACCACTGAGGTCACTAAAAACAGTTAGTAGCTTAAAGATGGGCACAGGGGTGGAAAGCAGAAAGATGGAGGACAAGCATGCAAGCTCTGGTTACAATTTGCGTAAAACGTGAAATTGTAAAAGTGGCAAGTTTATCATTATTCGGATGCTTTAAAAACCTAACTACATTACATCTGAGCACCACATACCAAAAACGCTATTTAATTCATTTTTTAAAGCAAGCTCCAACATCCATCCATGTCTCCATGCTTTATTTTGCTGAGAAATCACTTTGAAAAACACCACCTAGCTGTCAGGAAAGACAGGTTTTCCATGCAAGCGCCCGGCGTGCACGCATGTGTACTAGCACTTTTAGACACACACCTGTCACTAATACTGACGTCAGGTGGGCACATTTAAACAGGGCTCCTACAGAGGTTCATTGCTGTTTGGTCTGCAGCTTCTGTGTTGTATCCTGTTTCCTGTGTGACCTCTGATTCTGATCCAGCTTGTCGTTTCCTGTGATTGCCTGCTGCCTGTTCTGATCCCGGATTCCCTTAGACTCTGATCCTGCCTGTTCATTCTGTCTGCTGATCTTCTGATACTACTCGGCTTGTGACCTGACCTCATTTCTGCCTACCGTCTATGCCTAATCAGCCCGATTGGTACCGACCCCGCCTGTCTGACCCTGCAACTCCTGTCTGTATCTGGTACTGCTCTGTGGTTCATCCCAGGCTGCCACCACCAAGCATCATGTCAGCTCATCTACTATCTGCCTGCTGACCACTACTACTACACGGACTATTGAACCATTTACAGGCACTCATACCCCACCATGCTCCTGTGGCTGCTGTATCACTATGAGTAGTCTGCCAGCCAGAGTTGTACGAGAGGCCTTCCTCTGCACATCAGGCTAACATCCCAGGTACGTAACAGTAACAGTACCAAACAGCCATGTCTGAGCCTGCAAAAGGACCCTCTCCAGTGGATGAAATTTGTCAGCACCTTGCTGCTCTTACACGGGCGGTTAAGCTGCTGCAGGAAGGATACGTGCATCTGGAAGAGCGGGTACAGTACCTGTCCACTCCAGCAACCACAGCTCCTGCATCTGATCCTGCCTCCTCCACCACCCAAATCAAGGCATCAGCCACCGATACAGTAATGATGTTACCCCCTTAGCCCTGAGTACCTACTCCTGAGAGGTTTTCCGGTGATCGGAGTAAATTTAGAGCCTTCCGCAATGCCTGTCAGCTCTACTTTGCAGAAGAAGACAGTGATTATTGCTAGCAGCTATACATCTGGCAGGCCGGTTGTCCCCAAGTTGATTGATCGATTAACTTGATACATTCAGCTTGCCCATATATGGTTTGAATCTCAGCCGCTGAACCAGCCGAGATTCGCTCTGTGGCCGGCCTTACGTATTAATCACCCTACTAGAGCTTCTGACAAAGTCTACTACTTACTACTGATAAGTTCTGGGCAGTGTAAGGGGTTAGCTCGGTAGCGGGGTGTGTGACCCCCTGAATGGGTTCACTACACACTGAATTTATACAGAAAGGCAGTCGAAGACGGTTGAAAAACAAAGATTGTGGTTTATTCGTCCATCTTGCTGGAAACAAGTGCAAACATCCAAACAGCATAAACAAAATCAAACATAAAATAAACCCTGGCCACTTGGGGCGTCTACCTTCACCACACAGGAACCTATCTAGGGAGTCTGGCACAGCCTAGTGCTGGGTAGACACTGCTGGTCATACAGCAGAAAAACAATAGTCTCTTTTTGATTTTTATCACACAGAAACATCAATCACCACCTCACCTCCTCAGAAGACTTTCAGCTACTGCTCTCCTTCACTCAGAAAACCTCAGGATGCAGCAAAGCAGTGGTAATCCTCTGGATTACTTATAGAGGCCTTAATTGCCTCATTCTGAACAGCTAAAGTTTTCCAACACCCTTAAACCTTTTCTGGCTACTTTTGCAGCCGACGCCTAATAACAATTAGTGTATTGTCTAAATAAGGCAGAAATGTATCTCCCGTTTGTGACAACACCCACAGATTTACCTGACTTCCTGTCACAGCAGGCAATGACTATTAGATAAATATAAGTGGAGGGGGGGTGACGGCCGCTCTGTGCCAGATCATGTACCTAGTATGTGATCTGACACTTCTGGGTCTGGGGCGCACGCCGACAGCGCCCCACTCTCGCTGTCATCACACAACCTTTTCCAATGTGCGACACCAGCATGCACCAAGCACCCATACGTGAATATGCTTATGATTGAGCAAGATCAAAAGAGCCTACATTAGATACTTATGATAAATTATTACGTGCAAAAAATGTACTGAGTTTAGCGTTTAAATAAAACCAGCCACTGGAATTGAATATGTCATTTCAATTTCTTTTAAAAATGACTTTGTATCCAAACAAATTCTCTTTGCCCAAAGAGCAAAGAAATGGAAGTCATAAATTATTGTAATATCATGATAATTTGCCTCCTTGTTTCCCATTTATGTAAAATAATGTTTGATGAGCTTTCATCTCTGCAAGCTTCAAGTGACATGCAGATATAATATGTGTAAATAGAAAAGGGCATTTAAAAACATCCTTTAGATTCCCAGAGCAAAACTGGAGATTAAAAATGGAAAAGAGTATCAGCGATAGGATTGAGACAAGCAACACCCTATTTATATGTTACCATCTCAAAGGTTTGCAACCCCAGGTAGCCATACACCCAAGGGATTCACTTTGACAGTGCAAACATACTCTATATGTTTCAGAATGCAATTAGTATGCATTTTATTTGATGTGACAGTAAAATAATTGAAATATTAAAACAGAGTGATACCACAATGGATGGCATAATTAAATTATATAATGTCTTCAATCTTCTGCTGCATATTAGATATTGTAACCTAATATTCTCATAAAAGAATTCTAGAGTTATGATATAATTTATAGTTTAATCATGCAGACACTGCCAGTGCATTCTTATCAGACACCCCTGGGCAGCCTCTTCCTTGTTTCTGCAAAACTAGATCTAGCATTATGGATCCTCACTGTTGTTTTCCATCTGCTGCAGGGAAATTGCACTTATCAGCTATACAGTCGTGCTCAAAAGTTTGCATACCCTGGCAGAAATTGTGAAATGTTGGCATTAATATTGAAAATATGACTGTCTTTTATTTAAGGATAGTGATCACATGAAGCCATTTATTATCACACTTTTTTGGGATTCTTTTTTAATCATAACGATAACAGAAATCACTCAAATGGCCCTGATAAAAAGTTTACATACCCTGGAATGTTCGGCCTTGGTACAGACACAGAAGATGCACACACAGGTTAAAATGGCAATTAAAAGTAAATTTCCCACATTTTTGCTTTTTAAATTAGTGTCTGTGTATCGATAGTCAATGAGTTTGTTAGCACATGAGTGCACTAAGCAGGCTAGACACTGAGCCATGAGGAGTTAGAAAAGAACAGTCAAAAGGCCTGCATAACAAGGTAATTAAACTTTACAAAGATTGAAAAGGATATAAAAATATATCCAAATCCTTGAATATGCCAGTCAGTACTGTTTAATCACTTAGTAAGAAGTTGAAAATTTGGGGATCTCTTGATACCAAGCCAAGGTCAGGTAGATCAAGAAAGATATGAGCCACAACTGCCACAGGAACTATTTGGGATACAAAGAAAAACCCACAGGTACCCTCAGCAGAAATACAGACTGCTCTGGAAAAAGATGGTATGGTTGTTTTTAAAGAGGAAGTAAACCCAGGTATAAAAAAAAAAAAAAAACACCTGCAAGACAAAGGCATAATGAGCTAGTATTCATAGCATACTAGCTCATTATGTAATACTCATCTCTGATTGAAGCCCCTGCAGTCGTCCTCTTCCAACGCTCGAGCAGCCGACATCTTGCCTGGGGGTTACTTCCGGGGATTGCAGCTCCGGAGCTCTGATTGGCCGGAGCCGCGATGACGTCACTCCCGCACACGCCCTCAATCACGAGCGGCACACTACAGTGCGCATGCGCCACTGTCTACGGCGCATGCGCCGTAGACAGCGGTGCCTGTGATTTTAGTAAATATCTCCTAAACTGTGGAGGTTTAGAAGATATTTCAAGCACCTACAGGTAAGCCTTAATCTAGGCTTATCTGTAGGTTAAAGTGGTTGTAAAGAGTTTACAACCACTTTAAGGAGCACAATACAATGATACTTGAACAAATAAGAGCTGCATGGTCAAGTTGTTAGAAAGAAGCCTTTACTGTACAAGTTCCACAAAAAAGTCTGGTCATAATATGCCCAACAACACTTTGACATGCCTCATTGGCTTTTTTGTGGTATTGGCGCTGTAAAGGCTTCCTTCTGGCAGCCCAACCATGTAGCTCTTTTTTGTTCAAGTATTGTTAAATTGTGCTCCTTAACCTCGTAACCACTTCCAGACCGCCGCACGTGATATACGTCCGCTGTTTGAAGAGGGATAGCTTTGTTATGGCAGCTCTTCTTCAGTGGCCGGTCCGATTTCCGATAATAGTGGTCTCTGCAGTGGATTCAACGCAATATCTCTTTTATCGGCGGCGGGAGAGGGCGGACTCAATCGGGTCCTGCTGGCTGGGTATGGAGACGAGTGAGGGGAAGATGGCCCCCACCCACCTCCATACCATCGCAGGGTGGAAGCGACGTCAAAACGTCACTTTCGTCCATATAGCTCTCAAAGGGCCATTTTTTTATTGCATTTTAGTGTAAATATGAGATCTTTTTGACCCCAGATCTCATATTTAAGAGTCATGCTTTTTTCCAATACAAGGGATGTTTACATTCCTTGTAATAATAATAAAAGTGACACATTTTTTTTAAAAGAACAGTGTAAAAATTAAAAACAAAAGGTAAAATAAATAAGATTTTTTTTTTAAACACACCCCGTCCTGCCGAGCTCTCGTGCAGAAGCAAACGCATACGTGAGCAGCGCCCACATATGAAATCCATGTGAGAGCTAACAGACTCATTGACTGTTTATACACAGACACTAATTGTGATTTAAAAAGCCACAAATGTGGGAAATTAACCTTTAATTGCCATTTTAACCTGTGTGTGCCACCTTCTGTGTCTGTACCAAGGCCAAACATTCCAGGGTGTGAAAAACTTTTTATCAGGGCCATTTGGGTGATTTTTGTTATCATTATGTTTTAAAAATGATCCAAAAAACAGTGTGACAATAAATGGCTTCATGTGATTGCTATCCTTATATAAATCAGTTATATTTTTAATATTAATGCCAAAATTTCACAATTTCGGCCAGGGTATACAAACGTTTGAGCACAACTGTAGGGAGCTTGCACTTGCCCTTCTATTCACTTCCAATCTTAAATTCAGTGAGGCTTGATTTTCTAAAGGGAAATAGGCTGTTCATTCTGCGATGGAACTTGCACTTTGAAAGAGAATTATCCCTGCAGCGTAATGAAGGCGGTGAAACAGCAGTTTTTTCTTGCACATGAATGATGGAAGTCAGAAGAGCCTCACCTTATTCACCAAGGTCTGAGGAAAATACATTTTTAAAGTACAAGTTTCCTTGCAAAGTGAGCAGTCTTTTTGCCTTTAGTAAATCAAATTCACTGTTTACTGCTTTGCTGAATAGGCCAGTTTGAATGTGTTCTCCCCATTAATAAAAACAAGGAACTGAATTACGTGAAAAATTGTTCTACTATGAATTATCTTGTTTTTATTTTCTTGGGGGGAGGGGGGTCATCCCATCCAAGGCAGGTTTTTTAGTTAGGGGTGAACACTGATGGGATGAATCACCTGGGGATGTTTTATTTTTCATGAGACTTCAGTGGTTTGGCTGATGTGGTTTATGTGTTTCATAAGTACTTTTTGACAACCTATAAATATGTATAGGAGAAGAGAGAGCTAGTGAAATGTTTATGTATAGCGAGCATCACAAGGCGGTTGAAATTTGAGGGCTTTGTGTGGCTGAAGTGCCAAGAATTTGTTACGGAGCCACTGTAACTGTGCCCTGGTTGACCAAATTCTCTTTTCCCGACATTAGTAGTGTTCCATTGACTGTATGTAGGGCCCTGCAATTAGGAGTACAGTGTCCTTCTCATTTTACACATCTATTAGCTTATCCCATATACTTTTCTTTTGCAGAATTATCACAGATAATGGACTGAGTGTAGGTTTCACTCGCTTTGGTAGTTTTTCATAGACAACATGCTGTTATTTATTGGTTATTAATTTATTTCATGCCTAAAATGTGGCTGTGCTCAGCATATATATTATAGACTTCAGCTTGTGTGGTTCGGTGTATTGGTTAATTACAGTATACTAAAAATACTTGTTATGGTGGATGGCACTTTGGCTTTCCACTATATTATAATCAACATAAAATCTTGCAAGCTTTCCTTTTTTCCACATAGTACATGGTGTTTTCTAGGGCAGAGAGCACTGTGGTTATTACATGTTTGTATACTTCCATCTCATTTCTGTTTTGTGCAGTAGACAGTTTAAAAAAAAATCTAATGCTGCCAAATGTTTGCCAGTACAATTTGATAAATGGTGGGTAGGAAGAAATGTGTGCACTTCTACTGTATGTGTGTGGCTGTTCTTAATTTGTGATTCCATGTGTATGTACAGTATATGCTTACCAATGTTGAGGCTGCAATGGTCCATCATAACTTATTTCAATTTACTACTGCTATGTGTAAAAAAATGCAGTTTTCCCTTGTTTTTGGCTCAGAAGACATCCTGCATAGTGAAAAGCCAAATCTGCGAGGGATTGAAACAGAATCAGATTTTTTTTTGTGCTTGACTGGCCTTCAACTTTAATCACATGTAAACTTGGAGCACCGCTCAAAGCTGAAGGAAAACGGGTGTCTCTACTGATATTCAGAAAATGTGAGCAGGCATCAGGCACTAATTCAGAAGTGTGGGCATATGTGAGATAAGACGCCCCTCAAACTCACCCAGTGCTTCGGATATGGATATGGTTGTGTATAGCCTTAGCCCGCGCTGGTCTGGCCAACAACCTATTTCTCTGCCTCTAAGGCCTCGTACACACAACTGAGTTACTCGTCGGGCGAAACACATAATTTTCCTCGTCGAGTTCCTTGTTAGGCTTGTCGAGGAACTCGACAAGCTTGCTTTGCGTACACACGTAACAGACAAAATCTCCTCGTTCTCAAACGCGGTGACTACAACACAAAGGACGGCAGGAGAAGTTCGATTCCACGTGCACAACTCTTGGGGCTGCTTTTGCTAATCTCATGTGTTTGCTTGTTAAGTAAAAGTTTGGTAAGAGACTATTTGCACTTTTCAGTCTGTTACAGCTTTAAAAATGTGTTCTCTCCATTTCAAATGCTACTTTTACTCCCGTCTCATACTTTATTATGAGAAAGCGCGGGTTCCTTAGCATACACACGCTCGAGTTTCTCGTCAGAAACCAGCCCGACGAGGAACTCGACGAGCCAATTTGACTCCTGTCAAGGAAAAAGAGAACTTGCTCTCTTTTTGGCTCGACGAGTTCCTCGACAGTTTCCTCGATGAAAAATGTACACACGACCAGACCAAACTGGACGTGTGTACGAGGCCTCAGGTAAGGAGTTTTTTCACCATTATTGACCACCTTCTGAACATAAGAAAGAAAAGATGCAAGACTCTAGACCTTACCTTAAGACTACACTACCCGGGTTTGGCGAAAACACCAGAGTGCAGGAGAATTTTGTTTCACCTTCTGAACATGCCTGTTTCCTTTCTGTCAATGTAATCAAGTGGTTTCAATACCCCTTGGTTCATTTACCTGGAAGAAGTATGACGATTAAGAAAATACGTTTTAGTCTATGATACTTTGTGGTGGGGATATCACGGCAAGTAAAGCATATATATAAAAATTATATTTATCTTTTATGATCCCAAGACTCGCTGCCCAGCCTGAGATCCCAATGGTGCTTGGTGTTTATCATAATAAGATTGAAGCTCCAATATTCTCCATTATCAGATTGGAATGGTGCTCATGAACCATAGAAAATGAATTTTTTAAATATTTCTGTATATTTTTGTTTGATCATCATCAACCTCCATACATTGTCCGAGGTATTAATACTGCTAGCCCCAAAGTTCACAACAAAGCATTTCCTCCTACAGTATTTATATCTGGACACCACTGTAAATGTGTATTTGGGGGGAAAAAATTATGATGCGTTATCTGATTTTCCAAAATAAATTAGTCAATCCTGATGAACTTCTCAAACTTGTTCATCCTAAACATTTTATGACTTTGGTAGAATATCTCTGAATGGTGAAACCAGTCTACCGTACTTACAGGGGGGGCTGGTGTTGTGTCTGGCATGGAGGACCTCCTGGAGTCTTGAAAATGGAAACTGTGAGGTTCTCAGTTGGAACTTAAAACGTGGGTTGATTCAACAGTCACTATAAATGCTGCACTCACGACTTCTTAGTTCATGCCGTCTAAATGAGTTATCTGACCATCGCTTCAACCTGTAATAAGTGCCAGGAGGTTTTGCTGTTGAAAGCATCTCCGTTACCCTAATAGGCAGCAGCAAAGCATTAAACATGAGGAATAGCTAGATCTGTGAAGCAAAGCACAGCATGATACTGTGACAGATGCCAAAGAAGGAGGGGAATGTCAGCTGTGAGGGAGAGATAAAGTGCTGGTAGAGAGATGATGTAAAACGTGTTCATTGGTGCTTTTAATCATTACACTTACACTGAAAGCACTTGGCTTGCAGTTGTAGGGAAGTGCTCCAATATGGCCCATCTGTTTTGCATATATTACATTAAACCCAAATAGGGGAATTTTTACAACATAAAATGTTAAGTGAAAAATAGATTAATTACATGCCATAAATAGAAGTACATCATCTTGTTTCTCTTAACTGATTATATATATTTTCCCTGATTTCTATAGATAGGGCTTCAATTTGAACCTCGCTTTTTAAGTTCTTGCTGGAGTCTGGCTTTTTTTTTTAAGTACTAGTTCACACCAGATGCAGTTCCGTGTGCAATATGCTTTGCATTGCTACATGTAAGTCTGGTTGAAAAAAGACACAAGTCCATCTAGTTCAACCAATAGAAGGAAAATATATATATATATATATATATATATATATATATATATATATATATATATATATACACTGTACATGCAATCATATATATACAATCCTATACCCACAGTTGATCCAGAGATAGGCAATAAATCCCCTAAGAGGCAATCAGATATTCCCTGGATCAACTTTACCTATAAATATTAGTATCTAGTAATATTATGTACTTTTAGGAAAGAATCCAGTCCTTTTTTAAAGCAATCTACTGAGCTGGCCAGAACCACCTCTTGAGGGAGTCTATTCGTCTATTCCACATTTTCACAGCACTTACTGTGAAGAAGCCTTTCCATATTTGGAGATGAAATCTATTTTCCTTCAGATATAAAGAGTGCCCCTGTGTCCTCTGTGATGACCTTAAAGTTAATAACTCAACACCAAGTTCCCTATATATACCACTAATGTAATTATACATGTTGATCATATGCCCCCTTTAACCACTTGCTTACTGGGCACATATACCCCCCTCCTGCCCAGGTGAAATTTCAGCTTCCGGCACTGCGTCGCTTTAACTAACAATTGCGCGGTCGTGCGACGTGGCTCCCAAACAAAATTGACGTCCTTTTTTTCCCCACAAGTAGAGCTTTATTTTGGTGGTATTTGATCGCCTGTGCGGTTTTTATTTTTTGCGCTATAAACAAAAAAGTGCGACAATTTTGAAAAAAATACAATATTTTTTACTTCTTGCTATAATAAATATCCCAATTTAAAAAAAAAAACACATTTTTTTTCTCAGTTTAGGCCGATACGTATTCTTCTACATATTTTTGGAAAAAAAAAAAATCGCAATAAGCGACTGGTTTGCGCAAAAGCTATAGCGCTTACAAAATAGGGGACAGAATTATTATTTTTTATTATTTATTTTTTTACTAGAAATGGCGGCGATCTGCGATTTTTATTGGGACTGCGACGTTATGGCGGACACATCGGACACATCGGACACATTTTTGGCGCCATTCACATTTATACTGCGATCAGTGCTATAAATATGCACTAATTACAGTATAAATGTGACTGGCATTGAAGGGGTTAACACTAGGGGGTGAGGAAGGGGTTAAACATGTTTCCTATAAAGTGTTCTAACTGTAGGTGGAGGGGGGGTGACTGGGGGGGGTGACCGATCTGTGTCTCTATGTACAAGAGACACAGATCGGTCTCCTCTCCAGAGACAGCACCGCTGTCTCTGTGTAAAACGGCAATGACAGATGATCTCATATGAGATCATCTCTCATTGGCCGCACAGATCGCATCGCAAACGGCCACTCTGATTGGCCGTTCGCGGCGATCTGTAATTGGCTGTGTCCAAGGGACACGGCCAACACAGATTTTCCCCGCTGCGCGCTCTGGAGCGCGCGCGGGGACCGCCCAAAGGGGCGGACGTCAATTGACGTCCTGTTGGCTTTTGGGATCCGCGCTGTAGCCGTCAATTGACGGCAGGCGGATCCCAAGTGGTTAAGCAGAGTTCCAGCCTGTATATAAAAAATATTAATTCTAATGTAATTATAATCTACGGTGAATTATAATATACTAATGTAATACTAATGTAATTATACATGTTGATCATATCCCCCCTTTAAGCGGAGTTCCAGCCTGTATTAAAACAAATCAAAAGTCAGCAGCTACAAATACTGTAGCTGCTGACTTTTAATATAAGGACACTCACCTGTCCAGGAAGCCCGCAATGTCAGCACCCGAAGCCGACCCGTTCATTGGCTTTGGGTGCAGGCGACAACATCCTTACTAAAGGAAACAGGAAGTGAAGCCTTATGGCTTCACAGCCTGTTTCCTGCTGTTCATGTGCAAGTCTCTCTGCACTTTCTGAATGATCTCACCATCTTTTGGGACCTGTGTGTGTCTCCCAGAAGGCAGCGGAGGGAAGGAAGAGGCGCTGTAAATGGCAACCGTCACCGCGGCATACTTACACGGAAGTGGGAGCGAGTACCTGTTTTTGACAGGTATCCACTCCCCTCTTTCCGAAATGTGGCACCGGAGGGGGGAAGGAAGCAGATAAGCGGAGCTTCCACTATTGGGTAGAACTCTGCTTTAATCTCCTCTTCTCAAGAGAGAATAATTCCAGTTAAGCTAATCATTCCTCATAGCTGAGCTCCTACATGCCTTTTACCGACATTATATACTGTATTATAATATGTGTTCTGAAAGCTGGTCTATTAGTCAGATAGTCTACATATCAACCAAACCACCAGCACTTTCTACGTATTGCCTTCATTCAAGTCTACAAAGAAGAATCCTTTGAAGATGGTACTGCCCTTAATGGCAGCTTTACTTACTGAGCGTGTCTTGTAATCTGAATTTACTTGCTTCACAGTGTCTCTCCCTAGAGTAGCATGCTTTTGGCTTCCTCAAGGTTTACAAGGGTTTAAAAAAATAAGAGTATTCACAGGTGTTTTCATAACTGCCTTTGATTACTCCGGTTATCATGTATACACAGCACCTTTTCAGCGCTACACTGGCTTTCTCAGTTGGAGGCCTTAGTCTGTAAGATTTTACAGGGCCTAGTCAAAGATTTATATGTTTCTGTAGCATCTAGAAAACCCCAGGTGTAACATGCACCTTTTGTTCTAACAGCAGATTGCACCATTTAATGGTTTGTAACATGCATAAGTAATACAGTTTATGGACATTCTCCTGATAACTTAAGTGTAGATTTCTAACATAATTTCATTTCAAAAGACTTAGACTAATACTACTAAAGGGAATGTTGTCTACTGGCAAGTTTTGTGTAAATATTACGATTAAGTTCAGTGTACTAAAACTGTATTTTTTTTTTACACATTAACCACTTAACCCCCGGACCATATTGCTGGTCAAAGACCAGAGCACTTTTTGCGATTCAGCACTGCGTCGCTTTAACTGACAATTGCGCGGTCGTGCGACGTGGCTCCCAAACAAAATTGGCGTCCTTTTTCCCCCACAAATAGAGCTTACTTTTGGTGGTATTTGATCACCTCTGCGGTTTTTATTTTTTGCGCTATAAACAAAAATAGAGCGTAAATTTTGAAAAAAAATGATATTTTTTACTTTTTGCTATAATAAATATCCCCCAAAATATATAAAAAAACATATTTTTTCCTCAGTTTAGGCCGATACGTATTCTTCTACATATTTTTCGTATTAAAAAAATCACAATAAGCGTTTATTGATTGGTTTGCGCAAAAGTTATAGCGTTTACAAAATAGGGGGTATTTTTATGGCATTTTTATTAATATTTTTTTTTTACTAGTAATGGTGGCGATCAGCGATTTTTTTTTGGTACTGCGACATTATGGCGGACACTTCAGACACATTTTTGGGACCATTGGCATTTTTATAGCGATCAGTGCTATAAAAATGCATTGGATTACTATAAAAATGCCATTGGCAGTGAAGGGGTTAACACTAGGGGACGGTGTTAAGTATGTTCCCTGGGTGTGTTCTATTTGTAGGGGGGTGGCCTCACTAGGGGAAATTACTGATTTTCTGTTCATACATTGTATGAACAGACGGTCAGTCATTTCTCCCCCTGACAGGACCGGGAGCTGTGTGTTTACACACACAGCTGCCGGTCCTCGCTCTGTAACGAGCGATCGCGGGTACCCTGTTTCTCCTCAGTAAGCTTGCCCCCATCATCTGGCTGGGGGTTAGTCAGCCATAAAAGCTTACTGAGGAGGAACAGGAAGTGAGAAATTCAGACAAAGAAAAAAAACATTTAGAAGGGAAATCGAAGGAAAGGGTAAGTGACCCAACAATGCACGAGCTTAAAGCGGTGGTTCACCCAAAAAAATAATAATGTAATATTACATCTAGCAGAGCCAGCATAGTAAGGGCATTTACTTTCAGGGTTTTTTTTTTCCTGCATACCTTTATATTCTGTTTTTGTCCAGGGCTTCCGGGTTCCGATGACTGCAGGACTGGGCGTTCCTATCCTTCCGTTCGATGATTGACGGCTTGTGAAACAAGTGACCTGTAGCACAATGCGCGTCACCAGATGTCGGGAAATAGCCGAGCTGCGAGTCGGCACTATACGGCGCCTGCGCAGTCAGCTCTACACGGCGGGCGCAGGCGACGTATAGTGCCGACTCACAGCTCGGCTATTTCCGGAAATCTGGTGACGCGCATTGTGCGACACCCAAAGTCATCGGAACCCTGAGGCAGGGATAGGAACGCCCAGTCCCGGAGTTATCAGAATGCGGAAGCCATGGACCAAATCAGAATATAAAGGTAAGTACGAAGGAAAAAAAAAAACCTGCCGAAAGTATATGCCCTTACTATGCTGGCTCTAATGTTAAAAATGCGTTTTTAGGGTGAACCTCCACTTTAAAGGAACCTATTTAGAAAATAAAAAACAAACCTTTACAACCCCTTTAATCCTACAATCACTTTTTGTTGAGTAACTTGTAGAAATGTAATTTGTGTGGTTATCATGTGGTCTGCAATATCATCACACTATTATTTAAGATGGATTAGATATATAAGATGTGTTTAGGGTTCATTCACATGCAAGTTAAATGGGGGCACCATACAAGCCAAATGGAGGTATTGTGCACGACCCATGGAAATTGTTTTAAGATGGCAGTGACAATTTATCTGACATTTTTCTGACATGTATATCATATGAACGCTGCAAATAATGACATGCCTGGGAGAAAAACATTAAGTGACATTTGAAGACTTCCACACCAAAACACACGTAATTTCTGTTCTTTCTATATTTTTTCGTTAAGTTTGCTATTTTATATCGTCTAGTGTCTATTTCGCAGAGCAAAAGCATTCTTTTTATTTTTTGGTGTAATGCAAAATGTTTTAGCCTTTGCGAATTTTATACATAACCCCAATACTGATTCTGAAGAAAAGTGCTACAAGAGACAGAAAGACAAATCAGATTGATGGACTATAAAGAACACTGGACTATAAAATCATTCCAAGATCTTTCTTGTATCTGTCTG
The DNA here is from genome assembly GCF_905171775.1 of Rana temporaria. Lineage (NCBI taxonomy): Eukaryota > Metazoa > Chordata > Amphibia > Anura > Ranidae > Rana > Rana temporaria. The sequence continues at coordinate 221,392,234 of NC_053489.1, forward strand.
GTGAACTGGTTGAATGCCACTGCTTGCCATACACCGTTTATCAGACTATCAGGAAATGCTATGGAAATGCTATGGATTCAGATATATCTTTACCTTAGCCATAGAAATGAATTATCTACTAAGCTCTATAGCCTCACATCATCAGTCTATATTACTGGTTAACACCACATTTAAATACATCTCTCAGTAACTTTGCAGATTTGCATGAATAAATTCCTGACATAGCATAATATAAAGCAATAGTGTCATTTTTCCAAAAAGAAAAACTACCTTTTTTTATTATGAATCCGTCACTCAATCCGTCACTGCACAATGACTGCACCTAGGCCAAAATGATGTTGTCAGTCCGCTGCAATCGGAAGCATTATAAAGCAATTATAAAGCCTTGTACACACTAGTAGTCTTTTTTCCCATTAAAACCAATGGACTGAGCCAAAAAAAAAGAGCTTGGAAGGAGCCGATGTACTAACTATGCAATATTAGTACAGCAATTTCCCTCGCTGAGCTATTGTGTTCTAACAGCAGGACAGCCCCCCTGCCAGAAAACACTGTCAGCACTTGCAGCCAATCATCAGACCTTTTTTTGGTAATGCCGCTTCCACAGAAGCTGGATGTTCGGCCAGCTTCTGTCAGACCAACTGCTGTACACATGGGCCAAATGTCGGCCTTTAACTATTGAACTGGCCGATACTGCCCAATATTCGGTACTCTCTTCCTGAAGGGATAAGCAGATGAATGCATTGTCAAACGGAAATAGTGTGATATCTGTAAGGCCTCGTACACACGGACGGACTGTCCGCTCAGAGATTTAGGTCTGATGGTTGTACACACCATCAGACAGAAATCCGCGCGGACACGACGTGCGTGGCCCTGGAAGGTCAATGCTTCCACGCATGCGTCGAATCACTTTGACGCATGCGAGGGCTTTCGGCCGAGCGGACATGGCCGGTGAGTCTGTACAGATGACCGAACATGTCTGACGGACAGGCTTCCAGCGGACATGTTTCTTAGCATGCTAAGAAACATTTGTCTGCTGGAAACCTGTCCGATCCGCTGGAAAATTGTCTGGTCGGGCGTACAGACGACCGAACATGTCCGCTGAAACTGGTCTGCGGACCAGTTTCAGCGGACATGTTCGGTCGTGTGTACGGGGCCTGAAAGGTAATAAAGACATGTCAGTGTTACATGTTAGCATGCAAGTACTAACTATATTACACCCAATACTAGGGGCACTTTAAAGCCCATCTCCAGGCTACTTTGTTTGTTGTTTTAAAAATAAAAAAGGAGCTCTTGCTGCAATACTCACCTCCAATTTTACAGTTCCTCCTCTCTGCCCCTGAGCTGTTCTAAGCCCTCTAAGTAAAATTACATTCAGCGTTACTCAACTTGAAAGACAAAAGATATACTGGAGGGCGGGGAATTGCCATGACACACAGGAGTAGATTTATTAAAACTGGAGAGTGTAAAATCTGGCGCAGCTGTGCATGTTAGCCAATCAGCTTCTAAATTCAGCTTGTTCAATTAAGCTTCGAAAAAAAAACCTGGAAGCTGATTGGTTTCTATGCAGAGCTGCGCCAGACTTTGCACTCTCCATTTTAGTAAATCAACCTCATGGTGTAATAATGCAGAAAGCTGCGCTGATATCATCATCATGTTAGCACCTTTTTTTGCATTTCTGAGAATGGACAAACCTGTAAAAGAGGAATTAAGAATAAGGCCTCGTACACACGACCGAGGAACTCGTCGGAAAAGACACATCGTTTTCCTCGACGAGTTCCTTGTTAGGCTTGTCGAGAAACTCAATAGACTTTCTTTGCGTACACACGGTCAAGACCAAATCTCCTTGTTCTCAAACGCGGTGACGTTCACCACGTACGACGGCACTATAAAGGGGAAGTTCGATTACATTGGCTATCTCCATTACAAACCCTACTTTTACCGAAGGCACGCTTCCATCTCATACTTTATTCTGAGCATGCACAGGTTTCTAAGCATACACACAAACGTGTTTCTCGTCGTAAACCAGCCCGACAAGGAACACTACAAGGAAATTGAGACTCCGGTCGAGGAAAAAGAGAACTTGTTCTCTTTTTTTCTCGTCGAGTTCCTTGACAGTTTTCTCGATGAAAAGCAAACACACGACCGTTTTCCTCGGCAAAAAAAGCTCTGCCACCAAGTTTCTTGATGGATTCTGTCGAGGAAAACGGTCGTGTGTACGAGGTCTAAGAATTAAAAAATCCTGACCTGACCAAAAATCATAACACCTAAGGCTACTATCACACTGTGGCGTCGGCGGTGTCTATGCTTTTTTTAGCAGCGATTTAATGTAGTTTTTGCCGAAAAAAGGGTTAAAACGGCATTCGGCGACGCTGCCCATTGATTTCAATATTCAGTATACACCGCTCCTACAGCGCCTCAAAGATGCGGCTAGCAGGACTTTTTTTTTACTGTCCTGCCAGCGCACCGCTCCAGTGTGAAAGCCCTCAGGCTTTCACACTGGAGTGAAAGAAGAGGCCCTTTTAAGGCACTTTGCAGGCGCTATTTTTAGCGCTATATAGCGGCAAAGCACCTCAGTATGAAAGTAGCCTAAAACATTGCCTTGGGAGGTGGTTTTAGACATGACAAAAGGCATGAAACATTTGTTATTATAAATAATGTTTTATTGCAAATTATAGCACAGAGCAACGAAAAGTAAACTCGTCGCTTTGGGTTGCAAAACTCCCCAGTCTGAAGAAACATTTTTTCTACTGCAAGTTTAAAGCCATTACAGGATAATGTGCGGTGCAAGAAGTAGAACAATATTTGAGTTGGAAGCAGATCCATGGCTCTATTTTGAGTCTTTGAATGAATCTAGCTAGGAGCACCACCCCTATATTTTGGAAACACACATCTTCATTTTTAGAGCTTGGTTTATAATAAATAATGATATACCGTGAAGAGCCCTACTGTTTCATTGAAGGGTTGGTTTTCCACATGTACAGCAGCTTGGCTCCTCTGATCAAACTATAAGAAATCATTATAAAGGAAGATTGTAATTGAAGGGGACCAGCCCAGTGATTGAAGGGGATCCACTTTACTATGCAGCCGGTGTCTCCCAGCTACTTTTTTTGCAATTATTTATTCATTTTTTTCCCATAGGGGCACAGTAAGTATTGCCATTTACAGGCAGATGGCTGTTGCTTTTAGCTCTCAGTGTGTCCTATTGCTAAAAATCATTATGTAAAATAATGACCTGTATAGTGTAGCGAACTGAGCCTGTACTTAGACATGAAAAATAAACGATACAACTAAAGAATATTTGTTTGCCTCTAAGTATTGATCTCAAATACACAACCTTCAGTGCTGGCAGCAAAAATGGATGCTGTTTCCAGCAATTAAAAGAGCCAGGTACAGTACTGCCATTCATCCCCGCCAAATGACAATGGCCTTTTCACATGTAAATGTAAAGGTCTCTTGTGGATGCATGAGTAAGGAAAGCTTGTGTAGACAGTTAATGGATGTTAAGGTACATGACAGCTGTCTCAAATCACTTCAGGTTATCTCTTTGACCACCACTAAGGTCTTCAGATAGATCCTGCTGTGAAAAATAATTGCCTGTTTCTCCAAGCCCCTACATTAACTGCTCAGGCAGTAGACCCAGTTCCATCTCTTTGAAAGGAATGGTAAATTTCCTCTTAATTGGGTAAATATGATGATCAATACCATATATCATTTACACTACAGTGCTTAGCTATGGATGACAATTTTCAATTACTCAGAGACCTGCTTTCATGGTACTGTGTCATTGAATAAACTGTTTTATATAGATGTTGAGGAATATAATAGTGGAATATACAGTTCTACAGACACGATGCCAGTAAAGGGTGAATTCTGCTGCCAACCGATTTCTCATTGAAGACTGTTTGTATTTCATGTAATGCTTTAAAAGCTCTTTTCACAGCATCTTACTGTTTATACACCAAACAAACCTTGATGGATTAAGAGAAAATACTAGCGCAAACATTGTCTGCTAGCTTTAGACAGAACTCTCTGGAGAAGTACTTTAAAACTGAAGATTTAATAGATCCAGAAAAGTGGCACCCTACATAAGCTTGTGATCTAATATGAAAGTCGCGTGTGCCTCTGTTGCATTCTCATATCTCCGTTATAAAGTGTGTTGTATTTCTACGTTTTATAAACCAATGTAAAATAGTTGTCATTGTAAAAAAAAAAATTCAAACACAAGATCATTGATATGAGTTTGCAGGATTTATGAAAGCCAAGGGCCAGATTCAGGTAGAAGTGCGGCGGCGTAACGTATCGTAGATACGTTACACCGCCGCAAGTTTTCATCGCAAGTGCCTGATTCACAAAGCACTTGCGATGAAAACTACGCCGGCGGGTGCCATTAAATGCCATTTAAATTATGCGCGCTCCCACGCCGGACCTACTGCGCATGCTCCGTTTCGAAATTCCCGCCGTGCTTTGCGCAGTGACGTCATTTTTTCGAACGGCGACGCGCGTAGCGTAATTCCGTATTCCCGGACGGCTTATGCAAACGACGTGAATTTTTAAATTTCGATGCGGGAACGACGGCCATACTTTATACAGCAATACGATTGCTGTGTAAAGTTAAGGCACCAAAAACGACGACTAACTTTGCGACAGGAAACTAGACTAGCGGCGACGTAGCGAACGTGAAAATCCATCTGGATCGCCGTAACTCCTAATTTGCATACCCGACGCTGGTTTACGACGCAAACTCTCCCCAGCGGCGGCCGCGGTACTGCATCCTAAGATCCGACAGTGTAAAACAATTACACCTGTCGGATCTTAGGGCTAACTATGCGTAACTGATTCTATGAATCAGTCGCATAGATACTCTGAGAGATACTCCGACGTATCTCCGCTGTGAATCTGGCCCCAAGTTTTTTCAACTTCCACAGACAAGCTGATAGAAAATTTGCATTTGTGTTCTGAATGATTCCAAATCATTACCCTTTCCCAACTTTCCATAAATTATTTTGAAATATCATCATCTCTTTAGTTTCAGCAACACATATAACTTCCTAATGAATGCCATGTGGCTCATTCAGTTTGATGCAGAATACAAACAGCAATCAGTCACAATGAACTCTCAATAACTGAGCTGTCCTCAGTTACCTAAAACCCATAAGTTGTGGTTTACAGCATTTTGTCTATCATTATTTGCTGTGCTTTATTGAATTTGTCTGTGCCAATGCAAAGAAGACATACTTGCACATTTGTTGACTGATTGCTTGATTTATTGACTGATTGATAGAAACTAGGGGCTTCTTGGTCCCATTGCTGATTGACTCAAGGGAACCGGGGAGCTTCTGGGTCCCATTGCTGACTGGCTTGGGGAAATTTGGGGGCTTCTAAGTCCCAATGCTGATTTGTGGAGGGAAACTTGAGCCTTGATTGACCAAGAGAAACCAAGGGCTTCTGAATACCAGTGCTGTCTATATTTTATTAAAACTTCTAACTATATATATATATTTATTTATTTTTGGAGGGGAGAGGAAATTTATTGGAGCACACAGAGCAGTTCTCTATATTGAAACTAGCTATAATTCAGGGCTTTATTTTTTGCTGGATTCCTCTTCTCTTGAGAGGGTCTTGATTATTTCCTCTTTCTTGGCCTGAAGTCTTTCTTCACGGCGCTTCCTTGCCTCCTTTGTCTTGTATCTGCAAGCTTCTGCCTGGTCAGCCAACAGCTTCTTGCGAGCCTTGTCTGCCTTCAGTTTGTGGATGTGCTCCATAGGAATACGCTTGTTCTTAAACACATTACCCTTGACTTTCAGGTACAGGCTGTGGTACATGTGCCTGTCAATCTTCTTGGACTCACGGTAATGGCGGAGCAGGCGGCAAAGAATTTGCATTCTCCTCATCCAGGACAGCTTCTCAGGCATACGAGCATTAGCAGTACCCTTTCTCTTACCAATGCCCATGTGTCTGCCCTTCCTACGTGCAAGTGTATTCTTGCGGCAGCGAGCACGAGAATGAACAGTTACTGGCTTGCGGATAATCAGACCATCCTTAACCAGCTTCCTGATTTGCTGACGGGAGTTAGCATTGGCAATCTCATTGGTTTCGTTTGGATCCAGCCATACTTTTTTCTTGCCGCAGCGCAGCACGCTGGAGGCAAGCCTCTTTTGAAGTCTGAGCATGCTCATGGCTGCTGCTCTGCTCCAGCTCAGAAAGGAAAGGCTTCTAACTATATTTTAATTGAGAAAAGACTACATACGTATTTAAGTTATGCTAACAAAGCACACTAAAATGTTATGTTTTTGAAAAACAATGCTTACCTGTTGAATATACATTTCTTTAGAAACCCTGCACTTGTTTCACTAATTACACTTTTAATTGACTTGCCCATAGCATCCTCATATTCCTGTATAATACTCCTAATGGGTCAAAGACAGACTGTTATGCCCTGTACACACGATCGTTTCATCCGATGAAAACGATCTGATGGATTTTTTCATCAGATATCTGATGAGGCTGACTTTCATCAGTATTGCCTACACACCATCAGTTAAAAAAACGATCGTGTCAGAACTCGGTGACGTAAAACACAATGACGTGCTGAGAAAAAAGTTCAATGCTTCCGAGCATGCGTCGACTTGATTCTGAGCATGCGTTGATTTTTAACCGATGGATTTCCCCACAGACGATCGTTTTTTTCTATCGGTTTTTTAACCATCAGATAATTTTAAAACAGGTTCTACGTTTTTTCACCGATGGGAAAAAAACTGATGGGGGCCACACCCGATCGGTTCGTCTGATGAAAACGGTTCATCAGACGAACCGATCGCGTGTACGCGGCATTACAAGTATGTCAATAGCTCTGCTGTGCAAGATTAAGATTATGGACAAGTTCCATTAGAGATCCAAAGATTAAACATCTCCATGACAATATCCTATGGTGGGTTCTTCAAGTCTGCTACCTTAAGTGATGTCAGCTTGTGACTTCAGCAGAGGTGCTTGGTGTTTTCCGCACCCAATCGGTAATAAAGTGAGAGAAGCTAGGCTTCTCTCACTGGCTTCTCTTTTAATGAATTTATCATCTCTGCAGGCTGCAGCCTAGAGGGAAAATGAATGATTTAAAGATATGCAGACATTAGAATACTGTATAGCACAGAGCTAGCACCAGCTATCTTACAAGAGAGGTACACCATCATTTCTGGAAACTTGTGAGCAGTTACATCCCATTAGTCTCCTGCATGTTCTGGGAGACCAGCCCAGACTGCACAGAGGGGAGAATTATTTTTCCTGTAACCTAATGTAAAAATATACTTTACTCCTGTCATTAGTGTACAAATGCATGGCTTGTATTCAGCTTTGGACCATAACTTCACTTAACGTACTAATTTAACCTTTCACTAAGTAATATTATTCAGGAGACAGGAGAGTTGACACACCATTACAGAAACAAAGAAGACAGAGGTTTATCAATAAACAGTAGTAGAAAACGTGGAGCCTTGCTGTTTTAACCAGTTATAATCAGTTTTTTGGTTCTAAGATCAGATTTAGAAAATGGCAAAATGTAGTGATAGCAATACTATTATCCTTGGCAGTCAGTTAAATTATTTCCATAACATATAAGCATGTATGCACATACACACAGATATTTATTTAGCAATGTCAATGGTAAAACCAAATTAACAAATAACATAGCTGCTTGCTCCCCTGATAAAATTGCTCTATCCCATAACTTACCAGAAACACCATTTTTTTTTTATGATTATGCCGTGGCCTACCCATATCTGGCAATATTTTGAGCAGACAGCAAAGCACTACTGCTGTTGTTGTTTTTTCTGCAAGCCATAGCATCGAATAACCTCAAGTTAATGCAATAGCAATATTTAACCAGTTTAACGTGAAATTAACCACTTAAGACCCGGACCAATATGCAGGTTAAGGACCTGGCCCCTTTTTGCGATTCGGCACTGCGTCACTTTAACTGACAAGTGCGCGGTCGTGCGACGTGGCTCCCAAACAAAATTGGCGTCCTTTTTTCCCACAAATATAGCTATCTTTTGGTGGTATTTGATCACCTCTGCGGTTTTTATTTTTTGCGCTATAAACAAAAATAAAGCAACAATTTAGAAAAAAAATCAATATTTTTAACTTTTTGCTATAATAAATATCCCCAAAAAACATATAACATTTTTTTTTCTTCAGTTTAGGCCGATACGTATTCTTCTACTTATTTTTGGTAAAAAAAATCGCAATAAGCGTTTATTGATTGGTTTGCGCAAAAGTTATAGCGTCTACAAAATTGGGGATAGTTTTATGGCATTTTTATTAATATTACATTTTTTACTAGTAATGCCGGCTATCAGCAAATTTTTTTCGTGACTGCGACATTATTGGGCGGACACATTGAACACTTTTGACACGTTTTTAGGACCATTGTCATTTCCACAGCGAAAAGTGCTATAAAAATGTACTGATTACTGTGAAAATGACAATGGCAGTGAATGGGTTAACCACTAGGGGGCGCTAAGGGGTTAAGTGTGTCCTAAGGGAGTGATTCTTACTGTAGGGGGGCGTGGCTGGACGTGTGACGTCACTGATCGTCATTCCCTATAACAGGGAATAGACGATCAGTGACACTGCCACAGAGAAGAATGGGGAAGGTGTGTTTACACTCACCTCTCCCTTTCTTCAGGTCCTGTGACCCGATCGCGGGACACCGGCGGCAATCGGGTCCGCGGGTCCCGTGGGCGCGGTCACGGAGCTTCGGACCGAGTCGCGAGTGCGCGCCACCCACGGCTGTGCTCTTAAAGGCGACGCCTGTGCCCAGCCGTGCCATTCTGTCGACGAATATCGGCGTTAGGCGGTCCTTAAGTGCTTGAATCCTAAAAAAATAATAACTGCTAATTTGTAAGTTACCTCTGGTAAAAACTGTCATATAAAGGCACATCAAAAATACTCATGGAAAGTATGTACACGTCACAATATTGTAATACCAGGCACACACTTTTCATAATGTAATACAAGACTAATGCCCCGTACACACAATTGGAATTGGAAAAAGTCAGATGGAATTTTTCCATTGGATTTTATGATCGTGTGTAGCCCCATCGGAGTTTTTTCATCTGAAATTCCGATAAATTCCATCGGAGTTTAGATATAGAACATGTGATTTGGCCGGGCAAAAGCCCGATCGTGTGTATGCGGCATAACAGTTTGTAATTCTGGGCCTGACTTTGCTCTGTGTTACAAAGGGCCTGATCCACAAAAACCGTCCATAACTTAACTTTTGGCATTTAAGTTACACCGCCGCAAAATCTCTACCTAAGTGCCCGATCCACAAAGCACTTACCTAGAAATTTTGAGCGGTGTAACTTAAATCCGTCCGGCGCAAGGCGTTCCTAATCTAATGGGGCGAGTCCCATTTAAATTAGGCGCGCTCCCGCGCCGGACGTACTGTGCATGCTCCCGACGTGATTTTACCGACGTGCATTGCGCGAAATTACGTTACGCCGAGTTTTGTGAATCGCGCCGGGTAAAAAAAGTTGCGTCGGGAAAAAAAAGAGATGTGGCGGGAAAAAAAAAAAAAAAAATTGACAAGAAGGGTCTACTTTTATATGGTGTACTAACTTTAAACTTTGTAAAAGCAGCCCTAATTTTGCGACGGCAAATTAATACTTACGGAGAAAAAACGAAGCTTAAAAGCTTTGTGGATCTCCGTAAGTGCTAATTTGCATACCCGACGCTGGATTTCGACGAGAAATGCCCCCAGCGCCGGCTGCGGTACTGCATCCTAAGATCCGACAGTGTAAGTCCCTTACACATGTCGGATCTTCTGCCTATCTATTGGAAACTGATTATGTGGATCAGTTCCATAGATAGAAACAGGGATACGACGGCGTATCAGTTGATACGCCGGCGTATCCCTTTTGTGGATCAGGCCCAATGTGTTTAGTATAGTATTTTGAATTTATGGACAATTATATCCACAGTATGTGCAGGATTTAGGAAGCTTGAAGGCTTGCTGGCAATATAACTGGTAAAGAACTCATTAAAGATCCATTAAAAATATAATCCTTGCTTAAAAGATATCTAAAGCCCAAACTTTTTTGTTCATTTGTGTTAAAACCATTGTTTTTGATCATTTATGTCTCATTACGGAGATTTTCCTTCACTTCCTGTCCTGAACTTAAGATGAAGTGAGAGGATATCTTTCATCTGTGAGGAAAATCCCCTCTTTGACCATTGTCATGGGAACAAATATCCACATTGGAAAAATTGTCCTCTATTCCTGGATTTACCCTCAATTTAATTCCCGGGGACATTGCTGATCAGAGCAATTTGAGAAAATGGATCTTCCTAACGGGGGCTCCATAACAGGGACCACTGACAGCAGTTTCAACCCTTCACCACTATTTCCAAATCCGAAAATAAAGTTTTGCCTTTGCTATACTTTAAAGCCTGACTCCCTTGCAGTGGGGCTGATTCTACACTGCAAGAGTTAATAACTTGTTTTGTCTAGAGGAATGGAAAGTACGTTTTACTTACCTGATCCCCCCCCATGATTCATTGGTGGACTGTCCCTCAGTGTCCTCACATCCAGTGCAGGGCTATGGGCCCTGTTCTGGTCTTGATGACATCAGGACCTTAGACTAGTGGAGCGTGGGGGTGCACATGCTGCGGGGACTGGTCTAGCTGTGGGGAGGAGATAAGTAAATCTTCTTTAACTCTTCCCCTACACATACCTTGGCAGCGTGGGCAAAGCCCCACTGTAAGCCCCACTGTAAGGCCCCGTACACACGGTCGGACAAAACCGATGAGAATGGTCCGACGGACCGTTTTCATCGGTTCACCGCTGAAGTGGCCTGATGGTCTGATGTGTGTACACACCATTAGTTCAAAATCCGATCGGGTCAGAACGCGGTGACGTAAAACACACGACGTGCTGAAAAAACGAAGTTCAATGCTTCCAAGCATGCGTCGACTTGATTCTGAGCATGCACGGGTTTTGAACAGATGCTTTTCTGTACTAACCATCCGTTTTGGTCCGATGGGGCAGCGGTCCATCGGTTAGGTTTTGAAGCATGTTTAGAAATTTTGGACCGAAGGAAACCAGACAGATAGCCTATACACACGGTTGGTTTGGTCCGATGAAAATTAACTTTGGTTCATTCTTATCGGACCAAACCGACCGTGTGTACGGGGCCTAAGAGGTCGTTTTTTATTTTCCCAGAGGTGAAATTTAATAGAGTCCAAATTGTACAGATTCTGTGACTGGACAGAGAGCTGCGTACAAACTGATGAATGGGTTTGAAGACATTTGCCCTGAAAAGCATTTGGACGCAATAATCCAGAAGAAGGTTGAACCATCATGAAGAAGGCTTCTCGGTAGCCTTAGAGTTCTCTTCGTGGAATGCTCAGAGCTGGTCCCGCCAGATGGTAATTACACCGCCTGTCAAGGGGATAACGTTACTCTCAGTACTCTCTTCAGTGAGTTCCCCAGACCAGATCCTTTGGTGAAATGGCTTAGTTAGCTCCAAAGACTTCGCTGTGGCTGCTTGTGAGAGTCCCCTTGCTCTAGCTGGTGAATTGGAGGCAATCTTTTAAAGGCCCTGGCTGGGTTTGGCCACAAGCGCTCTGTTTTCATATATCTGGTAAGAGTCCCCCTTACTTGTTGATACCTATCGGTGGCGGCTTTCCTTTGGTGTGCTATTTAGATTCATTTGCGGTACATCACCATATGAGATATATTTTCTTTCATGCACCCTGGATTTTGAACCCATCCACCCATTGGAGGAATATTATCCAGACTATTGGTAGCAGTTCCGGATAACGACCCTGGCTGGGGGTTCCAGCTGCAAGCCCTGTTTGCTTGCCCTTCTTGTAAGCGCATAATCGTATATTCATCTATCACACTGGTGGAGGATTTATGTTTGCCAGTCACGTTTTACTCATCAATTTACTCACCTGATTTGAACTTTCACTACGATTTTTGTCCGTTGGACCTTATGGACACGATTTATATCAATTTTATTTTTATTTTTATTTATACTTATTATTATTCACTTTAATAATTTATTATCACAAATTGTTAGCGCAACTTAATTTTTCCTTTGTTTGTTTATTGTGTGTATATCACAATTTTTGTTGCAGCTTAATTATTTTTGTTTACTTAGTTAGGTAGCGCAGTTTCACATTTTTCTCTTGTCCAAATTGTACTGACTTGCTTAGTAGCCCAGGTGACCAACACTGAATGCAAGTCTGGCTGAAAGTGTAAAATTGAATTGCACCTTTATTTTACTGAAATGCATTCAGGTGCATTAAAACAAAAGCTGTTCAAGGTCTTGCAGTTTTCTTTCTTTCTAAACCAGTCACCACCTGAATAGTAAAACCCATATCTTGCCAACAGCTGCAGAGTTGGATCCTTGCTATCTCTGGGGAAGCAGTGGTCTTATTGCAGAAGTTCTAAGCACCCTTTCCTTAGTCAGACCTATAGTCAAGCAATTGGAAAAGCTCTGCAGAGAGATCACTGCTTCACTACAGAGAGCAAGGGTCCTGCTCTGCACCATGCTGACAGTTTTTTTTTACTTCTAAAGAAAAACTTGAATACTGTACATAGCACACATTTTGTTTTAATCCACCTGGAATGTCGTAACTAATTTTAACTAAAGTTCATTTGCGCTTTTTTTAAATCATGGAACATTTTATGAAAGCTTTCTAGAGTAGTCAGAAAAGGATGTTAGGAAACAAGTTCATCAGAGTATACAGCAGGTGCATGAAATTACATAACACCGCCAAAACAATAGGGCAGGAAAAAGATCACTAGACAGAAACTAATTGCAATTGTATGTTCCAAGTATAGAAAAATAGCAACTTAAAGTCTGAATAAGTAAAGTTCACATTTGGGCTTTAAGGAAAGTGAACAAAAAGCTAATTTTGGGGATTCAGAAGAAAATACTTCATTTATAAACACATTTCAATCATAATTTGATTTAAAAAAATAATCCTTAAATCCGATTTTTAATTTTCTCATATTCAAGAACATACATATGTTTACATTTTCAAGGTAATACACAGTTTTTGGGAACAGGAAAAATAATGTAAAGTGTTTTTTTACCCTCCCTATTATTAGATGCAGCAGGATGGACTATGATGGTTTATTTCTCATACCACTGGACTTACAGTACACCAGTGGAACAAGGCCTGCTCTCTGTGATATCTGTTTTTGCTAACATTAATTTCATATGAATTTCTAAAAAAGTGACACTCGACAAAAGGGCAGGAGCTGCCCAAAGACAATCCTGGCCATGCACTAGACTGCATGTACATGTATCATATTTGAGTATCACCAAAGTTGGGTGAACATATGTGTATGGAATAAAGGAAATAGGAAAAAATCAACATAGCCAGCTAAGATTTTGTACTATTGTTCATGAGTGGAAAAGTATAGCACTTTATGTAATGTTTTGGAGTTTATATAATATTTAGTAAAGGAACAATATGAAAAAATACATGAATTTCTGTAAATGATTCCCTGCCTGCACTGATATTGCTGCTGCACTCTGCCAATCCCTCCATTGCCTTCCAATCACCCAACCTTGTCTCAAAATACCAACCAAACTGTTTTCTTCACTTTTCTGAAGACCTCCTGCTCTGTAACTGCCTATGTCACGTTCTTCCATGCTCGCCTCAAGGACTTCTCCAGAACCTTTACCACCCTCTGAGAACTCAAATTGGAATGTCAAATTCAAAAAGGTGCCACACCATATTAGTTACAAGCACAAAATACGAAAGCACTTGGGCTTAAAAGGCACCAGGTATCAAATAATGACAACCACATATCAACATACATAGTTTTTTTTACATTTATTTTATTTAAACTGCAGGCATTCTATAAATCCTGTATTATAACAAAAATAATAATAATAATAATATGCTCAATGCAATTGACCTCCTTCTAATATATGTAGTATATTACCAAGAACTAGTATAAAGGTCCCACATTTCTGTTTAATCACTTGTACATTATTAGAATGGTTGTAGAGCCCATAAAGTGAAATAAAGGGGATCAAATGCTAAATATTAAATAATAGTAAAGGTATTTTTCTTTTAAATAACAATCATGTTGCACTTGTCTGCTCTGTGCAGTGGTTTTGCACAGAGCAGCTCCAATACTCTTTTTCTGGGGCTCTTCTTCCAATACCCTGCAGTGCGCTCCTGCCCCCCTTCCAAGTGCCCCCACAGCAAGCTGCTTGCTATGAGGGAAATTGTGCAAGCTCGATCCCGAGCCAGGTTCTGGGTGTTCATTGACACAAACAGCATGGCTGAGCCCAGGCCCTTTCTCTCTTCTCACAGGCTGGGATTAACAGCAGCAGGAGCCAATGGCTCCCGCTGCTGCGTCCACATCCAGTGAGGAGAGAGAGAGAAGAGAGAGACACTGCTCTTGGGTACAGTGCTGAATTGGTATCAAGCTCAGGTAAGTTTTGTGAAGGGGGGTGGGGGCTAAACGCAGAAGCCTTTTTTAGTTTAATGCGAAGAATGCATTAAGGTAAAAAAAAAATGCTTTTACAACCACTTTAACAATAGTACGAAAAATGATTTTTGAATATTTTTATTTTTGCAAAAAGAATAAAATATATATATACCTCTGATCCTAGCAGAAGAAGACGCATAGTCTTAAAACTCAAGCCCTGTACACACGATCGGTTTGTCCAATGAAAACAGACCAATGGACTGTTTTCATCGGTCAAACCGATCGTGTGTGGGCCCCATCGGTTTGTTTTCCATCTGTTAAAAAAAAAATAGAACAGGTTTTAAATTTTTCCTATGGATAAAAAAACGATAGAAAAAAACAATCGTCTGTGTGGAAGTCCATCGGTTAAAAATCCATGCATGCTCAAAATCAAGTCGACGCATGCTCGGAAGCATTGAACTTAATTTTTCTCAGTACGTCGTAGTGTTTTACGTCACCGCATTTGGACATGGTCAGATTTTTGACCGATGGTGTGTAGGCAAGACTGATGAAAGTCAGCTTCATCGCATATACGACGAAAAAATCCATCGGTTTAGATTCCATCAGATATCCGATCGTGAGTACAGGGCTTCAGAATATCAGACCTTGATGAAGGGTTCTAGACATTTATATGCACTTGCAAGTTTTTAAGTAAATGTGGTAAAGGGCAATTTTGTAACATCAGCTAGGATCACCAGTCTATCCAAGGAAACTTTAACTTTAGTTAATGTCTGGAACAATATGTATGTAATGGTTTTCATTTATCCAGGTCATGATATCGTTTGGAACATGGTCTGGAACAACTATTTGTTCTTTAACAGCCTTCTCTATCAACTATCATATTACAGAATAAAGACTTTAGATGGGCATTTTCCAAACAGCTTAACAACGTGTGATATAATAAAAGTTTAATACATTCAGATGAAGAGAAGAGTTCAAGATCCAGTACTAAGATGATAGGGTAATTGATCCAAAACTAATGGTAATCTTAACATAGGAAGACTCTAAGTGATTTGTGGAGAGAAACGGTGCTTTACACACAGACAGTTTTGGAGTTGGTGGCAAATTGTCAGCTTGATAAATGGAAAGTTGGGATAAGCTGCCTATTTCAACTATGTGCGAGAACTACAAGTGATTATTCACAGAAGAAAACGTGCTGTCTCCATTAAAATAGCTCTGTGCTTTCTATATGTCTAGGATCTTGCAGCTATGGCACAGTCAGAGTTCTTCAGTAGAATTGTGTGTGCACAATGCAGTTATTACAGTCCTTCTTTATGTTATATATGCTGGTGTGTGCAAGAGCAAACAAAATAAGCTATTTTAAAACATTTTTAATAATTAAATAAAAAAGGGAAATTTGTGTTTATACTTGCACACTTGCACACTTAAAAAAAAAAACAGCAGCCGCACATTCTGCAGCTGCTGGCTTTTAATAATAGGATGCTTACCTGTCCTGGAGTCCAGCAATGTTGGCACCGCAGCTGATGTTTCCATCAGCTGTTGGGTGCTGCCGCCATGGGTAAGGGTACCCGGCGGTGTAGCCTTTAGGCTTCATGCTGTGAACCCTACTGGCCCGGCAACAGGGGAGGGAGGAGGAGGAAGCCCCATCCGTGACGTCAATACCCTGCGGATGAGGCTCCCGTAGTGGGAAAGGATACCTGTCAAGGACAGGTATTCTGTCAACCCCTCCCCCCTTAAAGGTGCCAATTGTGGCACCGGAGGGGGGAGTACAATGAGCGGAAATTCCACTTTTGGTTGGAACTCTGCTTTAAAACAATTCCATTGTACAGTGCCTTTGATAGCAAACCTAAAGCCGGCCATACATGGATCGAATTCCGAAAGAATTTTCATAACTAATAATTTTCGCTTGAACGGATAATTTTCGTGCGCCCATTGAATTTAAGTGATGGGGCATGTTGGAAATTTTTCAAAAAAATAAAAATTTTCCAATGGGATTGGAGAATCGTGCAAGAACTATAATCAAAAAAGAAATGCATGTAAGCACAAGAAAATTAAATTCCCTTGGCGGCTTTTGCGAGGGCCTGTGGAGCACATTCAATCTTGGCGACGGAATGTGGCATTACTCCCCTTAGAGGGAACTCCGACTTCCAGCCGGGAATGGAAAGATCTTACCTGATGAGCATGTGGCCCTACTCGGAAATGCTGGCCAAACACTTCTTTTCTAGGGGTAGATTTTGCTCCATAAGAGAGCTGTCCTCGATGTCTCGGACTGGAGACTTTCCCCTGATGCCCTACCTTCAGATACAGCATTTTTTAGACAATCCAAAGGTCAGAGAAGGCTTTATGAGGCCGACCACGGCATTTGAATCTTTATGCATGGGCTCGGCCCCTCAGAGACATGTGGCCTCGGTAATGTATGCGTCCATGTTCGCAAAACCCTCTGCGGATATGCAGAAGGAGCAGACCTTTTGGGAAAACAAGCTGGGCAGACAGATTGAAGCAAAGAGCTGGGAACGGGTTCACTGGTACATACATAAAGGTTCGCTTAATGTGAACACCCAGGAGAACGGGTACAAGATTAGGACTCGATGGTATAGGACTCCGGATCTTATCCACAAATTCTTTCCGTCTGTGTCGGACCAGTGCTGGAGGTGTGGAAAGACCACAGGCTCTTTCCTCCACATCTGGTGGGAGTGCCCGGTTATCCAACCCTACTGGAGGGAGGTTCACAATGTGACGACCGAGGTATCCTCACTACTAGTGTTGCTCACGAATATTCGCATTGCGAATATTCGACTCGAATATAGCATATTCGAGAAATCGCGCTATATTTCGAAATTCGCGGTGAATATTCGCAATTCCGAATATTCGATTTTTTACAATTTTTTTTTTGAACCAGATCACATCCTAGATATCTCCATCGACGTCTAAAAGCATTGCTGGTATCATTAGAGACCCTGGGCCGAGTAGCTGAAGCGTTCATTGAATTTTCCAGAAAGATCGCAATGCGATTATTCGGCAAACGCAATATCGCGCGATTACTTTCCTCGCCCCGATCTTCCGCATCAGAGCGATTTTTACAGTTTCATTTGTAAAACAGATCACATCCTAGTGATCTCCATAGACGTCTGAAAGCATTGCTGGTATGATTAGAGCCATTGGGCCGAGTAGCTGAAGCGATCATTTTATATTGCCGAATATTCGCAATGCGAATATTCGGCAATAGGAATATTGCGCGATTATTTGCTCCGCCCTTTTGCATCAGAGCCAATCAGAGTTCTCCTTCCACACTCGTCACAGGTTAGCAACCAATAGGAACCTGCCTGCATGGACATTATATAAGCTCACTCCCAGCACCATTTCATTGCAGATTCAGAAGCTGGCTATAGAGTGTGGAGGCTGTTTCTGTGTTCCTGGTTTCCTGTGTCTTTGTTCTTGATTGATTTAGATCATCACCAGCATTGCTATTTAGTGATTCCAGTGGATCTTTTCCAGTATATCAACTGCTTTTTTCAAAGCAATAGACCCAAGAGCTTTTTTCAAAGCTACGTTTTGTGCTGTTTTGTGCTGTTTTTTTCATTTGTGTTACTGTTTGATCCTGCAATCCTCCCTGTTCAGTGATATTTGCAAGAGATTTCAGAACACATTTTGCTGAGCTTTATAAAAGAGCTTTTCTAAAAGCTAAGTTTTGTTCATCTTGTGTTACTGTTAGATCTTGCAGGTTCGCTGTTCAGTGATATTTGATAGGCATCTCAGTTCACATTTTGTTTAGTTTTCCCTAAAGAGCTTTTATAAAAGCTAAGTTTTGTGTTCAGTTTAGTTAAATTTTGTGTAGTAAGTGTACACACTGTTAGTGTACATTTATTTCATCTAGCTTAGCTTAGTGTGTGTTTAGTGTCTGTGTTTTGTGTTAAAAAAAAAAAAAAAAAAAAAAAGTTAGTGTTTGTTTAGTGCTTTTTTTTTTTTCTTTAATTTTGTAGTCCTTGTCTGGTGTACTACTTTTCTTATAGTTTAGTAGCTGTCTGTGTACGTCTTTGTCTGCGTGCCTGTCTTGTAAAAAATACACAAAAACACATTTTGTTCACATTTACCCCCCCCAATAAAGTTTACCCCCCCACACACATATCAGCAATAATGAGCGGCATCCGTGGCCGTGGCAGCAGGGGTAGGGGAGTTACTCCCAGTGCTGGATCGCTGCCAGCACGGGGTACCTCTCGTGCCCCTACTAGTGGTAGAGGATCGGGTGCAAGGGGAGTACGCCTGATCCGGGAGTTCTTCCCATCGGGCAGCCGCCCGATATTGCCATCTCAGGCTCAAGTAGTGGTGGACTACATGGGGCACAGCAGTGCCACTGAGTCGTCGGTCCCGACTCACAGTAGTACCACCATTACACCGGTGCCTGTACTACCCCCCCCCCAGCCCCCAAGAGTCCAGCATCTTACTGTTCGACAGCGACAGTGATAGGGATCTCTTGGGGGAGGCCATGCATCAGGCAGACCTCCAGCTCTGTCCTGATGGTCAGGACCTTTTTGAAGGGATGGATGAGGAGGATGGGATACCTGCTGGTAGTATCCCAGAGTCATCCCTTCAAACCGGTGCTGCTGTTTTGGTGCAGGAAACAGCAGCACCTAGTCAGACCCAGGCGTGGGTGAGGGGACAGCGGAGCCAGGCTAGAGGCTCCATGTCACGTGGTTCCCTCAGACCAACACATCTCAGCCCTTGGTCTGACATCTCTGGGGGCGAAGAGGGTGACCCATCATGGTTGCCATCTGACGCGTCGGCTCACTACGTCAGTGACGACGGGGAAGGTAGGCACCCTGGTGAAACGGTGCGCCAGGTCACCACCAGGGAGACCATCGTCAGGGTCTCCACTGGTGATGGCAGCAGGAGGTGTCAGGAGGAGGAGCAGCAGCAGCAGCAGCAGCAGCAGGCAGCTCCACCTGTGCGCACCGAATCCCAGCAGGTGCAAGTAAGCGTCACCCCATCTGACAGGAGGGCGGTGCTGAAGTCACCTGTCTGGAATTTCTTTACCCTGGTGGCAGACAACCCTACCGTGGCCATCTGCCGGATTTGTAAAGTGAGGGTGAAGAGAGGGAAGTGTTTGGCTCGGGTGGGTACCACAGCCCTGAACCAGCACCTGAGGATAAACCACTGGGCGTTGTATGACGAGATGAAGCGTGGTGGTGGTAGCAGCGCCACCACCACAAGTGAGCAGGGTACAGCAGCCCCTGCCACATCTTCATCTCTTTCCAGCAGGTCATGCCCCCCCGCTCCCTCTAGTAGAGGTACTGGTACCGGCAGCCAGACCTCTACTTCCACAGCACCCTCCACGTCTGTGTCCCGCACTGCCGTCCGGCGCCAGGCGTCGATTTCAGACGCCTTTGACCGCACCACTCCCTTCCCCCCTGGAGACCGACGTGTGCGTTCCCTCAATGGGCTCCTGGCAAGGGTTATTGCCCAACATCTGCTGCCCTTCAACATAGTTGACAGCAACCCCTTCAGGCAGATGTTGGAGCAGGCCCAACCCCAATGGCGTGTCCCCAGCCGCCATTTCTTTGCCAGGACTGGTGTCCCTGCCCTACACCAGCACATTGTGCAGAATGTAACCCTGTCGCTGGATCACGCTGTCAGCGACAGAGTTCATCTGACAATGGATGGCTGGACCAGCAGGCATGGGCAGGGACGCTACATCAGCTTCATGGCCCATTGGGTTTCCCTCCGAGGCGTCGGTGAGGGATCGTCGGCAACCGATCTTGTGGTGCCGCCCCGGGGTGTCCAGGGGAGAACTGCTGGTCTCCCTCAAGCCACTGTCTCCGCAGCTGCTGAGCCTCCCAGCAAGCGCCCCCGTAGCTACTCAAGTGTGGGGCACGTGCGCTGTCAGGCCGTGCTCCAGCTTGTTAGTTTAGGGGACCGGAGACACACTGGAGAAGAAGTGCTGAAAGCACTTCAAGCTCAGGTCCAGAAGTGGCTGACACCCCGAAGGCTCCAGCCAGGTATGGTTGTCTGCGATAACGGCAGAAACCTACTCGCCGCCCTCCATGCTGGCAGTCTGACGCACGTGCCCTGTCTGGCACATGTCCTCAACCTGGTGGTGCAGAAGTTCCTGCGCACTTATCCAGGGTTGAGTGACATTGTGGCAAAGGCGCGTAGGATTGCCAGCCACTTCAGGCGCTCCCCAACCGCTACCGCGTCCCTGTCCAAATTGCAGCGGAAGTACAATCTGCCCCTTCACAGGCTGATTGTGGACAGTGTGACGCGGTGGAACTCCACCCTCCACATGCTGAAGAGGTTGTGGGAGCAGCAAAGGGCGGTGAGGGAGTACCTGATGGAACTAGGCACTGAGAGGGCTTCACCACAACTCCCTTTCATCGCCTGTGCGGAGTGGGGGCAGATAAACCAGGTCTGCCAAGTGTTGTCCTCCTTCGAGCAGGCGACCAAGATGGTCAGCAGTGAGCAAATTGGCCTCAATAGCGTGCTGCCAATACTGTTCATGCTGGAGAGGACACTAGATCGCCTGCTCGAGGCTGGGGAGAGTGCCTTGGTGGAGCAGGAGGAGTCAGCAATGCTCCACCGAGACCAGGGCCAGGACGAGGAGGAGGAGGAGGAGGATGATGATGATGAAGAGGAGGAGGAGGTGGTTGCTGGTGTCGTCCCGGAGTCAGGGCCTGGTCAGGAGGGAGATCCGGTGTTGGGGGCACCGATAGTCCGGGGGTTGGGCATGTCTGAGTTTGACCAGCAGCGCCTCAGGGATGAAGAGTCGCACCTCATTCACCTGGCCAGCATTGAGGAGTCACAGCGGGCTGTGCTCTTCCCCATGGCTGCCCACATGCTGAGATGCCTCAGGAGGGACCCCCGGGTTAAGACCATCAAGACGAGGGATGATTTCTGGATGGCCACCCTTTTGGATCCCAGGTGCAAGGGGAAACTGGAGCAGTTCATCCCAGCCAGCCGGAGGCAGCACCGGATGGAGGAACTGCAGGCAGCCATTGTCAGACGGTTGGAGCAGGCAACTCCCCGGCCTCCAGTTGTCCCCCCTCATCTCACCCAGCAGGTGGCTGCACCCAGCTGCAGCCGAGCAGGGGACCTAATGGAAGAGATGAGGATGTTCTTCCAAACCGAGCGACCCAGTACCACCACCAGCAGCAGCAGCAGCAGTCACCACCAGCGGCTGGCCCACATGGTGGCAGACTACATGGCGTCCGTCGGTGCTTCTGACAGTATGAGCACCGACGACCCCATGGAGTACTGGGTTGCCAGATTGGACACCTGCCGCGAGCTCGCTCAGTATGCGCTGGAGTTATTGTCTTGCCCCCCCTCCAGCGTACTATCTGAGCAGACATTCAGCGCGGCAGGTGGGGTGGTCACGGACAAGAGGACCCGTCTGTCCACAGACTCCGTGGACAGACTCACATTCATAAAGATGAATGAGTCCTGGATCGGCGGTGACTTTCTGGCACCCGTCGTCGGTTCAGGGCGCTGAAGGGTCCCTTGCCATGCATTCCCTGATGAAGCCCCGGACCTGATGTATTTACAGTGCTGAATATAACTATTTTAACATCAGAGAAAATCAATGTTAATATTTGGTACAGTAGGCTTTCTTTGCAATTACAGCGGTCAAACCTTTCTTGTAGTTTTACACCAGCTTTGCACACACTGGAGGAGGGATTTTGGCCCACTCCTCCACACAGATCTTCTCTACATCAGTCATGTTTCTGGGCTATCGCTGAGAAACACGGAGTTTGAGCTCCCTCCAAAGATTCTCTATTGGGTTTAGGTCTGGAGACTGGCTAGGCCACGCCAGAACCTTGATATGCTCCTTACAGAGCCAATCCTTGGTTATCCTGGCTGTGTGCTTTGGGTCATTGTCATGTTGGAAGACCCAGCCTCGACCCATCTTCAAAGCTCTAACTCAGGGAAGGAGGTTGTTGCCCAAAATCTTGCAATACATGGCCCCGGTCATCCTCTCCTTAATACAGTGCAGTCACCCTGTCCCATGTGCAGAAAAACACCACCAAAGCATGATGCTACCACCCCCATGCTTCACATTAGGGATGGCGTTCTTGGCATGGTACTCATGATTATTCTTCCTCCGAACACGGTTAGTGAAATTATGATCAAAAAGTTATATTATAGTCTCATCTGACCACATGATTTTCTCCCATGACTCCTCTGGATCAGTCAAGACAATTATGTCAGCAGTTATTTCACACCCTATATACTCTTATTAATAATGCTGTTCATCATGGCACCTCCTGCCCATGTGATATGACTCTGTATCAACCACTACTGTTAATACTACTACTGCTGCTTCTGCTGCTGCTGCTGCCGCCCAGTCAATACACCTATGTCAGCAGTTATTTGACACTCTATATACTCCTATTCCTACTGCTGTTCATCATGGCACCTCCTGCCCATGTGATATGACTCTGTATCAACTACTACTGTTAATACTACTACTGCTGCTTCAGCTGCTGCTGCCGCCCAGTCAATACACCTATGTCAGCAGTTATTTCACACTCTATATACTCTTATTAAGACTGCTGTTCATCATGGCACCTCCTGCCCATGTGATATGACTCTGTATCAAGTACTACTGTTAATACTACTACTGCTGCTTCAGCTGCTGCTGCCGCCCAGTCAATACACCTATGTCAGCAGTTATTTCACACTCTATATACTCTTATTAAGACTGCTGTACATCATGGCAACTCCTGCCCATGTGATATGACTCTGTATCAACTACTACTGTTAATACTACTACTGCTGCTTCAGCTGCTGCTGCCGCCCAGTCAATACACCTATGTCAGCAGTTGTTTAACACTCTTTATACTCCTATTCCTACTGCTGTTCATCATGGCACCTCCTGCCCATGTGATATGACTCTGTATCAACCACTACTGTTAATACTACTACTGCTGCTTCTGCTGCTGCTGCTGCCGCCCAGTCAATACACCTATGTCAGCAGTTATTTGACACTCTATATACTCCTATTCCTACTGCTGTTCATCATGGCACCTCCTGCCCATGTGATATGACTCTGTATCAACTACTACTGTTAATACTACTACTGCTGCTTCTGCTGCTGCTGCCGCCCAGTCAATACACCTATGTCAGCAGTTGTTTAACACTCTATATACTCTTATTCCTACTGCTGTTCATCATGGCACCTCCTGCCCATGTGATATGACTCTGTATCAACTACTACTGTTAATACTACTACTGCTGCTTCTGCTGCTGCTGCCGCCCAGTCAATACACCTATGTCAGCAGTTGTTTAACACTCTATATACTCTTATTCCTACTGCTGTTCATCATGGCACCTCCTGCCCATGTGATATGACTCTGTATCAACTACTACTGTTAATACTACTACTGCTGCTTCTGCTGCTGCTGCCGCCCAGTCAATACACCTATGTCAGCAGTTGTTTAACACTCTATATACTCTTATTAAGACTGCTGTACATCATGGCAACTCCTGCCCATGTGATATGACTCTGTATCAACTACTACTGTTAATACTACTACTGCTGCTTCTGCTGCTGCTGCCGCCCAGTCAATACACCTATGTCAGCAGTTATTTCACACTCTATATACTCTTATTAAGACTGCTGTACATCATGGCAACTCCTGCCCATGTGATATGACTCTGTATCAACTACTACTGTTAATACTACTACTGCTGCTTCTGCTGTTGCTGCTGCCGCCCAGTCAATACACCTATGTCAGCAGTTGTTTCACACTCTATATACTCTTATTCCTACTGCTGTTCATCATGGCAACTCCTGCCCAAGTGATATGACTCTGTATCAACTACTACTGCTAATACTACTACTGCTGCTGCTGCTGCTGCTGCTGCTCAGTCAAGACAACTATGTCAAAAGTAATTTCCCACTCTATATACTCCTATTACCACTGCTGTTCATCATGGCACCTCCTGCCCAAGTGATATGACTCTGTATCTACTACTACTACTACTACTGCTGCTGCTGCTCAGTCAAGACACCTATGTAAAAAGTTAATTCCCACTCTATATATACTCCTATTACCACTGCTGTTCACTGATACCACTGATAGTTAATTTATCCCTTAACTACCCCCATTTGTGAGGGTCGGGGTTTTCCTTTAAAGTCCCATGCAAATCAATGGAAAATGTATGTTCCCACATAACTTCTGTACGCCTGGAGATATTTCAATAATACCCGCTATACATATTACTTATATGCCAAATAAAAATATATAACAGTTAAATTAACCCTTACCAACACCCTTATATAAAAGATGGGTATATTTATATTACTATGATTTTCCTCCCCAAAAGGTTAAGATAGGAAGACCGGGCAACGCCGGGTATTCAGCTAGTAATAGTATAAAATGTTTTCGGTTATTATTAAGCTAGATGTGTTGATGTTGATGTTGATGTTGATGTGTTAGATGTGAAGTTAGATGTGTTTAAAAAACTAACAATTTCAATAAGAAATGAAACCTTTGCAAAATATAACATTTTTTATTAAAAAAAAAAAAAAAAAAAATTAGGACATTAACTTCTGAAGCTCTGTCACCTCATCCATGTTTTTCGCCAGTTGTTGCACCAGTTGTTGATTTTGGCGCATCAAAAACAGTATCTGCTGCTCATTTGCCATTACTCTCTTCGTCAGGTTTTTCATGGCAGCTTGTTTCACCTCTAGCTTTTTTAGAACTGTTAGGATATAAGAAAAAAACATTTGGATTTCAAAGACCGTTACGAAAGATTATTTTCAGCCATAAAAATAATAAAGTCTGACTTAAGAGACTCTATGAAAGAGGATCTGGCAGAGGCAATTCTCTTCCTTAGAACTCTACATTGCATTTATTTGCATTTGCTAAGCCTAGAACTACATTTCAAGATTAATATAAACCATTTCTAGGTTTTTCATATTTTTTTTTTGGTTCATTATAGATAAGCTTTGTTTTGGTTCTAAAACAGCCAAATAATGTGGTCTGTATTTTTGAACTGTTAAAGATCATGTTCCTGATGTTTAAGCCTGCTGCTACTATCCAGTCACTTGATTGTTTTCATTGTGTTTGTCTTTTGCTTAAACTGTGCAATACAGTAGACTGTTGGCTTCCCAGCCAGTAGTCCTGTGGTAGTTTGCGTTTCTTTCCCTCAAGGAATCTATAAAATACATTCGCATATTAATACAGAGGAGTCGGAGTCGGGGAGTCGGGGAGTCGGAGTCTGAAGTACATAAAACTGAGGAGTCGGAGTCGAAAAATTTATCTACCGACTCCACAGCCCTGCTTTAAATGTGTCCATTTTTAGAGCTACATTTTATTGTTGAAATTTTATTAATATATGTGCACATATTTACCCTCCTGATTGACGGTATAATTAACCGTCTCATCCTGCTCCTCTTCCTCGTCACCCACTACTCCACCAGAAGTTTCGGGGGGGGGGGGTGCAGCTCCTCCTCTTGCTCCTCCACAGGAACTGGGGGTGGTGATGTGGATGGCCCTGGCTGCTCCTCCTCATCCCTCTCCTCCTCTTCCACATCCTCCTCCTGCTCCTCCTCTGCGGCCTGTCGCCTTGTGCGCTTGGGGCGCACAGTTGGTAGCGGAGCTCCTATAATAACACAATGTTCATATATTATAAAAATGTTTTCTAATGACGTATGCAAATTCTGTGTACTCTACTGTATTGTATATGAATACAAATTAATTTATATAGACAGTTAACCAATGGGACAATGTTATATTAAAGGGTCTTGTGGGCACTACAGGGGACTGAGCGTGAGCTGGGCTGCCACCATGGTAAAATGAGCTGTTTTTGTCTCCTTTGTTTTGTTCAGACGATCTCATGTTAAAAAAAAGTACTTGATGGAGTACACAGGATTACTATAACAACCCCACGCCTAACACAGGAATTTAGTGGGAATCTATATATATAAAACTCAACGTGTGTGTGCATGTATGTATGTATGTTCCACCATCACGTCCAAACGGCTAAAGATATTTACATGAAACTTGGCACACAGGTTACTTATATGTCAGCCACAAATATAGGATTGGTGGTTTAACCCATACCCACCCCCATTTGCCTTGGTCAGGGTTTTTCTTTAAAGTCCCATTCAACTCTATGGGAAATACATGTTATTTCATAACAGCTGTAGATATTTCGATAACACTTGGTCACATGTTATCTATACGTCCACTTAAAGTATAGGATCGTTAATTTATCCCTTAACTAACCCCATTGGTGAGGGTCGGGCTTTTTGTTTAAAGTCCCATGCAAAGCAATGGGAAAAGTATGTTCCCACATAACTTCTGTGTTCCTGTCTGCTGTCCCATGTTTTTTTCCAACAGTACTATGAATACCTTGGCTGGTGGTGATATATGTTACAACAACATGGCGTCTTGGTTAACAACATCTGACCTTACATTAATTACATATGACCTTACATAACTGTCCCCAAGGGACCCGGGCTGGCTCAACGCGATTGCCACTGCGCTGACAAGCCATTCACCTCTGCAGCTAGGGGTTCGGATCCCGCTCTCGGCTACATGTGAATTGAGTTTGGTGGTCTCAGCTCGGCCCCCGGTGGGTGTGCTATGCGAGGTAAGCCTGCGCTTAGTATGCCCACCTCCCTCCCACAAAAACCACCACACTTACACACGCACTCGCAATTGGGTTAACATGCACGCACTCTGACCATGCGGTCTCTAAAAAGAGAGGCGAAGGACTAACGGGGCTGGTTGAGCGGGCAAATCCTCTCACTCCCTTATAGGGAGTCCCTCTGCCCCGTTGGGCTTCGAAGCGGAGCAGGTAGGACGGTCTGTGTGGGAGGACCCCCTCACACCCGCCATTGCCACCCGGGGCATGGAGAAAGGTGGCAGATTACCTCTGGGGGAGGCCTGCCTACTCCCAACTCCTGCAGTCCGGCTCCTCTCTCGAGTACACGCACAAAATACACTTTAGGGAAAAAAAAACATAACTGTGACCAATAACTTACCAGGATGATATTTATTCCGGATACGCCTGACCCGGTTCATCTGGCGCCTCTTCAGGTCGGACCACTTTTTGAGGATCGCCATGCGAGTGTGTTCTTCGCCTAGTTCCTCAATCAGGGAGCTTATAACTCCCTGTTTTTCTTGCTGCCTCCGCAGCTCATCGTATCCTGTTTCCAGGAACTTCTGCAAGATGAAGAACAAAGTATATTGTAATACTTTTGTTGACAGCCTTATGGATATATGACATAAATGTATGCTATTCAACAATTGGAAGCATTCTCGCCTTATTAATCAATGACAGGGGTAACATGACAGATTTTATATACTGCCATTTCGGTCGCCACCTTTTTTACATAAATATAGCAGCCATTATCATTTGCATAATTATGAATATATACTAACTTTTAAACTAGACTAAAATGCAGTTGAAGATAATGAAATAACAGTGGTCAAAATACTTACACAAATCAGCAACTTTTCCTCAGATACAGTGAAATTACTTCCAACCATCTTGCTCTGCGATTGCGTTGCGATCATAAAGTTGGAAACTGGCAAGGGTCCAGGAAATGGTCGCGTGTTGTTCGCGTGTTGATTGCGCTGCTTGGACCGAGATGGGTCCATATGGCTTCGGCTGTATGGACCACAGTAACTCTTTTCCCTGTCAGGAGCCTAACGCCCCGGGGGGTCAGAGACGGGACCTTTTCGGAGGACCACTGACGTATGCAACCGTCGCAGTTTTTTGTGATGTCACTCTTTAGGTGTGTGCAAATTTTTTCTTGCACCGGGTGGAGTTTTTGGGTTGTGTTTTGCACGCCACAGGCTTTTCAACAGAAAATAACCAGCTGGAGGCAGAATGGTTGCAAAACACTACGGGTTTGTTACCTAACTCTGGGTTTCAAGACCAGTCCACCTCCAGCTGTTGCAAAACTACTACTCCCATCAGCCACGGTCTGTCAGTGCATGCTAAGAATTTTACTTTTGCTGCATCTAGGGTGCCACAGTTTAGAGACCCGTGCATAAAGGCCTGAAAAATGTGGGCCTGCAGAACTTACAATACTAGAAGTGCCAGCATTCCCAGGCATGCTGGAAGTTGTAGTTCTGCAACATCTAAAGGGCAATATGTATTCGAACGTCCTTGGGCCTTGAGGACACTGAAGTCAGGACGTTCGCATACGTCCTATGTCCAAAAAAATGTTAAATTCATTATGCTAAATAACAAGGAAAAGTGCCTAAATACACATTTGCCAACCAGGGTGTCTGCAGCTGTCCAGGCATGCTGGGACTTGTAGTTTTGTAAAAGCAGGAGACACATTTTTTGTGAAATACTAATATCTGAACATATATACTAACTTTTAAACTAGAATAAAATGCAGTTGAAGATGATGAAATAACAGTGGTCAAAATACTTACACAAATCAGCAACTTTTCCTCAGACTTAGTGAAATTGCTTCCAACCATGTTGCTGTAATATTGCGCTGCGAACATAAGTTGGAAACTGGCAAGGCTCCAGGAAATGGTCGCGTGTTGTTCGCGCTATTGCGCATGCGCGATCGAAAAATCGCAATCGCAATATGTTTTTGGGTTAAAATATCATACATATTCGATTTCAGAGTGCTGCTACAGCAGTTTTCGAAATATCTGCAATCAATTTCGCATTCGCATTTTGTGAAATTGCGTTAAAATATCTCGAATATTCGATTTCAGAGTGAGCCAATCAGAGCGCTCCTCCAGCATATCTCGAAATTGCGCAATAAATATCGCATTCGCATGTTGCGATATTTCGATAAAATATCACGAATATTCTGAGCCAATCAGAGCGCTCCTCCAGCATATCTCGAAATTGCGCAATAAATATCGCATTCGCATGTTGCGATATTTCGATAAAATATCACGAATATTCTGAGCCAATCAGAGCGCTCCTCCAGCATATCTCGAAATTGCGCAATAAATATCGCATTCGCATGTTGCGATATTTCGATAAAATATCACGAATATTCTAAGCCAATCAGAGCGCTCATACCGCAGTTATTAAAAAAATCGCAATTATTTTCGCATTCGCAATAGCGAAAAATCGCAATCAATTAATTTCGATAAAATATCACGAATATTCGAATTTAGCGAATATATCTCGAATATTCGAATATATATTCGAGATATATCGCGAAATCGAATATGGCATATTCTGCTCAACACTACTCACTACCCCTGGATTTTTCCCCAGAACAATACCTCCTCCATCTTTCAAAAATTTCCAAGAAATGATACAGTGGATCAGTGGCGTTACACATGATTAACGCAGCCAGGCTTTGCATACCTGTCCACTGGAGAGCCGTTGTGCCACCATCCATTAAGGAGTGGGTGACACGCATTAACCACATTGCAGCGATAGAGGAGCTGATATACAGCGCACAGGATAGAATTTCCAGATTTACATATATCTGGGAAGATTGGCTTAAGTTTCGAAATTCTACGGCTTACCGTGAGCTGACACAGACTGTTGGCTAGACGCGACTTTGTTGCACAGTCGGGGAAAAAGTTAATAGTATGGTTGACCTGGACTCGATCGGATTTTTGACTGATGGTGTGTAGGCAAGACTGACAAAAGTCAGCTTTATCGGATATCCGACGAAAAAATCCATCGGATTAGATTCCATCAGATATCCGATCGTGTGTACGAGGCTTTAGACACTAATTAGGTTTCTTTCTAAATACAAACTTTCTTGAGTACTGGGGAAAATTTGTATTTAGAATATAGTTAATGCTCACTTCCATGTTGCAGCTCCTAAGCTTGTTATAAAGCTGGCTAAATACTATTAGGCTTTTAAATAAAAATTCTTATGCAAATTCTCCATTATTGTTAACAGCTTGACGAAAGTTGCTCGGAAGTAGTTAAAGATCTTATTTGCTTTACATGCTAAATTTTTTAATAAATGGACTTTACCAAATGAAAACCACATATACTGTTAGAATTTTGTTCATTTGCATCCTGCTCCTTCAAAATTTCTTGTCACTATGGTCGAAAACGTACATCAATTTGACCTCACTAACCATTAGAAAACCATTAGAAAACAGAACGATGTTCCTAAAATGAAACATATCTAATGAAATTCTGGTAGTGTATACCCAGCTTAGGTTGAGTGCAAAACTATTAGTGTTTCTTTATGTTAGTGTTATGTCAGTTGATGTCAATATATGTTTATGTAACTGTATTGTGTACTGTTCACATTGACAGTCCTTGCAACTTTTTATTTTTGCAGCTTTACGTACAATTATGGTGATTATAATAATATTATTCTGCTTTTGCATTAAAACAGACTGGCATTGTTGACTTTCTTCTGAATAATTGTAGTTGCCTGGTTGTCCCTGGCTTCAGTATCTTCAGATTTACTGACCAAGAACAAGCATGCAGCCAATAAATCAGAACTTATCAGTCAGTAATTCCACTGAATTTGCATAACAGCCAGGCAAATAACACTTTCAGAAATACAGGTCAGCAGTGGGAGCCATGATACATGGTCATTCATACATGGTCATATAATGAGTCCCGTACTGGAAATTCTTAGGTATTCATGTTCATTACACTTACTACAAATGACGAGTTCCTGTCCATAAGTCCAACATTCTCCTTGTCCTTTCCTCTTCCACATGTATTGTTGAGCAGTAATCAGAGGAAATAATTCAGCTCCCATGATTCAATGGGTGAACAGCAAAACAGAGCTGGTGATACTTTTGCTACAATATAATGGTTCTGGTTGGCTGGCTATTTCCTGAAGCTTCCTGTGAATGCCTAACTAATGGATTTTGAGGCTGAACATGAACACGGTGATTCAGGGTTCCCAGTCTTAGCAAGAGCCTGCAATTAAAGAGGAACCACACACACACCTCTTTCCCAATGCTTTTTTTTAAATCCTCTTTCCTTTTATTGCAGGGTTAACTTAAAAACCTACTTACATGTCCAGCAAATCCAGGTTTGTCCTGTAGTGATCTGCCACTGCATGCCTAAACCCGCATTGCAATTTTCTTTGATTATGATATCAGCACCATCTATCTCTTCTGGGTCCTTACAGCCCCTGATGACATATCACTGTGCATCCACAGTGGGGTTAATTTACCAAAACTGGAGAGTGCAAAATCTGGTGCAGCTTTTAACATCAGCTTGTTCAATTAAGCTTTAACAAAAAAACTTGAAAGCTGATTGGTTTCTATGTACAGCTGCACCAGAATTTCCACTCTCCACCACAGTGAACTCTAGATATCCCTGTAACCTATTGAGATCAATGACATTGGTAACCCAGGAAACTGCAGGCAGCTGGAGCAATGTTATTCTTGCTCAGGCATGAAAGGCAGAAGCGCCATCTTGGTATCGTAAAAAAAGGTATTAAAAAATATTCTCCAGTTATGTGAAAGGAGGGAAAATTAACTAAAATATCCAAAGGACAAAAGGAGAGAGAGTGAAGATTTGCTTTAAGACATATTACTATATAGGGAAAATTTTTAACAAAGCTTAAAGTGGATTTAATTTTTTTTAATGTAGACTCCTACCTGGTACAGTAGAGGATGTCAAGAAATCTGTGCCCAGTCTGGCCACAAAGAGTTAATCCAGCTCTGAGCAATCCTCCTGTCGCCACATCCCCCAGTTTGTGTCGCCACATCCCCCACTGCTGTGACTTCCATCTGATTTCTTTTATCTCATGAACATCCCTCTTCCTTTCTTCTCCAGGATTGGCTTCTCCACACCTCAGCATGATTGGGCATGCTGAAGTCATGTGGTGCCTTTCCTGAGTTTTGACTGGATGTTACAAAAAAACAAACAGGAATAGGAGATTAGGAGAGTGTAGAGGTGGGTGGGGAGTCTTGTGACATCATGACCCAAGCTTCGGCAAAGAGACCCACCCACCGATTACAGAGATTTGCAGGGCTCCTACTGCTGAAGGGATGACATTTGCAAGGTAGGGATACATGCAGGAGTCTTGTATGTGTATATATACATTAAAGGGGTTGTAAAGGTAAACGTTTTTTCACCTTAATGCATTCTATGCATTAAGGTGAAAAAACATCTGTGGATTAGCGGCCCCCCGAGCCCCTCGTTTACTTAACTGACCCCTCAAAAGTTCCATGCTGTGAACGTGCAGGCTTATCGGCCGGGTTCTCAGCTCATTCATTGGTTGATTTAAAGCAGCGCAGCCATTGGCTCACGCTGCTGTCAATCACATCCAATTACGCGGTGCCCCGGGGGCGGGACACAGTGATACAGTGAGCGGCTATAGCCGCCGGCTGTATCACTGGAGCATGCCCACAAGAACTAACCACCATGCTCGCTCGCATGAAGGTGGTTAGTTATTGCGGGGAGGAGCCGAGACAGCCGCCAAGGGACCCCAGAAGACCAGGTTCGGGGCCACTCTGTGCAAAACGAGCTGCACAGTGGAGGTAAGTATAACATGTTTGTTATTTAAAATTTTTTTTTATCTTTAGTGTTCTTTTAATACTGTGCCATTAGTTAATACTGGGTGAGTGGTGGGTTTACATCCACTTTAACACAGGTATCGGCACACAAGCATTCCCAAAAGTACTTATTATATAAATTCAC
Organism: Rana temporaria; assembly: GCF_905171775.1. Taxonomy (NCBI): domain Eukaryota; kingdom Metazoa; phylum Chordata; class Amphibia; order Anura; family Ranidae; genus Rana; species Rana temporaria. Next base: position 221,425,259 of record NC_053489.1, read on the forward strand.
ATGCATGACTTGTGGCTTAACATTCAAATCTGAAACATATGTAAAACCATGTACATTAGCTTCTGTGAATCCCAAGTATCTTTAATGTATTGGACAGGATACCTCTTTTAAGTAAAAATCTATTAGTAAAGCAGTAAATTAGTGTGGAATTGGAATGCCACATTTTGTTTTTCAAAAATTTCATGTTTTACCGTACTGTATGTAGGCTTTATTTATGCATTAGCTTGTGACATTTAAGAAATTATGCTGCCTAATAACACTGTCTAGATTAAGCCTGGCACTCATAGCCCAGCAGATACACAAGAGACACATTTTGATGTATTTTTTTCATTAACTTGCAAGTACAAAGGTAGATTTGTCAGGATCACAGAGGTCCCTAGTGTTGACAGTAGTACGATTCAGTCCCAGAAGTGGTGTCACTGAGATAATGGCTAAACAAGGTAAAAAATGAGGTCTGCTGAAATGAATTGCTTTAGGAGCCACTTGGTAGCAACATAATGTCACCTGGCTCTTTATATTCATATATTCTCCGGCTAAACTGCAGTGCTGAGTTGGTGATGCACAAACATAGGTTTTGGTCACTGGTGACATGACCCTTTCAGTAATCATTTGTCCAGCATTCACTTTGCCATTGTGGGCATAGTAGTAAGTTGATGATTCGGTGATAACAAATTTTCCAAAGGATTGAAAGTCTGACCTTGACCAAAGAATTCTTCTAGGCTGGTGAAACATGTACTGTGCTATACTTTAATGTCGGGTAAATCACAAGTGGCATGAGTTGGGAGTTAGAATTTACAGTGGTAATCTTCAACGTGTCTGCCAGTTGTTATTTCGTCATTAGTAACTAAGGATCTGCCTCTGCCTGTTCAGCATAAAGGGAACCTGTCAAGGCAGAAATACTATACTCATTAACACTGGTTTAACCTGCCCTTTTGAAATTACTCCCAAGCAGTAAATCACAGTACAGATCTATATGGTATCTGCTTACCTGAATCCATTTAAACACATTTAGAATTCCTAAGCCCTGGTAAAGGGGAGTCTGTTTGACCCTTGAAACATGTTGGCTTTTTTTCTGCTATGAGACAATTATATCATTAAAAGCTTTGGGCCAGATTCACAAAGGAGATACGACGGAGTATCTCAGATACTCTGTCGTATCTCTCAGAGTATCTATGCGACTGATTCATAGAATCAGTTACGCATAGATATCCCTAAGATCCGACAGGTGTAATTGTTTTACAGTGTTGGATCTTAGGATGCAGTACCGCAGCCGCCGCTGGGGGGAGTTTGCGTCGCAAACCAGCGTCGGGTATGCAAATTAGGAGTTACGGCGATCCACGATGGATTTTCGCTTTCGCTACGCCGCCGCTAGTCTAGTTTCCCGTCGCAAAGTTAGTCGTCGTTTTTGGTGCCTTAACTTTACACAGCAATCGTATTGCTGTATAAAGTATGGCCGTCGCTCCCGCGTCGAAATTTAAAAATTCACGTCGTTTGCGTAAGCCGTCCAGGAATACGCAATTACGCTACGCGCGTCGCTGTTCAAAAAAATTATGTCACTTCGCGCAAAGCACGGCAGGAGTTACGAAACAGAGCATGCGCAGTAGGAGGCCGCCGGCGTAGTTTTCATCGCAAGTGCTTTGTGAATCAGGCACTTGCGATGAAAACTTGCGGCGGTGTAACGTATCTACGATACGTTACGCCGCCGCACTTCTACCTGAATCTGGCCCAGTGAACTCTTGAAAGTGTGTTAGATGCTCTCATCAAACTGTATGTGAAGGAAGAAATTTTGGGGCAGCCACTGTTACCCTATTTTTGAAAATGAGTCATAATTATCCTTTTCTTTTTATTTAGTTTGACAGTTCGAATCTTGGCCGGTTCAGCAGGAACCAGCTAAGATTCGAACCATGTATTGGCAAGCTGTATGTACCAAAGTTGATTGATCGATCAACTTGGGTACAACCAGAGTGCCATATCTTATTTACACACAATCATTGTTAGTGGCTGGCATAGCCGCTAGCAATAATCACTGTCTTCTCCTGATAAGGGTGTCTTCTCCTGCCCACCCGCCAGGAGAATACAGTGGCTCACCGGGAGGGATTCCCTGTCAACACTGTCTTCGGTTGCAGGAAAGAAATTTTCTCTGTGTATACCTTAGTCTATGACCTGGAAAAAGCATCACATTTGAGGTATACATGTCTATTCAAGGTCAGTGACTTTCCAAGTAGAAAAGCAAGGATCAGGATGGCTGCCCTGGTGCATTCACCTTAAAAAAATAGTCAACATCAGCAGTCTTAATATACTTTACAGGCTTTTTATTTCAATGTTTCTTCCCAGGCTTTTTTGAAGGCTAAGATGCGGTGTAAAATAATTACTTGCAGAATCTATGTATGTATTCTTTGAGAAATGAAATTATTGTGTGCTCAGTGGCAGTATTTATTTGGCTGTGCGTAGAAGGCATTCAGCAGCAAGATATACAGTTGGCATTTTAGTCTTCAAAAATGCACATGTAATTTTGCAGACTACAGAAGACTATAAATGAAGTTGGTAGGAACTTTTGGAATTCTATGAACAATGAAGGCTTTAGACTATTTTGGAAAAGTAATAGCTGATCCTGCCTTTTGTGCCTAACAAACACCCACTTATGCCAGTTCAGACTGTTATATTAGCATTTGCATAGTTTGTATATTGCAAAGGTAGTAGCAGGGCCATGAAACTTGTCACGGTGTTGACCAGTAAAGTGTGCTAAACTCTCTCTAGTCTCTACTAGATGAAGAGCAGTATAATTTAAACAGGTCTAGGGTTTACATATACAGTATTGCAAATGAAGCATGCTTTTTTGGTGCATTCAGACTTCATTTGACATTGGTATTAAATGCTTCTTCACTGGTGAATCTGACCTGTATTAGACCTGATGTTTACCCATATTTGACCCCCTTTTAAGCTCTACCAAGCAGCTTCTAGCTGCATTTGCATTTCTATTGAATGCAGCTAGAACAGCGTGCTTGCCATATCCTGTTGATCTGTATTGCGTATACCAGTAGTAAAGTCATCACAGTTTTCTCTGTGTTCCACTTCCTGGGCTTATTATAGGTAATGATTTTTAGTTTACTATTGTACTTACACTTTTATGGCAGGCTATACACAGCATGCGCGGCTACCTGGGTGCAGGAGAGCACTGGGAAATTTACGCTAGGCATTAAAATATGCCTATAACTGCCAACCTTCTGATGTAAACATAAAAGTAGGTGTTTCTAAGCTGTTAAAAAACAACTGAAACCCAACTTAAGAGTCTTTTGTTGTCATCTTTGGATATCTTTGAGAATGAATAACTTCACATTCAAATCAGATAGAGCAAGGGAGAGCCTAAGAAGAGCTATGCCTATATAATAAGATCTGAATGGGGGAATAATTGGCCCCAAAGGCAAGAGGTGGTTGAAGGGGGAGAGGTCTTGTAAAGGGCTCACGAGAGAAGGGGGGGGGGTTGATTTGTTTTGGGGTCTTTTTTCTGGGAAGGGAGTATGAGCTATGGGAATTGTCTATGAAATAATGTGAAGATGAAGTGCAAATATGTGCATCTATTTTGTAACTGTATGTTTCTTTGAATTTTTACCAATAAAAAAAGAGAATCTAAAAAAAATAAAAAAAAATCTGATAATGCAGTGAGTTTCAAAAACTCATTTACTGTTTATAAATAATATGGAAATAATTTAAATCAGATCTCCACTGCATCTAAGCACCACAACCTCAAAACACTGTTAAATTTATTTTTAATATTCAAAGCAAACTCCCCCATCCATCCATCCATCCATCCATCACTCTATGCTTATCTTTGTTGAAAAACAACCCCCTAGCATTTTTGCCCGTGGTCATCTTGACTAAGGGCAAATGATTCATGTCATTCAAAGACATGCTGGTAGGTAAATTGGATCTCGTCCAAATTGGCCCAGTATATATGTGTGTATGACTGTGTGTCCCTAGCGTGTCATGATCCTACGTGGGTAAAAATGACCGCACCAGCCAAGCAGATACTGGCTGGAAAAAGCGCCCAGAGGCGATTCAGTTCGCATGCGTTGCGCTATACAAGTCATTCATTCATTCATTCATTCATTCATGTAGCATTTACAGTGGGGGATTTATCGCCTCCTTTTAATGATCATGAAAGTAGGGGGACACTGTATTAAAGTGTTTGTGTAAGGAGACACTGCAATTTTTTACAGTTTGTTTCTTTTCTGGAGATTATATTATATTATGTATCCTGGACTTTCCAGCTGCCACCAACTTGGCAATACCTATTAAAGAAAGAGAAAACTTCATAATATGTCTGCAGACATGTAATGACCACTGTTTTATATTTCTTTGGAGGATCGTTTTTGGTATACAATGTTCGCAGAAATTGTTGGAACACTTAAAGCGGATCTCCCACGCAAAACACATTTCTTTCTTAAGGGCTAGCTAAACTGTTAATGCCACTAATTTGCAAAACTCACGTTTTCTGTCTCCCACGGCCGCTCCGCTGCCATTCTGTATTAAATATTAACTTATATTCTAGCTTCCGTTTCGGTTTCCATTTTAACTGTGGGCATAATCCCACAACCCAGCACTTCCTTCTTCCAGTGGATGCTGATGTCCCAGCATCCACCGCTCGATCTCACGCATGCGCACGAGCAACGGGTAGCAGCGGCTTGAGCGTCTGTGTTGCCCGCCCTCCTTGCTTTGTTTATGCCGCGCGTCACTTCCTTCTTAGGAAATCGTGCGATATTTGATGACACGGCTGCGCAGTGAACACGGGGAGCTGTACAGAGTGCACTGAATTGACAAGGAAGTGACGCAATGCCCGGATAATTCCCGCAGTGAGACAGACCGGAAGGCTCACTACTGTACAGGTACTGTACAGATTTACTTAAACAAAACATCAGTTTTTATAATGTCATACAGCGGCAGTGTTTTTAAATAAATGTTATAATTAGGGTGGAGATCCGCTTTAAGCTGAAACTACATTTCTGTCTGAATGCACAGAGCACCTAATGCACTGTTCATGTACTGTGTAGGAATGCCACTACCATATCTATTTGACAACATTATAAGGATTATGACACCCAGAGACTGAAAGGAAGGGACATTGCGGACATCATGTCGGCTTCATATCATGTTTAACCTCTTAAAGCGGCTGCATGCATATATGCGGCCAATTACAGCGGTCACATGACCCTAATGCCCCGCCTCCGGGCTCGAAGGGGTGGGCGCTTTTACACATTTCACTTGACACATTTACACTTTTCACCTACATTGAAAGATGATAAATATTATACTGTTAAAATGTCATTTCATGAAAGGTCCACTTTAAGTAAATAGTTTCTGTATGTTCTTTGGTTTCATCTGTAAATCACATGCCACTTATTGTAAAGATTAAAACAGTGAAATATATATTAAGGCTTAGTAGAAAATGTATCTGCTAGTACAATTGTTCTGGTCAATAAGCACAATTTCTTTATAGTTTACATTCCCTTGCATGGGAATTGAGCCAGAAGGAAATGTTGGCAAGCACGTAGGAGGTCTATAAGAAGTACTAGACGCAGTTTATTCATTTAATTATAGAATGCATAGCAAGCAAAGCGTTTTCATGTAAAAAATAAATGTAATGCTTGTAGGAAATGTAGGCTTTTGTCATTCTCTTTGTTTCCAAAATCAGAAAATAATGAGTGCACGGTACCAGGAGTAGCGTTGCAAATTAGTATCTTACGATAATTCATTGATTTATTTGTATAGTATGTGCAGTGATTACAGCAGTTAGCGGTATTATAATGCTAATACTATGAATGCACACAATCAGACTCAGTGATTGCCAGATAACTAGACTAATAAAACACAAACGAATAAATAAATAAATAAAACTAATAAATAAAACTAATAAAAGGACCACGGTTACAACAAAAAATATTGTATTTTGCTAACTCTATCCTATTATTGCCAATAATTAGGCTGGCAAAAGTGAACCAATTTCCCCATCCACAGAAGTGAGGTGGATAAAGGAATCTACCTTGCTGTGTTATTGTATTCTGACAGTGCGGATTCTTCCACTGTCAGAATACACTGATCAGCGCTGCAGTTGATTGGCTGTAATGCCGATTGAAGGAAACATTTCTAACAAGCTGGCTCAAGAGAAGTCGATCAGTAGATCGACTTCTCTGTAATGGGATCAGCCATAGATGGATCAAAATGGGCGGTTCCTGCTGAATTGGTCTTATTTCTATCCAATCTATGACCATCTTAATAGTATTTAGTAAATCATTAATATTTCACATACCTTTTACTTTAGCTAGTTTAGCCAAGTTGGGTCATATGGGTTAGTGGCGTGCTTTATATGCAGTCCAAAACAGCTAAAATCTAGCTGGTTAAGGGAATGAAAATATGTTCATAGGCTACTCCAGTACATACACCCCCTGACTGACATAGGGAGATAAAATACATTTTCTAGGATGAGACATGTGATCATGTTTATGGCAACCCCAACAGAACCTTACACTTACCTTCCCTTTATTACCCGACCGCTCCGTTCTGCTGCTGGGAACTAATTGGCACACTGAGTACTTCTGGATTAGAGGGGACATGTAACTCACTCACCTTATCCACAGTGACAGTATGCTTGATGATTTGCTACTGAAGCACACAGCACAGTCACATGGAAGTTTTCAGCAAAGTGCACTTGAAATTGCACTGAAAGTACACTTGGAAGTGCAGTCGCTGTAGATCTGAGGGGGACATGCAAGCAAAATAAAAAACAGCATTTTAGCTTGCACATGTTTGAATAATACAATCACCAGGGCTTCCCCTTCATTTCAGATCTACAGCGACGGCACTTCCATGTGCACTTTCAGTGTAACTTCAAGTGCACTTTGCACTTGTAGTGAAAAGTGGATTTGCCTTTCGTAAAAAAAAACTATGAGTGGTCCAGAAAAAGACCATGAAGCAAAATAAAAGAACGTTTTTGCAGCTGGAGGATCGGCCATTAAAATGAACCTGTTGCTTTGCTTTGGATGGGCAAGTCTCAGGTTCACTTTAAAAGCAGCCAACTTAAATTACTAATCTGGGCTATTTGACAGCTTTTTTTAATATCTCTTATGTTAGCTGAAAAAATTCAAGGGGTTACATTTCTACAGCTAAGAAACAGTCTTGCATATTCATGAACAGCCCATCCTGTTCTCTGTAGCGTAAAACATGTTTACCATGCTGCCAAAGAAACTTGCACGTAGGGAATATATACTGCACAATATCCGCGCAATTTTTCTTATTTGGCTTACATTTTCATTGCTAGCTTGAATTGTGTGCTTTTCCAACTTATGCTTTCATTGGCTTAGGATGGCATGCCCCATCTTGCATTTTACATAATCCTAGACTTAAGTAGGATTTTCTTTTTCATAATATATTACATGTAATTTAATTTTCTGAAGACTATGCAAGTCTCTTAGGCATTTAAAATCTTATTGCATCAATCCTCTTTATTAGCTGTGTGATCATTCTGGGCATAGTTCATTCATACCTATAACTAATGTCATCTTTATTTTAATATTAATGTTAGTGTAGCTTGTCATTTTAAATCAAAACCTACGGATAGTATTGAAAGATGGATATATTGAAAGGTAGCCAGCAGAACTGACCTTATCATTCTACAGCCTTCTAGAATTTCAGCATGAAGAGATGTGGTCAAGTCTGGGAAAATATGACTAATTCAAGTTCAGCTCTGGCCAACATTTTATTTTATTGTGCAGAGTACGGATTTTTTTGCCATCTGTGTTCCTACTGGGGCAAATCCCCCCTACTTCCTGTCAGTACAGGAAGTAATGGGGGTCTTCCCAATGGGGACACTGACAAAACCAAGAACAGATTTTTAGTAGATTGGGGAAGGTTTAAAACGTCTGGCAATGTTTTTATTCTTTTTTGTGCCTTCCAGTCCCATCCACATCCTTATCAAAACTAATATGGTCAGTTCTACTGGCTAGTTTTCAATACATCCTTATTTCAATACCATCTGATGTGTCCAGTAGTATGAATGGAAGTAGTTTTTAGTCATTTCAAAACACAGGCGTAAAAGTTAATTCTTATATATCTCTATAGTTTTCAGGCTGCTTAGTAGCTGCTTACAAGAAAAGCTCTTAAACAATGGTGTAGATAGACACTTTATTTCTTTCATATAAATATAAAGCACTTACAGAACTGTTCAAATTTATGTTGTTATGCAATAAAATCTAGTGGTTCTGTTTGGATGTGGAGGGAAAGTTACAGTTTAAGCAATGGTACAGATATCGTTTCACCCTTAGTTTTTTTTTTTTTAAGTCTTTGTGAAGCACAAGGTCACCTTCCGATTTGGAATTACTACCTGCCAGTGGCACACGTAAAAATCTGCCATCAATATAATAAGTGGAACTGGGAATGTCATTGCAATACTTTATTTATTGCCTAAGCCATACTGAGATTTTACGTGGTTTCATGTTCACTAAGAATGCAGAGCTAAGATTGCACTGCATAGCTGCCACTTGTGCTGTGTTCTGTGCACTGTTAGCCTACAAAAATATACTTTTTTTTTTTAGATACGCAGTGAAGTTATAATACTGTATAGTTTTTAATTTTAGAGTTGGGAGCTGAATTTGTTAGTCAGTTGTGTAATTTAGAGTTCAAAATTAAAGACAGGTTAACTGTATTTATTGGGGATACCTAATAGCTTAGCTAACATTCTGGACATTGCCTATCCAAAAAACCTGTATACTACTGTTTATAGGATTGGCTCTTATTGTGATGGTATCTAAGATCTACTCATTGGGGTAGAGTAACTAAGGAAGTAGAGCTTGTAAATTTAGCAAAGAGAATGTCCACTTATTTTAATAAGTAAGGTGAGCCTGGAATTACTTTGTGTACCCAACTATATGCAAGAGAAATGAAAACAAAGCATTTTTATTGGCCAATAATTGAATGATTGAAATGGACACAGCTTCACCTTATCCATTAGGCATAAACCGTTTTCTTTGCTATGGGAACTGTCTGTATTCCTATAGTAAATCAATCCATTGGCCGGCTGAGTGTATATAGGAGCGCTTAATAATTGCTGGTAGCAAGATGACAGTGATTTTCAGATGGTTCTCTGATTACTGTTATCACCAAGCAACGGCATACTTATTTTACTGCTTTGTTCAATATTTAATATAAATGCCCACTAAATGTCGACTTGACTGGAATTATCAATTGAAGTAGCAATGTTGTAGTCTGCATATCTAAAAGTGGAACAGAATGGGTAATTGGCTAAATCATATGATAGGATGTAACTATAACTGCAGTTGATTAGAAACAATAATGCAAAACAGATTAAGGATGGCAAAAAAACATGCATACACTGCAGAATAATGAAAGCTGCACAAGTACAGATTCTTCACAGCAATGTCTCTGTGACTCAGTCAGGGTACCATGTGACTGGATAGCATGGTCTCGTTAAAACTCTTTAAAATCAAGCTGAGAATCACTACTTCAGTACAGAACACACTGTGGTTAACAATAGTAACACAGGTGAACAGCTGGAAGAATCCCAGCCTCAAGAAAGATGCTCCATCCCATTGGAACTGCAGTACACTGGTAGCAATGTGGAGGTGCTTCCTGCAGTAGCTAGGTCTTCCGGAGAAGCTGTGTGCTATTAGGTTCCTACTTTGCTGCCCACATGCTGGCTCCAACAGCGGAGGGCCTCTTATTTGGCTACAGATCACTTGCCCAGCTACATTTGAGTCACCAGATGTGCTGAATGAGGTTGGCTTGTCTAGGAACCCAAAACGTTGTATGAATGGTGATAAAAGGCCTGCAAATAGGCTACAGTAGGTGTTTGTGATATTGTGTTTTTAGCACGACAGCATCGCGCTGATTCTCGGCGACATGGTGCCGAGATCTCGCACTCACTGGAATAGTGACAGCACATCCCAGCAAGCGCGTCATAGAAGCGACGGGAGATCCGACTTGGATTCCCGCCAATTCTACACGTGTGCGGCGTTTGTTATGAATCCTGAGGGGGAAGTCCCCGCCGGATTTTAAATAAAAATTCGGCATGGGTTCCCCCTCAGGAGCATACCGGGCCCTTAGGTCTGTTATGGGTTGTAAGGAGAGCCCCCCTACTCCGAAAAAAAATGGCGTAGGAGGTCCCCCTACAATCCATACCAGACCCGTATCCAAAGCACGCTAGCCGGCCGGCCAGGAAGGGAGTGGGGATGAGCGAGCGCCCCCCCCTCCTGAGCCGTACCAGGCTGCATGCCCTCAACATGGGGGGTTGGGTGCTCTGGGGCAGGGGGGCGCACTGCGGCCCCCCCACCTCAGAGCACCCTGTCCCCATGTTGATGAGGACAGGGCCCCTTCCCGACAACCCTGGCCGTTGGTTGTCGGGGTATGCGGGCGGGAGGCTTATCGGAATATGGGAGCCCCCTTTAATAAGGGGGCCCCCAGATACCGGCCCCCCACCCTAAGTGAATGGATATGGGGTACATCGTACCCCTAACCATTCACCTGTAGGAAAAATGTCAAAGTTAATAAACACACCACACAAGGGTTTTTAAAATAATTTATTTTTCTGCTCCGGAGGCCGCCCCCTGTCTTCTTTATTAGCTCTTTTACCAGGGGGAGCTTCTTCTTTGACGTCTTCGGGTGGGTGGGGGCCGCCATCTGGTTCTCTTCCACCACCGGGGGGGGGTCGCTTTTAAAAAAGCCCCCACCCCCCGGGTCTTCTCCGCTATCCGGGGGGTCTTCTCAACTCTCCGGGGGTCTCCTTCTATGTTCGCCGCTCTCCGCTGTTGACTCGGCGCACCCCGGTTCTTCCTCCAGCTGTCCGGTGCCTTCTTCTTCCGTGCTGTACGTCTTCTTCTCCTTCCGTGCTGTGAGTTCTTCTTCCGTGCTGTGACGTCATGTTCTTCACTTCTCTTCTTCTCCCGATGTTGACACGTCGCCTTTCCTCGCTGCAATGATGGGTGCGCGTCTTGCATCAGATTTATATAGACCTCACAATCCCATCATGCTCTGGTACCTACCCATGTGATACCTACCCACGTGGGTAGGTATCACATGGGTAGGTACAGAGCATGATGGGACTGTGAGGCCTATATAGGTCCGATGCAAGCCGCGCATCCATCATTTCAGCGAGAAGAGCCGGCGTGTCAACATCTGGAGAAGAGAAGAAGATGACGTCACAGCCCGGAAGAAGAAGAATACGTCACAGCACGAAAGAAGAAGATAGACGTTCAGCGCTGAAGGAGAAGGCACCGGACAGCTGGAGGAAGAACCGGGGTGCGCCGAGTCAACAGCGGAGAGCGGCGAACATAGCAGAAGACCCCCGGAGAGTGAAGAAGACCCCCCGGATTGCCGAAGAAGACCCCCCGGATAGCGGAAGAAGAAGCACATAACCCCCCGCCGAAGACGTCGGAGGAAACCCGCCGAGGAGTGGGCAATTTTATAAAAGCGACCCCCCCGGCGGTGGAAGAGAACCGGACGGCGGCGAAGAGCGGCCCCCACCCGAAGACGTCAAAGAAGAAGCCCCCCCTGGTAAACAGAGCTAAAGAAGACAGGGGGCGGCCTCCGGAGCAGACTAATAAATTATTTTAAAAACTCTTGTGTTGTGTTTATTGACTTTAACATTTTTCCTCCAGGTGAATGGGTAGGGGTACGATGTACCCCATATCCATTCACTTAGGGTGGGGGACCGGTATCTGGGGGCCCCCTTATTAAAGGGGGCTCCCAGATTCCGATAAGCCTCCCGCCCGCATACCCCGACAACCAACGGCCAGGGTTGTCGGGAAGGGGCCCTGTCCTCATCAACATGGGGACAGGGTGCTCTGAGGTGGGGGGGTCGCAGTGCGCCCCCCTGCCCCAGAGCACCCAACCCCCCCATGTTGAGGGCATGCAGCCTGGTACGGCTCAGAAGGGGGGGGGCGCTCGCTCGTCCCCACTCCTTTCCTGGCCGGCCGGGTAGCGTGCTTTGGATACGGGTCTGGTATGGATTGTAGGGGGACCCCCTACGCCGTTTTTTCGGCGTAGGGGGGCTCTCCTTACAACCCATAACAGACCTAAGGGCCCGGTATGCTCCTGAGGGGGGAACCCATGCCGGATTTTTATTTAAAATCCGGCGGGGACTTCCCCCTCAGGATTCATAACAAACGCCGCACACGTGTAGAATTGGCGGGAATCCAAGTCGGATCTCCCGTCGCTTCTATGACGGCTCTGTCTCCATCGCGGCAAGCCAGCTCGGCGCTGGCTCCCGCGATGGGGCTCGTAGGTGCTCAATCTCGCCGAGAAAGGGAGCGAGATTGACACAATATCGCGTGCACCTACTGTAGGTGAGTAAATGAGCACTCAGCTACAAATGCTTGTATTTGGCATTCTGGAATTGGTAAACGACATGGCTGGTCTGGGAAAACCTCAGTCATGTCACCGATTTGACTCAGATTTGACTAGCAAATTTATTTTCTACTACATGGAAATACTGACATAAAGAGGAAAAATGGAGTACAGAGGGTATATAATGAGTTGAGTTACAGAGAAGATCCAGCTTAAAACATAACTGCCATTTTTTTGTATTTTATTATTATTATTATACATTTATATAGCACCAACAGTTTACACAACACTTTACAACGTTAGGGCAAACAGTACAGGAGCAATCAGAGGGCCCTGCTCATTAGAGCTTACAATCCAAGTGATACATAAGGTAATAACTGAGGGGAAAGAGCGGATGAAGAAAATGAAAGTACAGTTGTTAGATGGAGGTAGAATAGACTTCTCTGAACAGAAAAGTTTTCAGGGATCGCCTAAAAGTAGATAGAGTTGGAGATAGTCGGACAGATTGGGGTAGGGAATTCCAAAGGATGGGAGAGGCTTAGGAGAAATCCTGGAGGCCAGCATGGGAGGAGGTGATGAGGGAGCTAGAGAGCAGGAGGCCTTGGGAGGAACAAAGAAAACTATTTGGTTAGTATTTTGAGACTATGTTAGTGATGTAGCTGATTGGCTGGCAAGTTGTGGATGGCTTTGTAAGTTGTTTGTGTTTTAAATGTAATTTGTTGGGTGAGTGGCAGCCAGTGGAAGGATTGGCAGAGAGAGGTAGCAGACTCTCAGCAGTTTGTAAGGTGGATGAGTCTGGCAGCAGCACTTATCATGGACTGAAGGAGCGATAGCCTATTTAAAGGTAAGCCTATGAGAAGGGAGTTGCAATAGTCAAGGCGAGAGATAACCAGGGAGTGAATTAGGAGCTTTGTGGTTTCATTGGTTAGGAAAGGATAAATTCTGGAGATGATGTGGAGGTTGAGATGGCAAGCTTTTGAAAGTGATTGGATGTGGGGCCCAAAAGAGAGTTCATAGTCCAGGATAACACCTAGTACCCTGGCATTCAGGGATGGGTTGATGGTTGTGCCATTGCTCTTGACAGAGAAGTCAGGGAAAGGGGCATGTGTGGGAGGAATTTTTATGATCTGGGTTTCGGACAGGTTGAGTTTGTGAAAGTGGTGTGTAATCCAGGCTGATTTGTCAAACTGACATGTGCCTGAACTATTTTATGTGACACACGATTCAGGAAGTTATGTACATACTCTTGAAATATACAGTCACCCTTGCTACAACTACATAGCATATAGAGAGTGACTGCACTCTCAATGCTGAGTATCCTATATCACAATCCCACTTCCTGCTTGCTCTATAGACTGCTAATTAACATAACACCCATCCTGAGCTTTCCCCCTCCTTTAAAGCCTGGTACACATGGGCCGATTGTCGGGAGACATCAACCGTTTCAAAAAATACATCCGACATTCGGGCCATGGGTATGGCGGTCTGCTTGACAGAAGCTGCCTTCTATCGGACAAGCATGCTGGAAAACCAGCCGCTGACCGACTCCCGATTAGCTCTCTCAGCCAATTGCAGACTGATTGGAGTGTTCTGTCATGGGGGGGTTTTCTGGGGGGGGGGGTGTCTCCCTGTCAGAACACAACAGCTCTGCGGTAGAGATTGCTGTACTTAAGTTCGCAAAAACTCATAGGGCCAGATTCACAACCGAGATACGACGGCGTATCTCCTGATACGCCGTTGCATCTCTGTTTTTTAGGGCCGTTCTAACTATGCGACTGATTCATAGAATCAGTTACGCATAGCTAGCACTAAGATCGGACAGGTGTAATTGAATTACACTGTCGGATCCTAGGATGCAAGACTTCGGCCGCCGCTGGGGGGAGTTTGCGTCGTAAACCAGCGTCGGGTATGCAAATTAGCAGTTACGGTGATCCACAAAGGTTTTTCCCGTCGTTACGTTGGCGCAAGTCTTAGTTTCCCGTCGCAAAGTTAGGGGTACTTTAAAATGGTGTAAAATTACTCCACCATGTTAAAGTATGCCCGTCTTTCCCGCGTCGCTTTTGAATTTTTTTGCTTTCCTGGCGTAAGTACGTTACGCACGTCGCGATTCGCAACACGTCGGCGCGTCGTAATTTCGCGCAAAGCACGTCGGGAAATTTGCGAACGGAGCATGCGCAGTACGTCCGACGCAGGAGCGCGCCTAATCTAACTGGTACCGGCCCCATTTGAATTGGGCCGCCTTGCGCTGGACATGTTTACGATACACCGCTGCAAGTTTACAGGTAAGTGCTTTGTGGATCGGGCACTTAGACTGAAAACTTGCGGCGGTGTAACTTAAACGGGTTACATTACCCTGCGCCGCAGGTACGAGAATCTGGCCCATAGTGTGTACCAGGTTTTAGCCTACATAAATATTTCCACCTTCCACCCATTTTCTTAACAAGTTTAGCTGTCCTTGCAAGCCTGATGTCTGCTTTCACAATGATTTAGATTTCAGGTAATAACAACCGTTGAAAAACTATTGATTGCCACAGGGAATGTATAAGTGAGTTTTATATATTTATCTGGAGTTGCTCTTTAAAATAAAATGTACAACACAGGCTAGTTATCAACACTAGTTCCACAAGTAGTTGCTAAGCATAATTCTTTAAACAGTTAATTGAAAATTTAAATGTTGCATTGTAATAATTACAATTAATTTACAGTAGGTAAATGCTATTTAAAGCAACACGCATTCATATCTCAGCTTCACACATTCCAGGTTTAATTGCTGTCTCTGTTGACACAGAGGTTAACCAAATGGTTTACATGAATTATTCATGGGTTGCACTGATTATTATGGCATAATTTTTCCACTAAAATACAAACCAACTGAAGCTGAAATATATGCTCTTAGCAGTTGCTGACAGACTCATTTGGAAATTTTCCTGCATGTTTTCCCGATTTTTTGCTCTAATAATCACTATCTTATGGAGAGACTCATATGTATGGATAATCCATACACAGATGATGTATTGCCCTTGATGACTATGTAGGATATCAATTTGAAGAGCCATCTGAGAGCTGCATGTGGATGGCTTGCTAACATACATGATGTTACCTATCTTGCAAGTAACTAAAGATTTTATATAAATGCATTTTAGAAATAGAGATAGAATAAAGAAAGAAAGAAAAGGCAGGTTACAATATAGTATATTCTACAGCACTGAAACACATTTTAAAGAGAAAATTGCTTTATATCATCATTTAGGTTTTTATCTTAATGTCATTTAATATAGCTTTTATATTTTCACATGCATGCTCATTCATATTTCTGTTATTGTAATACATGTAGAGATTTGAAGATAAGCCACTACAAGGAGCTATTAGTGGATCAATGCTATTACTCACTTTGGGTCAGATTCTCATAGAATCGGCGTTTGCGTAGTGTAAGCCATTTACACTACGCCGCCGCAAATTACTGGAGCAAGTGCCGTATTCTCCAAGCACTTGCTCCGTAATTTGCGGCGGCGTAGTGTAAATGGCCCGGCGTATGGCCGCGTAATTCAAAGGGGGCGGCTTGTATTTAAATTAAGCGCGCCCCCGCGACGATCGAACTGCGCATGCGCCGGGCATAAAAATAGCCCAGTGCGCATGCTCCAGCTCACGACGGAAAACGTCAATGACGCCGACGTGAGCATCATTGACGTAAAGTCGTATTCGCGGACGACTTAGGAAAACGACGTTAACGACGGAAAAAGCCGACGCTGACCCGACGCCATACTTAACATGGCATACGACGGACCTTCGTAAACTTGCCCCTCATATAGCATACTGCGTCGTCCGCGCGAACGTTCGGGAATCTTGCGTAAATAGCTAATTTGCATAGACGACGGGGAAAACGACGATGCGACACCTAGCGGCGGGGAAAAAAAATGCTTTTAAGATCTGACAGCGTAAGAGTCTTACGCCTGTCAGATCTAATGGATATCTATGCGTAACTGATTCTAAGAATCAGTCGCATAGATATGCCAGGCCAGATTAGGACTTACGACGGCGCAAATGGCGTTGCGCCGTCGTAAGCCTTTTAAGAATCTGGCCCTTTTTGTTTAAAGCTGCTCCAGGAAAAAAGCTAAGCACACATATGGAATATATGTATGAGAGTTGATTTGTCTGTCAATGGATTTGTATTTATGTCCTTTCAGTCCTGAGATTACACAACCCTGCCAAATAACACAGCCCTGGCACGGAGTGACAGAGACCTGACCTTTTCTGCTGCAGTTTCAGTTTCACTTACAGGTCCTCTCCTCACCCCCACCCTGTCACTGCAGAGTAAAAGTAGAACCTTACACTGATGGACTCATCTCTCTGTCACTATGCTGTCTCCCCCTATCAGTATGTTCCTTGCACTGCAGGACGCCTAACTGACGACTTGTACTGCTTTTCTCTCCCCCTCTCTGAGCTTTATTTCTGTACAGACTGTACAGTAAACAGAAGCCAATATCTAGTTCACTCAGGCCCTTATATTAAGCTCTTTTACTTATATCCAAAAATAACCCTGAAGTAGTATATGAATAAATTAACTTGACAAATGGATATAATGTTTGTGCTATTTTCATTATTATTCATTTCATATCCCAAGGGTGGTTGCCTAAAATTACACTATTAGCCGTACTGTGTAAATATTCTGCTTATACAAAAGATAGCATCTGCATATTTCAGATAGTCACACTTGGGAACCATATTGTGGAAGGCATACAGAGATGATATAGATCAGTTCAAGCTACAATGCAAGAATCAATGCCTATGCCAACCAGTCAAAATTCATCCACCACTCTTTTGCCATTTCTTAGTCCATTTTAAAATGTCCTGCGGCCATGGGCTTGGTATCATTTTTTTCAGCCAGTGATCGGCTGTTTAGTAAAAGAAAAACTTTTAGGACCCTTTCACATGGGTTGTCCGATCAGGTCCATCTGTCAGTTTTTCAGGCAGACCTGATGCGCTAATATCTGCCGTTATCCGAACCAATCCTGTCCTCAAAATCCAGATGAATGATGGTCCCATTTTTCATCCGTCTGGTGGATTGGCTGGGATCAGATGAAAACAGCCAGGCAGTCCTTTTTACCTGATCTCCCCATAGAGGAGTGCAGGACTGGGTCCGTCTCCGCTATGCTCAGTAAGCAGAGACGGACTTGTCCTTCTCCTGCTCATCAAGGATCAGCAGAACAATCTCCGCTGAGCAAGTGGAGTCCATCAAATGGAGGCACCCGTGTGAAAGGGTTCTTACAGTAGCGTGGAAGGCAGAGCCCCCCCCCCCATTCTGTTGTTGCTGACAGTGGTTTCCAGGCTCTCCTGGTTCTCTGATGAACCCAGGACTGTGGACGACTGCCACATCAGTTAGAGCAAATAGAGCTCGAGAAACATCTGTTCCTAAATCTCCTCTGCAAGTACTGAAGCGACAAGCAACAAGCATTTCAGGCACTTCCACTTTCAGTTTATTCATTCCCCAGCTACTGTAGCCAGGGAATCTGCTAATCAAGAACTATCTTTGCTTGATTAGCTGAAGTGCAGAGACCTAGGGGTCACCTGCCCATTCCATTTTATCACATAAGGGGCTTGTTAGCCTCCTTGTAATTACAATAAAATTACATTTTTAAAAAGTAAAAAAAATACGTTGGAATAAAAAAAAAAAAATTAAGACACATAGGCCCAGATTCTCAAAGGAGATACGACGGCGTATCTCCAGATCTCTGAGTCTGAGCCGTCGTATCTATGCACCTGATTCATAGAATCAGTTACGCATAGATTTGTATTAGATCCGACCGGCGTAAGAGTCTCTTACGCCGTCGGATCTTAACTGCATATTTATGCTGGCAGCTAGGGGCGTGTATGCTGATTTACGCCTAGAAATCTGTAAATCAGCTAGATACGCGAATTCATGAACGTACGCCCGGCTGACGCAGTACAGATACGCCGTTTACGTTAGGCTTTTCCCAGCGTAAAGTTACCCCTGCTATATGAGGCGTACATGCGGCTTACCAATGTTAAGTATGGACGTCGTTCCCGCGTAGAATTTTGTAAATTTTACGTCGTTTGCGTAAGTCGTCCGTGAATGGGGCTGGACGTCATTTACGTTCACGTCGAAACCAATACGTCCTTGCGGCGTACTTTGGAGCAATGCACACTGGGATGGCACATGCGCCGTTCGTAAAAAGCGTCATTTACGTGGGGTCACATAACATTTACATAACACACGCCCACATCTTCCAAATTTGAATTAGGCGGGCTTACGCCAGCATATTTACGCTACGCCGCCGCAACTTACGGAGCAAGTGCTTTGAGAATACTGCACTTGCCTGTCTAAGTTGCGGAGGCGTAACGTAAATAGGATACGTTACGCCTGCACAAAGATACGCCGATCTACAAGAATCTGGGCCATAGAGCCTGCATGTGTATGTAAACAGCAATATTGCTATGAATGTTGTAGTTAGATCAATAATTCCAAGACCATAATTCATCATTCCCTGTAAAGGCTTTTCAAGTGTCACCTATGAAAACATTTAGGTGTCGTTGCTTTTTGCCATTTCACGGGCGTGCACAACTTTGAATCTTGACATGTTTGGTATCAATTTACCATACACAACCCAGTCTTTTAGGGTCAGATTCACGTAGAATCGCGGCGGCGTAACGTATCGTAGCGCATGCTCCCTTTTGAATTTCCCGCCGTGCTTTGTGCGAAGTGACATAATTTTTTCGAACGGCGACATGCGTAGCATACTTCCGTATTCCCGGACGTCTTATGCAAGAAGGAAAAATTTTTACATTTCGACGCGGGAACGACGGCCATACTTTATACAGCACATACGTGTGCTGTGTAAAGTTAGGGCACCTAAAACGACGACTAACTTTGCGACGGGAAACTAGACTAGCAGCGATGTAGCAAACGCGAAAAACCGTTGTGGATCGCCGTAACTCCTCATCTGCATACCCGACGCTGGTTTACGACGCAAACTCCCCCCAGCGGCGGCCGCGGTATTGCATCCTAAGATCCGACAGTGTAAAACAATTACACCTGTCGGATCTTAGGGCTAACTATGCGTAACCGATTCTATGAATCAGTCGCATAGTTAGGAAGACCGTAAAACAGACATACGACGGCGTATCAGGAGATACGCCGTCGTATCTCTTTAGTGAATCTGGGCCTTAGATTTTACCAAAAACTCTGTATTGTTTTAAGTTTGTGTGAACCAAAATTAATTGTAGTGTATTTTTTTTTTAAATTGTGTTTAATAAAAAGCTGTACAAATAATGTGTGACATAAACAATTTGAAGCTGCCACTATTTTATTCTACAGGGCCTCTGCTTTCAGAAAATAAATATAATGCTTGGGGGGTGTAAGGTAATTTGCTAGCAAAAAATGCTGATTTTAACATGTGTGTGAATTTTTTTAAAAATTGCACCCATCACGAAGTTGTTAATGAAGTCAACTCTGATTGATTGGGTCAGTACAGTCAGCAGCTTACACATTGTAATGCTTACTATATAAACTTGTTAACATGTAAGTAGGCTTAAGGAAAATTGGTCCTTGCACTCGGTAGGACTCTTCTTGATATCTCCAGGGATTCCTTTCTCTGGTAAATGTAATAAAACTGAGTTGGCAGAGAACAGCACTTAAAACTTTATGTGCAAATCCTTTATAAGAGATACTGTTAGTTTTAGGTAATGCCAAATAAATATTTCATCATGAATAGTGCAGCTTAGACAGTATGGCTGTGATAAAATATGTTACTGTAATGCCTGATCTCTGCCTGGGTACAGGAGGAATGTAAAGGAAACGTACATAATGTATATGACCTACACAGTCACTCTTCGTAAATAATTTCATGCTATGTACTTTCTATTTTGTGCTTCAAGACACAGAAATCCATTAATACATGTGATAGTGGTTCTATGTCCATGGCCCCATTCCTTCTTACAGAAGAACAATTTCACTAATCCTTCCCAGTCTTCTCTCAGACCTGCTGCCTCTTCACAAGCAGCTAATTCTTGAAATGGAATTTATGAGTAAAAGGAATTATTTATTTTTAAGATAAATGACATGAAACTCTACTGCTCTGTTTAGTAGGCAGGCGATGATGTCACAGCAGAAGCTGGCTAGGATCTGTAATGGTGCTGGCATTTTACAGTATGTGTTACTCCAGATTGCAGATCCCATGGAGGTATTTTACTAAGCAGGGATCAATTTACCACCAGTGAGCAGCAAGCTCATGTTTGCTATGTAAGGTAAGTACTATGTAAGGATAGGAGTAAGGAAAAATATACAGATATGTATCCTAAATTGAAGCGTACACATTTTTGATTTGATTTATATCTGTTAAATACATATGACTGCAGAAAATAATGTGCTTGTTAAGAGATGTTTGAAAAGGCGTTTATTTTGGACCAGCTAAATCAAAGAGACATCACTAGATCATGTAGGTTGGATATAAGTAGACCTAAAATGCATGCATGCAGGCAAGAGACATTTTAACTCTCAGGACTAGATAGTTGTAAGGCCCCGTACACACGGCCAAGGAACTCGACGTGCCAAACACATCGAGTTCCTCGGCCAGTTCAGCCCTGAAGCCGCCGAGGAGCTCGGCGGGACGAGAGCTCCCATAGAACAACGAGGAAATAGAGAACATGTTTTCTATTTCCTCCCCGATGTCCTCGTCGGCTTCCTCGGCCGAAATTGTACACACGGCCGGGTTTCTCGGCAGAATTCAGCCAGAAACTCGGTCGGAAGCTGAATTCTGCCGAGGAAACTGGTCGTGTGTACGGGGCCTTAGAAGCAGTGGAATGGGGCAGCTCTAATTATCCTTCCCTCACACCTTTTTAGCAGTTTGCTTTTGGAAACACTACTATTAGATGCTTATTTACTCACATAAGTCGGCCGACTGTGTCTCTCACGGGTACCCCTTCTGGGATGTACAGCTGGTGAATCCAGCACTGCTGTTGATTGACCAGTCCTTTTTTTCCCAATGCCATCTTTCCACTGAAGTCTTCTGAGGACTTAACCACAGGACAACCAATAGACATTGTCTACGTCACCCAGACAGTGACATAGGCACTGAAAGAAGGACTTTTCTTATCTACAGGAAAGAAGATAGAAGACTCGGGAGTTGGATCATTATGTGATTGTGAATTTAGCTGTATATCCTGGGCATTTAGAAAAAAAATGTTAGTTAACGTAGAGATTAGCTAGGGTTGGGTGGAGAGTAAGGAAGAGGGGAAGTGTCCAAGTGCCTATAGTTCAGCTTTTACCATTAAAAGCATAACTAGACAGGTTAACAGGATAACCAGACCTAAAAAGCCCTCCACAGTAGAACCTTCTCAGACAGAAACTGTCTTGCTACCACCACACATTCCGGAAAAAAAAGTTGAATCGATACATATACCATATACAGTATCTCACATTTTTGTAAATATTTTATTATATCTTTTCATGTGACAACACTGAAGAAATTACACTTTGCTACAATGTAAAGTAGTGAGTGTACAGCTTGTATAACAGTGTAAATTTGCTGTCCCGTCAAAATAACTCAACACACAGCCATTAATGTCTAAACCGCTGGCAACAAAAGTGAGTACACCACTAAGTAAAAATGTTCAAATTGGGCCCAAAGTGTCAATATTTTGTGTGGCCACCATTATTTTCCAGCACTGCCTTAACCCTCTTGGGCATGGAGTTCACCAGAGCTTCACAGGTTTCCACTGGAGTCCTCTTGCACTCCTCCATGACGACATCACGGAGCTGGTGGATGGATGGATTTACAATTAAGCACATTGCGATCAGTGCTACAGAATCTGGGAATCTGCAGTTTAGTGGTTTCATATGGGAAAAAAATGCTTTGTTGGAAAATATGTGTCCCATCATTTGGCAGCAGAATTTCTGACATAAGATGCAGAATAAGTATTGAATCCACAGACATTATTTATTGCAGCTATGCCAAACTAGTAAATAGTGACACATACAGTACACATCTCTCAGCTACTTCTGATGGTGCCTTATCAGCTTTACAATTTAATTTAATGTTTATATTTTCATAACATTGCTTAAATCCCAGGTGCATTGTATACTTGTCATAAACTGCACGTCAATCAAAAGCCATCCTATTTATATCTGTTTTCAAGTTTTTATTGTTGGTGTTTGCATAGTGTTTGTGTACTGCTTTTAAATACCAATAAAACAAAAATAGTTTTGGATTACGTGGGAAGGATTAAAACCTCTGGTAAATTGTTATGCCTAGTACACACGATCGGTTTTCCCGACGGTCAAATAACCGCCTGGAAGCCCGAGGGGAAAACCAAGAACCGGCTTGGTCCCTTTTCTCCTGTACACACGGCCGGTTTTCCCAACAGGAAAACTGCCAGGATAACTTTGGTTGGGAAAACCGTCCATGTGTATGCTCCCTCGCAGTGTTTCCCATAGGAAAACTGCGGGAAAAAAATGCAGCGATTCACGGCGAGAAAAAAGAGAACATGTTCTAATTTTTTAAACCGCAGTTTTCCTGTTGGGAAAACTGCTAAGAAGCATAAACACAGCCGATTTTCCCGGCCAAAGGAAAACACAGCAGTTTTCCCGACGGGAAAAACGATCGTGTGTACTAGGCATTATTCCTAATCTAATAGGTCAAAGAGAGCACCAAATGAAAAATGTAAGGCCCATGCTACTTAATACTCTGAACACCAGCCCTGACTGTTGTCTGCAATAGCCTATGCCTGCAGGGCAGAAGTACTTTTGAGTTAATTTAACATTCTTCCATTTGACCCAGTGCTGAAGAAGGGGGGCGGGGGGATGTACTGTGACCCATGAAATGCGTTGGATGTTTTATTCCCTGCTTGTTGTGACCAGTTGAGCAAGAAAGACTTTTCATGTAGCATTTTCTTTGACCTACTACACTTGGATTTCTTGTGTCTTTATGATGAACTGCTGAATAAAGGCCAGTTTGGCTCAAGTAATGATTTTGTCCACATCTGTGAACATCTGTGTCCAATGCCCCTCTACCACTACCATTGTTTTTCCTGTCTGTGTCCTTATTGGGGAGATTTTTACCTATTTCCTACTTGTGACACAACAAAAAGTACATTTCAGTTGGGACAGCAGCAATAGCCTTACATAAATTCCAACCCTTCATTGCTCTACTAACAGAAGTGCTTCTGTTCTTGTCATTGTCCCCAGTGAACAGATTTTACCCAGTTCCCGACTGGTGAGACAACAGAAGGTAGGTAAAATCTCCCAAATGAGGGCACAGACCTAAAAAAAAGCACAACATGTGTAACCCTTCACCATTCTCTCCAAATCTTAAAAAAAATTGGAAGTTTTACTTTAAACATGGTAAATGATTAAGTTGTTTCACAAGGTTCCGGGGCTCTGTCCAGTGACATAAAAAAAAAAACAAAGAGAACAAATAAAAAGAAAAACAATATTATACTCGTCTTTACGTGTCCCTTTCTCATCATGAACCCCATTTCTTAATAAATATGAAGGCAAAGTCATCTGTCAGTGTCTGTCCATATACTGTAAATAAAAATGACTGCACTGCAGAATATGTTCTTCATAACTTTCACACTTTAGCCTTTTTGGCCATTGAGGTCAAAGACATAACTTATACAACGGAAAAAAATAAAAGTATTATAGATGAACAATGCATTATGCATAAAATACCATGGTAACAGTATTTTGAAAAGATGTAGAATCCCCCAAGAAGTGATTATTTAAGCTTCCTAAAAACGCCTGTAATCGTAAAATACTTTCAGGTTGAAGCAGTTTTTTTGTAACTAGCTTTTTGGTCTTCATGTTTAGAATCTCATTTCCGTGGTATGCTAGATGAAAGATGGGTTAATTTTGATAAATAACACAATTTTACATTTGAGAGTACATTCATATAAGTCTCAGTCTCTGAAGGTCCGAGGCTTGAGAAATTAAATAGAACATTCTAAAAACCTAACCAGATTTCCCCACTTGTAAATAAAGAAATATTTGTGAGACTCTGGGCTATGTCGAAAATTGCTCAGCCATAATTTAATTTAAATAGAAGCCTATCACTTTACCCCAAAATAAGAAAAAATAATATTGATTTTACAGCGCTCTAAGTCATTACAATTTGTCAGCTTTTATGTTGTAATTAAATTGCCTCGGGGAAGCCTAGTGTAGTTTTTCAATTTCGGAAGCTGGTAAAGGTAGTGTGTCTTGCCAACTTCCGTATCTAATTAGCTATAAATTGTTTTTTATAGCTAATCTGTTACTGCTTCTTCTTGAAAAAGAAAGATTGTTTGTTTATTAATCTCTTACTTTCCTTAAACAGAATGCACCCAGATTTATCCAGGAAAATGGTGGCTTGCTTTTTTTGTGCTATGCGCTATAATTTATTGCATCTTCTTACTGCTACAGAGTCTGCTATGTGTCTTCTTGACATATAGTGTATTCTTCAGAAGGGAAATACATAGAAGAGAACAATATTGGGTAATTTATTGTTCTAGTATGCACATGGAGACTACAACTACTCTTTGGCTGTGCTTATGTAAATGAAAACAAAGTAAAAAAAATAAAGTCTATATGAGGAGTCTTCAAACTTTCTAAACATTGGGCCAGTTTACTGTACTTCAAGCTTTAGGGGGATGGACTGTGGCCAGCAGGAACAAAAACATTTTATGGCATCAGTGAGAGTAAACTATACCCCATCTTTGGTATTATGGGATGGAAAGTGCCCCATTGTTGGTGTCAGAGGTAGAAATAGTGCTCCATTGTTGATGTCAGTGGGTAGAATAGTGTCTCATATCAGTGGAATGAAGGGCAAGATAAAGGCAAGCAAAGGGCCACATCTGGCCCCCGGGCCACAATTTGGAGACCCCTGGTCTGTATGATTCAACAATTTCTAAATTTTCCTTACCTGTAGAAAAAGAATAAGGGATGAGTGGGTTCCTTTTGCCACCTGTAACAGGTAAACTAAGCATCACTACCAAATAAGATTACCTCAACTATGTTTGATTAAAGACCTATGTGGACATAATATTGAACCTACAGTAAGATTTGGGGATTTTCATTATTGAAGAGTAGCATTTTTTGTCTATTTTTTGTTGTTCTTCAGTGTCAATGCACACATATCGTCTGTCATCTACAGTTTTATTTCAAAAGGCAAAATATTTGTCAAATAATTTCTTACCAAAGTGCAAATATCTAATTTTGATTAGTGACATTTAAGGTCTAATCTACGTAAATATAAAATGAGGTGTAGTGACGTTTCTAAGCCCATATTTACACAAAAGATGTTTTCTATTTTTATTTCCCGTGTGTTTGATAAATATTAAAATGAAATGAAAAGACTGTGTGAAGTGAACATATTTCAATATTTAAAAAAAATGGCTGATCGGGTGAAGTTGTTTTTGCTCTTTACCTCTTCTTTGTCGATGTAGAGACCACGCTGGTACTCTCTGCCTCAATAACACTATAAATCAGGAACATCTAGTATGCCCTTGTACGAAGCTGGGTATCATTCTCATATCTTGTGGCAAAAATGTAACCGAGGGGGGGAACAGGAACTAGGAGCAGCTCCAGGTTGGAGGTGAATTTGCAGCTGTGGACATTCAAGTCTTTACATATTCCTAACAAGCAATAAATGTGCTTTAAACAAACTCTCACTAAAATCAACAACTGTAGCTACTGTGGAGTAATTCAGCCTCAAATTTAACAGGGGAAGCACTAAAGATGTTAAAGTTGTTTTCTTGGGCAGCTTAGCATTTCTAATTTTATTAGCCCTGAAAACTTTACACATATATGTGTACATGGCATCGACTACTCCTTTGCAGCTTGCATTTTAAAGCCTAATTAAAGTCACAGAAATAGATATTAAATCAAATAGACATAGAAATAACAACAACCAAATTTCTCTTAGAGCAGTTTTGCAGGACATCTAAATATGACTGTATAGACCAATAGGTACCAAAGATAGACCTTGTGCACTTAGTAATTAGCTCTCAGTAAAGGACATGGTCATATACCTCCCCATTGAAATGGGAGAACAGAATGCTCACTTTCACTAAGTGAAAAGGGTATTTTGAGCTATTTCCAAGCCAAAATCAATCACAGTTCATAACAGGCAGAGGTACAGGACCATAAAGAGACACAAATCTGTGAGACTTCAGTCAGACTTTACGTTTACTTGCTTTTGTTTCATGAGAACACTTTTTTTTTGTCAATCTTGAGAACATAAATTACCAAACGATCCCTTAGAACACGGGGCTTTGTTTTAATTATTTAAAATATTATCTGAAATAATCATTTATTTTTCATTTTACTGAGACATATTCATTGCTTCTACATAAAATGCATAATTCCAGCTACTTCAGTTTAATTTTAGTGTTTAATTTTTATTGTTAACTATGAAAAAGGCAAGATAAGCTCTTCACAGGGCCATGGATTAAGAGTCCAATAAAACATATTTCTGGAAGAAATATTATACTTTTATTATTAATAATAATCAAGCTCAGGAGTGATCATCATCTTCACCGTTAAGGCTTTCTTAGGAGAAATTGTCTCATTCTAGAATTCATCTTTTTTATGGGCATATTTTCAGTATCTTATAGATTAAATCCCTTCCTGAACAGGCTAGTCATCCAATGTATTACTATATATCCTAACATGAGGCAAACTGCAATTATAGGATGGCAGCTGTAATGGGTGGAATTTCCGTTACAATGAGCAATGGGTTGCAGGCTTTATATTTCAGCATTACTGAAAAGCTAAAACACTTTGCCCTTTATTTAATACCAAAGTGCAAAGAACAATAGTGTGCAGTAGCCCATGACTACCAATCAAAAAGCAGCATTTAGCAGTTTAATGTGTCCATACAAACAGAGGATGAATTCTGATTGGTTCCTACAGGTTACTGTGGATCACACAATACACAGTGCCCTTTGCACTTTGTTTTTTAAAATTAAAACTCTGCCCATTGACGCATGCAAGCATCAATTTCTAATAAGAACATGTATTTGATTTACTAAAGCACCTTACCTTTTGATTAGTTCCTGATGTCAAGGCAATATCTGTGTACAAGTAAACCGATGTTGGGATCCCAGTGGAGGAAGGCTTAGGCCGCGTACACATGGTCGGTCCATCCGATGAGAACGGTCCGAAGGACCATTGTCATCGGTTAACCGATGAAGCTGACTGATGGTCTGATGTGCCTACACACCATCAGTTAAAAAAACGATCGTGTCAGAACGCGGTGACGTAAAACACAATGACGTGCAGAAAAAAATGAAGTTCAATGCTTTCAAGCATGCGTCGACTTGATTCTGAGCATGCACAGGTTTTTAACCTATGCTTTTGCATACTAACCATCGGTTTTGACCTATCGGTTATCAGTCCATCGGTTAATTTTTAAAGCAAGCTCTCCTTTTTTGACCGAAGGATAACTGACCGATGGGGCCCACACACGATCGGTTTGGACCGATGAAACGGTCCTTCAGTCCGTTTTCATCGGTTTTGACCGACCGTGTGTACGCAGCCTTAGTCTTTGGTGCAGAGGGTCTTTATGCAGGAGAAGTGAGCATGCAAACAAGGAATTTAACTTAGTTGAGGTTATGGTTCCAGGAAGAGTTTGGGGTATAGAGAGGGTTAAGGTAAGGGGCTTTAGCGTACAGCATTTCTTCTTGCGGAATAAAACTACAAGCATTAAGTTTAAAATTGTATTTTATTTTATAACATCGGATTTTTGCTAAGTACTTCCTATTGCATACTTTTTATCTAAGGTACTTCTATAACTTTTACTGACAGTACCTTCTAAAATTTATGTACATATCATTAACAGATCCCTTATGTTTTTGAATGGGAAAAAAATATACCTGCTAATGTGTAGTTTGTATGATTTATTATCTTTTTTTTTTATATTGAAACTTTATTTCACAAATTTACCCCTTTGAGTATATTTACCACTGTTTGATAAACTATGGCTTACTACTAAGAATATTCTTAAGTTTTATAAATGTAATTTCTCTCTCCTGCCTTGTTTCTCTGCTAACTGTCACTTCTGACATGTTTCCTGACACCAAGAGGTAATAAGGTGACAGGGGAGGGAGTTCCAACACAGCCTGTGATTGACAGCCTTAGCTCTGTTCCTGTGTTATGTGTGAAGGGCGGTGTTTATCTTCCCTCCAATCAGCTCTCAGCTCTCCTCACTGAGATTTGCAGAAGTTGCCCCCTGCTTTCTGGAGGCTCAGACATGCTGTATAAACTCTGGACTTTGAACAGCTGTAAAGAAGAGATGACTGCGTATAAACAGGTCCAACTTATGTAGGAGGATTTGTTTCATCTCTGGGCATCACCTGAAGCTAGTCACTTTATTGGGTATACGTAAGGTATTATAACCACTTTAAGGTGGCCCTGCTTGGGTCACCATTTAATGAGAAAATCTTAACATACAGATGACAATAGTCCACAGTGATCACCAGAAATCACAGTTTATTTGCCTGATTGCTTTAAATTGATAGATAATTAAAGTGTATCTGAAGCCATTGTTTTAGTCTTTGATATTTTGTGAAAATGTAAAACTCCCCATCAGATTTTTTTACCGTTTGTGTGCCCGCTGGGAAGATTCATCTTCTCTATTTGTCCTGGTGTCAAATAGATGATAAATCCAACATTTTATACAACAAGACCTTGGGAGAAGCTTTTTAATGGGGACAGCTGTCTAAGAGGGAATTTCCCATTTCTCTATATATAAACTTTTTTCATTTTTTGCCTTTAAATATTTGATTGGAAGACAACCTGGACTGTATTCGTCATATGACTTTATCAAATAAGTCTGCAAATTTTTCTTTAATGCAAATAGCAATATTAGAATAAAATGTTCCTCAAAATACAGTATATGTTTTTGTTCCTATAAGCTTATAAAAGGTCAACTCCACTTAAAGGTCAATGTCACGTTTATTTCCATTTGACATAGTTGTTGGAAAGTTGAATGATGGTGTCACACTCTCTAGAGCTTTCATTGTGTAAAATAAATGTATAATGATTTAATGAATACAGACAGTGACAGTGACAGTGACAGCGATATTTCATTATGGTCCTGAGGGAAGGAAAGAGATACAAACTCCTGATGGAACATTTATTCAATGGCGTTTTAGTCCAGCAGTGCCCATCCCAAACTGAAATATCCTTTTTGTGTGGCATCAGTGTTTGTTGTCTTTTGCTGCTATGTAATGATCATTTTGTTGCTGTATTACTTATGCTATAATTCTATTTTATTCATGATTCTATTTTCTTCCTTTCATAGGCAGCATCATCTGCTTTAAGCAGTTTGGGTCATGTCTACACAGCAATTGGTGACTACCCCAATGCACTGGCAAGTCACAAGCAGTGTGTTCTCCTAGCTAAGCAATCCAAAGATGAACTGTCTGAAGCACGAGAGCTGGGAAACATGGGAGCGGTCTACATTGCAATGGGAGACTTTGAAAACGCAGTCCATTGTCATGAACAACATTTAAAAATAGCAAAGGACCTTGGCAACAAACGGGAAGAAGCCCGGGCATATAGCAACCTTGGCAGTGCCTATCACTATAGAAGAAACTTTGACAAAGCAATGTCATACCATAACCATGTCTTGGAACTTGCACAAGAATTAACGGAAAAGGCTATTGAGATGCGAGCCTATGCAGGCTTAGGCCACGCTGCACGCTGTATGCAAGACTTAGAGAGAGCTAAACAATATCATGAACAACAGCTAGGCATTGCAGAAAGTCTCAAAGACCGGGCGGCTGAGGGTAGAGCATCTTCAAATTTAGGTAAGATTTGTGAATTCATGCTTCAACTGAGTTTTAAATGGAATGTCTGTGCATAACTGGTAATTTTCAAAGTCATTCAGTTACTACATAGCCACAGTCACATAAGTGTGTATATAATGGTTACTTGCCATTGAACTTCGGGAGCTGCGATTTTAAAGTTCTTCTAAAGGCGATTTTTGTGTGATGAAATTTAGTGACGAAGACTAGAATATTGCAGGAGATCATATCAAAGCTAAACAACAAGTTACAGAGTAGTTAAGGAACCTAAAAGTAGCATAATATGATGTTACTTTACAAGTGTAACAGTTATGAAACCAGACATCTAATATCATATGGGCCTAGGCAAACCGAGTCCTCTGGTAATCAATCGATATAGATGACTGTTAATTGTTTGGTTGTATTCAAGTGGATTTTACAAAAAAAAAAAGATTGGTTTAGTACAGTAGGAGATCCCAATACCTCTTTTTCCTTGTAGACTGAAAATTACTCAGCCACTGTATATTAAGGTGATGTATGTAGGGCAGGGGGGAAATCTGCAGCCACCCTGTGGAGAGGCCCCTTTGAGAGTGCTGTGCAACCACTAACTCACCCCATCTCTTATCCACAGCAAAATTACATTTAAACACCATTGTCAGTGTTTTTTCCTGAATTCCCCCTCTGAACAGTAACCTCTTTCAGCAGAAAACCTAGGGAAATCGTAACCTTGTTTTCTCACTCACAGTATTGCATAGAATTTAAGATAGAAATGCTGAACACATGCTGCTCTTTACCAGCTCACCATATCTCCAATTGACACCACATCATGTACACATACTTCACTTCCCTGACCCAATGACCAGAATTACAGGACATCCTATGCCGCAGCAGGCTCCACGATGAGCCAAAAGGTAGGGACACATAAAATACCAGTCCTCCCACTACCATCAGGGACGCCAATCCAACCACAGTTACTCACTTCCTTTATCAGCTGGCTGCCATTTTTTTTACACAGGTGTCCCAACCCAGAAGTGGCAAGTATTGTTCACTCCGATATGCTTAACCACGAAGGTTAATCTGTTCCACTGAATCTGAAGGAGCTCAAGGTCCTTAACCCAGAGAGTTACGCTTTAGTCTCTCCATTAACACATTACTTATCAGAAGGTAACTCTTCCTAAATAAAAGTCCTCTTTATTTGCAGAATAGACAAATTTACATTAACGTTTCACATCATTCTTTATACAGAAAAAGAGCCACATCAAACCACTTGGTCCTCACTACACTACTCCCAGTGATGGGTCCCTTGTGTGTGTGTGTGTGTGTATATATATATATATATATCTATATATATACATCCCCAAAAGTCAGGATATGACACATCTGCAGAGAAAGTAAGTCATACATGACCCAACCCCTGCAGCATCAGTCAGAAATATTTAAAGTAACAGCATACCAGCAATAATTAAAAGGTGCAAAATCTTAGTAAACAGCAGCATACAGTAGGCATCTGACTACAAGGGGCTAATTCTAAAACATAAATTGAAACCAGTAAAATGTTCCTTGATGGCCTAATTTTCAGAAAAAAAAAATTACACAGCATTTTCAAGATGGCTGCAGTTCAGCTTTTCTGGTCACACTAAAATACCAGTTTCACCAGTTTTCATGGAGAGAAACCTATAACCGCTGATCTCTGTCCTGAACAAATAAAAAAAAAAGCATTGGAAGAGGAATCTAGTGTAGAGAACATTTGTTATGTCATACCAAGGCGCACTGTTTCAGCAGTTAAAAGCTGCTTAATATGAAAGGAAATTGGCACTTTGCAAGGGAATTTTCCTAGAGCTCAGTGAATGAGCTGAAGCTCTGATGACTTCCATCATCAAAAAACACAGTTTTTTGCCTTGCATGTGATTGGATATTCTCTGCAAAGTGAAATTGCAACACATTTACTAAGCAAACCACCTTTAGTAAATTAACCCCTAATTATATTAGAATATATCTTATTGAGGACCTCGCTGTATTTACTATGCAATGTTAGTATACTGATCTCACTGCTGTGCTGTTGTGTTCTGACAGGATCGTCTCTGTGCTTGTGCTGTGTAATTTGGTCCCATGTATTGCCTGTAACACCTGGCTGATCCTGCCAGTTTATACCCTCCCCCCTGTAGTCTGACCACAATATATCAGGGCTGCTGAGCCCTGACACCGTTGTCAGTGTACGTGACTCCATCATTGGCAGCCTGCTCTATGTCTCCTGTGTCCTCTCCTCTTTCCTGTCCCCCTCCCCTCTCTGCCTGTTAGCTCCATGTCCACACCGCCCACTCCTGTCCTGCTGCATAAATTACTGTTTATTTGTAATACAATCTCTGTTTTTTACTGTAATGGTCCCCTGTGACTGTGCTGCATCTGTCGGTCCGAAAGAGGAGATAGGCGGAGGGTCAATGAGCGTGAATCAGCGCTCTGTAAACAAGGTATATACAGCATTATTTTTATAAATCACAGTCATAGGGGGCCATTACAGCAAAAAACTGAGAATAAAATGTAAAGTTACATTAGTGGGTTAACAACTACTTTAACTGACATAGTATCCATTGACCATTTACTCTACTTATTAGGCCTGCAGTCTAGTAATACTGTGGCTAACCCAGCATGCACCACCTGCTTTAGACACATAGGTCAATGTACTAAAACCCGGTGCACACAGAATTTGATGCAGCTGCGCATGATAAACAATCAGCTTCCATGTTTTATTGTCAAAGCTTTTTTGAACAAGCTGAAGTTAGAAGCTGATTGGTTACTATACACAGCTGCACCAGATTCTGTGTGCACCAGTTTAAAGTGGAGTTTCACCCCAAAAAAAATACACAAAAATCCTGAAAATAAATACAATTTTTTTTTTACTCACCAGAAAAGGCGGCTGCTATGCAGAAGTTCCTAATCTGCCTCTTCCTAGTCCGTGGCAGGTCTTCTTCCTCGTCCTCCTCGCGTTGTCTTCTGGTGAATGGGGTGCGCTGCCTTCTGGGAACTGTGTGTATCCCAGAGAGCAGCCGTCCATACAGCGCCGCAAGACTCGTGCATGGGCAGTAGTAAACGGACAGTGAAGCCGCAAGGATGGCGGCGACGGGTGCTGCCTCGGCGGGCCCACATTGTGGGAGAGTAGGACAGGTAAGTCTCATTATTAAAAGCCAGCAGCTACAGTGTTTATAGCTGCCGACCTTAAAAAATTTAATAAATATTGCGGGTGGAACCCCGCTTTAAGTAAATCCCCCCGATAGAGCCTGATATTTAATGTCCTAGTATACTTTGTAAAGCAAAGCTACTGGCTATTATATTGCAGAGTTATGTAGATTACTAGCTCACAGTCTCTGCTTGAATAGGGCAAAAGCGTGTTTTACATGTTTTGCTGACTGTATTAAATTCAAAGATTTCATTATAACATTTGCACAATTGGGTGCATTTAGAATAGGCTTCTAAGTTATAGAAATCTCATCCCCGTCATTGAATTATTATGCATGAGTTTAGCAAATATGGTACAAATGAGATGACTATTAAATTGGATTCAAGTGCGTTACATATTATTTGGTTTTGCCACATGCTATTGATCAAATGGTGCACAGTGGTATTCGTGCAATGTAATAATAGACGTGTCTCAAAATATTAGTAGCACAGCGATTTTTATTAGTAGCAGCCTTTGTTTTTTCCGTTTTAGCTCTCACAGCCCAAATTCCAATTCAAAAGGGGATTACTGTGAATTGTTATGTGTGTGTGTGTGTGTGTTCAATACTGATTGCAAATTCTACAGTGTAATTACTTGCTTTAATGTTCTTCATTATTGTTTTTATTTTAAGTGCTGTTATGGTGTTCTCTTTATAATTTGCTCTTCCAAGTATTTTACTGTATGAATTAAACTATTTAAACATTTATAGGAAAGAGCAAAATAAAAAAAAAAGTATTATTATTATTATTATACAGGATTTATATAGCGCTAACAGTTCGCAAACTGCTTTACAAAATAGTAGTACAAGATAGTAGTAGACTTTTATATGTCCACACAGCAAAATATACTTAGCTAACCTAAACTTGGGTTAGCCTACCCAAAACCAGTAACTCATTTATAGGGGAGAGCAGTGAACTAAATTGTAAAACTGTCTTCTTATACGTCTCCAATTGAGAGATCCTTCTTTTTGATTTCCAAGCTCTACTGTTCCCAGTAGACATGGAGTCCTACTCCTCCCTCTGCAGCCTGAGATGTTTTTCTAGTGGGTACAAAAGGTGGATGGTTCTGGAAATTAATTTGCATGGTTCAAACAACCATTTTTGAGCAGATATACAGTAAGAACCCATTTGGTTATTTTACCCACGCTCATTTGCCCAAAAAAAAATCTAAGGTTTGGGGTGGACTGGACAGTTTTGGTCATGCATGTTCACAGCCAGGGTTGAAAGATGTGTATATTTCTAGTGGGTGCAGAGAAATACAGAAGAGGTTTTGCAGTGAATACATGTGGTATATACAATATTCTGTTAAACACTGAGAATAATACATATTTGCCAAGGAAAAGGAAAGTGTGTACCCTCAACAGGGAAGGATCAAACAAAAGCAAGGTCTGCATCTATCAAACCTGCCTGAAAGGCAAAATATAATGTGTTTTCACTGAGCGCATATTGTGAAGCAAATGGATTTTGGATGTGACTATCACAGTTTTATAAACATTATTTTACAATATGTGCTTATTGTATTTTAGTCTCTGTAAATTTAGGGACAAAAAGTTTAAAACTGAACTTCAGGAAAAGTAAATATTGTCTAAGGGGGAATTCACACTACAACAGAGACCTCCTGGAGTAATTCACTGCTTCGAAAGCTCTCAGTTGCTAGATGCGATAGGGGGTAGTGCGGTGTGTGATTCAGTGCATCACACGGCTCATTTTTTTGTTTTTTAGTTTTGCACAAACTTTATATTATGTGTAGAAAATGTACACTTTGTTTGTGGCAATGTACCTCAGCGCTACACTGCCGTACATTGCCATGTGATTCAACTGCATTTTATTGCAGCACGCTGTAGTGCAGCCGTAGGTTGTGTTGCAGTATGAATGGGACACAGAGCAAACTATTTTTTTCTCTGTGTCCTTGTGTTAACAGGCGTTTAACAATGCAATAAAACCCCTGTCACCGCAGTATGTGTGAATTCACCCTAAATTCCCGTACACACAATCGGATTTTCCGACGGAAATTATGTGATGACAGGCTGTTGACGGAGAATCCGACCGTTTGTATGTTCCATCGGACAATTGTTGTCAGATTTTCCACCAAACTAGTTCACTAGTTCACGGCCAACGCCCTTCGAACAAAAGTCCTACACTTTGTCTGCGGAAAATCCGATTGCGTGTACCAAGCTTTAGTCTATTGCATACTTCCTTGATTAAAATTAAAATAGCTGCGCTAACCCTCCCTTACAGTGATTCCATATGCACAAAATTATCTAAGTGTAAATAATACTGTGAATAAAGTGCTATCAGTCCATAAAAGTGCAAACAGTGCTATAAATAAATAAAGTGCTCCAATTCTTGAGACTGTGCTCCATGCTGACAACAACAATATTTGTGTCCTATCATCACTCTAGTGCCCTCTTAGGACCGAACTCACCACAGGTTGTTGACCTCCTGAGTTTACACTGAGGTAGGTCAAATTATGCTCAATGTTTCTGGTCAGACTCTCATGGTGGGTCCACAGTACCGCAATACTGAGACGAGGTACCAAAGCACAGCTGGGAAAAGAGCTGCAGAGAGGTCTGAAGACTTGACTGATATCGCTGCCATTTCAGAAGAAGCCGGTTGGTCCTCTGCGGCTCTTCTCTCTAAATGTTCCTAACCACCTAGTCCCAGTACTGTGGCACTGTGGACCCACCATGAGAACCTGACCAGGAACATTGAGCATAATTTGACCTACCTCAGTATAAACTCAAGAGGTCAACAACCTGTGGTGAGTTCGGTCCTAAGAGGTCACTAGAGTGATGATAGGACACAAATATTTGTGTTGTCAGCACGGAGCACAGTCATATTTGGTCAAAAAACTGGAGCACTTTATTTCTTTAAAGCACTGTTTGCATTTTTGTGGACTATTTGCACTTTATTCACAGCATTATTTTCACTTTGCTAATTTCATGCATATGGAATCACTATAAGGAAGGAATAGCAAAGCTATTTTAATTTTGGTCTATGGTTGTGATAACCCAATTCAATTAGCAGCAGCTTCCCAGTAACCATCACTACTGGAGTATTGGGGTAGCACGGCTTAATTGTTAACACTTATTCTTCTTTGAATCTTGGTGTGCTTTGTGTATTTCTTCCAGATCTGTGCAGTAATCCAGTGTACCTCTGTTTCTTTTGTGCAGAAACTTTCTGTAATAAAGACCAGTCACTGCTGCTCCTTCTCCATGTGCAGACTGACTGGTCTTTTCTCTGCCCCCTCCTGTAGTTTTCTGCAGGCAGTCTGTAGTGGGTGGTGCATTCTGGGTCCCTCCCACAGCTCTTCTCTCTTTACAGACTATGTACAGTACAGTGATGATGTCACTGCTACATGTAGAAAGTAAAGGCATTTGGTGCACACAGAGTAGATTTGTATCCTTTGTGGCTATTGGGAAATATATTTAAATTAAAGTTTGTGTGCTCAGAGTTCAGCTTTAAAGGGGTTGTAGAGCTTTTTTTTTTTTTTCTAAATAGGTTCCTTTAAGCTAGTGCATTGTTTGTTTACTTACCTTCTCCTTCGATTTCCCGTCTAATTTTTTTTCTTTGTCTGAATTTCTTATGTAGCGCCCTGCTCCCAAATGACTGGGCGCTATGTTAAATTTAGTGGGCTCAGACTGTGGTGATTTATACTAAATTAGCCTCTGTCCTGGCAGTGGTTGTGCCTGA
Organism: Rana temporaria; assembly: GCF_905171775.1. NCBI lineage: Eukaryota > Metazoa > Chordata > Amphibia > Anura > Ranidae > Rana > Rana temporaria. The sequence continues at coordinate 221,462,294 of NC_053489.1, forward strand.
TAGCATTTTCCCACTGTTGCCTGTCGGTGGCGATACCCCCACAGGCCAGTGTTGGAACACGAGCAAGCCATAGATCATTGGGTATCTTTCCTCGGGAATAGCACAGTGGGAGTGGTGCCCCACAGTGCATGCCGGTAAGGGATACTTAAGGGGCACATGCCATATTTTGGGGTCCTTCGCCTCGTGGCCCTCCTGGCACAAGGTATGCGTTGTGTGATTTCCAGCCTCTGGACCACGTTGGCCCGAGGCTGCATCTCTATCACTAGGCCCAGTTATGCTGACTGGGGCCTACAAATCAAGAGGGATCTCAAGTTGTCCATCTAAGCGAAGGAAGCCATACTTAATAAAGGAAACCAGGGGAGGACCTGCCCTGGAGAAGACCAAGCGGAAGGCTTATGTCTCGGGATAGGCCTGGTGACCTTATTAAGGAGGGATCCACGACTCAAGTTGTCCTACAGTTCGCCGGGTCGGCTTAAAGGCTCTTTACCAGACAGCTGGAAGTTCGGGTATTACATCTTGTGGCAGAGGATTCCGAACTGTTCAATTTGTTCCCAATCAGTCTGTGGCAGAGACTGTTATCGAACTGGTTTGTGCATCATCCCGGCTGCTAGATCAGGTGAGAGGGGTCTATCCGGGTGAGCAATACCCACTCAAGAGGGAGTGGTGAATGACTTTGGTGTATAGAGGTTTTTTCCCCAGTGATCTGTACCGCGTACCTGAACCTTCCCTCCCCCCTTCATCCTTCTACCTTCTTCACAAGTTTTGAGCAAAAGAATAAAACCTGACAGCTAGAGGTTTTACATTGTGTGTGGACATTGGAGTTTTTTCAGATTTTTCTTCCCCTAGACGATAAATGTTGAGGTAACATGCAAGATCCAAATCTAAACTAGCAGCTCCTACGGGTGTAGTGCTACACTTACTTCCTGTTCCTCCTCAGTAAGCTTGCCCCCATCATCCGAGCTGTTCTGGCTGGGAATAAGGCCCCATACACACGGTCGGTTTGGTCCGATGAGAATGAACCGAAGTTCATTTTCATCGGACAAAACCGACCGTGTGTATAGGCTATCGGTCTAGTTTCCTTCGGTCCAAAATTTCTAAACATGCTTCAAAACCGAACCGATGGACCGCTGCCCCATCGGACCAAACCGATGGTTAGTACAGAAAAGCATCGGTTCAAAACCCGCGCATGCGCAGAATCAAGTCGACGCATGCTTGGAAGCATTGAACTTCATTTTATTCAGCACGTCGTGTGTTTGACGTCACCACGTTCTGACCCGATCAGATTTTGGATTGATGGTGTGTACACATATCAGGCCGTACGGCCACTTCAGAGGTGAACCGATGAAAACGGTCCGACGGGCCAGTCTCATCTGTTTGGTACGACCGTGTGTATGGGGCCTTAGTCAGCCAAAACAGCTTACTGAGGAGGAACAGGAAGTAAGAAATTTAGACAAAGAGAAAAAACATTTAGAAAGGAAATCAAAGGAAAAGGTAAGTGAACCAACAATGCACTAGCTTAAAGGAACATATTTAGAAAATAAAAAATGAACCTTTACAATCCCTTTAAGTTTTGGATAGACTCCTGAAAAGTTGAAACATCTGTCAGGATTGTATTGCTGTCTGTGTGTCTCAGTGGGAAATTTCCCTTTTCTTCCTGTCTCAGAGATATAACAGGATAGGGCTATGTGACAAAGTGCAAGTTTTATAATTTTTATAACTTTAAATATTTATGTATTGCTCCATATTATTAGCAAGCAATAGATAACTATGGCAGTTACAGTATCTGCAAGGGAAGGCCAAGCAGAGCTCGATCTGTTTTGCTGTGTCTTAGCAGGAATTCTGCATACATATTCCCTGCATGCATTTTAGCATACATTGCTATGTAAATAGCTTTTTTCTTCAGTGTTTTTGTATTCGGGCATGTGACTGCAAAGCTACAGCACCTCTGTGTAAATGTGTAGCTGGTGTGTTAACTCTCTCTCTAACCGGCATATCCTAGAGTTATGGAAGCCGGTGGGTGATGTTACTACTGTAGGTGATTTAACCCCATTGTCAGCGCTGCATATTAAAAAAGGGAAGCTGGGAGATTTATAGGAAAATATATGCAAGACCATGGGGAGGCAGAATTTAAAGTTGATTATTTATAAGCCTTTCTTTCTACTTTAACTTCAAAGAAATGCAAACATTGTTTTTTGTCAACCCAATACATTTTAAAATGCATGGACATCAAACTCTCATTTAAAGCTGAACGAAAATCCTTCTATCCTTTACAGCCAATGAAGCTGCCATCTTGGCTTCTGTTTGATCTGCAGTTACCAAGGTGCTGCACATGTGATCAGTTGTGACACCAATCATTTGATAGCTTGACAGTTCAGTTGAGAGCACAAGCAACTGAGACAGTTATCAGTCATGGCTTGAATATATCTATTTTGGGAAACCGTTAAGTCTATGAGTGTAATTCCACTTTCAGTGAATGCGATATCATTGAAAATTTTAGCAAACATAAACCAGTGAAAATGTCGTCAAACTCCAGGATAAGCAATTATTATCTCAGTACAAGAGGTTTTTGTATTCTTACTTGAATCTGGGTGTGCTTTGTTTTGTTTTCTATATCTGTAAGATAATTCAACATGAAACTTTGCCTCTGAACGGGAGCCTCTTGTAATAACAGCGCCGGAACCCACAAATAACTCCAGAAGACATGTTGCCGGTGATCTGACATGCTGGTTCCAGCTATCGTGGAAGTTCCAGCGCATGCGCGAACTGATGCGCTGAGATGGTTCCAGCCATCGGGAAAGTTCCTTCAAGCACTGCGCAGGTGCAAACTTGCTGACGGAAATCCCCGAACGGCGGCCGGCATCCAGGGCGACGTGGATAGTGAGGTAAGTGGCCAGTCGGCCTCACGTCCTCGCTGCGCTCGGACGGCTCGCTTCGCTCGCTCGGCCTCCTGGCTCTTTTTTTAACATCCTCCAATCCACGGGGATGTTAAAGAATGAGCCTGGATGCCGGGCGAGGTTCGGGGATTTCCGTCGGGAAGTTTGCGCCTGCGCAGTCAGTGGAGGAACTTCCCCCATAGGGGAACATTCAGGACAAGTCACCGGTCACAGCAGTGTACGGGGACCGTTGCAACAGCTTCGATCCAAGGTAAGTATTTCATATTGAATTAGTATGCGACGCATACTAGCTTATTATGCCTTTGTGTTGCATTTTATTTTAGTGAGAGTTTACAACAACTTTAATTCCTTTAAAAGGTTTATGGTTAGAGAACCTTGAGGTTGGTCAACTAAAGACAAATAGGCTGTTCTCTTTGCAAGGGAATTTTCCCTTAGCTTAGTGAGTGCGGTGAATATTCACTCTGTGATTTATACCCAAAAATTCCCTTGCAAAGTAAACAGCCTGTGTGCTTTTAGCAAATCAACCCCATGGAACCTGTAAAATAAAGCATGTTTTGATATGCTACATGTTACACAAAAATATAATAAAATGAATAACCTCTTAAGGAATTAGAAGATTCACCCAGTTTTAAACTACAAGTGGTTTTATTGATTACTATGCAAATTCCTACATCATTCAATTCACTTGGGCGTTCAAGCATTACAAAATAGGAATAATTAACAGAGGCATTTCATTTTCTGGTTAGTGACCCCGAAAGCACCTTAGCCGTTTTCGGCTGACAGAGTGTGGTGGAAGAGGATATTACTCTGTGTATTACTGTTTTGTGTCTTCACTAGATCAATGTCACTTATCTACACTCACTAAAAGACCACACTTTACTTGTACAAGCCTATAGCTGCACCCTTCAGAAATACAACATCAGCAGCACAAATGCAGTCAATCAAAAAAAAATAAGATACAAATCAATTTGCCTGTCATTTTACATGGAACTAGTATATCTTGATTAGATGATTTGCAAATCTACACAGTTCTCTGAAAATCTCTGTTCAGTAGAGGTCATAGAGGAATTAATTTGTTCTCAATCACCATATGTAAAAATCACTGCATTGTTAACAGCAGACTCGTTAATATTGGTGGGGATTAATATGGCCTCAACGTGACAAAAAGGGCAAAGTCATGACTTTCAATACCCTTTCATCATTACAAATATTCATATATGTGTTTCAATGATGTATTCCTCTTGGTTATGTCTAAAGTTATGAGTACATCTTCTTTTTTTAGCTGTTGAACTGTTTTTAATCCCTTTTCTTTAAAAAAGAGGAACTTGTCTTTTTGATCAGTGGCATTGAAATTTCTGTTTGTTGTACTGTTCATCTGCATTAACTTTGTAGCCAATGGCAAACAAGTAAAATGTAGGGTCAGTTTTCATTCCACTGCAGGTTTTGTTCAAAGGCCGGTGGAAAAGTTACTTAAAGTAGACTGAATGAAAATGGTGACATTGGGCCAGGTTCACGAAAATTTGCGGCCGTGTAACGTAACCCGTTTACGTTACACTGCCGCAAGTTTTCAGTGTGCCTGATCCTCAAAGCACTTACCTGGAAACTTGCGGCGGTGTAACGTAAAGTCGTCCGGCGACTTCAATTCAAATGGGGCGGGTACCATTTAAATTAGGCGCGCTCCCGCGCCGGACGTTCTGCGCATGCTCCGTTCGCAATTTTCCCGACGTGCTTTGCGCGAACTTACGGCGGCCCGACGTGTTTGTGAATCGCGACGTGCGTAACGTACTTACGCCGGGAAAAAATAAATTCAAAAGCGACGGGCAAACTTTTACATGGTGGAGTAATTTTACATCATGTTAAAGCACACCTAACTTTGCGACGGGAAAAAAAGACTTGCGCCGACGTAACGACGGGAAAAACCTTTGTGGATCGCCGTAACTGCTAATTTGCATACCCGACGCTGGAATACGACGCAAACTCCCCCCAGCGGCGGCCGAAGTATTGCATCCTAAGATCCGACGGTGTAAGTCAATTACACCTGTCGGATCTTAGGGCTATCTATGCGGAACTGATTCTATGAATCAGCCGCATAGATACGACAGGAGATACGACGGTGTATCAGGAGATACGCCGTCGTATCTCCTCTGTGAATCTGGCCCATTATAACTTATAAGAAGGATTGAAAACAGACTGAAGGAGGATAATGGCTGCTGCAATAAAGTGTTGTATTTCTTTTAGCCTTCAAGTAGTTAAAGCAGAATTAAAGGGAAAGTAGGGGAGGGTTATAGCCCCTCTCAGTTTTTTTTTTCGGGGAGGGGAAATCTGTGTCCCATTGGGGATATTTCTCTTCACTTTCTGTCACATAGCCAAACCAGGTAGTCAAACGAAGTCTCTCCAAAGTGGAGGAATCTCTACTTCTCATCAGAATAAGTTCCCCATTGGAAATTATCCCATCGGAATATTCCTATTCTTGTGAAAACCCACCCTTGCTGATAACAGTCACCAGGACAAATATAGAGTAAATCTGTCACACACCTGGTGGTGGGGTCTGACATGCAGAGGTAGGATTATCTTACACATCTGGCTCAGAAGTCCTGATAGGGTAACAGGAAGTGCCAGAGCACAGAGTGGCATGAATGTTTTACAGATCTTCTGCTGTCGGTCCCTGTCAAGTTGGCTGTGCATCCCAGAGGCAGCTGGAATAGCAGACTGGTTGGGCACAAGCAGGGAATCTTGGCAGCAAGTCAGTCACAGGATAGGGTACAGGAGGAAAGTCCCTTAGCAGTGTCAGACAGTCCAGATCAGCAACTGGCAGGCAGAGGAGTAGTCAAAATTCAAGCCTGGGTCGGTAATGGTGGAGCAAACAGACACAAGGAGCAAGCAGAAGCGTAATCCAGGAGACAGACTAAAGGTCAGTGCAGGCAGAGTTCAGGCAGGGTCAAAGGCAGATAAATTCATCAGCAAAGTAATTCATAGGAACGGTAACAGGATGCTCACGAAACATAGTAGACCAAACAGCAGGGACCTACTGTAATAGTCAAGCCTGCCTGGCTTCTGTGCACACTGCACAACTATACACAGAGTACGAGCTAGAGCCATAGTGGTACTGCACTTGCATATTTCCTGACAGAATCATTTCATATACCCATAGTAGCCCCTTGCAGTATGTGTATAGCAAAGCTTAGATTGGGAAATTAAGTAAAAGAACAAGGAGCCAAATAGCTATGCAGCAGTGCTCACACATTAACAAATAACATTCCAGAGGAGTAGAGAGCATAGTGAGAGAGAGAGAGAGACAAGCTCATTAGTGTGTTGCTTCTCCTTTCACTGTCCAGCCACAGGCAAGGGAAGAAACATACTTTTAGGAAAACTTGACTTGACTCAAAATGTGCCTTTGGACCCTGCAGAAGTCTGTTTGAAAATACTTTCTGAATGTCAGACTGATATTCATTCTCTGTGGACTAATTTGACATTGGTACTGACCCATTTAATCTGTTTGGGTGGGCAGATGTAAGTGGACTTGCATCCGCCTATACCTGCCCACCTCTGGTCCAGTCAGTTAAAGTGGACCAGAGTGCAAACTTTTTCTGCTTGGTCCGACGGACCTGAATGGACCTGAAAATGGGTCAATATAGGCAGATGTAAGGCCCCGTACACACGACCAGTTTCCTCGGCAGAATTCAGCTTCCGACCGAGTTTCTGGCTAAATTCTGCCGAGGAAACTGGTCGTGTGTACACTTTCGGCCGAGGAAGCCGACGAGGAGCTCGACGAGGAAATAGAGAACATGTTCTCTATTTCCTCGTTGTTCTATGGGAGCTCTCGTCCCGCCGAGCTCCTCGGCGGCTTCAGGGCTGAACTGGCCGAGGAACTCGATGTGTTTGGCATGTCGAGTTCCTCGGCCGTGTGTACGAGGCCTGAGTCCTCGAACCATTGGGATGTATTGCTGTCCCTTTTAAACCATGTAAAAATAAAAAAAGGATAAAATAGTGGATATATATATATATATATATTTCTTGAAATTGCCACTTTTTGCAACAAAAAAAATCCTCTGTAGCCTTGTATATACTCTACTAGCACAACTTGATAATTTAGTGCATGTGAAAATAACATTTAATTATGAAAACAGAAAAGAAGGTCCTTATTTGCTGAGACCCCATTGGTTATCAATATTTACTGCAAATGTTCTCTTGTACTGAGGCCCTGTGACTTACTATATGTGTTCAAAGTCGATTTCTCGTGAAACAGCAGTATTTTGAATTTTTAAGCAGATTTGTTGGAATGGTACTTAAAATGGAATCTCTGGTGAATTGGAGAATTGGAGATGAACAAATAAAAACAGCGCGCAGCTGTTGGTGTGATCTAAGGGGGATATGATATTGCTCTGTGAATCTGAAAGCTGAATGTAACAAACTAGATGCGTGTTGCAAGTTCTCAGACCTGTACAACAGGGAAATCTGGATTTGTACCAGAAGCCATGTGCTGTCATCATTGGGAGAGCAGATGGCTTCAGAGATTCTGGCATGTAGAATACTGTTCTACCTTGTTTGATGGCTTTAGGGGGATTTGGAAAATGGCTAATAATTGGCTTTCTCTGGAGTCACTGATATACATTTAATTGGCCGGTATGGTAATTAGGTGTCTCCATATCAAATGACTGTATTACATACAGGTGACACAAAATAATAATTAAGATATTAAAAACATATTTTTTCTTTATTTTTAGTATGTCAAAAAGAAACAAGTAGCAATGTTAGTGTTGTAATTAGAGTTAGAATTTAGGATTAGAATTTGGCATGACATTTTTTTGGTGACAGTTAGGAAAGTGTTTGTTTATACAAGCATTCTAAGGGTTAGTTGATGATAGGTTTTCAGGGTTAAGGTTAGGTACAGAATTGGGTTAAAGTATTCCCAGCATGAGATATTTTTTCATGCTAAAAGCATGCTTGCTGAGTAATGTATAAGTGGAACACTTACAGGTATTTATCACCACTCACAGAGATCTCAGTAGCCACCCTGCCAATTTCATAATTTCTGTCTCTTTCTGTAAGAACAGTGTTGTGTTTATTCAGGAAATTTTTGGTTTTTGCATCTATTTCCCATACTGAGATACTGGCACAGAGATGACACAGTTGTGTAGATCCCTTGGTGCACGTGCAGCTGTATTCACAAATGTCTAACACAGATCAGCCTGCTGCTGAAGCAGCTCACCAGCGGGTCCACATGCTCAATGGGGAATCTGCCCGCTGATCCCCTTTAAGCAGGTGAAGAACAGGTCCACTTATGCAGAGCGAACACAGACACAGCCTCATTTCCTCTATGGGCTGGCATTTGTAAACAGATCCCCTGTTCGTTTACATCCAACTGTCATCCAATCTGTCAGATGTATGGGGAACGGATCCCCCACCCATCTGTTTTTAGCGGATCGGAAGTTGGCAGGTGTAAACGGATGTTAATCTACATCTGCCGCCCCATAGAGGGCAATGGATGGTCTGATCAGTGCCGTCTACAAAAACTGTCAGGTGGACCCAATAGGTTTACCCATATAAAAGCATAATTTTACTCACTAATGTTACAATGTTGCAGTCTGATCACTGTGGTAGAGGAGACTGAAGAAATGATTCCTCATGCCTGCAGCAGAAAGATGGCTTAATCTAAGCCTTGGAAGTTCAACAGACTGGAGCACAAGGATAGCCTTTTAGTAATACAGATTTTTTTTTTTTAATTATACTTTTTTATTTATTTTTAATTATATATTTTTTTTAAATTATACTCAATTTAATGTGTCGTTTTTCAAAACGTCAACTTTTACTTCACAGAAATTGACCGTGTGTAGCAAAAACGTTGTTTAAAACGACGTTTTTTCATCCGCGCATGCCCAGAAGCTACTTATGAAGCAGGCTTCAATGGAAAAACGTGGTGGAACGTAACCTCGCTTTGCTAGAACATTGTGAGAAAAACGATGGTGTGTAGGCAACTTCGTCTTTGAAAATTGAAGTTTCAAAAACGTCGTTTTTTACTTCACAGAAAATGTCATTTTTTTTCATCACATAAAGTGATGGTGTGTATGCGGCATAAGACTTGTCAGGGATGGATTTCTTCAGATTCGTAAAGTTCCACTTTAAGCCCTCCACTTCTCCTGCCAGAGCTGGAATGTTTTTTGTCAGGAACAAAGAAGCTAGTCTCAGACCTATAACAGACTAGATTGGGTTAAGGGTTGGGTATCATGCTTAGGTTTAGTTTAAAGAGAATTAGTAATATCTTTTGTGTATCATTTATTTTTTTATTAATCAGTAGTAGCTAAAATAATAAACTGCTTAGAAATTTTGCTTCTTTTCATGTAGTAGGGCAAATAAAAATATTACAAACTCACATTTTGCATTGTCTCCTGAGCCAGCAGCTAATGCTTTGGGCTATTTGTCAAGCATGTACTGTATCTATGTACAGCCTGTTGAAAAAAGTATTACACAGTATGTAAAAGTATTAAATAGTATTTAAAAATAATTTACAGTCACTGCAGTTCAAGCTGCAATCTACACACAGAAATGAATGATTGTCAGCAGTGACATAGCTGTTATAGTATGGTCCAGTCATACCAAAAGGCCCATTGTTGTACTGTCAGACTGCTTAGATAAACCTGGGTGCTTCCTGGATCCTTTTTTTCGTGTATTAAATGTTTTTCACATTTCCACTTAGGGGTGTACTCACTTTTGTTGCCAGCGGTGTAGACATTAATGGCTGTGTGTTGAGTTATTTCGAGGGGGCAGCAAATTTACATTGTTATACCAGCTGTACACTCACTACTTTACATTGTAGCAAAGTAATTTCTTCAGTGTTGTCACATGAAAAGATATAATAAAATATTTACAAAAATGTGAGGGGTGTACTCACTTTTATTAGATACTGTGTGTTGTGTGTGTGTGTGTGTGTATATATATATATATATATATATATATATATATATATATATATATATATATATATATATATATATATATATTGCCAATCATTCAATATAAATGTATTATTTATTTATTTATTATTTATGTTTTAATTAAATGTAGTCATTAATGTTAATTAGGTAGCAAGCTAGTCTTCCGGTCAGGATGGTGTCAACTATCAAGTTGGTTAGAGGTCAGTTGGACACAATTTATTTTACATCTGCTTTCAGCCTTGTCCACTGGTAATTGTCCACTTTCTGCTTCTGTCCATGTAAGGAAGAAGTTATAGGCAAGTAGAAAAACTGGAGCAAAGTACGGTGGAACAACCAGTCAAATTATTTATGTCTGATGGCAGTTGATAAATTATTAAGGACAGCGGCTTTTCTTTTTCTTTGTGTCTTCTGTTGTTTTCATAAAGCACCCCCATGGGCTCTACTTGTCAGATCCAGATCTTCCACCTCTGTGGTAAATATACAGCATACTGACAGACAGAAAAGTGTAAACACTTATGAGAGATGATCACTGGATTGTTAGTGTGGTTCTAACCATGCTTCATCCAAAATTAAAATATTATTTTTGGATGTAGTTTTTCATAACAATGCTTGTAAATTTAGGGTAAAACTAGCTGTCAACAGACAGTTTGGGAACGGCTCTCATTACTGAAGTTAGTATTGTTCCCAGTATTAATAGTGGTTTACATTGACTAAAAACAGAGGAGTTATAATGGATTGTAATTAAAAAAAAAGTGGACATCTGCAGATCAACAGATCAGATCCCATGGAGTAACATTTGAAGAGCTTATTACTGCTCAACCCATGGTGCCCAACCTTTGGCCCATTGCTTCTTATTGAGCAGCCCTTGGGGCTCTTGAAGACAGTTGTTTGTATTTTCCTTGCCTTAGTGATTACGCGGGTCAGTGAAGAATTATATTTTTTAGATTCTAGTAGTAAAATGGTTTGTTTATTTCTTTCAATTATCCCACTTTTGTGTGTTGTCTGTCCTTTGAATATTCCTTGATCAAAGGGCTGTATTTTTTATTAAAAGGGAATTTGGTAGCAAGCCCCACCCCCCGCAACAAGAAATGAGGTGCTCGTTATTTGTGTAATTATAATTGTAATCTATTTAATGTAACTGTTCATGGGTACATCACACAACAATGAACATATACTCATCAGTTGTGAAACTTAGCTAGTATAGTTCCTGAATACCCCCAGTTATGAATAGATTAGAGCAAACTATATACAGTGGTTGTGCTTGGGCTTTTAATTCCATAAAACCAATTAATATTTTTTGTCTGATTTTATTAACAAAGGGATATGTGAGAGTTTGGTGAGCTAGATGACCTCCCCCCCATCCATTTTAGTTCATTGAAGAAAATCTGTAGATGTACAAATGGTGTGGTAGAGGTAGACCTGTATGGTATGTTCAGGTTGAAGTACACACCTAAAATGTAAGTATACTCTTCAACTCAAAACAAAAATGTGCTATAGTGCTGCTTATCAGTCCTTAGATGTAGTGAATGTACTAATTTTCAATTTTTTTCACCTAATGATCCTGCCAGTAAAAAGCTTCCTAAGGCAACAATGCTCACTTACCATACTGTGTTGCCATACCATAGAGAGGAGGTGATCTGTAGTCCAAAAAGGGAACTGAGCATGACTAATAACACTGCTGAGATTTCTGTGCCAAGCAGACACAGTGCACACTTTAGGCCCTGTACACACGGTCGGACCAAACCGATGAGACTGACCCGTCGGATCGTTTTTGTCGGTTCACCTCTGAAGTGGCCGTACGGCCTGATATGTGTACACACCATCAGTCCAAAATCCGATCGGGTCAGAACGCGGTGACGTCAGACACACGACGTGCTGAATAAAACGAAGTTCAATGCTTCCAAGCATGCGTCGACTTGATTCTGAGCATGCGTGTGTTTTGAACTGATGCTTTTCTGTACTAATCATCAGTTTGGTCCGATGGGGCAGCGGTCCATCGGTTCGGTTTTGAAGCATGTTTAGAAATTTTGGACCGAAGGAAACCAGACCGATAGCCTATACACACGGTCGGTTTGGTCCGATGAAAATGAACTTCGGTTCATTCTCATCGGACCAAACCGACCGTGTGTACGGCGCCTTAGAGCTCAAGCTCACTGGATTTCTGGCAGCAATTTTATTTTGTATGCACTTGACAAACTGATATAACCTAACACATCCAGTGGTATATTTATCTGTGCAATTAAGAGAAGTAAATTGTCAGGTTATACATATGCTTTAAGAACTAATCTTACTTTGGCCTAATTATTCCCAAGCGAAATGAATGGTTGACTACTGCCTTGTTAACAAAATAAAAATGATTTCATTATCAATAATATATTGAAGAGCAAGTGCCATGAGACTTCACCATTCAGTGTCAGCTCCGGGTAAACCAAAGTACTGTAACATTAGGAAACCGTCTACGTTTTATATGACATATTTCCCCATAAAGTTTCTTGTAAATGGTTACTCTCTTTCAAATTAAAACTTTCCAGCTATAGTTTTACTGCATATTGCCTGAAGGAAGCTGTACAATCAAAACATAAAACAGCCACTTTTTATACTGTAGACCAATATCTGTGTTTTTCTCAGAAGGGTCTCTAAATTCAGTGTTTCCATAGCCTCTGCATAACAATTAGTGGGCTAATTCTTTCCAGGTTTCCTGCTGACACAAAGACTGACCAGAGATGGGCAGAGGAATCATACAGAAGGAAGGCCAGAGAGAAATCTGCAGGTCTTTGAACGCAGCAGTACCCATTGCAATTTATCATCTCACTTGGCAGTATATGCATGGCGTAGTAATTAATTTCCTCATCTCTGTGAAGGGTCATTCTTATTGCTCATAGATTTTCTCACAAGGTAAAAAATCTTTTTATGTGATAATGAGTAATTTTATCTGAATTGCTCATAAGTGTCTCCTTGGGTAGCTCGGCCACGGAGAGATACCATCGCAGATCAGGCTGTACTGTGGAATTGAAAGCAGAAGTCAACTATCTGCGCTTAGGTGAACCTATGCATATATTAACTGCTGACACTATGCCTAGATACTTGGCACAACAGACATAGGTATATAATAAGTGCAGCGCTCACAAACCCAAAACTAAAATGATAAAAAATAAATAGTAATGAAAAAAAAATTCTATGGATCACCAAGATCTGCCACCCAAAGTCTCCCATCCAAGTATTAAACAGGCCCAACTCTGCTTAGCTTCCAACTTCAGACAAGATCAGGCACATTCGAAGTGATGTGGCTATAGGCCTTGTTCCCAATGTCTATTGTAAACTTGGAATTCCAACATGAAAGATGGGCACCGTTCCTTTGCGCATGCTCAGTACTGTGTATCCGGATCCGCCCTACCGGTTTCATCACAAATGACATCATTGTTGATTTATGTTTTTGTATATTACCACAAAATCACGACTTATGTAAAGCATTTTAATTACACATGGTGCTGTTAACAATAGAGATTGGGGGAAAGGTCTATGCTCACATCACCCTGAATTTGCCCAATCTTGTTTGGTCTTGGAAACTAAGCAGGCTATGAAGAGACATTATAAAGCTTCCTCATCGCCTATTTATGCTTTTGCTTGAAATTTTTAATTTTAAGAACATTTATTTGGTTTTCTAATCCTTACTGGGGTCAAATTGACACCCCTGTTCGACCAAAGTAATTGGGAAAACTCGAAGGAGCAGGATGGAATTTTTTTTTCCTAATGAAATAATTTCTAACATGGAATGTGATTTTGGTTGGGGAAATTACTTTTTATTCCAAAATGTAATGTTTAAAGCAAGGAAAATTTTGGAGTACTTTTGAATGACATTCATAGGATTAGTTGTTTGAAGTTCTACTATTGTATATCATAACCTAGTAACACAGATCATTGACTGTTGTCTGTTACTGGCAACAGGGTAAAATAAAGAGCAGCCAATAGTGTGAAACAGATGAAGTCACTGTTCATAAAAACTAACCAACTATAAAGGCTTTAACCACTTGCTGACTGTAGGACATCCATGGACCTCCTCAGTTTGCAGTGGTTATACTGCGATTATGCCTCCACCTGCAGGTCCCCGCTCCTGTTGCTGTTTTTCCCGGGCTCTACCATCCAAACGCATAGCCTGGGAGCAATGTGACCGCTGGCAACTGCTGCACAGCATAGAGATAGAGGAACTGATATTGTTCCTCCCTCTCTGTGACCCCATTGTCACTTCCGGTTCCACCTCTCACCTGTTACCAGCCAGGGAAGCAGCCAATCAAACCGATCTGTGTCTGATCAAGTGCATCGAAGGCCAAAGGAGAGATCTGGGGGTCTAACAGACCCCAGATCTCTCCATAAAGAGGACCTGTCACAGCCCATGCTGTCACAAGGGATGTTGTTCATAGCAATAAAGTCAATACAAAAAAAACAGAGACAGTGTAAAAAAAAAAAAGTTTGGGATAAAATAAATATTAATAATACTTTTTTTTAAAGCATCCTGTCCCCCTGTGCTTATGTGCAAATTACTCCTGCACGCATATGTAAACGGTGATTGCACCAGACATGTGAAATATTATCGTGAACATCAGAGTAGGAGCAATAATTCCTGCACCAGACCTCCCGTGTATTTTTAAACTGGTAACCTGTAAAGGCGTTTAAAGCATCGCCTATGGAGAATTTTAAGTATTGTAGTTTGCTACCATTTCATGGGTGGACGCAATTTTAAAACATGACATATTTGATATCTATTTACTTGGCGTAACATCATCTTTTATATTATGAAAAAAAAATTATATTGCGTTTGTGTGCAATAAAATTCATTAAAATGTATTTTTCCCAACAAAATTGTGTTTGAAAAACCGCTGCGCAAATACTGTGGGAAAGAAAAAATTGCAACACCCATCATTTTATTCTATAGGGCCTTTGCTATACAATATATATATATATATATATATATATATATATATATATATATATATATATATATAAAATATTTGGGGGTTCTAAGTAAGGTTCTAGCAAAAAAAGTAGATTTTTACATGTAGAAGAGAAGTGTCAGAATTGGCCCAGCTGGCTGGTGATTAAATATGTCCCGTAAAACTATATGTTCATGTAGTGAAACTGTAAGTTAGGCTTTATTTTGAATGAAAAGCAAATGTTTTTGGGTGATTTCATCTTTTGAAGAAAAATATTAATAAAAAAATAAAGTGTAACACACATTAACCTTGTAGTTATCAGCTACTTGGTGTATACGTCCTGCTGTGATTTTATCTGGATTTGACTGCTGCTTCGTATTAAAGGGACATAGGTCAATTGTGTAAGTGTACAAGTATGTTTTCTGAAGCCGTTTTCTTCTATAATCTTCTTACCTCTCCAGAGTTTGTGATGTAGTTAATACTCAGCGGAGACTGTGGTGTACAAGTGCTCGACATGGGTGCCTTTAGAAGAGGTTAAGGAATTGGCAGTAATGCAAAGCAGAGATTGTCCTCTCCAAGACCGATAACTCTCGTGTTTCATGGCTTGTAGATATCACAACTGGTTCTAATTGTTGGGTGCTGACATCCTCTACCAGTTAGTATATCCCACAATACACACACACACACACTGGAAGATTTATCATCAGAATGTGTGTTGGTTTATGAAACTATTGCAGAGGATGTTTAAAGAGTTTATGTTTGAAAGCCATTCATTACATTATTAATGACTTAAAATGACAACCCTTATGGCTGTTATAAGTTTAAAGGAAAGCAGATGAGTCTTGGGATGCAATGATACTTAGGAAGGCAGCACTATAACTCTTTGTAGATTAGACTACTATGACGTTGCATGGCCCTTTCTAATAATTATGCTGCTATGGTCTGCACATAATATGTCACAGCTAAGAGATTCCTCAGTCATCATTACTTTTAGAATCATATTAAAGATGCTAATAGGAAAACAAAAACCTAATTTATGATTAGCTCCAAAAAAATAACAAGTATTTCACACTGAAGTGTTTACAGAAATGTATGGTTCATTTTTATTCAATTCTTGTAATAATAATTCTAAAGCCCAGCCCCTGGCTCTGCGCCCTGCACCGTCCCCCACCACTCAACCCCCTTCCCAGCCCCTCTGGGTATTTCCTATGCTTTTTTAATACTTAATTTCTTTAGCAGGACTGATTTTGTTTAGGTAGCTGAACTCTTAGGCCTTGTACACACGACCGAACATGTCCGCTGAAACTGGTCCGCGGACCAGTTTCCGCGGACATGTCCGACCGTGTGTACGGCCTAGCGGACAGTTTTCCGGCCGAGCGGACAGGTTTCCAGCGGACAAAAGTTTTTTAGCATGCTAAGAAACTTGTCCGCTGGAAACATGTCCGTCGGACATGTCCGATGGTTAGTACGACTCATCGGACATGTCCGCTGGTTATGACGTATAACCAGCGGCCCGAAATCCCGCGCATGCGTCGAATTGATTCGACGCATGCGTGGAAGCATTGAAATTCTGTGTTAGAGAACGTTGGTGTCTTCTACGTCACTGCGTTCTCTGTCCGTGGGGATTTTGGTCTGATGGTGTGTACACACATCAGACCAAAAGCTCCCAGCAGACATGTCCGATGACCGTTTTCATCGGACATGTTCGGTCGTGTGTACGGGGCCTTATGCCTCGTACACACGGTCAGACTTTTGACCAGGCAAAAGTCCGCCGTGGGTCCTCTATCAGGTTCTCTATCTAAGATCCGTCGGACTTCCGACCAAAAAAGTCAGATGGAGGCTACACACGGCCGGACTTTCCAAGTAAAAAAAGTCTGTCTGACTTTTTTTCTCGGAAAGTCCGACCATGTGTACGAGGCATTAGTAAGCACATGTTGATACATAAGGCCATATATGATCATTGACAAAAGAGGTTTAGATTATTTTATTATACAATTGTTTCACATTTCTCTCCTTGTTCTTCCACAATGTCAATTTAAATGTCTTGCGTAGGATTATTCTGGGTCCCGGCTCCCTGTACAATATATCAGAATCAAAAATTGGTTAGAAAAAAAATATATCTGGAAAGCTGACTGCAGTTCTCTTGAAGTGTTATGTGCACCTTGGATTAAAAATAAAGGATTCCCCAACACCACCAGTATTACCCAGTGTCTCCAGCAAAAACAGCAATACCAAGCTGGAAAAGGAACAGTGTTGATTCTGGACAGCCTTTGTAGCAAAAACAACATTTTTGGAACATCTAATTGTGGTTTTAGCAGCTTGTCTACTGACCTCTGCATATTTTGTGCTGATATTAAATAATTTGGAAAGACTTGGGCTTATATTTGTTTTGGGCCCCTTCCTTTGTTATCTTCAGTCCATAATTCCTTATGGTTCTATATTGCTCTGTGCAGATTGTATGTGCTCTGCCAGCTTTGTATTGTGAGTACAGCAATAGCTGTGTATGTGTTGGCGATGTGAAAACTGCACATGCCCTAAAGACTGGCCTCTGTCTCTATGCATTGCATATACCTTGGTTTGAGAGCAAAACAAAATGTTTAAATACATTTTTACTTGATATGCAAACCATGTCTTGATATACAAGTAGTGTCAGGTCACAACTGAGTATAAAAGAGAAGAGAGGCCCCTCTAAGTGTAGCAATATGGTTACATTTAATGAAGATACAACATTTAGTAACTCACATGGTTGATGAATAAAACAAGCACATTTAGGTATGCAAGCATCCGGGGTAAAGCTGTCCACATAGACCGTCCTCCTCGCCGCCATTGACGTTATCCCTTCGATGCTCCGCTCCATGAGCGCATCAAGCTCGCTTTCAGATTTCTCTACTGCAGGGTAGTCTTCCTGGTCATGATTGCAGACTGACAGGGGTTAGAGCCGGTGGTGCAGGGAATGGTCTATGTGGACATCTTTCCCCCGGATCCCTGCATACTTAGATGTGCCTCTTTTAATCATCAACCCTACGAGTTGCTAAATATTGTACCTTCATTAAATGTATCCATACTGCTACACTTAGAGACCCCTCTCTTCTTTCTTATACTTGTAGCTCCTCCTGGGTTTTGCTTCTAATCCCCTTGTGGAAGCTTCCATTTGTGGATGGACATGTTATGGTTACACAACCTATCCCATTGCTATAATCTTTTTATATGGACTTGAAACTGAAGGACTGAAAGAATAAATGGTTGTGGAACGAATCATTTGAGTTTCCATTATTTCTTATGGAGAAATTTGCTTTGATATTCAAGTGCTTTGGATTACAAGCATGTTTCTGAAACAAATTGTGTCCTCGCAATCCAAGGTTTTACTATATAGTTAACAGCTTTTGTAAACACTGGTATGCATTAGGTGCTACAGAATGCAAGTCATTTTTATATACTTGTCATTGTAAATAAAGCCCCATCTGTAATTCTTTATTACTAATGTCTTTTTCCTGTGCAACTTTATTTAAGGCCAGCTATTTTCGAAAAGGGTTTCATAGAACCATAATATTCCACTAGAATATTCTAAGTGTTCCTTGTTGCTTATGACCTTCCATGGGATGGTGTCTGTGTATTTCCAGGTCTAACACCACCAACCATTATTCCCACTGACCAGTAGCATAAGGGGGCATTATTCCATCAATGTACAGTTCCCAATGACCTTGATGAATTAATCAAATCAGGGGTTCTCTACGATACAGAAATCAATCAAGGTCACTAAGAGAGAGCAAGAGCCTCAGAAACTGCAGGCTGCAGAATGAGAAAAAAGAGAATTTCCTTGATATTATGGCTCCTAACAGATGTTTATCTTAATGGTTAATGAATATTTTTGCAATGTAGCCTGCAATGCACAGCACACATGATCAGTAAATGTACAGGCTCCTGCAGACTATGGGCCAGATTCAGGTAGGAGATACGACGGCGTATCTCCAGATACGCCGTCGTATCTCTGAGTGTGAGGCGTCGTATCTTGGCGCCTGATTCAAAGAATCAGATACGCCAGAATTTGTCTAAGATACGACCAGCGTAAGTCTCCTACGCCGTCATATCTTAACTGCATATTTACGCTGGCCGCTAGGGGTGTGTACGCTGATTTACGCCTAGAATATGTAAATCAGCTAGATACGCCTATTCACAAACGTACGCCCGGCCGTCGCAGTACAGATACGCCGTTTACGTAAGGCTTTTTCCGGCGTAAAGTTACCCCTGCTATATGAGGCGCAGCCAATGTTAAGTATGGACGTCAGGACAGCGTCGAATTTTTCGTCGATTACATCGTTTGCGTAAGTCGTTCGCGAATATGGCTGGGCGTAATTTCCGTTCATGTCGAAAGCATTGGCTTTTTGCGGGTTAATTTGGAGCATGCGCACTGGGATACTTTCACGGACGGCGCATGCGCCGTTCGTAAAAAGCGTCATTTACGTGGGGTCACGATGATTTTGCATACAACACGCCCACATCTTACAGATTTGAATTAGGCGGGCTTACGCCGGCCAATTTACGCTACGCCGTCGCAACTTTGCTTTGTGAATACTGCACTTGCCTGTCAAAGTTGCGGAGGCGTAGCGTAAATAGGATACGTTACGCCCGCACACAAATACGCGCTCCCTACCTGAATCTACCCCTATTTCTTTAGCCCTAAGTCCATATGGAGGTACAGACCTTTGGTGATGGAGAAAGTCATCAATGGACTACGTCACTGCACTTGTGCTCCACTGAGTAGTACAAGTCTTATGCCACGTACACATGACCGTTTTTCATGATGAGAAAAATGCAATTTTCTAAATTGGTCATGAAAAAACGGTTGTGTGTATGCTCCAGAGCATTTTTCTCGACGAGAAAAATGGCAGATTTTTTTTTAGAACCTGCTCTATTTATTCTCGTCGTTTTTCACGTCGTGAAAAACGATCGTGTGTACGTTTTAACAAGGGGGGGGAAAACGCACATGCTCAGAAGCAAGTTATGGGACGGGAGCGTTCGTTCTGGTAAAACTAGTGTTTGTAATGCAGATAACACGATTCGTCACAGTGTAACAGACTGAAAAGCACGAAGACTGAAAAGCGTGAATCGTCTATCACCAAACTTTTACTAACACGTGGTAACACGAAATTAGCAAAAGCAGCCCAAAGGGTGGCGACATTCCCCTTTATAGTGCCATTATGTGTTGTCGTACGTTGTACGTCACCACTCTTTTTTACGAACGTGTGTATGCAAGGCAGGCTTGAGAGGAATCACAACAAATCACGTCATGAAAAACGTCCATTTTTTTGCATGACATGAAAAACGGTCGTGTGTACGCGGCATTAGCCTTTAAGTGTTTTTTTGTACATATTTGCAAGAGATGAGTGAAAGGGTATTGCTGTGATTTTAGCAGCCAAGTAAAGCAATAAGTTAGTAAATCACTGTTCGCGGGAGACAAGAAGGAAAGGAAAGCGGGAAAGGAGACAATGCAATGAGACAGGGAGAAGGTGAAGAGGTCAGGAGGTGACCTTGATGACTGCAGTCAGCCAAACAGCTGCGAAGCATCTTTTGCTGCTGGCAGAGTGAACAGATGTCATGGCAGGAAAGGGGGAGTTACAATATGAACATGTATTTTGGCTACTTATGTATAGAACACATTTGTTGGAAGCAAATAGACCCTGGCAAGTAATGTAGATAATTATTGCAGCCTACCATGGAAATTAATTCTTGTTTAATGGCATCTTGGTTTGAACTGTCAGTTGACCTTATTGCTTATTTCTGGGTATCAATAATGCTTTATCAGTCCTATCTAGCACTACTATGGATACTGGCTAAATGTATTCCTAACTTGATTGGTGCAGCTGCATTACCATGCTTGTTGGGTAATATTTTTTTCTGCAAATTATGGTAAAATTACATTGTTAACCCCTTTCCGGCCACCCTATAGCAGCTTTACTGCTATAGGGCAGCCACTCTGTGCAGAATCACTTATATATACGTGACTCTGCACTTAGGGGAAGGGGCATGCAAGTGCGCCGCCGGCGTGCTGCTTTTGCTGAGATTAGTCACAGCAAAAGCCAATCAGCAGGTGACGTCCAATGGATGCCAGCTGGAACCTGCTGATCGGTGAGGAGACACATTGGATAATGTGGTGCTCCGACCTGTCAGCAGGGATGTACTGGCTTTTGTTTCCCTGCAAAGGAAGGAATAAAAACCAGCACATCCCTTAGTAAAAGCACCTGAAAGTAAACACAAAAACACTGTTTAGGCACGCAGTTAACCCTTTGATTGCTGTAGATGTTTAACCCCTTTCCCAGCCAGTGTTATTAGTACTTAGCTATTAATTAGTATATATGTTTAGCACTGATCACTGTATTAGTGTCATTGGTTCCCACAAAGTGTCAGTTAGACCCTTTTCATACTGGGGTGTATATACACACAGTTTATCATAGCATTGTACTTTCATTTAAAAATGTAGGGGCAAATCCACAAAAAACCTGCCTAACTTAACTTTTAGCAGTTAAGTTACACTGGCGGAAAATTTCTACCTAAGTGCCCGATCCACAAAGCACTTACCTAGAAATTTTCGGCTGTGTAACTTAAGTGCCTCCGTCGCAAGGCGGTCTTCTCATCCAGGGGGCGATGACAATTTAAATGAGGCGCGCTCCCGTGCCGGACGTTCTGCGCATGCGTGTGACGTCATTTTTCCCGACGGGCAGCGCGCGAAATTACGTTACGTCGGGCTTTGTGGATTGCGACGGGACAATAAAGTTGCGTCGGGTAAAAAAAAAGTTACGCGGCGAAAAATAAAATTTGAAATTTAAAAAAAATAGCGGCGATCGAAAAAAAGATATGTTTTTACAAGGTGTAAACAGTTTACACCTTGTAAAAGCATTCCTAATTTTACGCATGCAAAACGTAACTTACGCAGAAAACACAAAGCTAAAAAGCTTTGTGGATCTGCCTAAGTACTCATTTGCATACGCAAAACGGCATTTCGACTCGAAATGCCCCCAGCGGCGGATGCGGTACTGCATCTTAAGATCTGACAGTGTAAGTGTCTTACAGATGTCAGATCTTATGCCTATCTTTGGAAAAATCCTTCTGTGGATCAGTTCCAAAGATAGGCACAGGGATACGCAGGCTGAACAGCAGTTCCGCCTGCGTATCTCTTTTGAGGATTTGGCCCAAAGTGTAGTCTTTTTACCAAGTATGGCCAATTAAAGATTATGTTTTACCTACATTCAGTGGTATCGTATTCAACTACTACACTCGAAAATCATTCACCAATCACATGTCCATTAAAGTATAACTAACTACTTCAGCCCCGGAAAGGTTTTACCCTCTTAATGACCAGGCCATTGGTCACTGTGTTATTTTAACTGATATTTACGCGGTCGTGCAACGTTATACCCAAATAAAATTTATGTCCTTTTTTTCCCCACAAATAGAGCTTTCTTTTGGTGGTATTTGATCACCTCTGCCGTTTTAATTTTTTGCCCTATAAACAAAAAGATCGACAATTTTGAAAAAAAAAACAATATTTTTTACTTTCTGCTATAAAACATATCCAATAAAAATGTAAAAATGTAAATGTCTTCATCAGTTTAGGCCAACATGTATTCTGCTACATATTTTTTGTAAAAAAAAATCCCAATCCGCATATATTGATTGGTTTGCGCAAAAGTTATAGGGCCGGATTCACAAAGCACTTACGCTGACGTATCTCGAGATACTCCGTGTAAGTATAACTATGCACCGTCGTGTCTATGCGCCATGCCCACAATCTGAGATACGTCTAAAAATAGGCTTCCTACGACCGACGTAACTTGCCTACGCCGTTGTATCGTGTGCGCATATTTACGCTGTGCGCATTTGCCGCTCCCATTGATTTTCTATGCACATATGCAAATGAGGGAGATACGCCGATTCACGAACGTACTTGCGCCCGGCGTATAATATACGCAGTTTGCGTAAGTCGTACGTCCGGCGTAAAGTTATTCCCCATATAGGAGGCGCAACCCATGTAAAGGTATGGACCAGGGAACACAAGCCGTCGTATCTTATGTCGTTTACGTTGTACGTGAATATGACTAGGCGTAGGTTACGTTCACGCCGCAGGCAGTGATTCGACGTATGCAGTGATTCGACGTATCTTAGGCAGTTGTTTCGATGTGATTCTGAGCATGCGCACTGGGATGCGTCCACGGGACGGCGCATGCGCCGTGCTTTATTGGTAACTTTATGAAGCTCAGTCCTTCATTTACATGGGGTCACGCCTCATTAGCATGGCCCACTTCCACCTATGCTGGCTTACGCTAAGGAAACCCAGTGTAGATTTGAGAGCGACTGGGGCGAGTGCTTTGTGAATACTATGCTTGCCTCTGTGTGCTGCGTCGGCGTAGCGTATATTCGATATGCTGCGCCGGCATAAATATGTGCCAATGTATGTGAATCCGGCCCTTAGTGTCTACAAACTATGGGCTATTTTTATGGCATTTACATTTTTTTACTAGTAATGGCGGCGATCAACGATTTTTACCGGGGCTGGGACATTGCGGTTGACAAATCGGACACCTAATTGACACTTTTGAATTTTTTTGGGGAACCATTGACATTATTACACTGATTAGTGCTAAGAATGTGCACTGTTATTGTACTAATGACACTGGCGGGGAAGGGGTTAACATCAGGGATGATCAAAGGGTTAAGTGTGTCCCTAGGGGGTGCTTGCTAACTGTGTGGGTGATTAACTGACTGGATGAAGACAACGATCTCCATCTTCTTCCCCTCTAGAACGTTGATCTGCCTTGTTTACATATCGCCATTCTGCCTCTCTGGGGAACGGTTGCGGGTGTCCAGCAGACATCAGGTCCCATTGATTGGCTCCCCCTCTGTGCAATCGGCCTCCCCCCCCCCCCCCCCCCGTGTCTATTGCAGGAAATTACGTACAGGTAGATCGTTTCGCGTAATAGAGCTGACCTGCCCCAGTATATCTGGATGAAGACAAAGATCTCCTCCTTAAGGCAATCCCCCCTCTCTATTTGTCCTGTTTACCATTATCCTTAAAAGAAAATACCAAATCATGGGTTGTCCCCAGAAAAGTAATAGAGGGGATATCTTCCAATGGGGACACCTGTTCTGGTGACCTATTAATCCTCAAGGAATTTCCCTAATTTGCAGGGGTTTCCTCTCACTTCCTGTCTGGCTATGGGACAGGAAGTAAAAGTAAATCTCTGTAATGGGACACAGATGGCAAAAAAAAACCTGACAGCGGCTATAACCCTCCCTTGCTCTATCCAAAATGAAAAAAAAAAGTTTTGCCTTTAGTTATACTTTAAGGAGATTCACTCTCTCTATTTGTTCTGTTTTCACTGTCCCCAGAAAAGGGGAAATCTTCCAATAGGCACACTAGTTCTGGTGACCTGGGAAAATTCCCCTAATTTACATAGATTTCCTCTCACTTCTTGTTTGGCTATGGAACAGAAGTGAAGGGAAATGTCTGCAATGGGACACAGATGGCAAAACAAAACAAAACTGAGAGGGGTTACAACCCTCCCTTGCTCTATTCAAAATGAAAAAAAGTTTTGCCTATAGTTCTACTTTAAAGTTTGTAGCAACTCATACAGATTTGTCTATTTCCTGTGGGACTCTCCGCACTCCATAGCAGAAACAAATAGTGTTTTTACACATTAGTAATCCTTTGTGGTGAGTTAACATGCGTGTTGCATTGTGTGTTAATGTGTTGTTGCGTTAACGCACTGCAATGGATCACAAGACACACCTCTGCACCTTTTTAGCAGCAC
Organism: Rana temporaria; assembly: GCF_905171775.1. Lineage (NCBI taxonomy): Eukaryota > Metazoa > Chordata > Amphibia > Anura > Ranidae > Rana > Rana temporaria. The sequence continues at coordinate 221,486,854 of NC_053489.1, forward strand.
AGCACACCACACAAAGCCAGGGGGATATGGAAAATGAGGGGATATTCTCCCTCACTTCCTATCTCATTAAACCACTGTCAACTATAGTAACAAAACTATGCAAAAGTTCTAATATTGTCCCACACAACCAAAAATGAGAAAGACGAATAATGTATTTGGAATTTCTTGGTTTAAAAACGATATTTGCTTATTAAATAAGCAGACTCGTCTTCACTTTGGTAAGTGGATGGCGTTTATTGTTGACTATCACAATGTAAGTTTGAGTTGGGCAACTCACTGAAAACCATGAACTCCGTCTATGAGTAGACTGATATCTCAATACAAAAAATTCTCCTGCGCTCTGGTGTTTTTGTTATGGGGTAATGCAGTCCAATCGTGAGATAGAATCGCAGGTCTTGCAGCCCTCCTCTGAACCATGGGTCTTCATAGACTAAGAGAAAAAACAAAAGAGGGAGGGCGCACCAACCTAGTGCATTTATCATAAGAGATTTTTATTTTAATAAAAACAAGTAATTTATACTCACAAACGAGAGTTAAGATACAGCTTAATCAATTGGTCAGACCAGTCATCTCAGCAAGATATGATGATACAGAGGATTCAAAGGTACCCTTTTAGCGACAGAACGGCTAACATTTCTGGGGCACACCCCTTTCCTCAGAACCTAAGAGGCCTGTTGTGGTACCATTGAATCCTCGGTATCATCATATCTTGCTGGCAGAGACTAAGATGACTGGTCTGACCAATTGACTAAGCTGTATCTTAACTCTCGTTTGTGAGTATAAATTACTTGTTTTTATTAAAATAAAAATCTCTTATGATAAATGCACTAGGTCGGTGAGCCCTCCTCCTTTTGTTTTTTTCTCTTAGACTGATATCTCACCAGTTGTTAAAGCCCAACTCCAGCTTCCCCCAAAGCTGAAGTTGGGCTTTATCAACTGTTGAGATATCAGTCTACACATAGACGGATTTCATGGTTTTCAGTGAGTTGCCCAACTCAAGCTTACATTGTGATAGCCAGCAATAAAGCACAACCACTACGTCTACGTAGTACTGCAAAATGTAGATAAGTCTGCTTATTTAATAAGCAAATATAGTTTTTAAACAAAGAAAGCCCAGATACATTTTTCTTCTTTCTCATTTTTGGTTGAGTGGGACAATATTAGAACGTTTGCCTAGTTATGTTGCTATGGTTGACTGTGGTTTAATGAAATAGGAAGTGAGGGAGAATCTCAAATAGCAACACAGACAAAAATAAAACTGTGCTGTTTTGTAGAACCGCTCTTGTCTTTTTATTGCTGTTGGTGCCCCTGTTGTGCAACCCAGCTGATGGAGTTTTCTTGCCTTGGTGGTGACCAGTTTCCTTATGCTCCTTTTTCGTCATTTATTGTAGGTACCAGGCATCAGCCACATTATGTGTAAGTAAAACATCATAGACAATCTATTTTGAACATCTGCCTGGTATGTAAAATACCCCTGTACTTCTGCAGCCCAAATAATGGAAAAATGCCTGTTTGGTACGATTGATACAGGTTAGTTGGGGGGCTGAATTATTTTAGTTTAGAAGCCGTCTTCTCTGTGTCTCTACTAAAACATAGTTATGAGTGAAATTTCATCAGGAGAGCCAAGACTGGCTCTGTACACCCAGGAGTAAGACAGATGTGATGCAGGTTGTAATATTCTCTTGTAAGATGTATTCACCAGAGGCCTCAATAAACTGAATAATCCAGTTACAATGCTACATTGGTTACATTTTTATGGGCTCTGAAGTAGATGAATCCAGAAAACATTGCAGTAGATGCTATCAAACTGTCAGAGATGTTGGATGTTATAAGTGTGGGGAAATTTAGGTCATCTACAGTAATGCACAGAAGTGTGAAGAAAGAATTTTCATGTTTGAAAGTTTTATATCACATTTACATATGTATAAAAGTTACTTTATAGTAATTATGGGCTCTTTGTGACTGGTACAGACAGATGTTTGAATTTGCTTTTCTGATAAGTCTGTTGTATTTTTACAGCCAGACATAGTGTGGAACATCTTTGACAAATGTCTTAAGTATTTTATTTTCTGGGTGAGTGAAGCCTGCTAATCTGGCCTGTAGTAATTTATTAACGGCACGCCATTAATTGTTTCCATATGCAATTCCTTGCAGGGTGTCTTAATTTGCCGCTTCATTCAAGCAATGCTGAAGGTTCATTCACTCTGACGAACATATGCTAAAATTCATATGTTGCAATTTGTTCCCTTTACTTAGCCATTTTTTCCTTCAAGCATAAATACAGTGAGGGATAAGCAAACAGAATTAATTATATTGGGGGGCAGGGGGGGGGGGGTGATCTGTGCACACACTTTATAAAATTAGGAAAATATGATATGCCAACAGCATCCAATCAGATCTGAGCATCTCACATAAAAGTTAACACTTGATTGATTGATATGCTTTACATCAGGTGTAGACGACCACTTAATGTATTTGTAAACTCCATTACTACAAGATTTACCATGTTATTGTCATTTGAAAAGTTATTTTGATACTACATACTTCGTGATACTTCCTGAATTGGGTGACAACGATTAGTTTCAGTCTTCCAGTTGTTCCCACACGCTGTTCCAATGGAGACTACAAGCAACATTTCTGATGCATGGCCCACAGTCATATTTTGAACACCAGGGAGACATTTACGGGGACTTTCTTAAGTGCATGCGGGTAGACAAGTAGTGACTACAATTTAGCTACAAGAAATTATCAGTTCTGATATTCAACGAAGGGTGAAAAAAATGTGAAATCAGTAATTTATGTACACCGGGGGTTAGCAACCTGTGGATCGTGATCTACCAGTAGATCATGGCCAGGTGAGCTTGCTGACCCACCAACCCAGAGCATCAAACAGAATGCTATATATAATCATTTTTATTAAAACTTTTTTGATTTACATACATATATTCCATATATACAAATAACATACCATAACATAGACATGTTTATTATTTTAATGTAAAAAAAAAGTAGCTTTACAATCACTTTAATGACTGTTTTGAGGCTGAACTAAGGCTGATGCAAATGTGGCTCAGGCCGCCTCATTATATCCACAATGTGAACATATATTTAGTACTGTCTCTGTTTTCGAGACTGTGACATCATAGGCACAACTCCTGATGATGATACTTTGTTCAAATCATCAACTATGTATTGTGGTAAATGAAATCATAAATGGTGTTTGATGCAGAACTGCCAATGGACTCTACAATCCAATGCAGTCCCTGTTATTTGAGCTACAGGAAACAATGCAACTTTTTGCCCCTTTATTTCTACTTCTAAAACTAAACACGGTCGTCCAGAAAGGCCCAAGACAAAGAAATGTTTCTTATCAGGGTTATTTCATATGACTGTGTTACTCAGCATGGTCCTTTACATAAAATGACTGTTTTTTTTAATACATCTTCTTTTTCTAATGTGAAAGGCTCTTTAAATCAGTCCTTTCATCATTTTGTGCAATTTAATTGACATTTTCTTTGTAGATAAAGTGCAGTCAGCTTGTATTATTGTCATGTTCGGTCCATCTGTATCATTGGATGTGAATTGTATAGACTGTACTGTGTGTCTCTGCTAGGTGTCCAAATATATAAAGTATATATGCATTGTTATATTCAAGGCCAGTATAACAATCAATATATGAACTGTTTTAAATATAGTTTTGGGTCAGCGTATATTATGGGCATGTGTTAGATGGGTTGTGTTTAACCTTATGTTAGTAACATCTAAAATAAACTACATACTATGGTATATGGAACTATACAGCCACACATTTTTGAGGTTATATGGGCATTAAAGTATAACAAAAGGCACAACTTGGAATGATTAGAAGAACCCCTGTCAGGTTTTTATTTTTCTATGTGTCCTTGTTAGAGAGATTCACCCTCACTATGTGTTCTGTATACTGTTATCACCAAGAGTGAAAGTAAAGGAACATAATTTTATGTTGTCACCAGAACAGGAATAAAGGTGAAATCAATCAATGTGGACACTAGTTCTGATGACCCTGGTGACAGGGATTTCCTATTTTGGCCATGGGGCAGAAAATGAAAGGAAAATCTCCCTAAATGAGACATGAATGACAAAAAAATTACAGGGGTTATAATCTCCCTTTATCCAAAAAGCAAAAAAAAAAAAAAGTTGTCCTTAGTTCTACTTTATATATGCTGCCTAGGAAGAGCTCAATGTCCAACTGTAGTTTTATACTTTTTTTAGGGCTGTGGAAATTAAAGATAAATTCCTCGATTAATGGTTAATTTTTTTGATCGATCAAAATTCTTTTGATCAGTGCTAGTGGTGCAACGGATCGTAAATGATCTGTGATCAGAATGGATTACCATATGCGGATCGGCACACCACGTGATCCGCGGAGCTCCGCTGCTGCCTCGGCCATAGAAAAGGCAGCGGCTTCGAGGTGATTGTGGATATTACAGTGGGGAGATGTCTGTGGATATTACAGTAAGGGAGATGTCTGTGAATATTACAGTGAGGAGATGTCTGTGGATTACATTGGGGGAGATGTCTGTGGATATTACAGTGGGGGAGATTGTGGATATTACAGTGGGGGAGATGTCTGTGGATATTACAGTGGGGGAGATGTCTGTGAATATTACAGTGGGGAGATGTCTGTGGATATTAGAGTGGGGGAGATGTCTGTGGATATTAGAGTGGGGAGATGTCTGTGAATATTACAGTGGGGAGATGTCTGTGGATATTAGAGTGGGGGAGATGTCTGTGGATATTAGAGTGGGGAGATGTCTGTGAATATTACAGTGGGGAGATGTCTGTGGATATTAGAGTGGGGGAGATGTATGTAGATATTAGAGTGGGGGAGATGTCTGTGGGTATTAGAGTGGGGGAGATGTCTGTGAATATTACAGTGGGGAGATGTCTGTGGATATTACAGTGGGGGAGATATCTGTGGATATTACAGTGGGGGAGATGTCTGTGAATATTACAGTGGGGAGATGTCTGTGGATATTACAGTGGGGGGATGTCTGTGGATATTACAGTGGGGGAGATGTCTGTGGATATTAGAGTGGGGGAGGTGTCTGTGGATATTACAGTGGGGGAGATGGCTGTGAATATTACAGTGGGGAGATATCTGTGGATATTAGAGTGGGGGAGATGTCTGTGGATATTACAGTGGGGGAGATGTCTGTGGATATTACAGTGGGGGAGATTGTGGATATTACAGTGGGGGAGATGTCTGTGTAAATTACAGTGGGGGAGATGTCTGTGAATATTACAGTGGGGAGATGTCTGTGGATATTACAGTGGGGGAGATGTCTGTGGATATTACAGTGGGGAGATGTCTGTGGATATTACAGTGGGGGAGATGTCTGTGGATATTACAGTGGGGGAGATGTCTGTGGATATTACAGTGGGGGAGATGTCTGTGGATTCTACAGTGGGGGGATGTCTGTGGATATTACAGTGGGGGAGATGTCTGTGTATATTACATTGGGGAGATGTCTGTGGATATTAAAGTGGGGGAGATTGTGGATCTTACAGTGGGGGAGATGTCTGTGGATATTACAGTGCGGGAGATGTCTGTGGATATTACAGTGGGGGAGATGTCTGTGGATATTACAGTGGGGGAGATGTCTGTGGATATTACAGTGGGGAGATGTCTGTGGATATTACAGTGGGGGAGATGTCTGTGGATATTACAGTGGGGGAGATGTCTGTGGATATTACAGTGGGGAGATGTCTGTGGATATTACAGTGGGGAGATGTCTGTGGATATTACAGTGGGGGAGAGTTATAATTAATTGAAATTAGTCGATCAATTGATATAAAAAAAATCTATTAATCAAACAGGAAATTTTTAATCAGTAACAGCCCTAACTTTTTTGTTTTAGACCAGTGCATAAGGGTCTTTTTTACTTTCTTTTGTAGTACTGCTTTAGCTGCAATATCAATGGCCTGCTTCTTTACACTGGGATCTGTGGAAGGTGTGTACACATCGATGCTCCTCGGCATATATACCTTTATATACCTTTATAGTACATTTCTACATGCAAATAAAAGCATGTAATGAATTTAAATGGTATAATTCGCAATGTGCTTTTACCTACAATTAGGCCAGTTTACCTGCATTAATAGAAAATACAATTCTGCGAGAGAAATTTTTTAAGCAAATTAGCGACACAATTCGTCACAAATCAGTCTGCCTCTCCTGCAGCAATCTCTTTGACATATTGACAGTATAATAGCAACCCAAATGCCTGTTTTCTTGGGCAGCCAAGTGCAACAGGTCTGTGACATATTTATCACTGGGGAGGAGACAGATTTTCACTCTAAAAAGACGGGCAATTTATACGTGAAAGGGGTCAGGCTTCATTCTGTCGCAGTGTGACTTTAGAGCAGCAGAGGGAGCAATTTTTGACTCAAGGTTGTTGGCAGGTGCATTCTGCTTTCTCCACTCAAAGTGACGCTCATCCGCAGCAGCAATGCAGGTGGAGGAGGAAGTCAGGAGGAACCTAGTTCCTCTATGGTCTCCTCGGTCACAGAGTGGCAGCATCGGATTAAATGCTGTCATCTTATGTGACTTTGATATCCATCTTGGATCAGGCAGAGTTTATTTAAGACCCCGGTGCCTGGGTTTGGTGCACATTTTGTGTGTGGCTAGAGTAGGGACAGGTCACCCATCTGTCTGGGACTGTGCTTAGCATCAAGGAGAGCTTCAAGATGAGTAGGGAAAGTGCAGGGACTCGCAATCCTTCCTGGAATCCTCCCCACTTGGGTATGACAGACACTGTGGGCACACCTGGGAGCTGCTGCTACTACTCATGGCTGTTACATGTGAGTGTGCCTGTCGGGTTGCCTGCCCACTGTGCTTGTTGTGCATTATTGAACTTCAATTTCAATACAGTTTTGTTTTCTGCATCTGTTTTCTGCCACACCACGCTGCACCTGCCCACAAGCTGTAACTTTTTAGTAGTTATGTTGCATAATGTGTCTCACTGCTCCTGTTTGGCATTGGCTTGCTGTGCAACAGAACTGACAAATGTCCTACTTTGTGATCACAGGTATTCTGAACACATCTAAAGGCATGTAAAGGCATCTAACTCCAAGTACCTCTAAATGCACGAGAACTTGATCTGGGAGGCATAACGTTTATTCATATTCAACAGATCACTTCTCCTGGGTTTAAATACACCAAATGAAGGAGGCTTGTGTAAATGTAGCCTTTGGGCATTCCTCTCTGCGGTAAGCAGCAGTATTTGCACTGCAGCCAATGCCGGTCCTTAATGTTTGAAGTGGAGCACTGCAGGAGAAAAACAGGTGGGGAAGTAAATGCCAATGAGGCTTGCGTATTCCACCTCTCTTGTGTCAAACTAAATTTGTCTTTGTGTCTGTCACTGCTGCTTGATTTGTTTTTTTTTGTCTGTCTAAAGAACAATTGGGTATAACCTAAGAAAAAAATGAACCCTCGGTATGTATTCACATGTTCTATAAACTGTAAAATATATGTATAGCTGGGCTGTGCAGTGGTGATGCTGAGGCCTGCAATTAGAAATGCCCACAGACCTATAGGTGGTGTCTGGTCACTGACTGCTGGTACACACAAGGTGCTGCAGGCCTCATCTATAGCTGTACTGAGGAGCTTAGACTTTTTTGTCATTTTTCAGGGGTACTTAAGTTGGTCTTTAAATGAGTCTTAGTTTGATGGCAAATGAATAGCAAACATTGCATTATTATTTTGTTAAAGCGGAGGTCCACACAATTTTTTTGTAAAAGCCTGCAGCTGCTGACTTTTAAAAAATGGACACTTACCTGTCCAGCGCGCCCGTGATGTAGGCAGCCGAGGCCAAGCAATTGCTCATCTCTCGGCTGCCCCACCACCATCCTCGGTGAAGGAATCAGGAAGTAAAGCGTTGCGGCTTCACTGCCCGGTTCCCTACTGCGCATGCGCGAGTAGCGTGGCGCGCCCTCACTGCTCTCCTGGGACCAGTGTGTTTCCAAGGAGAGAGCGGGGCTGCATGGGAAGTAGCGTGACTCCCATGGGAGTCTATGTCCAGAAGTGGGTGCAAATACCTGTCCTAGACAGGTATATGCACCCCCCTCCCCCCTGAAATGTGACAAATGTGACACCGGAGGGTGTGAGGGTTACGAAAAGCGGAAGTTCCATTTTTGGGTGGAAATCCGCTTTAAGTATTTTACTTTTATGCCTTTCCTAATGTTTGTATACATTTAAATCATTTATTTTACCGTGATTTGACTACAACTTTTATCAGAATGAACCAGCTATTACTGAATCGAGCAATTTACATATTTTTGAGTGTACTTGGGAATCACAATTACTTTCTTCCTGCATTTGTTGTACATCTAGAGCTTGCGTTAACTTCCTATTTTCATCAATTTGAATTTTCTCCATGCTCACTTCATTAAGCCAAGTTATTCCTTTATAATCTGCAGCACCACAGGAGTTACAGAACAAGCTCAAACAAAAATGCTTTGCCAGTAATTGAAAAGCAATATAATAAGGCTGGTCTAACGATACCATATATTGTCATATAGTGAACATATATTTTGTCCTTCCACTGCAAATTATTTTTGCTGCTGAAAAGTGTGTCCTGCTGCTACAGTAGTTATAGCTGTAGGTGATGGGTGGAAAATAAAAAACAAGAAAAGGCAAGGAGAATGAAAGCATTAAACATTACCTCTGCTATTATACAGAACCAAATGCATGACATAAATAAGATTTATAATGTCATAAGCTGAGAAAACTACCCAACTGCCTTAGGATGTAGTAAACTGAACAGAAGGCTCTTAAAATACAATCGACCTACAAAAAAATAAAAAAATAAAAACGGTTTCGGGCTGGTTTTATTACTGGGGATATGAATAAATCAGCATGATAGACCTTTGCAAGACACGTAATTAACAATTTCTCCTTTTGGATTCTGTTTGGCTATATTGAAAGGTCAATGACACACCAAAATTCTACCCCCCAGAAATGCTTATAATAAAATAATTACATTAGTCCTTACAACACTTAAGGTGATTGTAGCCATATTAGTGTACTATTCCAACAGGTATCTGTAATTTTATTCCTTGTCCTAACAGTTATATTTTCAGGACAAGCTTTCCGGGATTACTCCCTTTTTCTAAAGTGTAGGCAGTACTTCTTAGGCCCCGTACACACGGTCGGACCAAACCGATGAGACTGGTCCGTCGGACCGTTTTCATCGGTTCACCTCTGAAGTGGCCGTACGGCCTGATATGTGTACAAACCATCAGTCCAAAATCCGATCGGGTCAGAACGCAGTGACGTCAAAAACACGACGTGCTGAATAAAACGAAGTTCAATGCTTCCAAGCATGCGTCGACTTGATTCTGAGCATGCGCGGGTTTTGAACCGATGCTTTTCTGTACTAACTATCGGTTTGGTCCGATGGGACAGCGGTCCATCGGTTTGGTTTTGAAGCATGTTTAGAAATTTTGGACCGAAGGAAACCAGACCGATAGCCTATACACACGGTCGGTTTGGTCTGATGAAAATGAACTTCGGTTCATTCTCATCGGACCAAACCGACCGTGTGTATGGGGCCTAAGTGTTCTATTACACCGGCGATCCACTCGTGGACTCCACTTTGCTCAGCAGGAGATCGCCCCACTGTACAGAGACGGACATCTGAGATCCCCGCTCTCCTCTATGGGAAGATCAGATGAAAACAGACCACCTGTCCGTTTTCATCCGATCCCATCTGATCTCATCTGCCAGACGGATGGAAAATAGGGTGTCCATCCGTTTGGATTTCACTGACAGGATCGGATATCAGCGGATGTCAGCAGACATGTCACCGCTGACCTCCGCCGCTCCTTAGAGGTGAAAGGGGGAGTAGCCGCTCCAGATGGGAACCCAAATGAAGATCCACCGTTGCTCAGGTGCAGGCAATGCACTTGGCAAGGCAGGAACAAAAAATGTCTCCGGACAGCTGCACTCTGAACAATTTGTAGCCTTTATTTAAAAAAGGACAGCACTACAAGTCACAGCAACAATGAATATAAAAACATGGCTGCTGACGCATTTTGCACTGGAACTAGTGCTTAGTCATAGAGGTGAATGGAGTGTCCAATCAGCTCCGCCTGAAAAACGGAAAGGCAGACCCGATTGAAAAGCCTGTGTGAAAGGGGCCTTAACAACACAGATATTTATTAATGGTAAACAGAAAGTATTTCTACAAGGACATATTACCAAAAATTAAGTGGATCTGACAGATTTATTTTTTCATTTTAATTGTTTGCAGCCTAAGTGATTATTACATTGAAGATTTGGAGGTATGTATTTCCTCTTACAGAGATTACGGTACTCCCCCTGATAATTCATTCCTCTGTTTTTCTCTTGAGAAAGACAGAAACATAAGGGACATATTTTTTTCAGACATCTACCAGGGTCAGTATCTACTGCCTTCATAGAGATCCCGGCTCATAGATCTCTGCACACCTGCAATGGCTATTTTCAGAGACGTCTTACACTCCCAACATTGTAAGCAAGAGACCCTAAAGCCCCGTACACACGATCAGAATTTCCATCTGACTTTTTCCATCGGAAATTTTGACCGTGTGTATGCCCCATCGGAGTAATTTCAATGAATTCCATCGGAGTTTAGAAAGAGAACATGTTCTATTTTGCCATCGGAATTCCGATGTGAGTTTGGCCGGGCAAAAGCCTGATCGTGTGTATGGGGCATTACTTGGTATACAGTATATTAGTTAAATTAAATGCTGATTTAGAAAGTTTTGGTTTCACAGTGTCTAACAAATATTAGAAGCCAATGAGTGACTGATAACTGCCCACCAAACACTGAAATATAATGTGTAACTGAACTTAGGCTTTAAAGAAGAACTTATTTTACTTCCCAGCACTACCTATAACTAGGGTTGTCCCGATACCACTTTTTTAGGACCGAGTACAAGTACCGATACTTTTTTTCCAAGTAGTCGCCGATACCGAATACCGATACTTTTTTTTAATGTCATGTGACCGTTTTCAAACCACAATACAGACCAAAGATATTTTCAAGTATAAAAAGCTTTGCGTATTTGCATTCTATACTAATATATGTTCAAGGGAAAATATTTTACTGCACAAAAATCTTGCAGCAGAGTTAGAACCTTAAGCATTGAACTGCTGCTGAATATGGGGGAGGGAAAAGAAAACAAGAGGCACGCAAGCCATTTACTGAAATAGGCACTTTAAATAAGGATAATTTTTATTATTATTAGTAGTAATAGTTGTAGTAGTGGTAGCAGCAGCAGCATTATTATAATTATTGCAGATTGCTAAAATGAAACCTGGGCAGGGATCCACAGGGCTTATAAGAGAACTGCTGACACCCTCCCACGGAGTGCCCCTAGCAAGCTGCTTGCTATGGGGTTACTTATGTGTGCTCACTCCCTGTTTGTCCATGAGACACACAGAGTGTGGCTTGGCCCCGTCCCCGCTCCCTCCTCACTGGTTGTGATTGACAGTAACAGGAGCCAATGGCACCTGCTGCTGTGTCTGAACCAATGAGAAGAGAGGGAGCAAAGAGAGAGACTCTTCTTTTGTGCACATCGCTGGATTGAGATTGGGCTCAGCTAAGTATAAGTGGGGGCTAGGGGGGAGAGATGCTTGCAGAAAGTTTTTTACCTTAATGCATAGGATGCATTAAGGTAAAAAACCTTCTGCCTTTAGAACAACTTAACCACTTCCCACCCAAGAACGTCATATGACATCCTGGACTTTCTGTGGAGATATCTCAAAGATGCCTGCAGCTACAGGCATCATTCAGATATCCATCTCTTCAGCCGACGATTCTATGCACCATAAGAATGATCATAGCGGCAGTTCCGCCGCTTAATTGTTCTTATAGGCGACGGGACGTCCCCCCCTCCCGCCGCCCTCCGGTGATTCTCCGGGCTCTTCCGTGCCATTGGAGACCCGGAGAAACGATTTGCCGGCGCCAGATGGGAGGCATAGAGATGACTGGCGACCAGATGGTCACCAGTCATGTCTATGATCGTCGGAGGCCCGGGCGCGATGTTATGACGTCACGCCTGGGTACCTGAATGTAAACAAAGCCGCAATCGCGGCTGAAAGCATGAGATCCGTAAAAAAAAATTCACAATCTCATGCTTTCTAGCCTGGAGGAGAGATGTGGGGTCTTATTGACCCCGCATTTCTCCATAAAGAGTACCTGTCACAAACCATTCCTATTACAAGGGATGTTTACATTCCTTGTAATAGGAATAAAAATGATCAAATTTTTTCTTTTTTAATAAAATAAATTATAAAATAAAAAAAATAAAAAAATGTAAACGCCCCTATCCCCAGGAGTTCGCGCCCAGAAGCGAACACACACGTAAGTCCCGCCCACATATGTAAATGCTGCTCAAACCACACATGTGAGGTATTTCCGCGAGCGTTAGAGCGCCAGCAACAATTCTAGCACTAGACCTCCTCTGTAACTCTAAACTGGTAACCTGGGGTGTCTGCTAAAAAAAACATATATATTTTTTGGGGGTTCTGAGTAATTTTCTAGCAAAAAAATAATGATTTTTGCATGTACAGTAGGAGAGAAGTGCCAAATTAGGCCCAGTATGGAAGTGGTTAAATACTGCTTTAACTACTGTTTGTATCACTATAAAAAAAATGGCACCTTCAAAGTCATTGTTATGTTGTGTACATCACATGGTACAAAGCCTCCAAAATCTATTTTAGCTACAGGCATGGCAATGTAACATAAAAGGAAAAAAAACTGTTGGGGGGGGGGGGTGAATACTTTTGCAAGGCATTGTACTATTTGTTTTTTGTATATTTTCTTTGCACATGATTGTGTATTCTTTGCAAGGTGAATTTTCACCGCATTCATTAAGTGAAGGGAACATTGCCTTTAAAAGTGAACAGTCTGCCTTTAGGAAATCAACCCCATTGTGTAATAACATATTTGCTATAAGGAAAAGTAATGGTGCTGCATCAGCACTGACTTTTTCACTGTCTTTTAATGTACAATGCATCTCGGCAGAGAATTACTGCAGTCTACTCAAATCTACTCAGATCAGCTGCCATGATGATAATGTGGTAATAGAAATTATGAGTTATGCACCACCATTGACACAGATTAATACAAAATTATCAACCTTTGTTTTAATATGGAAACAGATTACTTTTTATTATATTCCTGTAATTGTTTAGTGAACTTTGTGAAAGTCAACTGAAAGCTTAGATACATATTTGGTTATATACTGTAGCAAGGTCATCAGAACAATTCAACAGCCCAAATTATTGACATTCAAATTTTAGTAGTCAAATTCTGCTTATGAATCATATTCATGATCACTTATCACTGTTGCCAAAATACCTGAAGATAATTATCTCAGGCAAAGATTGCCTTTTGCAAGGATAAAGACGATACCCAGGCCATTAGCTTCTGACATCGTTATCAGATATATTTCTAAATTTGTAGTACAGTATACATTACTGCACATTAACAACCTCTCACAATGAATATCAAGAAGATATAAGTCTTTTAAGCACATTGTGCAAAGATGAAGCCATAAACATACACACATCTTCAAACTCTCCTTATTTTGGTGGGGGCAATCCAGGTTTCGCGTTTTCTGGAAGAACAGGAAAGGAAAGTGACTTTATATTACTGAAACATATTTAACTTGGTGGGAGATGAGGTGAATATAAAACACGCTTAAGGTTTTAGATCTTTAAATATATTAAAGAACCGCAGGCAGACAAAGAAGACATGATCTAATGCAGCTCTGTATTAACTAGTACATCTGTAAATGTATTTTTTAAATGCAAGCAGGGTAGTACGTGTAGCTCTACCCCTGGAGGATCTGCTTGGTAATTTTGGGTTCTCTGTTCTGTGTCTCAACTCCAAAAACAACCTTAGCCGCTTTCACACACCTGGTTGAGTAATAGTCACTGCAAGCACATATAAAGACACAAGTATAATGCCCTCAACCTGTCTGTGGGTTATCAACAGAAAACAGAGACACACACACTCCTGTTTAGGGGAAGTTGCACTCAATCTATTGATACGGTTTGGAATAGATGGCAATTTGAACATAAACGAACACACAACAGATGAATTTGGATATAGTCTGTAATACCTGTACCAAAAGTAACTAAGTATCAGGTTCTATACCACTAGACTTAAACCCATATGTGGGGGCAAGATGGCCGCCGTACTTCCACGACCTCCGTGAAGCGCACATGCGCTGCATTGAATGCACGTCCCGGAAGTGATGTCAGGCAGGGGCAGTAAGGCATTTTGGAGCATGTGCAGTAGCTCCTTCCTCAGATCTGAGGAATATCCTCAGTGGCTCTGTCTCTCTGCTTAACAGGTTTACAGTGGCTCAGTTTCTCTCAGTCTTTGTTTTTTAAAGACAGTTCCACAGCATTGGTCCTTTCTGCTTCTCTCCTCACAATCATTCTCTCCTCACACTCATCAGATCAATAATCCCAGCTCCTGTCACTTCACTCTGCAATGTTATGCCGACCAGAAGCTGCAGAAGGAGGGGAGAGCGTGGGGGCAAGATGGCCGCCGTACTTCCACGACCTCCGTGGAGCGCACATGCGCTGCATGGAATGCACGTCCCGGAAGTGATGTCAGGCAGGGGCAGTAAGGCATTTCGGAGCACGTGCAGTAGCTCCTTCCTCAGATCTGAGGAATATCCTCAGTGGCTCTGTCTCTCTGCTTAACAGGTTTACAGTGGCTCAGTTTTTCTCTGTCTTTGTTTTTTAAAGACAGTCCCACAGCATTGGTCCTTTCTGCTTCTCTCCTCACACTGCACTTAGCTCTCTGGTCAAAACTTTGCACAGGTGCCTCCGGCTCTCCACTCCTGTCTAAAACAGGGCTCTGTGTGAATTGTAGTTCAGAGCCCATACCTTTCTATAGACAGTGTAAGTTCTTTAGACAGTGTAAGTTGCGATAAAATGCGATAAAATGGGGACAATTAAAAGCAACATTTTAAAATTGGTTTATTGCTTAGCATTTCCTTTTTCTTTAGGTGTATGTGCTTGCAGAAAGAAAACATTAAAGAGCATCTTCTACCAAAATGAATTTAGTTTTTCAGATCAGCTCTTAACCAATGCCTGGGACCCCAACAGGGAGATTACCCCCAACACTTGAAAACTATGGACAATTTTCTATAACCTAGTTACTAGGGTATAGAATCATGTTTGGAATTCCATGATTGTTATACGTCATGGCGTATGGTAGGATAAAAACAGTGCCAATGCGCCGATAGCAGCACATGGGATTGTTTCTTTATTTTTACTTTTTTATTACTAAATAATGAACAAAAAGTGTGTACAAAGAGATGCTGGTGTGCAAACTGATTGATAAGGATCAGTCAGAGAGGTCACAAGCTTAAAAAACAAAAAACAACTGAATAAACCTTTCTGGAAACCAAAAGACATCTGTGACCCCCAATACAAATATAAATAGTTTATTTATTTTTACTCAACCTTTATTCTTTAAGTTCTATTAGCTGCAGTGTGGTGCGAGACAGCGAATTGCATCACTCTGCGCTGCACTGAAAAAGTAGTGTTTTTTTCAGAACACACTAATGCAAAGTGGCCATGTAGGATGCAAGGCATTTTGCCTTGTCTTGTGGTGGGACTCCAATGGAATAGCCACCCAACACAGTCCTACCGTACCTGGTGTTAACAATCCCTTAATCATATTCAACCCTAAAAACAATATTTTTAAATATTTTGTAGCTTTTACTAGTCCTTAAGAAAGATAGCTTCATTTGTGGGTTTTTTTTTTCCTTTAATTTTTACTTAAACTAATGCATCACCTGCTCCTAGTTGGTTGCCTTCAGTCAGTGCCGGGACAAGGTAATCTAGAGCCCAGGGCGAACATGCCAAATTGCCCCCCCCCCGGTTGTATACTCTAGTGTCAGCAAAAATCACCCCCCCCCAAAACAATTGAGCACCAATCTGTATACTCCCCTTTAAGAATATATTCCCCCTTCCTCCTAGTACAAATCCACCCCCCTGCTGAAATCCCCCCTCCTGGCACAAATATTTGCCCCATCCCCCTCTTCCCAGCTCAAATCCTCTCTCTCTTCATATGCCCCCAGCATAAATCCACCCCCCCAAAGGAAAAACTTCCCCTCCTAGCACATATCCTCTACCCCTCAAATTTCCCCTTTAAGCACATATCCTCTCCCCCACTCCAAAGCTACCCCCTAGCACAAATACCCCCCAATATTCCCTACTAGCATAACCCCCCCCAAAATACATTTTTGATCTTGCCACAAATCCCCTTCCCCACCATGTTTCCACAAACCCTCCAAATCCCACATTTCAACACAAAGTCCCCAAATCACTATTTTACTTCTAGCACAACTCCCCAAATTTCTCCCCCTAGAACAATTCTTACCCCCCCCCCCTCCTCAGTTTGTACTCCCAACTAAAATTTCCTTCCCTCAATCCCCTCTTGGTGCCCCCACCTCACATGATACCACAGTGCCCAGGGCAGCCGTCAATCCTGCCCCCCCTTGTCCCGACCCTGCCTTTAATCATCCACTTTATCTTCAAAGGGAGTGGCCACCCAGACTGGACTTCAAACATGTCCACCTTTGTTCATCTTCATTACATGGGAAAAGGCAAGATTAGTAGTTTACAGAAGGAAGATAACACTTCCAGGTTTAGCTCACTGGCATTTCTGGCAATATCAACATGTATTTTCAGTATATAAGGATTTTTAAGCTGCATTATAATACATGTCTGTTCTAAGGTTGATCTATCTTTTACAAATCCAACTCATGAAATTCCACACCTGTGATCAGTCAGGTGTTGTAATGGCTCTCTTAAACTATTAAATTATATGGAAAGGTATGTTGTTATTTACTGTGATTTCCATTTATTTGGCTGGCTCTTTATTCTAAAGCCTTGAGAACGGTGATATACCTGTGCTGTATTTTTTCTCTATAAAATTTCTGTATGGTAAACTCTTTTCAAGGTAGGTTATTCATTCCAATTTGTGTTTTACATGAAATGTGGATGAAAAGTGATTTAGTAAGCTAAACTTTCAGGATGTGAACTCAAACTGTCAGTCCTAATTGTGAAGTTCCCTTTTCTTGCATTTTTAAATTGGTTCATGTCACATGTGACAATGTAAGAAAATCTAGCCAGTAAATGAATAGTCACTGGTTGGCAGTTTACATGTGACTGCTAACATCTAAGTTCAGGGGGAAAGCAGCAAGTGGTCCCACATGTAATAGTTCATCCCTCAATGCTGCTGCGCAAAGGGTTTTTGAAATGAAGGATATAAATCATTAGCACTGCATCTCTAGATCCCTTAAGCTCCTTTGTAGCATCCAGTCTTTTATCTTTCAGCTGCCGATAGATGCACTTCAAAGAAGATCTTGCCCTTACATCAACTGCTCATTCAAAAGGAAATATACGGTAGTTCTTAGGTGTGTAGACATTGTAACAAATAAATCATTCATTAATTGAGATCAAATGAGAGTAAGAAAAGTTATTGCAGCTACTCAGATCACAATTCATTGGAGTATAAAAAGGACAATTATGTAAATTCAGTCATTTGTTGTTTAATCAAAAGATTAATGAACTACAACCTTCAATACACGTTGAGTTACATACTCTAAAGGAGTTGAGACTTTCTTGACAATCGTTAGGTTTATTTACTTTGTATGTCAAGAATGATAGACAAATCATTCATTCCTCTGTATGGTACTTTCACCTTAAAAATGCTGCCATTCCATTTACTTGGTATCAAATGATTTAGCTTAAGTTGACTTGAAATTTCAATTTTCTAATTATATGTGGGATCAAATCGATGTTCATTTTGACCACAGTCACAATAGCTTTCAAAGGAACAGGATGGAAGATATTTCTTGAACATCTGAATTTCTAACAATGACTGTGATTTTCATCCTGGAAAGTCTATTAACTTCAACAGAATATCAAAAGCAAACATTTTTAAAGTACTTTTCGAACAACATTTGTCAAGTCATTGAATGTACTGTTGAGTATTTTCATATTGAGCGCTTGCTCAAAAGTGTATGACCTCCTTTAGTCTTTAGAACATGAATATTACACACCCAAGAACAATGATATAATATTAACCAATTCCGTATCTGCTTTTAGTGTGGAATAGCCAGACTAATTAAAGATTGTTACTGCTGGTTAGTCATTGCACTTGCTTATCATAAAATGCCTGGTAGTATATTTATTATAATCTAGGCTTTTTTTCTCAAACAATAGGTGCTGGAACTTAACCACGGGCACACAAAACTTCTCCCCCTACACACACCCTGCAAGTCACATCAAATAGTGGGTGTGGTCAGCCAAATTTCACGAAAACAGTAGGAGGGTCTTAAAGGGGCATTAAATTCCAGGATTGCATTACACACAGGGTGCAGAGCTGCCACTTGTAAACACAGAAACCAGACTTCTGTGTTTACAAGTGATTGTGGTGAGCAGGCATGAAGGGTCTGAGCCAGAGGTGGTGGAACTGATTTCCACCAAGTTCCCCCTGAAATAAAGCCCTGATTATAATGATTAAAAAAATGATATTGAATATACAAAAACAGCCAATTCAGTCTTACTATAATGCCGCATACACACCATCACTTTATGTGATGAAAAAAAACGACATTTTCTGTGAAGTAAAAAATGACGTTTTTGAAACTTCAATTTTCAAAGACGAAGTTGCCTACACACCATCGTTTTTCTCACAATGTTCTAGCAAAGCGAGGTTACGTTCACCACATTTTTCCATTGAAGCTCGCTTCATAAGTAGCTTCTGGGCATGCGCGGGTGTAAAAACGTTGTTTTAAACAACGTTTTTTGCTACACACGGTCAATTTCTGTGAAGTAAAAAATGAAGTTTTGAAAAACGACACATAAAATTGAAGCATGCTTCAATTTTTTTTGGTTGTTTTTTACAAGACATAAAACGACGTTTTCCCCCACACACGGTCATTTAAAGTGACGTTTTTAAAAACGTCATTTTTTTTCATCACATAAAGTGATGGTGTGTACGCGGCATTAGGCTTCTTGTACACTGCAGCTGCTAGACTCATGTTTAGGAGCAGTTGGGCATTTTTTTCAGCAGCCCCTGAACTCTCCTCTATGTTATCGTATATGTACAAGTACACTCAGTTGTTTATAGTAGTTTAGAGGCAGTTGAGTTTACTGATGTTTTTTTGAAAGCATATAAATTACATTCAGGATGATAGTTTACCTGCATTTCAAACGCCAAATGCTTGTAACTGATGTCACAAGGATCGGGGTTCTTATGGTGATGTCACCAGATGGCCACGCCCCATGGCTATATAAGAACTGGCAGAGAGTGGAGCTGGCACAAAGATGGGCGACAGCATCAGAGAAGGGCCGGGTCGGCGGCGGAGAAGACAGTAGTAGCGGAGAAGACAGCACCAGGGAAGACCAGAGGAAGAAGACTGGAAGAAGAAGACCGGAGGAAGATTTTTAATAAAGGACTTGTCTAAACCGTCTCTTGTTTTTATTTACTCTACACTACCTTTTTGTGGGGTGAATGGGTACGGGTACAATGTACCCCTTATTCATTTACATAGGAGGGGATGGGATTTGGGGGCCCCCACCACCACCCAGGGACAACCACCACCCAGGGTTGTCGTGGAAGAGGCTCCCTGTCCACATGAAAATGGGGACAAGGTGCTTTGGGGCCCAAAAGCACCCACACCCCTCATGTTGAGGGTGTGTAGCCTGGTATGGTGCGCTCGCTCGTCCCTCTTTTTTTCCTGACCTGCCAGGCTGCATGCTCAGATAAGGGTCCCCCCATTTTGGGGGGCCCCATGCTTTTTTTTTGGCGTGGGGTTTCCCCTAAAAATTCATACCAGACCGAAGAGCCTGGTATGGTCTTGGGGGGAACTCACGTTGTTGTTTTTTTTACATTTTGGCATTGGGTTCCCTTTCAAAATCCATACCAGGCTCAAAGGGCCTGGTATGGATCCTTGGGGGACCCCACATCGTTTTTGTTTTACATTTTGGTTTGGGGTTCCCCTTCAAGATCCTTAGAGCACAAGTCGCACAATAAGTCGGATCATGATGATCCAACTTGGATGCCACTTCTATTCAAATAAATGGGCTGAAAGTCTTTCTAACACCTGTGTACCCGTGTACATGAAGCCTAAACCTGCCTTTGAATTGGTTGCTTTTGCTTACTGTCCTTTTTTTGGCAACTGTGGTAATTTCTGTCACCATATAATGTAAGACATTATTTCCGTAGCTCAATGAGGTTCTTATATTTGTTTTATTACCCTGCTGTGTAGTAATATAGTGTCCCTTCAAAATCCCCTACAAGATTTCTTTTGGTGTCATTGAATAGTATAGCCCCTTGTAACATAATTCAACATAGTGTAAATATTCTTATCAATGTGTGATTATTTTACAAAAACTTTGGTGTTGGTGTTGGAGTTTGGTATGTATAGTATATGTATATGTATAGTATATACATAGGGGTAGCCATATTTGCTACACAAATATGCAGGTTTTGCTTTCTGTTTTGTAGTAATACACATTATACTTCCCTGATTCTTCTTACAAGGCAAGTCTATAGCTGGTTATACAGTGACAGATTTTTTTTCTACAGGCTGTAGAATGAAAAAAATAATTCTGACAGATTCCGACATCCACACTAAACTGTACAGGTTGACAAATCTCCCTCTGTGGCTAATGTACTCTAATAGGCTGGATCACTAGCTGTTAGGATACCTGAACAGTGCCTACAACTGATTGGTTCTCATAACATCTAATGACACAAACTTATATCTAAAATAATGTTATCAGCTTACCAAGACCCCTCTATGTCAAAAGGATGAGGAGGGAGAGAGGTGTTCCTAGTCCAAATCGGGCAAGCAGCCTAGGGTGATAATGCTTTTTCTTCATGGATACCATACAGTGTATAAACAAATCACTCCTTGACAGGAATCTTTGTTACTGGCAAGATCACCAAGTTAAAAAAGTTAAAAACCTGAATTATTGCAGCTACCACGTCTAAGGATTGGTAAGCTGCAAAAATTAAAATGTTTGTTTTAGGCCTCTTTTAGACATGCTTTGTTGTCTGAATCACAATTTTCTTTCAGATTGCACTTCAGACAGCAATATACAGGTGGTGATGAAGCGTTGTATGGCATTCTCACCTCCTGTTTTAACCCGTAACCCCATTGGCTCCTGTTGCTGTCAATCAAATCATCTGATGAGGGAGTGGGGGGTGGGTCAAAACCCTACTATCTGTGTGTGTGGATGCAGGCAGTGGGGCTCGGAAGTGAGCCCACACAGGTACCCCCCTAGCAAAGGTAGTCAGAAGGCAAGAAGAGCCCAAAGTGTTGGTAGGGGACCCCAGAAGAGGAGGATCGGGACTGCTCTGTGCAAAACCATTGCATGTTAGTATAACATGTTTGTTATTAGAAAAAAAATAAGTTAAGATTTACTTTGGAAAGTGAATATTCACTTTGATTGTTAAACAAGGTGAAACGTTTTCCACAAAAGTTACCCAATACAAGCAAAAATCTAGATTTGTTATTTCTCTTGTACATGAGTGGTTCAAATTGGGTTGCTAAGTGGACCACCTGTACTCCCTTAGAAAATCAACCTCAATAAATGGTGCTCAAGTTGCAGGGTAAGGCTTCATTTCCATGGACGTTTTTACAGCCACTTTTCTGAGCGTTTTTTGCAGCTTAAAAACGGCTCTCCATGTTAGTCTATGGCCTCATGCCCACCATGACGTTTTTGAGCTGTAGATGGCTGAGCCATTTTTAAGCTGCAAAAAAAAAACAGGACCATTGCGTTGTGAAGCTCCAGTGTTAGAGCCGTAAAAACGTCAGGTGTTAAAAAAAGCTCAAAAACGCGCAAAAACGCTACCGCTGCGTTTTTGAGCTCCAGTGTTTTATCAGCAAAAATGTCTTGGGTCACTGTAGCCTCTGTAAACACAGGAAATTCCCAGGAGTGCTTAATAACATGGACAGGCTTTTTTAAGCTGTAAAAAACGCTCAGAAAAGTGGCTGTAAAAACGTCCATGGAAATGAAGCCTGAATGCTCAGGATCATGCCATATCCAGGGATCTATTTCATTTAAAAAATGTGTTGTGATCCTTCATACATTGCTTATTATAGCATTATGTAGCATGAATGGGTTTTTAATAAAGCATGTAAGAGATTTCATCCTAATAAGTGACCCAGGTTTCCTGCATGAAAATCCATAAAAGTCAATGTGGAGAGGGTGAAATACAGTCCATTGTAAAGGCTTTTCTTGTTGTTCTGAAACATAAGATTAAGTGGAAGCTTACAATCAAAGAAAAGCAGAGAGTATTACTGATCCCTGCAGTGAGAGATACAGTTCTTTGTGTGCTTAATCTCATTTAAAGAGTGCAGCCTCTACCCTGATTTTCTATTGGAACATCCTCATTGGCAGTGCTTTATATTAGCTTGCTGGATGTGAAATGGAGAATCAATTAAGCCCAGGGACTAAACAGAAGACAGGAAGAAAACATATGTCCACAGCATGATGAGGAAAGCAAGCTTTTACCTAGAAAACATGCTTATGTGCAGTTCAGCACAAAACAAGAACATAGAAAATGGTTCTAGTCTCAGTTTATAGAGTATTATGCAGCTCTTAGTATTTTGGGGTCCCTATTTTAAGGATCATTGGGGTTCAGTAGCATTTATCAGATGCAATCAAAGTTGAGATGTGTGAGGATTGTCATATATACAGACAATTTAAAATGTTAAACTATCCAACTGACAGTGGTTCAAATAAAAAAAAAAATGGGTTCATGCTTACAAGATTCTTGTGACTGTGTAGGTGGTGTGTATGCCTGCACAGTTTGGTCTGTTGACCTGTGTTTTCTCTTTCTCTTTAAGTCTATGGGGACCTCCTCAACACCTCTGAACTGCATATCCATTAATTTGTGTTAATGCACGAGTCTAATGTGATTATAGATTAAGGAATGCTGATGCTGTGTTCTGCTTTAGTTGCTTAAGATATCAACATGTACGTCTCCCTACAACATATGACTTAAAGTGGTTGTAAATTCAGAAAGTTTATTTTTACCTTAATGCATTCTCTCTGCAATAAAGTAAAAAACCTTTTGTGTTCAGATCCCCCCAGCCCCCTAAATACTTACCTGAGCCTGATCTCGATCCATTGCTGTGCCTAAGAGCAGCTGCGCTCCCTCTGTCTCGCTCCTCATTGGATATGAAGGCAGCAGTGGGAACTGCCCAGAACCTAGAACACTCACCTAAAAGGGTTAAAACCATCGCTAAAAAATACCCCAGGGATATACTTAGCCACTCACTGAATTGTCAGGCAGCAATGAATTCCGATACTCAGCTCTCCTGCTTTCAGCAGGATGGCATCATCTGGGATCTTTGCCCTACACGTTGTGGCCTACGGGATTTTGTCAGAGGCTCCCCAATGATGTAGAGAGGGGCTGATGTGATGAAAACAGTGCCAATCTCTGCAACATTACACTGTCAGTAAAAGGGCTCTGTGGTAACACCCCCTCAGGGGATGGGTCCATAACACCCTGCATTTACAGGATCTCTTCAGTTAAATGCTGGACATCATTAAGGCAGAGTTCCACCCAAAAATGGAACTTCCGCTTTAAGGGAAGGTGACCCCCTGACATGCCACATTTGGCATGTCATTTTTGTTTTGGGGGGACAGAACCCCTCTTTTTAGATGGTTTCAGCTCCCCCTTCCTCCCTGGGCACCACGGCACCAGAAGGTCACCTCTCCCCCCTCCCTCTCGGCAATCATCTGGGACACGTCACAGGCCCCAGACGATTGCTCGGCCAATCACGGTGTGCAGCGCAGCTCATGCAGTGCACAGTGCATGCCCAGCTGTGAAGCCACAGTCGGGTGCCCACAGTAGTGATGCTGCCGCCGCGGAGAGGAGGGGGAGATGAGCAGGGCTTAATTTGGCCCCATTGTTGGACCCTGGGACAGGTGAGTGTCCGATTATTAAAAGTCAGCAGCTGCAGTATTTGTAGCTGCTGACTTTTAATATTTTTATTTTAGTAAGAACTCTGCTTTAAATCCAGAAGTCTGAAGACATTTTGTGAAGAAAATGGACTTTCAGCTATGGATTGAAAGTTAATATTGTAGTCTGAATTGATTTTTTTATTTGTTGCACTTTCTGAAGGTCTGTTTTGTTTAAAAGAAACATTTTTACCGGAACTGGGCTTTAAGTGATATGCAAAATAGTAAAAGAAAAAAACATTTTTTAAATGGTAATGTGTGAAACTCTTGATGTACATTTCAAACGTTGTATCTATTCGTTTTCAAGGTATGCATTCTTCTCAAGGCATATACATTTTTCTCATATTACTTTCTCCTAGTGGAATGAGAAAACATATCAGTTAAAAGATTAATGTTAGGTCAGCAAATAATAAAAATATTTTTGAGTAGGTAACAAGGAAACGTCATTTAAGTGATGAACGAGGAAGTGTCCTTGTGTATCATTAACCGTTGCAATCATTTACAGCGCGGCTGCTCAGAATGATGTTGTAATTGAACAAGAGAACATAAATAATGTTTTGGAATGGAACAGAAATGATAGAAAACTGATATATTAAGTGAATGATTTGAACTGCAGTGGTTATTATCAGAGACTTAATGTTGTATCATTTACGCACCTGAATAAAGATTTGTGAACAAAGAAGACAGCCATTTTTAATCATTGCAGGATTGCAATTGGAGTCTGCGGCTCAGTTTATTGCAGATGGGGGAGGTTAGGGAATTAGGGCATGTTTGGTTTGCAAAGGCAGCAATTAAAAGAATGTACAGGTGAAAAGCAAATACTGATTTACAAATCCTCTAAATAAGGCAGAAGTCACAACTGAAATAATACTTAGGGTTGTAACAATTTAAAGGTAAACCACAGTTCCATTAATCATCATTATCACCTATGTCAGTGCTACAAAAGCTAATTTATAAGGAATGGTTTGAAAATCCATAGGCCCGGATTCACATACATCGGCGCATATTTATGCTGCCGTAGCGTATCTTCTTTACGCTACGCCGACGCAGCGCAGAGAGGCAAGCACCGAATTCACAAAGCACTTGCCACCAAATCTGCGTCGTCGTCGTAAGTGGAAGTGGGCGTGAGCCATGAAAATGAGGCGTGACCCCATGCAAATGATGGGCTGAGCGCCATAAAGGTAAGAATAACGAACGCATGCGTCATCCCGTGGACGCATCCAGTGCGCATGCTCACAATTACGTTGGAACTACTCCCTAAGATACGACGGATCACTGCCTACGACGTGAATGTAACCTACGCCTAGTCATATTCGACAAAAGATACGACAGCTTGTGTTCCCTGGTCCATACCTTTGCATGGGTTGCGCCTCATATATGGGGAATAACTTTACGCCGGACGTACGACTTACGCAAACCGCGTATATTATGCAATATTATTTTTGTACAAATGTTTGTTTGAAAAACTATCAACTATACATTATTCATATAATTTCATGATGTGATCAGTTGCCCTATACGCTCAGCCTATAGTAGAGTAACTCTTTACATTCTAGTTTCAGCAGTTTCTGTTCAAACATGAGGGAAAAAACTTTGCATACTAACACATTATGTGAAACTTATTTTAAAACAAAGCCCTCCAGCTGTCACCTTTGACAGGACTTCCATCTTCACCCGGTCTTTGTTCCTGGTTCGCAGGCCCCAGTCCTTTGAGTGGCCAGGCTGTGATGATGTCAATCTTGTGCATGTGTGCGGGTTTCACAGTTTGCAGCATAGAGCTCAGAAGGACCGGCACGGGTATGTCATTTATTTAGAGCCCATGTGACGGTGACGTCATTGGGTGCTACACAAGTAAATATCTCCTAAGCGGTGCACATTTAGGAGATATTTACAGTGCCTACAGGTAAGCCCTAGTATAGGCTTACCTCTAGGTAAAACATAAACAATAGACTTTACTGCCACTTTAAAGGGCTTGTAAAGGTAAAAGTTTTTTCACGCTAATGCATTCTATGCATTAAGGTGAAAAAACATCTCAGCATTAGCGGCCCCCCGAGCCCCCATTTACTTACCTGACCCTTCGAAAGTCCCGCACTGTGAAACTGCAGGCTTCTCGGTCAGCTTATCGGCTCATTCATTGGTTGATTTAAAGCAGCGCAGCCATTGGCAGGCGCTGCTGCCAAACACATCCAATGATGCGGCGCGCCGGGGGGCGGGCCGAGTGATAAGTGAGCGGCTATGGCCGCCGGCTGTATCACAGGAGCACTCCCGCAAGAACTCATCATCATGCGAGCTTGCTCGCATGAAGGTGATGAGTTCTTGCAAGGGGGAGCCAAGACAGTCGCCAAGGGACCCCAGAAGACCAGGTTTGGGGCCACTCTGTGCAAAACTAGCTGCACAGTGGAGGTAAGTATAACTTGTTTGTTATTTTAAAAAAAAAATCTTTTACATACCCTTTAATGCATGGCCTCTGTCTGTAGTCTGAGAACTGTCATTTTGTGTGAAGAAACTATATGTCCCACAATCCCTGAGTTGCTTGGTCTAGTATTGTACAGGTGAAAACAACAGCTTGATATGAAACAGACACAAGTAGGCAGATAATGAAGGGAAAAAAGGTACTCCTACATTTGTGATGGAACACAGAGGAAATGGCAAGGCATGGATTGGACGCTGTCTGATCCAGAACAAGAAGTTGCCTGTCTCTTTAGTAAATATGGACAAGCTAGGTGAACAAAAACATGGACATAGGGAAATCAATTAGCCATGACACTACAAACTGCAGCCACAACATGTGAGCCTACCACTACAAGGTAAGGCAAACAAATAATACAGGAAATATTACTATACTAATACCTAGTTAAAACAACAAAAACATTTGAAAGTGTACAATGCCTTTAAACAGAAACTGTCACCTTTTCCATACAGGGCAAAGTGATCATGTTTCTGTAAAAGGTCTCCTTCCCTGATACCCTTAGGCCCCTTTCACACTGAGGAGTTTTTCAGGCGATTTAGAGCTAAAAATAGCGCCTAAATACCGCCTGAAAAACTCCTGCCCAGCATTCTCAATGTGAAAGTCCGAGAACTTTCACACTGAGGCGATGCGCTGGCGGGAAAGAAAAAAACTTCTGCAAGCAGCATCTTTGGAGCAGTGAGAGGAGCGGTGTGTATACCGCTCCCTCACCGCTCCTTCCCATTGAAAACAATGGGACACCGCGGTAATACCTCCCGCAATGCGCCTCTGCAGAGGCGCATTGCGGGCAGTATTAACCCTTTTTTTGACGCTAGCGGGGGTTAATACCACACCGCTAGCAGCCGAATTCCGCAGCAATTCCGACGGTATAGCGCCGCTATTTTTTGCGCCGCTATACTGCCATCGCACCTCCCGCCCCAGTGTGAAAGGGGCCTTATATTCCCTTTGCATGTGCTCCTTTCTCCGTTGCAGCCAACAAGAGTACTTCCAGGTATGGAGGAGCATATGACACTCTCCTCTGTGATAGTACTGGGGCCTAGCAGGCACTGTCACATGATTGAAAGAGTAATGTCACCACTCCCTTGGGTCACCCACATCACTATAATGGAGGAAAGACCAACAAGGGAGCACAAGCAAGGTAAGGGGTGAGGAAAGTTCTTTTGCAGAGATGCTGTCACTTTGCACTGCATGGACAACGTGTCTCTTTAAATGTTCTCAGTAAACCTCTTGAATCCTCAGCATGCATAGCAACAACAATTTAAAATGCAGAATCCCCTTCATTGCAGGTTGTGTTATTAAGTGCATGAACCCATATAGGCAAGATGCTTATTAAATATCAGTTATATGATATCGTTTTCCACATAGTAACATAAAGGGGTTTCTCTCACTGACCATATAGCGGTATATGACATTTTCTCCAAACAGCAGCAATTATTTATTCCTTTTACTATTCCGCTTGTCTGATTTTTCTGGATAACAAGTTTCTAGATGTATTAATGGATCATATTTAGTTCCACATTAATGTGTATTTGTCAGTAAAAAGTGTGTGTTGAAGCAGCATATGAGATACCACTCTAGAGGTTATTTATGCTACTACCATCAAACTGTAAAATCCTGACCTTTATCAATGCTGGTAAAATGGCCAGTCTCCTGAGACGAAAATGTTAGTGTTATAAACCAAACAAATTGACCCTTCATAAAGTTGCCCTTTTGCACAGGTGCCTAACATTTAACAATTGAACCCTTAGTGACCCAGAAGTAAATTAAATTTTCCATGTGTTTCACAAAAGCTTTGAGCCATTCTATAATTTAACAAGCTGTGCACCATGTATCATATATTTATAACCTGTATGTAAAATACGGACTGTGCAACAACCTCTAGGATATACACTGCAGGAAACCTGAGTGCATCCATATGTTTTATATGAGGAAAATATGCAACTCGAGGCAGATAGCACCTGCCTAAATGTAATTAGCACAGTTGAAATGACTAATTAGAACAGTGAAAATTGCAATAGTTGGCAAAGGCCGTCTTTCTGTGGGGTCTAAAGGGGCATCTACGTACTCATTTGGAATTTTTAAATTGTTGTTATAAATCATAAAAGTAAAGAAATTCCAGATGAAATAAGCAGTTGTAGTTCAGGTGGCTGTAGGGGGGGGGATTAAAAACACACACACACACACATATATATATATATATATATATATATATATATATATATATATATACATACATTATATTGCCAAGTATTGGGATGCCTTTACACGCATATGAACTTTAATAGCATACCACTCTTAGTCCAAGGGTTCAATATTGAGTTGGCCTACGCTTTTCAGTTATAACAGCTTCAACTCATCTGGGAAAGCTGTTCACAAAGTTTAGAAGTGTGTCTATGGGAATGTTTGACCATTCTTCCAGAAACAGATTTGTGAGGTCAGGCACTGATGTGGACAGGAAGGCCTGGATCGCAGTCTCCGCTCTAATTCATCCCAAATGTGCTCTTTCGGGTTGAGCTCAGGACTTTGTGTGCTTTGCGCACTGGTCCAAATCATTTGGTGGAGGGGGGATTATGGTGTGGGGTTGTCTTTCAGGGGTTGGGTTTGGCCCCTTAGTTCAAGTAAAGGGAACTCTTAAGGAATAAGCATACCAAGACATTTTGGACCATTTCATGCTCCCAACTTTGTGGGAACAGTTTGGAGATGGCCCCGTCTTGTTCCAACATGACTGCACATCAGTGCACAAAGCAAGGTCCATAAAGACATGGATGAGCGAGTTTGAGGTGGAGAAAATTTACTGGCCAGCAAAGAGTTCTGACCTCAATCTTTGGGATGAATAAAACCTCTTTGGGATAAATTAGTGCATAGACTGCGAGCCAGGCCTACTCATCCAACATCAGTGTCTGACCTCACAAATGCGCTTTCGGAAGAATGGTCAAACATTCCCATAGACACACTTCTAAACCTTGTGGACAGCGTTCCTTGAAGAGTTAAGGCTTCTATGGCTGCAAAGGGTGGGCCAACTGAAAAAATATGTCCCAATACTTTTTTTTTTTTTTTTTTCTTTTTTTTTTTTCTCTTTTTTTTTTTTTTTTTTTTTTTTTTTTTTTTTTTTTTTTTTCCACTTCAGACTAACCCCAGCAAGAGACTTGCTCATGATTTTATTCATAATTCTGTCTCTACTTCCGGTTTTGCATCATTTGTGGTTTATATGCATGTTTTTATGCATGTTGTTCTGCTTTTTATATCTCATTACCCTTTTTTTTTTTTTTTTTTATATTGATTGTGCCTACCATTTCATTGTCCCTCTACTTGGGACTAAGGCGTTAAACACAAAGACCGAGTTACTACATGTATTTATCCTCAGTGGGCCAAAAAAAAAAAAAAAAAAACATATATATAATCATCCCCTCTCCCCACCCCCCCCCCCCCCCCCCCCCCCCCCCGACCATCTCACGACTCCACCTGAAGAATCTATTCCCTTTATTCCGACTGTTTCTCTAATCCTCTTTCAGGTTTTCTGCAAAACTCCAAGATTTTTTGAATTCTAACCAAGAAACCCAGCTGCCCTTGCACTCCTGCTTATTTTTATCTGTACCAAGTTTTATTTTCTCCCTCCTATATGTATCCTCAACCGAGTCGATCCACTCCCACATTTGTGGGGTATCCGACTCCCTCCATTTTAGCGGGATCAAGCGTTTCGCTGCGTTCAACAGGTGGGGGATCAGTGAGGCTTTATATTCTTTAACTGTCCCAATACTTTTTTACAATATTATATATATATCAGAGAAAAATAAAAAGTTAGAATAGTAAGAAACATCCTTGTTGTAGCAGTTCTTACACCCTGTGTCCACTGCTGGTCACATAGTTTGTGTGGAAGGTCTTTGTCCCTGACTACGTTTTATGTCCAGTGGAGGCCTATGTCTGATATGGTGGTCACTCTGTTCTCTGTGGTCACTCTGTGGCCACCCTTTCTTTGATTAGCTTGAGATGTATCATAGCCGGTACATTAAGAACTTTGTTATGCAATTATACATAGCAGAGAGGAAGGAAAAGGCCAACTAAGGGGCCACTGGACACATGAAGAAACTTGATGCAGGCCAACTTTGGTTGGGGGGAAGGAGCCTAGTCAGCACAGAAGAGGAAACCGCTAACACTAGAGAGAAGGAGCATAGTGGGCACAGGAGGAGAAACTGCTAACACCAGAGTAAAGGAGCATAGTGAGCACAGAAGAAGAAACTGATACCACCAGAGAGAAGGAGCATAGTGAGCACAGAACAAGAAACTGATCACACCAGAGTAAAGGAGCATAGTGAGCACAGAAGAAGAAACTGATACCGTCAGAGAGAAGGAGCATAGTGAGCACAGAACAATAAACTGATAACACCAGAGTAAAGGAGCATAGTGAGCACAGAAGAAGTAACTGATAACACCGGAGTAAAGGACCATAGTGAGCATAGAAGAAGAAACTGATAACACTGGAGAGAAGGAGCATAGTGAGCACAAAATAGGAAACTGATAAAACCAGAGAGGAGGAGCATAGTAAGCACAGAAGAAGAAGAAACCGATACTATTAGAGAGAAGAAGAATAGTGAGCACAGAAGAGAAAAACAATAACACTTGAGGAAAAGGAGCACAGAAGAAAAAGAAACTGCTAACACCGGAGAGAAGAAGCATAGGGAGCACAGAAGAAGAAGAAACCAATAATACTAGAGGGAGCATAGCACAGAAGAAGAAACCAATAACAACAGGGTAAAAGGAGCACAAAAGAAGAATAAACTGCTAACACCGGAGAGAAAGAGCATGGTAAGCACAGAAGAAGAAGAAGAAACCGATACTACTAGAGAGAAGATGAATATTGAGCACAGAAGAAGAAATCAATAACACTCAAGGAAAAGGAGCACAGAAGAAGATAAAACTGCTAACACCCAAGAGAAGGAGCATAGTGAGCACAGAAGAAGAATAGACCAATAACACTAGGGGAAAAATAGCACAGAAAAAGAAGAAGAAGAAGAAGAAGAAGAAGAAGAAGAAGAAGAAGAAGAAGAAGAAGAAGAAGAAACCAATGACACCGGGGAGAAAGAGCACAGAAGAAGAAGAAATGGATAACACTGGGGGGAAGGAGCATAGTGAGCACAGAAGAAGAAGAAGAAGAAGCTGATAACAATAGAGAGAAGGAGAATAGTGAGCACAGAAGAAGAAGAGACCAATAACACTAGGGGGAAAATGGCACAGAAGAAGAATAAATGGATAACACTGGGGGAAGGAGCATAGTAAACACAGAAGAAGAGGAAGCTGATAACAATGGAGAGAAGGAGAATAGTGAGCACAGAAGAAGAAGAAGAAGAAGAAGAAGAAGAAGAAGAAGAAGAAGAAGAAGAAGAAGAGACCAATAACACTAACAATAGGGGAAAAATGGCACAGAAGAAGAATAAATGGATAACACTGGGGGAAGGAGCATAAAGAAGAAGAAGAAGAAGAAGAAGAAGAAGAAGAAGAAGAAGAAGAAGAAGAAAAACCAATGACACCGGGGAGAAAGAGCACAGAAGAAGAAGAAATGGATAACACTGGGGGGAAGGAGCATAGTGAGCACAGAAGAAGAAGAAGAAGAAGAAGAAGAAGAAGAAGAAGAAGAAGAAGAAGAAGAAGAAGAAGAAGAAGAAGAAGAAGAAGCTGATAACAATAGAGAGAAGGAGAATAGTGAGCACAGAAGAAAAAGAAGAGACCAATAACACTAGGGGAAAAATGGCACAGAAGAAGAATAAATGGATAACACTGGGGGAAGGAGCATAGTAAACACAGAAGAAGAGGAAGCTGATAACAATGGAGATAAGGAGAATAGTGAGCACAGAAGAAGACGAAGACGAAGAAGAAGAAGAAGAAGAAGAAGAAGAAGAAGAAGAAGAAGAAGCTGATAACAATAGAGAGAAGGAGAATAGTGAGCACAGAAGAAGAAGAAGAAGAAGAGACCAATAACACTAAGGGAAAAATGGCACAGAAGAAGAATAAATGGATAACACTGGAGGAAGAAGCATAGTGAGCACAGAAGAAGAAGAAGAAGAAGAAGAAGAAGAAGAAGAAGAAGAAGAAGCTGATAACAATAGAGAGAAGGAGAATAGTGAGCACAGAAGAAGAAGAAGCTGATAACAATAGAGAGAAGGCGAATAGTGAGCACAGAAGAAGAAGAGACCAATAACACTAGGGGAAAATGGCACAGAAGAAGAATAAATGGATAACACTGGGGGAAGGAGCATAGTGAGCACAGAAGAAGAAGAAGCTCATAACAATAGAGAGAAGGAGCATAGTGAGCACAGAAGAAGAAGAGACCAATAACACTAGGGGAAAATGGCACAGAAAAAGTAGAAATGGATAACACTGGTAGGAAGGAGCATAGTGAGCACAGAAGAAGAATCTGATAACAATAGGGAGAAGGAGCATAGTGAGCACAGAAGAAGAAGAAGAAGAAGAAGAAGCTGATAACAATAGGGAGAAGGAGCATTGTGAGCACATATAAGGAAGAGGCT
Source organism: Rana temporaria (assembly GCF_905171775.1). NCBI lineage: Eukaryota > Metazoa > Chordata > Amphibia > Anura > Ranidae > Rana > Rana temporaria. The sequence continues at coordinate 221,519,891 of NC_053489.1, forward strand.
GATAACTGAAAGAAGAAGCAGCATATTGAGCACAGAAAAAAAGACAATGATATTACAGAGGCGAAAGGGGTACAATGAGCACAGAAGGAGACACTAATAACATTGGGGAGAAAGAGCAAAGTGTGCATAGAAGGAATCTAATGATAGTGGGGACAAGGATAAATAAGATGGAGAGAAATGGGACTCTGAGAAACAGACTGGAGAAAAGGAATAGAGCAGGAGGGTGTGTACACAGAAGAGAAACATGGAGAAATAAATCTGGAGAAGAATGGCTGCACAGTGGGGTAACCAAGATGCCTGAAAGGGTAGCAGACAATCAGGAGATATTAAGGGACAAGGTGAAAGAATTTACCATAGTAAATGAGGCCTAAGAACAGGGAGGTAGGACACTGAGGAGGAGAACAGGACGGGAGGTGGTGCTTGCTATTTCAGGATGTAAAGCTGCATGTGTGCCAAAATCCTCTAGTACCCTAATGGGGAATAGAATGTGTTCTTTCTCTTAATGTTATGCATTAAATATCTACGGCCTCTAGATCTACTCTATAGACACACATGCATATTTCATATCTGTATCATAACATGTTACATCTTGATTTTAATAAAGATCTGTCAACAAAGCGGTGAGATACAGAAGAATTTCAAATAACATACTTTTTTTTAATTGAGGGTTTCAAGATTTGCATGACTGAAGAATTTGCCATAGAGGTTTCTGCAGACACATTTCTCGCCAGCTGTATAATCGACCTCTTTTTCATGAGCCACGTTCTCCTGAACACTGATAATCTTCATTGATTTGTTCAAACAGGCAGATGATTTAATTTTCCATCTGTGCAATCTTGTTTGAATGCTTCATTCCAACTGTTTTTTTTTTTTTTTTAAAAACCTCCAAATCTACAGCTGTAACTGTTCATAAAAAAGCATAGACTTACCTTCTATGTCGGTTTATTTTTTCAGGATCTTGGGCATCAGGATGAACAAGAAAATAAAATATTTTATAATACCATGTTTATGTAAAAAAAAAATGAGGTAGACTGCAAAAGTGTAGACTGTAAATCCTGATCTAACATCTGCATTTAGATTTTATTACATATAGTACAGTGTAAAAATATCTAAATGGATATGCATTTGGATATTTGGATATTATTTTGTGGCTCAATGCTGCAAAATGTAAAACAGAAGTATGTCACTGGCCTAATGATGTTCAGTGATAAAAAACGAGGACCTTCTACCTTCTAACCTTTCAGCCTGTCATTAAATTTGACAATTATGCCTGTAATGCTATGTTATGCTGTAATGCTTGTTTATCACGTACTGTCATGTATATTTTAGGTAGCAGTAATGCTAAACCAGAAAGTAGCAGAGAGATCTTACCATGTAAAATATGCATTTTTGCTGATTTTGAAGCAGTTTGACTATAGTTCCACTTTAAGATTGACCTTGATTGACCTTGATAAAGTATGTTGATTAAAAATGAGTCAAGCTAACAAGAAATACAAGTCATTAGGTATAAACTAACGGTGAATTACTGAGTGTTCCCTGTACTAAAACAGCTTATCTCTTTTCTGAAATTTTTTAACGCAGTATTAAATCCAAAAACAAAAAAGTATTACCAGTTCTAAGGTGTGGTGGCTGCATTCGTTTTCTTTTTTATTTATTTTTCTGGTGATCCAGCCAATAAGAGTTCATTCGCACGTGCAAAAAAACAAACAAAAAAACATTAAGTTTAGATGTGTACAGTAAATAGTTTGTATGCATCTACAGTATATGCAGCACTATAGTAATCAATGAGCCCATACACACAGCTGCATCTACATTTGAAAATGTGTGCCGTGTTTAGCTGCCTGCAAAAAAGTAGGACAGCTGCAGATTGTACACTCGTAGATCCACAGAGTTTATGCTCGTACACACATAAACGCACATAAATGCGTATAAATGTTGAAGTTGAACTTATCCTGGATGTTTCATTCAGTGTACTCTCATAAGGAAAACAGAGTTTACGTAAACACATTTTCTGCAATGCAGCATTCCTTTTTTCCAACTCTCCAAAATATATTATGGGCATGAAACTAAGAGAGAATGGCATTTCTTGTTTTATGTTAGTATTACTGAAATAATGCACCACCCTCTTCCCTGATTATCCCAGTCTTTTCCACCATGGCTGCTTCTTCCACAGATGTCTCATCTGGGTTTTTTGCATGCTGTCATACTGACAGTTCCTAAGGCCAGTTACCTGTACATTGCGCAGCATTCATCCTGAGAAGTTCTAGTGCCCATTCCACTTAGACCCCTTTCACACGGACGGACCGATCGAGTCCACCTGTCAGTTTTTTAAGGTTGACCCAATCAGACCCTCCATTGCTCTCTATAGAGCAGCAAATGTCAATGGACATGTGTGCGTTGGCACCCACCGATGAGGATTGAAGAGCTGGAACTGCTGGAGTTTCAGTCTTGTAACTTTAATTTCTAATGACCATGGTCATATGCTTAATTTTCGGATGTGGGAGGGACATCCTGTGCTAGAGCATCTGGACTAGGTGCGCTGGTATTTATCCCAGTAATCGGTGTACCTTTGTGTTGGAAGTATTGCCACCAACCAACATCCATCCGATCCAATCCGCTAAAAACAGAAGGATGGGTATCAGTTCCCCATCCCTCTGGCAGATTGTCTGACAGTCAGATGGAAATGGACAGGCGGTCAGTTTCCATCTGACCACCCATAGAGGAAAGTCGGTTGTGTCCTCCATGTCCACTCAGCATAAGCGGAGCAGACATGGATCAGCAGAGAGTTTCCCCGCTGAGCAGACGGATCTGCTGCTGGACTCCGCCTGTCTGAAAAGGGCCTAAGGCCTCGTACACACGACTGAGTTTCTCGGCAAAAAACAGCAAGAAACTTGCTGTTTTTTTTTTTTTTGCCAAGGAAACCGGTCGTGTGTACACTTTTCGACGAGGAAACTGTCGAGGATCTCGTCGAGCCAAATAGAGAGCATGTCTTCTTTTTCCTCGATGGCAATGGAGAAATTTGGCTCGCCAAGATCCTCGACAGCCTAACAAGGAACTCGACGAGCAAAACGATGTGTTTCGCCCGTCGAGTTTCTCGGTCGTGTGTACGAGGCTTTACTGTTACCCATACATTTTCTTGGCCACTAGGCTTTACAGCATACTCACTTGCTATGAACAAATGAACAAATTAACAAAGATTGTTCCCTGGATGTTCGTTGAACCCAGCAAGGATCACCAAAAAAAAAAGGGCATGGGAAGTGGAGCACTGCAATGGGGAACATGCACCAAAGCAAACGGTAGGGGGGATTTACTAAAACCAGTACACACAGAATTTGGTGCAGCAGTGCAGAGCAACCAATCAGGTTCTAGTTTTTATTATCAAAGCTTAATTTAACGTCTGAAGTTAGAAGCTGATTGGTTACTATGCACCAGACTCTGTGTGCACCAGTTTTAGTAAATCTCCCACATTTTCTTATTAAAAATAAAGTTCAGTGGGGAAATGTATTTTAAAGGGGCTGAAAGGGGATGCCTTAAATCTGCATGATCCACACTGCTCTAAGCTACATGCCCCATCCATTACTATATGTTGCCCCTTCTGACCCCCCCAGCCCCAGACTACATTCATTATAACAGTTCATCCCGTAAAAAATGGGTAATCTTTTGATAGTTTTATTTGGAAGGCAAGCTGTTTACACTGCCTGGACCTTTGTAAGAAAATAAAAGTAATCAGGCTTAACCTGTTAATGAAAACAATGTTAATTAAAACATTGCTAGATGATGAATAATGTATATGTCCTGTGTTTCCTTTGTAATAGAGAAGAATTCTTACAGACTGAAGGTATCATTATTGCTTTTGTTTTTTTTGGAGAACTAGATTTCTCCATTAGCAATATCTGCAATGCATCTAATATAAAAGGAAGAAGAATAATGATTTGATTTGGAGAGCATGTTGTTTTGAAACAAATTCCAGCCTAGCAGAATTTACTGTGATTTACCCATCACAAAAGTCATACAAATTGATGGGCTACGTTCACTACAATATAAAGATTATTTGCCATCACAGCTGTTTTTTTACCCAATGGGCACTGAAAATAACAGCATGGGTGAAAATAATGGCAAAAAACACTGCTTTACAGTTTAGTAGATTAAACCTCATGACTGGGCCTTAAAGACCAATAGCCAGATTCACGTATGGCGGCGTATCTTTATGCCGGCGTAGCGCATCCCATTTGCACTACGCCGACGTAACATAGTGAGGCAAGTACTGTATTCACAAAGCACTTGCTCCCTAAGTTACGTCGGCGTAGCGCAAATGGCCCGGCGTAACCCCGCCTAATTCAAAGTAGGCATGTAGTGGGCGGGCTTCATTTAAATGAACCGTGACCATGCGCGTGCATGCTCAGAATCACATCGCAAATACTCATTGCTTTCATCGTGAAAGTAACATACGCCCAGCCCCATTCACGTACGCTTACACAAAGGAGGTAAAATACGACGGCTGTTCCGTCGTCCATACCTTGCATGGGCTGCGCCATCTTTTTGGTGGTTTATCTTTATGCCGGAAAAACGCCTTACGTGAACAGCGTATCGGGCGCAAGTACGTTCGTGAATCGGCGTATCTAGGTCATTTGCATATTCGACGCGTAAATCCACGTACACGCCCCTAGCGGCCAGCGTAAATATGCAGCCAAGATACGACGGCGTAGGAGACTTACGCCGGTCGTATCTTGGCCAAATTTAAGCGTACCTGGTTTCCAGAATACGCTTAAATATACGACGGTGCGCATTCGGACTTATGACGGCGTATCTACTGATACACCGTCGTAATTTTTACTGAATCCGGCTACCAGTCTTTAGGTGGAAATGATTTAGTGCCTAATTCTAATGCTTTTCAACACTCATCCTTTTCCTTTGTATCATTCTAGATTTCAATCCAAAACCTAACAAGAATCTTCAAAGGCCATTATTTGGATTATTATTATGCTAAGATCCGTTGACCTTGTAGGTGATGTTTCCATATACCAGGACATAATCGAAGTGCCCAAAACTATATTAAAATGAGCCTTAAAGTATATGTGAACTCTCACCTTGTAAAACAACTAATTAAATAGAAATGAAGGCAAAACTATTTTGTATATATAAATATATATACAGTACTTTTAAACATTTTCTTATAAGTGATCACATGACCTCTGTTCTCAGCTTGCTTAAGTTGCTTAGAAAGCTAGGGTTGGAGAAATAGCAGTACACTGATCCTCCCATCCTCACAATGATTAGCTCTATGGAGGGGAGGGGGGGGGGGTTCAGCACAAGTATGACCATTGCAAGGCAGATAGGCTGTGCTATAAGCACAGTCAGAGAACTGGCCATACTTGGATGGATGTGTTTCTATGCCCAGCATGGTCAGCGTGAAATTGGAAAGTTGGGGGACTGGCAGGAACACCAAGTATTTCACACAAAGGAAGCAATGCAAAGAGAACAGGATATTTATTAGTATATCATGTTTTTTATGTATTATGTTTACTCATTTAACACGGTCAGCATTAAGATGTCTATTCGTAACAGGTAAGCATAAAGAAAATTAATTTGAATATTTATACAGTATTCCTGTATACCACATGTAGCCAAATGTTCCTTAGTCACTGTATATGGTCTCTTAGGGGGTTATCCTCAAAAGAGATACTCCGACTTAACTGCTGTTCAGTCTGTGTGTAACTTTGGAAACGATCCTCAAAAGGCTTTTTCCAAAGTTACACAGAAGATCCGGCATGTGTAATTGAATTACACTGCCTAATTTTAGGATGCAGTACCGCATCCGCCGCTGGGGGCATTTCGAGTCGAAATGCCGTTGCTAGTATGCAAATTAGCACTTAAGGCGATCCACAAAGCTTTCTAGCTTCCTTTTTGCGCCGTAAGTGTTATTTTGCAAGTGTAAAATTAGGGCTCGTTTTACAAAGTGTAAAGTTAGTCACACCTTGTAAAGGCCCATTCCAGCGACGGCATTTGGTATGCTTTCCCGAGGGAGAACTCCACGTCAATTTGTAAAAAACAAAACCGGCATGGGTTCCCCCCAGGAGCATACCAGGCCCTTAGGTCTGGTATGGGTTGTAAGGGGACCCCCCCTACGCCGAAAAATCGACGTAGGGGGTCCCCTACAATCCATACCAGACCCGTATCCAAAGCACGCTACCCGGCCAGCCAGGAAGGGAGTGGGGACGAGCGAGCGCCCCCCCCCCCTCCTGAGCCGTGCCAGGCCGCATGCCCTCAACATGGGGGGGTTGGGTGCTCTGGGGCAGGGGGGCGCACTGCGGGCCCCCCCACCCCAGAGCACCCTGTCCCCATGTTGATGAGGACAGGACCTCTTCCCGACAACCCTTGCCATTGGTTGTCGGGGTATGCGGGCGGAGGCTTATCGGAATCTGGGAGTCCCCTTTAATAAGGGGGCCCCCAGATACCGGCCCCCCACCCTAAGTGAATGGATATGGGGTACATCGTACCCCTATCCATTCACCTGGAGGCAAAAAGTAAAAGTTAATAAACACACAACACAAGGCTTTTTAAAATATTTTATTATTCTGCTCCGGACGCCCCCCCTGTCTTCGTTATTAGCTCAATTACCAGGGGGGGCTTCTTCTTCCACTCTCCGGGGGTCTTCCGCTCTCCGGGGGTCTTCCGCTCTCCGGGGGGGCTTCTCCGGACTCCGGGGGGGCTTCTCCGGACTCCGGGGGGCTTCTTCCATCTTCTCCCCTCTTCCGCTCTTGACTCGGCGAACCCCGGTTCTTCTGCAGCTCTCCGGTGCCTTCTTCTTCAGCGCTGGCTGCCTGCTATGTTTGTGTGTTAGCTCGATTTCAAACAGGCAGCCGGCGCGGTCTTCTGTGACGCCAGGGTCTTCTGGTCTTCCGATGTTGCCTCGTCGCCTGTTGTCGCTGTAATGATGGAAGCGCGCCTTGCATCACATTTATATAGGCATCACCGTCCCATCATGCTCCGGTAGGTACCCACGTGGTGGGTGCCTACCCACGTGCACCCACCACGTGGGTACCTACCGGAGCATGATGGGACGGTGATGCCTATATAAATGTGATGCAAGGCGCGCTTCCATCATTACAGCGACAACAGGCGAAGAGTCAACATCGGAAGAACAGAAGACAAGACCCTGACGTCACAGAAGACCGCGCCGGCTGCCTGTTTGAAATCGAGCTAACACACAAACATAGCAGGCAGCCAGCGCTGAAGAAGAAGGCACCGGACAGCTGCACAAGAACCGGGGTTCGCCGAGTCAAGAGCGGAAGAGGGGAGAAGATGGAAGAAGCCCCCCGGAGTCCGGAGAAGCCCCCCCGGAGTCCGGAGAAGCCCCCCCGGAGAGCGGAAGACCCCCGGAGAGCGGAAGACCCCCAGAGAGTGGAAGAAGAAGCCCCCCCTGGTAATTGAGCTAATAACGAAGACAGGGGGGGCGTCCGGAGCAGAATAATAAAATATTTTAAAAAGCCTTGTGTTGTGTGTTTATTAACTTTTACTTTTTGCCTACAGGTGAATGGATAGGGGTACGATGTACCCCATATCCATTCACTTAGGGTGGGGTGCCGGTATCTGGGGGCCCCCTTATTAAAGGGGACTCCCAGATTCCGATAAGCCTCCGCCCGCAGACCCCGACAACCAATGGCAAGGGTTGTCGGGAAGAGGTCCTGTCCTCATCAACATGGGGACAGGGTGCTCTGGGGTGGGGGGGCCCGCAGTGCGCCCCCCTGCCCCAGAGCACCCAACCCCCCCATGTTGAGGGCACGCGGCCTGGCACGGCTCAGGAGGGGGGGGGGGGCGCTCGCTCGTCCCCACTCCCTTCCTGGCCGGCCGGGTAGCGTGCTTTGGATACGGGTCTGGTATGGATTGTAGGGGGACCCCCTACGTCAATTTTTCGGCGTGGGGGGGTCTCCTTACAACCCATGCCAGACCTAAGGGCCTGGTATGCTCCTGGGGGGGGAACCCATGCCATTTTTTTCTTTGAAAATGGGCATGGAGTTCTCCCTCAGGAATGCATGCCGCTGTCATTTTTTTTATCCCCGACGCAACTTTAAGCCGTCGCGATCCTCAAAACTCGGCGTAACGTAACTTCGCGCATGCGCAGTACGGCCGGCGCGCATGCGCAGTACGGCCGGCGCGGGAGCGCGCCTCATTTAAATGGGACTCGCCCCATTTGAATAGGAACGCCTTGCGCCGGCGGAATTTTAGTTACACAGCCTGAAATTTCTAGATAAGTGCTTTGTGGATCAGGCACTTAGGTAGAAACTTTAAGGCAGTGTAACTTAAATTGGATTTTTTAAGTTACGTCAGGTTTTTGTGGATCTGGCCCTTAGTCTTTTTTTACAGTTGGTGTCTACAAAATAGACGTCAATGACTCACATTAGCAAAATATTCTATGCCAATATTAGCATTCCCAGAAATGTTCCAGATTTTCAGTTTGCAGAAAAAGCATGCAGCTGGGGCTATTGATGCTGGGCTATTTCTTTTGTATTATAAATGAACCTTGTACTTAATGTTTGACTTGTTAAAGAAGATTTTATACAAAGAATTGAATCAAAGATTTAAACATGAGTGCATAAACTTGTGAAGCGAAAAAATAATAATATATATATATATATTATTATTATTATACAGGTTTTATATAGCGGCAACAATTAGCGCAGCGCTCAACAAAATAATGGCAGACATTAAAGTTACATTACAATTTGGTACAAGAGTAATCAGAGGGCCCTGCTCATTAGAGCTTACAATCTAAAATATATATATATATATATATACACACTTACTGTGTGTGTGTGTATACACTGTGGGGCAGATTCACATACATTTAGATAGGCGCAGCGTATCAGAGATACACTACGCCATCGTATCTTACCTGGCTTTAAGTCGAATCCAGGAAGATTTTGCGCCGTAAGTTACGGCGGCGTAGTGTATTTCTGGCGGCGGAATTCAAACCGGCGATTAGAGGGCGTGATTCATGTAAATGAAGCGCGTCCCCGCGCCGATTGAACTGCGCATGCTCCGTTTCGAAATTTCCCGCCGCGCTTTGTGCGAAATGACGTCGCAACGATGTCATTTTTTTAACTTAGACGTGAATTACGTCCATCCCTATTCACGGACGACTTACGCAAAAAATAAAAAAAATTCTAATTTCGACGCGGGAACGACGGCCATACTTAACATGGCAAGTCTATCTATACGCTGCAAAATAGCAGCTTTAACTATACGCCGGAAAAAGCCGACTAGAGACGACGTAAGAGAATGCGACGGCCGCCCGTACGTTCGAGGATCGTCGGAAAAAGCTAATTTGCATACCCGACGTGGAAATCAACGCGAACTCCACCCAGCGGACGCCGAAGTATTGCATCTACGATCCGAAGGCGTACGAAGCTGTACGCCTGTCGGATCGAACCCAGATGCCGTCGTATCTTGGTTTTAATTTGAAAGTACGCTCACTGTGAATCTGGCCCGGAATATATACACACATACATATATATATATATATATATATATTTTTTTGTTACAAAAACATTATAAATTGTTTGTTATATAACACACAGTAAACAAGTAAACAAGTCCTGTTAATGTTGACCAACAATGGTCAATTTCAAGTCTTGGTCCTTTAGTTGGGGTCATTTATTCTGTGATAATCCAGTTTAGTAAAATTAGCGGTCCAATAGGCTGTATGTCATTATGGGGTTTGTATGGAAAACTATAAAAGAAGAATATAGAATAACAGCAGGAGATGTAGTATATATTGTAAATATTTTGTGTAGGAAAATAGCATATTTTCTTTCTTTAGCCAGCTTGAGAAGTTGAGCCACTGCCATTCTGGCCTTAGTTGACTATAGACAGTACGTAGTAAACGAGTAATTGCTCAGCAGTCCAGAAGACTAAGCCAAACAAATCTTGGAAAATGCTAAATATGCAGCGCAGACAACAAATTGCAGTTTCTTGTTGCCCAGTACATGTTTTAAAAGGTCTGCGTGTCTGCATATAAATGTTCATTTGAATATCTACAAAATGAATTTGATATATAACATGCTGACATTTAAAGGAGACAATGAACATATGCTTGTGTAGTAGAGTATTTATTAAAAAATCTGTGTAAAAGACAAAGAGCTCACCGCTCTTCTATCAATGACGTATGCAATGCCCCTGCTCTGTCCTCTACCCTTTCACATTTGCCACATTCTTATTTCTTAATGGTTACAATCTGCATAGTAGAAAAATAACACAGGGAAACATCTGTGCTGCTAATTTTTCCAGACATTTAGCCAGTGGTGGGTGCTGTTCACATTACAAAAGATTTTCAAACATTGCATCTGTTTATGTATGCAATTAGGTGATTCGTTCCCCCCCCCCCCCCCTTACCCTCTGTTTAAAATAAAATGCCTTAATAGAACAAAAGCCCCCAAAATGACCCTCTTTTGGAAAGTGATCTCATTTTTTGCCACAATTTTTCAGAAATAAAGAAACATGCCTGTACTGAATGGGTTAAATGCAGAGCTTGAGAATGGTGCACTACATACATTAACCACTTGACCCCTAGAAGGTTTTACCCCCTTCAGCACTGTGCTACTATAACTGGTTATTGCTCAGTAATGCAACACTCTACTCAAATTAAAAAAAAAAAATTCTTTACACAAATAGAGCTTTATTTTGGTTGTATTTGATCACCACTGGGGTTCTTTTTGTTTGTTATTATATAAACAAAAAAGACCAAAAATATAAGAAAAAACAATATTTTCCACTTTTTTTATAAAACATATCGAATAAAATCAATTTTCTTCATAAATTTAGGCCAAAATGTCTTTGGTAAAAGGAAATCCCAATAAGTGTATATTAATTAGTCTGTTGTAGTGTCTACAAACTATGAGATATATACTGATGCAGCTCTGACTTTCTGACTGCCACATTTCTAGTGTGACTGTGATAGTGTAATGGGCAATCAGGGACTGGCGCTTATTGGCGCTGGCTGAGAGGGGCACTGACTAACTGATAGTATCTGATGTCACTAGTGACACTAATACAGTGATATACTGTACACTGTCACTGTACTAATGGCACTGCCTGGGTGACAAGGGTAATCAAGAGGGCAATCAAAGGGTTAAATGTGTGCCTAACAAGTGTATGTGTGCTAATTTTACTTACAGGCTGTTCTAAACTCTTGATCTCAGCTCTGAACAGTAAGTGAAATCAGGGAGAGAGAAGCAGACAGCTCGGTTCACTGTGTTTACAAAGTGACCTCTGTGCTGTGGTTGACAACAGCCATCAGCAGATTCAAAGCCAAATCATTGGCTGTGAGCCTGCTGACAAACTTGTGTTGTGTCCAAACACAGCACAAGTGTCAGGGGGCACATGCATGCGCACCTGTAAAACCAAAAATTCCCCAATAACATACAGGTACATCAAGGGGGAACAACCAACCCACCAGACAGCAGTATATGTTAAACTGCTGGTGGATGAGTGGTAAACATTTTGCCAACATATATAGCGACAAGGAGGCCCTTCTGCACAAAATCACATACCTAGTATGTGATCCTACATTTCCGAGTATGGGGCACGCATGTGCGCCGCCGGCGACCCGCTCCCACTGTGATTATACAGTGTGAGCTGATCTGCAGGTACCACAGACTCGATGTTTTCCAGTATTCACCAATTATTAGGCAGAGCCAAAACGATGATCTGCCTATGTAATTATAGCAGGCCGCTGTTCTGTCAGTAGAGAAGTCATTGATCCTGTGTTCCTGAAAAGCAGGAATGTGGATCAATGTCCTCCCCTAGTAAAAGCACTTCCCACACAGTACACAATCACTGGCTAGGCACATAGTTTACCCTTTGATTGCCCCTAATGTTAACCCCTTCCCAGCCAGTGTCATTAGTACAGTGACAATGCATATTTTTTAGCACTGATCACTGTAGTTAGTGTCCAATTTGTTCACTGCAATATCGCCGTCCTGCTATAAGTCGCTGATCGCCACCATGACTAGTAAAAAATAAATAAATAGCGGAATAAATGTTGGCCTAAATTGACAAAGACATTTTTTTTTTTACTTTTTTTTACTGGATATGTTTTATAGCAGAAAGTAAAAAATGTTGTTTATCTTTTCAAAATTGTCGGTCTTTTTTTGTTTATAGCGCAAAAAATAAAATACCACTAAAAGAAAGCTCTATTTGTGGGGAAACAAAGTACATCAATTTTATTTGGCCTGATCACGAAGGGGGGGGGGGGGTGAACCTTCCGGAGGTAATATACAGGTCATACACAGAGGAAGGAGGAAGAGATGGGTTTATTGTACTGGTCACATACAGTGGTAGGATGGGGATGAAGGGGTAAATGTTCAGATATGCAGGATAAGGAAGGGGAGGGGTTAATATACAGGTCATGTAGAGACAGCATTAAGCTAATATGGGGGGGCATGAAAGGGTTAAAAAAAGATCCCTGCATCACTGAAATAAATGAATGAATCTGCAGATGCTGATCCATTCATTCTTATCATATTCACAAGAAATCGATCTCTCTCCTTCCCCTGCTGTACCATGTGACTGCTGTGAGGACCAATCACACTGTACAGAGCCCTTTAGATCAGCTTGGTACAGTGTCTCTGTGTACTGAGCTGTCATTGGACACAGCAATTACAGGCAGTTTGGCAAACCAACAGCTATTTTCCAGTGCTGTTTATGAAAAGCACCAGGCAAATAAAGGGTTGCCAATCTGCTGTTTAAAGGCCCAGCGCAGTAAAAGCCCTTCACTGTATATTTATGAAAACCGCAAAGGTAATAAAATGCATATAATAGGCTTGTCACCTCCTCGCGTATGCACTACAGCTCAGGTTTATAAATTACAAGAGTTAAAGCCCATTCACATCTAGGCGACAAAACGCCCGACGCCGGACGCTTGTGCCGCTAGAGGGGAGAATTCCCATTGCTGTCTATGGAGATGGTTCACATCTCATAGACGCCGTACGCCTGTCGCCTGAAAAAAAGTCCCGGACCCTTTTTTTCAGGCGACATTGGCGTTCGGCCATACAAAGCAAGGGGAAGGCTTTGTGAAAAAAAAAAAAAGTTACACACTCGCGGCAAAATACTACGCGTACGCGGCGTATCTTGTCGCGGAGGTGTGAATGCAGCCTTACTGAACAGAATTAGTAATCGTTTGTCAGGTAAAACAGTATTTCAACTGCCTTTTTAGTTTCAAGTTTACCCGGAATTGACTGACACCGTGCCCTTTCTGCACCTCGGTGAACCCTGACATTAGGTTTTGGTGGTAGCTGCAATAAAGCATGGATTTGTTGCAGAGGGAAGTATAAAGTGGTTGGGGGGGGGGGGGGGTATACATTTTTTAAATATAAATCATTTTAATAAAATGAAACCATTTTCTGTCTGTACAAGTAGAGGTTACGAGATTTAATAGATGTAGAAAAATGATACATGCATTTGTTATTCATGATCCAAAGCTTCATTTAATATCACTATATTGGATTTCCCTGGCTGTGGCCTAATTTGATCAGAAAGAAGTCATGACTGCACAACGATCTATTGACTTGGAAAAGTAGCCATTTTATTTTTTGTTATCTTTGGTTGCATGATTTGTCTATAACATAGAGGGAAAGGAGGGAAGGTGACGGTCATTGGTAAGGTCAAATCACTGCAATTAATCTTAAAGATTAGTAAAAACTCCATCAACCTAAGGGGATTAGGGCTGCTTTAATAGCTAATGATTGTTTTTAATAGGCAGTTTTCAATGATAAGACATTTGCATTTGTCCAAGACCGGTATAGTGTGCAGGAGGAAAAGATATTTTAGATGAATGCGATGGATTTACCTTCACAACAAAGCCGAACACAAGGGACCGGGTAAGGCAAACTAAGCAGAGACTTATAGGTAGGACTGCGCAGATATTGACTCTCTTCTGGAAAACAAAGGTAACTGGGAGATAGCTACTTTAATAGTAACATTATTGATCTAGAAATTCCTCTCTGACATTTATAGTTGCTTGGCTTGCTATATGTTTATTGTGGTATTTATATATCTTTCAACGGGGAGAAACCGGCAACTGTAAGTCATAAGAGGAAAACAGTTAATACCTACTAGCATTTCCTTTTTTATAGTAAAATGTTCATGTCATTTGTGTAGACAAAATCTTATAGACAAATGAACCATGGAAAATAAACCATTTCAATGGTTTGAAATAGAAAAAAATTATGGGAACAAGAGATTGTTTTAACCATTTCGGCCCCGTAAGGATTTGCCCACTTAATGGCCAGGCCCTATTTGCGATACGGCACTGCATCGCTTTAACTGACCATTGCACAGTCATGCAACATCTCTAGCTATGACTAAACACTGAAGCTACAGTGCGAAATGTTAGCTTTTTTTCCATTTTTTTTGCTGTGGCATGTTCATTTTGTGATCGATTTTAATTAAAAGAACATTTTTGGAGTGCGGCTGTCTAAGTTTCCTTCGTATTTTTGCATCACTATTGCATTGCCAGCACCCATGGTTTGGTTCCAGTGAGGAGGTTCTTTGAAGACTACTGAGCGGTTATTTTCACTCACTGCGTCGCTTTAACTGACCATTGCACAGTCATGCAACGTTGTACCCAAACAAAATTTATGTCTTTTTTTTCCCCACAAATAGAGCTTTCTTTTGGTGGTATTTGATAATCTCTGTGGTTTTAATTTTTTGCGCTATAAACAAAAAAATTCGACATTTTACTTTTTGCTATAAAAAATATCCCACAAAAATATATAAAAAACAAAAACAAATTTCTTTCTTAGTTTAGGCCGATATGTATTCTTCTACATATATTGGGTAAAATATATCGCAATACGCATATATTGATTGGTTTGCGCAAAAGTTATAGTGTCTTTTATTAGTAATGGTGGCGATCTGGGATTTTTATGGTGACTGTGACATTGCGGCAGACACTTTTGACACTATTTTGGACCAGTGACATATAAACAGCGATCAGTGCTATAAAAATGCACTGATTACTTTGTAAATGACACTGGTAGGGAAGGGGTTAAACACTAGGGGGCAATCAAAGGCTCACTGTGTTCTAACTGTAGTAGGGATTGGCTCACTACAACATGACAGAGATCACTGCTCCCGATGACAGGGAGCAGTAGATCCCGGTCATGTTGCTAGGCAGAACAGGGAAATGCCTTGTCCGTGTCACGATCGCGGTGCCCTCGGGGGACATCGAGTCTGCGGTCACTAAGCCATGATTTAAAGGGGACGTACAGGTACGCCAATTTGCCTAGCTGTGACATTGTATATCGTCGTGCGTCGCCTCCGACCCTCCCGCCAACCCCACCACTGTAATATTTTGGTGTGGTGGGGGTTAATAAAGCTGAGAGTGTTGTGACAGGAACTCATCAAGAGAGTCCAACTATGCTCTGCCATTTATAGACCCCAACATACAGTTTCTATAAATAAAACATGACCTATGAATGGAGAAGTCAGACCTTTCAATCATCTGCCTGTTCTCCATTCATAGATTATTTTTTATTCATAGAATCTGCAGTTCAGGCAGAAAGGGTGGGATAGCAGAGCTCTTTTGATGAGTGCCTATCAGAGCACCCTCATCTCTATTAACTGCTGATGTACCAGAAGATTGCAGTGGCAGCGGTAGCGGGGCTTGGAGGGTAAAATTTTTTTCATTTTGGATAGAGCAAGGAAGGATTATAACCCTTGTCAGAATTTTGTCTCATTGCAGAGATTTCCCTTCACTTCCTGTCCCGTAGTCAAAACACGAAGTGAGAGGAAATCCCTGCAAATTAAGGGAATTCCTTGGGGGCCCCCAGGTTACTAGAACTAGTGTCCCCATAGGAAAATTTCCCTTATATTACTTTATCTGGGGACAACCCAAATTTGGGGATTTTCTTTTACTTTTACTTTCAATGATAATGCTAAACAGGACAAATAGAGAGGGTGAATCTCCTTAACAGGGGTACAGACTAACAACTGAGTATAAGGCCCCTTTCACACGGTCAGACCGTTCAGTTCCGCCTGTCATATTTTTTGGCGGACCTGAACGGATGCTCCATACTTCTCCATGGAGTGTCGGATGTCAGCGGAGACATGTCCGCTGACACCCGACCCAATCCGATCCGCTAAAATCAGATGGATGGCTATATGTCGCCATCCATCCATGGCAGATTGGATCGGGTAAGATCTGATGAAAACTGACATGCTGTCTGTTTTCATCAGATCTCTCTATAGGAGACAGCGGTGCTGCACAAGCCCCTCCCCGCTCAGTGAGCAGAGAGAGACTTGTCATCCACTGGCTCAGCACAGATCTGCGGAGAGATCTCCCGCTGAGCTGGCGGGAGCTGGCGCACTCCGCTGAGACGGAGTCCGCCTTGTGTGAAAGGGGCCTAAAAGAGAAGAGAAGCGCCTCTAAGTGTAGCAATATGGTTACATTTAATAAAGGTACAACATTTAGCAACTTATTTCTACACTTAGAGGCGTCTCTCTTCTCTTTTATACTCTGTAGCTCCTGCTGGATTTTGCTTCTAATCCTCCTGAGGAGGCTTCCATTTGTGGATGGACATTTTATGGTTACACAACATGTTCACATTGCTATAATCTTTTTATGTGGAATACAAACTGAAGGACTTATGAATAAATGGTTGTGGAACGAATCATTTGAGTTTCAATTGTTTCTTAAGGGGAAACTTGATTTGATATACAAGTGCTTTGGATTACAAGCATGTCTCTGGAACGAATTATGCTCACAATCCAAGGTTTTACTGTAGTGTCCTTGTTTCCTGTGAGCAGAAAAGACAGCAAAACAATGTTAGCTTTCTTGTGAAAACTACCAAACCCATCATCTACTATTCTATAGAGAAAAGCAAAGGCAGACATGTTTAAAGCCTTCCTGGGTGACAACTATGACTTATTCCTTACATACAGTGGAGAAGTGAGCATAGCCACGAATGGATAGAATGTGTGTTATTAAAATGGTTACCGGGTTAAAATAAAGATGAGAAAACCAGAAAACGAAAATGCAGCCACCATGTTCAAGGACTGGTAGGCCGCAATATATTATTTTAGGGGTTTTAGACACTAAGGATGTGTTATTGTTGAGCTCCATTTGCTGCACTATGAAGTGTTCTCAAGTAACATATGTTGGGATGTAGTGAAAAAAAAAACACGGAATCATAACAATTTTGTATGCTAACATCAGAATTCATTAATGTTCCTTAATTGTCTGATGGGCCATTAGTTCTGAAATACTTCCTTAAGCGATTCTGTGACTGTAACTCGGTTAAAAGAATGCTAGAAAGTGGGACCTCCAAAAAGAAGCAGTTTTATACACTCACCTTTACCATTCTCTGTTCCTCTTAGCTCTGTTCAAGAGCTATGACCACCTGAAGAACAATTGATGCTTGACCAGAAGTTTAAGATGCCTTATGCCGCGTACACACAATCAGAATGTTCAATGAAAAAAGTCTGATGGTCTTTTTTCATCGGAAATTCTGATTGTGTGTATACGGGGCATTAGTACACCTTTACTTTCTTTTACTGGCTCCTAAGTCATTGCAGGACACAGTATAAACTGGGGGAAGAAACTACGGGGGAGAGTTGGAAGATCGCAGTGTTTTAGTAGGCAGTAGACAAGTGATCATGCAATAAAAGCTGAATATGTGTAAATACAATCTGCCAGATGTAAGACAAAACTTTCACATCATCGTTGCAATTAGAGTGTAAAAGATGTATTTGAATCTCTAAAATCTTAGCAGAGAGCAGCCTGTCAGTTGTACAGAAGAATGTTGTTGGACCAATGCATTATTTTTCTGTATCAATAATCAAATATAGGCAGGCTTGAAAAAAATTGTTACTACTTTAAACTCGAATATTTCAATCCCCAAGTACTCTTTTTTAGGTCACATAATTACTTTAAAGCGGAGCTTCACCCTGACAATTGCGCGGTCATGCGACGTGGCTCCCAAACAAAATTGACATCCTTTTTTTTCCACAAATAGAGCTTTCTTTTGATGGTATTTGATCACCTAAAAACTATTTTTTTCGATACGCATACTTCTACATATTTTTGGTAAAAAAATCGCAATAAGCGTATATTGATTGGTTTGCGCAAAAGTTAAGCATCTACAAGATAGGGGTAGTTTTATGGCATTGTTATTATTAATTTTTGTTTTACTAGTAATGGTGGCGATCTGTGTTTTTTATCACGACTGCGACTTTATGGCGGGCACATCGTACACTTTTGACACATTTTTGGGACCATTGTAATTTTTACAGCGATCAGTGCTATAAAATGCACTGCTTACTGTGAAAATGACACTGGCAGTGAAGGGGTTAACCACTAGGTTGCGCTGAAGGGGTTAAGTGTGTCCTAGGGAGTGATTCTAACTGTTAGAGGGCGTGGCTACGAGTGACACGTCACCGATCGCGGCTCCTGATGAGAGGGAGCCAACGTTCAGTGACAGTGTCACTAGGCAGAATGGGGAGATGCTTGTTTACACTTGTCTCTCCCCCATTCTGCAGCTCTGTGACCCCATTGCGGGACACAGGCAGACATTGAGTCCGTGGGTCCCGCAGGCACGGTCACGGAGCTCGCGGCAGGGGCGCGCACGCCCGCAGGGCGCCAATTTTATAGTGACGTAAATATACATTACTCTGTCCAGCCGTGCCATTCTGCCGACATATATGTGCAGGAGCCAGTCGTTAACCGGTTAAATCATGTGTATATATGTATGTATGTGATTGCTGTTTTGATATATGCACATCCATGTGCAAGTGGAACATGAAAAGAATAGTCATGAAATATAATAAAACTAGCACAACATCCATAATATCTTGCATTTGCATCTAGTAAATATTCATGAAATTCAGCAAAACATTTCAGCAGATTAATTAACTTTGTATAATTAGTATTCCTACTTATCTATAGTATTTTCATTTATTTGTAATTAAGTAACTCCCATATGATTGAATGGATTAGCTGTAAGCAAATTAAAGTTCAATCCCTTTATATATATATAATCTGATATTGTTACATCCTATGTTACACACTGTAGGTTAACCACTTCAGCCCCGTAAGATTTGGCTGCTCAAAGGACCAGGCCATTTTTTTCGATACGGCACTGCATCACTTTAACCGAAAATTGCGCGGTCATGCAATGCTGTACCCAAACAAAATGTTGGTGGTATTTGATTACCTCTGCGGTTTACATTTTTTGCTCTATAAACAAAAGAAGAGCGACAATTTTGAAAAAAAACACAATATATTTTACTTGTTGCTATAATAAATATCCCACATTAAAAAAAAAAAAAAAAAAATTATGTTTTCCTCAGTTTAGGCCGATATGTATTCTTTTACATATTTTTGTTAAAAAAAATCTCAATAAGCATATATTGATTGGTTTGCACACAAGTTATAGCGCCTACAAAATAGGGGATAGATTTATGGCATTTGTATTATTTGTTTTACTAGTAATGGTGGCAATCTGCAATTTTTATCGGGACTGCGATATTACGGCAGACAAATTAGACACTTTTGACACTTTTTTGGGACCATTGACATTTATAGAGCAATCAGTGCTATAAAAATGCACTGATTACTGTATAAATGTCACTGGCAGGGAAGGGGTTAACACTAGGGGGCAATCAATGGGTTAAATGTGTTACCTATGTGTGTTCTAACTGTAGGGAGGGTGAGACTGTCTAGGAGGGGAGATAGATCAGTGTTCATACTTAGTATAAACACGCGATCAGTCTCTACTCCCCTGAAAGAACCTGGATTTGTGTGTATACACACACAGATCCTGGATATTGCTCTGTCAAGAGCGATCACGGGTGCCCGAGGGTCATGGCGCCCATCAGGCACTCACGTCAGCTCTAGGGACACACTTCGGGTGCACCCCTAGTGGCCAAATAAAAAAGCGACAATTTGCCCAGCCGAGCCAACCTGCCACAGTAAAACTGCGACGACTGGTCGGCAAGTGGTTAGACAATGACAATGACAGAACCAATGTATTGAAGAGCATATCAATTCAAACATAGATCTTTTGTATTATGGGAATTTTTGTTTTTTCTTTATAAACATCTTATTGATTAATGCAATTGAAAAAAAACTGAAACACCTATCCAATTTGCATGTCAGGAGATAGTGACCGGCTCTCTATGGAGTCGGTTCACACATCTCCGAATGTTGCTCCAGAGCAAATTGCACAGGAGACCTGTGCATCTTCTGGTCTGTTTCAGGTCTGAATTCAGCCAAAAATTCGGACTAAATCGGACCTGAAACAGTGAACATGATGCACTGGACCCCTGCTGTGAGTCATTCCATGTTGCACTCTAAAATTGGCTTAGCTCCATTAGTGAGATCCCAAGTGGGGGATAACCGATATACCACTACAAGGCTTCCTTACCCTTATCTGGTGACTGGCAAGCTCTATTCTAGATTACTTAAAGAGACAGCTCTGTTTTTGAGGGGTGTTGATACTATCTATTATACTCATAACTGGATTCATGAGCCTGCCTGACTTACCCACCCCCTGCACTGAGCTCTGATTGATTAATATTATTCTACATTTGATAGAGTTGCCAGTTTTCTTGGTCACCCTGGAGGGTGTATCTCTGTTGGTCCAGGTGTCCTATGTGGGATTTGAACGCCTTTAATACTTGGATTCCCACTCTTTGGGAGGACTGACTTTACTCTCCCTGTGTTGTGTGTGGTTTCACCCATTATTTGATCTTCAAGGTCAATCGGCACCTACACAGTATGCAGAGGCGTATCTAGTGTAAATAGCTCCTATGGCAAGCACTGAAACTGCGCCCCTGTCGAAACATTTGAAACCCATCTTTCAGATAACCTTAACAAAAAAACAGCTAACAAAACTAGTGATATTTTCATCCCTTGTGATACCTTGGGTAGTGACATAATCTCTTTATGGAGAAATCTGGGGTTTATTAGACCCCCGATTCCTCCTCTGCCCTCCAAGGCCAGGTAAATGCAGAACCAATACTGGAAGTGATGAAATCTTCATCACTTAAGGCCTCAGTTTTAACAGAGGAGAGGAGATGGAATGGGAGAGCCTGGGAGAACAAGGGGGGGGCTGTGGCTGAACGCAGCAGGGATAGCGCTGCCATTGACCATTAGCAAAGGTGCTGAAAAGGAGATCCTGCCTATGCTCGGGAGGAGGGAAGAAGAGACCCTCAGACCCTGGTAAGTGCCTTGCTGCCCAGCCACTCAACAGTGCCCCCTTCATATGGCGCCCATGGCACTTGCCATGGCTGCCATACCCTAGATACGCCTCTGCCAGTATGTCCTGAGGAAGCAATTAGATGCAAAACGCATTGACAATCCAGTATGAAGGAGTTCATGAACCTTTTGATAATTATCTACACCCCTTTTCTGCACACCAATGGACTTTTCACTATTTCAATGAAAGGATCCATGCCTCCATGTCTGTAATTGGGTATCTGTTGACCTTTGTCTAATAAAGGGTGTTTTATGTATTTGTTTGGTTTTAACATTTTTGTAACAAAGATATTTCTTATACCTACTGCCTCGTGTTATGCCCACAAAGTCTGCTTTTCTTTGAGAAAGTCCTAGCTCATCTGTCAATACTTTTTCTGATTATAATATTAATGAATGCTGATCTCATTTACATGTTTATCTAGAATCTCCTTGTGTGATTGACAGCAAAAATCAGTAAAGCTCTAACTGGTTCAGAGTGCCAACCTTCCCTCTTTAATCTCTAGTACTGCTGTACATGGAATTATAGGAGGCTGTATGATTTTTTTAAATTAATACATAACTGGATTATATGGTGTTTTTATCTGCTCAGTTCTCTTCATGGAGAATGCTAGTTTATTTGTAGGCCAGTTTACAAAATACATGCTTTCAAACATATTTTTGATTTGGCATGGAGCTTTCCATTGGGTACATCTGGTGAAGTTTCAGCTGCCAGAGGGCACCAGTGTACAAGATGTCCATATCATTTCAACTGTCCAGGTTTAATACCATGTGCTACAAAAGCCACTGTTAGGCCCCGTACACACGACCAAGTTTCTCGGCAGAATTCAGCCAGAAACTCGGTCGGAGCTGAATTCTGCCGAGAAACCCGGCCGTGTGTACACTTTCGGCCGAGGAAGCCGACGAGGACCTCGGCGAGGAAATAGAGAACATGTTCTCTATTTCCTCGTTGTTCAATGGCAAATTTCAGCTCGCCGAGATCCTCGGCAGCTTCACAAGGAACTCGACGGGCAAAACGATGTGTTTTGCCCGTCGAGTTCCTCGGACGTGTGTACGGGGCCTAAGACAATCTTTGTCATTGGGCCTATCATCATGTATTACAAGTTAGCCTGTAAATTATGACCTTTTTGGTTCTGCTTGTATTGTTAACTTTAAACATTACATTGATGAACTTATCTAAATTTTTTTTTTTTTACAATGATGGAAGTCCCTTAGGGCAATTTATAACATGTTTTTATCATTTTTCTTTATTTCTCTATTATATTTAACATAGAATAACATCAAAAAAGAGACCTGTATGTGTTACCAACATCCCTAAATGAAATGGAAAAGGAGAAACCCCCCAAGGTGGGACTTTAACGGTAACAACTCAGATTCAAAGAAGAGTAATAATATTCAAAATTTATTTAACAATTTATTACAAAAAATGTTTTTTTTTGTAATAAATTGTTAAATAAATTTTGAATATTATTACTCTTCTTTGAATCTGAGTTGTTACCGTTAAAGTCCCACTTTGGGGGGTTTCTTCCTTTCCCCTCTAATATATTTAGGAAAAAAATAAAAACTTTAACAGGTAAACATGAAATATTGCAAACAAATATTTCATATTTCCTCCTAGCAGCTAGCAGGTTACACGCAGACATCTGGTACCATCAAGTTTCAGATTGCTGGTTTATAGCTGTGCTGTGGATACAGACCGGATTAGCAGGATCTGAGATTACACACACAGCTTAGGCTTGGTTCACACTGCTGCGACTTGGGATCCAACTTGTGAGACCCCAAGTTGCGTGATATGTGAAATCCCATTTTGGTCAATAAGAGCAACTTCTATCTGACTTGTCCCCATAGACTTTAATAGAAGTCGCCTCCAATTCGGATTCTCACCTTAATTGATGTGATTTGGATCCAACATTACAGGAAGATTACCTAGGCATTCCCTGAAGTTGCTTCAAAGTCACTTCAAGTCACATCAAGTCGCACTCAAGTCACACCAAAGTTGCCTGGCAAAGTGGTGCGATAAGTCTATGACAGTTCTGGATCTTCAGTCGTTAGTAGCAGTCATTGGGCATAGACCTAGTGTTGGGCTTGCTTGTGAGGTTAAATGCAGGCCAATTCTGACTATGCAGCTATGTACAGTCAGTTGTGCACAAAGAGGCATCCCTAAAACATGGTTTTATTATTGCAGGTGAAGAACAGTCAAAAAATCCAATGCATTTCAGCCATCATTTGAGCCATGATTAAGGTCTGATGGCTGAAACACGTTGGCCTTTTTGACTGTTGTTCATCTGCAATAATAAAACCATGTTTTAGCCGACTTCCATGTCACCAGCCTTTTTGCATGGATTACATGGAGGTTTGCAGAGACTTCCCAGGCTGAGTGTTGTGTTTTTTGAGGTTCACCAGGCATTACAGATGACGTAGTAGCTTGGATGCACCTGTCCAAATTCCAATGTCTACTGCTTTATATATATATATATATATAAACAGTATATATATATATATATATATATATATATATATATATATATATATATATATATATATATATATATATATATATATATATATATATATATATAGCTTAAGGCTCTTTAGAAAAGAAAAAAATCTTACCTTTCATGATTTAAACTAAATAATATCTGGCTCCACAGGGGTTTGCATGCTTTCCATGGACAGTCCAATTTTGTCTGTGGAAATATTTAACTTTAACTCAGAGTGTTTATTTATTTGGGAGACATAATTGTGACACTTTTTGATTTACAGAGACATCAGTAGAAAGCTTTGATTATATCACTGCATTTGAAAACCTATAGAAGTATGGGAAAGGGCATTACAGATGAGGTTTTTAATAGCGTATCTACATTCAGATTAATATAAATGGAACCTTCTGCTAAAAAAAAGGCTTTTAGTGGCATAATAACATGAATAGTGATTGAAAAATGAAGAGCATAGTAGATGATACACCACAAGTCTACGGTATGCTTTGTACATGCTTCAAAAATGTGAGTAGTATGTCCAAAAGACAAGTTTCTGAATTTTATGTTTAGAGTAGTGTCCTTAATTAAATATTTGGTTTAAAAGGCATGTCTACGTAAAAAACAGTGATCACTGGAATCTCTGTAACTTATTTCTCTCTCATTGGGAATGTATCCCTTCTGTTGACAGTTCTATATGAATCTGTATAATGTTTCTTCTTTTTTTTGAAATATTCAATAAATAAACAATTAAAAAAAAAAAAGAATCTCTGTAACTTACTGGAGAAATAGTAGAATAACATTGCTAAGTTCATAATATTGCTTCATGTGAATATGACCTGTCTGGCAGAATAAAAGACTGCTCAGACATCTTTCTCATGTAAGAAGGCAGATTTATGTAAAATACCAAAATAACTACGAGAAAGGTCCTAGTATGTACAACAAAAGTGCAGCCTTTTATTGACAGCTTTGAATAAAGAAGAACTCAATTAGGCCATATTTACATAAACAGGTCATATATACACAGGAAAATGTCAGAAAATTACAATGTAGAAATGTGCCACTTCAGGTAATTACAGAAATTAGAGAATGTTTTCCTGAGTGAGCCATTTCTTGATCGGTCAGGGAATGTTGTTATGACTGTAGGTTTTTCCCTACTCATGTGCTGAGTTTTTATTGTTAAAATGTTGAATGGCCATGATGGATTTCATATTTTGATTACTGTTGTTGTCAACAGAATGTTTTTCCTCACTTCTCCATAGGAATAAGTGTATAGGTTCAACACCTGATACATACACGTCTGTACAGAAAATTATTATTGTGATATTTGGATCAAAAATTATACAGGGACCTGTTTTTTGTAATATCTCTGAACACTCTCTGAACACCTTCATGTGCTCCTTATAGGCACACAGTGTAAAATCATCAAAAAAAAAAAGCTAGGAAGACCACGCCATCTTCTCAGCATGGCATTGGTGAAAAAGTCTAAATTAGGAAATGAAAGCTCAGCTATTGTGATGCAATACTGATTCCCATATTCTGCTTATGCAAGCACTGCTGTCAGGCAGCATGATTTATTGGTGGTAATGGGGATAGACAAACATGTTTTCAGGTTGTCACATATAGGTATAGGTATTAGTGTAAGTGCGCTCCCATTGCAAGGAGTAGAGAAAAGAGTGGCGTTGGTGAGTATTTTTGGATGTTATCAACGCCTTATTTTAGGATAACATTGTTGATGTTGCTTTTTACATTGTTACTTACAAATGCTATTACAGTATATGAAGGGAGTAACAACCAATTAAATGTCAGTTTTCAGTGGTTTAGGGCAACCAGAACAATAAAAGAACAATAAAAGATCATTGCTAATTGGTTTGTATCAGTTGCTGTACTTTAAAAATTGCGCTTTGCTTAAATAAGCCTGACTGTGTTTACATTTTTCATTACTAGCATTAACTTCTAAGGAACCCATACACTGAGATTGGTCTACTAAAACAGTATAGAATATTCACATTGCAGAGAGAATGTGCAAAAAAATATATATATTTTCACAACTGAGAAAAGTTTTTCAACTGAGCATTCGTGCTTCTGAATGAACTTTCTCTATTCTATTTAAAGCCATCTCCATTTACCATCAATACCGAGAAAGGAGTGGAGAGTTGTCTTGGACTATAAAGCACATTTTTGTATTTGACTATAACTTCCTAAGCACTTCCTAACAAGAGTTATTTGCCAACTGTACAGAATTGGTAAAGCATTGGAGAGCAAGGCTGCAGTGAACAATATAGCACAAGTATAGAACAATATAGAACAATACAGCACAAATAAAATAATGCTGAACCAATCACTCAAGCTTAGATTTTCTGTCCTATTAGATTTTTTGGAAACTGTCAGACTTACCAGTTTAGGCCTGGTCGTTATTCATTTTCATTTTCAGCTATCATTAAGGCATCTGTGCTGAGACATGTTAAAATGCTTTATGTAAAATGTTGATGCATGTTTTCAATGCTTTTGCAGTCGTTCACTTGTGGTTTGAGTGTGTTTTTGTTGTGCTGCATTGAGCTGCATTATCTTATGATGTGTTATTTCCTGTGACATCACTTCCTTCCTGGTCACTAATTGAGTGTAGTGTACAAAAACAAGATTGAAGGCAGGAAGGGAAAACACTTTTTTTTCGATTAAACTTGGATAGAGTGCAGAGGGATTAGAACACTTGTCAGGTTTTTATTGCTGTCTGTGTCCCCCGTTAGGGAGATTCATCCTCTCTCTTTGTCTTGTTTACTATTATCATAGAAAGCGAAAGTAAAAGAAAATCCAAAATGTTGTGTTGCCCCCGGAAAAGTAATAGAGGGGAAATCTTCTGATGGGGACACTAGTTCTAGTGTCCTGTAGGTCCTCAATGAGGGGTTTCCCCTCACTTCCTGTTTGGCTATGGGACAGGAAGTGAAGGGAAATCTCCAATGGGACACAGATGGCGAAAAAAATCTGACAGGGGTTAAAACCCTCCCTTGCTCTATCCAAAATGAAGAAAAAAATTGCCTATAGTTTTACCTAAAGGGGTTGTAAAGGTGCTGTTTTTTTTTTTTTTCTAAATAGGTTCCTTTAAGCTAGTGCATTGTTGGTTCACTTACCTTTTCCTTCGATTTCCCTTCTAAATGTTTTTTTTTCTTTGTCTGAATTTCTCACTTCCTGTTCCTCCTCAGTAAGCTTGCCCCATCATCCGAGCCGTTCTGGCTGGGGGTTAGTCAGCGTGCTCGCCCCCTCCCTTGGGACGACATCCCTGTAGGGAGATGCTGTGAACACAGGGATGTCGTCCCAAGGAAGGGGGCAAGCATGCTGACTAACCCCCAGCCAGAATGACTCGGAGGATGGGGGCAAGCTTACTGAGGAGGAACAGGAAGTGAGAAATTCAGACAAAGAAAAAAAACACATTTAGAAGGGAAATCGAAGGAAAGAGTAAGTGAACCAACAATGCACTAGCTTAAAGGAACCTATTTAGAAAATAAAAAACAAACCTTTACAACCTTTAAAAACAAACCTTTACAACCCCTTTAAATTGTATTGTGGTGGGATGCACTAAATAATATTGCTACAGTGATGCGTTGTGGAAAAATGTTGAAGTCAATTTGTGAAAAACACCAATTGCCACCAATGTTATTTTCCTTACAACGCCACCAACATGCCACAACTGCTCTGGTATGAACCGGTCACTAAGTGCTGCTCTACATGTAAACACATTCTGAAATAGATCACATGTACTCTACAGCAGTCCTAAATAAACTGAATTATGCATTTGATAAAATTTTGGACTGAAATGCAGAAGGATAATTAAGTATCTAGATGAAGCAGTAAGACAAATTACTCTTTCAGAATGTGTTTCAAGGGAACCATAAAATAATAATTTTACACATTTTTCTTGTATGTAAAAACGTTGTCACAAAAGATTTCTCCTGTAATTAAATATGCTAAGTTAAAATCAATGTTTTGTTGCTTTGCTTTACAGGAATAATTCATCAGATGAAAGGAGACTTTGATACTGCACTAAAATTACACAAGGCTCACCTTTCGATTGCCCAGGAATTAAACGATTATGCAGCTCAAGGCAGGGCTTATGGTAACATGGGGAATGCCTATAATGCACTTGGGATGTATGACCAGGCTGTTAAGTATCATCGGCAAGAACTTCAGATATCGATGGAGGTCAATGACAGAGCTTCTCAAGCCTCTACACACGGGAATTTAGCTGTTGCATATCAGGCTTTAGGTGCTCATGATAGAGCTTTACAACACTACCAAAACCATCTGAACATTGCTCGGGAACTACGGGATATTCAAAGTGAAGCTCGAGCTCTAGGCAACCTTGGAAATTTCCACTGCTCTCGAGGTGAATACATGCAAGCAGTACCTTTTTATGAACAGTACTTGAGAATATCACCTGAACTGCAAGACATGGAGGGGGAGGGTAAAGTGTGTCACAATCTTGGCTATGCTTATTATTGCCTAGGAAATTACCAGGATGCTGTAAAATACTATGAACAGGATTTGGCATTGGCAAAGGATCTCCATGACAAAGTAAGCCAAG
Organism: Rana temporaria; assembly: GCF_905171775.1. Classification (NCBI taxonomy): domain Eukaryota; kingdom Metazoa; phylum Chordata; class Amphibia; order Anura; family Ranidae; genus Rana; species Rana temporaria. The sequence goes on from NC_053489.1 coordinate 221,548,197, forward strand.
CTAAGGCATACTGTAACTTGGGCCTGGCATTTAAGGCACTAATGAACTATAATAAAGCTGAAGAATGCCAGAAATACCTTTTGTCATTGGCACAGTCTTTGAATAATTCTCAAGCAAAGTTCCGTGCTCTTGGGAACCTTGGCGATATTTTTGTTGCTAAGAAAGATGTAAATGGTGCAATAAAATTTTACGAACAGCAACTAGGTTTAGCTCATCAAGTCAAGGACAGGCGGCTAGAGGCTAGCGCTTATGCTGCTTTAGGTAGTGCTTACAGAATGATACAAAAATATGACAAAGCATTGGGATATCATACACAGGAACTTGAGGTCTTCCAAGAATTAAATGAATTGCCAGGAGAATGCAGAGCTCATGGTCACCTTGCTGCTGTATATATGTCTCTTGAGAAGTACACTATGGCCTTCAAATGCTATGAGGAACAGCTTGAGCTGGGGCAAAAGCTTAAAGACCCTGCAATAGAAGCTCAGGTGTATGGGAATATGGGCATCACTAAAATGAACATGAATGTCATGGAGGAGGCTATTGGTTATTTTGAACAGCAGCTAGCCATGCTACAGCAGTTGAGTGGAAATGACTCTATCCTTGACAGAGGTCGTGCATATGGAAACTTGGGAGATTGTTATGATGCCCTTGGAGACTATGAAGAAGCAATAAAATATTATGAGCAGTATTTATCTGTGGCTCAAAGCTTGAACCGCCTTCCAGATCAGTCCAAAGCATACAGGGGACTTGGAAATGGACACAGGTATGTAAATTAATATTTGGAAATTATTGGTATACTTTCTGCATTTTAGATCTTCCTAACAGCAATAAACAGAATGTTTGTTGAACACGTTTTCATTGCAAACCATTTGCAGTGTTTCCAGAAGCATAGAGCTGTAATCACTATTTGTGATACATATACTCATTGTGGGTAGTTTGTGACGGGGTTTAGTAGCTTTCATAAACCTGTAAAGAGAATAGGTTGAATATTATTGGGGGAAAAAATAGAGCAGCAAACTTGATGCCAAGGTGATAAAGACAGGAAGAAGTTAAAAAGTAGAACTTCAGTAATTTTTTAATCTTTCCATCTATTAAATCTTCTGTCCTTGTTGTTTTAACTTTGGATAGTAAAACCTTTTTTTGTCTGTCAGTAAATACCTTATATGGCCCACTTCCTGTTTCTTGTCTGGAAAAAAGCTAAGCCCTGTACACACGTCCGAGAATCTCGTCAGGAAAAACCCGTTGTTTTCCCTGACGAGATTCTTGGCAAGAAACTCTTGCTGCCTGAGTGTACTGACTGTCCTTTCAAAAGAACCGCGGTTCTCTTGAAAGGAAAGAACGCAGTGACGTCATCGCGAATGACGAGCATGCGCTCGTCACATTCGATGCCGTCGCAGCCATCTTGCTTCACCCTATCTATGTCGTGGAAGCTTCCGTGCATGCGTGAAAGTCATTTCGAGGATGCGCGGGTTTCCACGGCGACAGGAAAGTATACACACGCTTGGGTTTCTCGTCGGGAAACAGGCCAAGAATCTTGACGAGAAAAAAGAGAGCAGGTTCTCTTTTTTTCTCATTGAGATTCTGGCTAGATTTTCTGACGAGAAACCTGAATGCCTCATACACACGAACGGGAATCTCGGCAAGAATCAGTTTTCTTGCTGTTTTTTTGCCGAGAAACCCGTTCGTGTGTACGAGGCCTTGGGCTTATGACATCATGCACAGCTCTCTCTCTCTCACTCTCGTGAGAGCTTGCCAGGTAGGGAGGGAGGGTGAGTCATAAGAGAGCCAATGAGAGCTGCAGAGCCATAGGTGTGTGTCTGTGAAAATTCAGGAAGTGAACAGGCAGCAGCTTCAGCTGCCCAAAGTTAAAATTATTGCAGCCAGACTCGGCGGAGGGAGATTTCTGCAGCATATTTGGCAAGTACAGAACCACAGTATATATAAAATAATATAGTGGTTGGAGGGAAGCTTCAGAATGGCAAAGATGTTTTTTTTACAAATTATGTATTTGACTGCTGTTCCTCTGTAAAGTTTTACTAAACCCACAACCTTAAAATCAGTCTGTATATGTCTGTATATGCAGTAAAGCATGTTTGTTATACTGTGGAACCTAAGGGGTTAATACACTGCATTGTGTAAAAGGGCGGTTTGTCTTCTCTGTTCCTCCCCTTCTTCCACAGTCCCCAATATATCTTCTGATAAGACAGAGGCTAGCGGGCAAACTGCACAGGCTCACTTTGGTGTGTATTGCTAGAGAGTTTTATGTTTTTCTTAGGAGAGTGCATGTGATCAGCATAGGGCCAATCAGCACTGTCCAGATAGAGGGTCAGGGGTACTGTAGCCTTATAGGTAATTCAGTGCAGAATGAAGACTCCTCCTACAAGATTTTACCAGTCACTAATAGAAGTCACAATACTGTTCTAACTGCTGATGAAAAAAGGTATTCAGCAGTTTATATTTACTAAAACTATTGCATTTCTATCTTCTGTGTACTGTGGGAGACCAGATATAGTAAATGCAGGGTCCTGGGTTTAGTAACACTTTAATTAGGGCTGATATGGTTTACTTGTAATTTGAAAGGTTGTTTTTACTGTTATCATAGCCAGAAGTGTCACCCCTTTGCTATGAATGAAGCGCAGAAGTTATAATGAAACAATAATGTAATTCCTACATCATAACTCTCAGCATTGTATTAAAAGTGTTCTTTTTTTCCATGTATTGCTATGGTATGTCTGTGCTCCAACTATGGAGTATTAAGATATGCACCACTTAATGCTACATTGTAAATAGTATGCAAATGTTTTCATATACAGTATACATCACATTCTAGTTTATCAGTTTAGCACTTTAGTATTTTATACGTCATAAATATTTAATTCAGTAACTCAAAAATTATAATTTACTCCGCGGCTCATATGTTAACACATTTTCTTCTTCAACACAATTTTTTCTTAATTGCTGTAGGTCCATGGGAAATTTACAACAGTCTCTCGTATGCTTTGAAAAAAGACTTGTGGTCGCTCATGAACTTGGAGAGACATCAAACAAAGCCCAGGCATACGGAGAACTTGGACATTTGCATAGTCAGCTAGGAAACTATGAGCAAGCAATATCCTGCCTAGAACGTCAACTAAACATTGCCAGAGAAATGAAAGACCAGATACTGGAGAGTGATGCAGCCTGTGGTCTGGGTGGAGTCTATCAACAAATGGGAGAGTTTGATACTGCCTTACAGTACCATCAACTGGACTTACAAATAGCTGAAGAAACCAACAATCCATCTTGCCAAGCTCGAGCCTATGGAAATCTGGGACTTACTTATGAATCTCTGGGTAACTTTGAAAGAGCCGTAGTCTATCAGGAACAGCACCTTAGCATTGCAGCAGAAATGAATGACTTGGTAGCAAAGACAGTGGCCTATAGTAGCTTAGGAAGAACTCATCATGCTTTACAGAATTATTCCCAAGCAGTAATGTACTTACAAGAAGGTGAGTAGTTGGCAGGCACAGTTCGCCTACATTGAAGGAAAGCACAATTATATATTCATTATACTGTATATCATCTTCTTCTACTCTGTGATCTAGATTGCCCATTGTAGGCCCATTTTGGCTGTGGACATGGGTCAGCATGTAATTATTTAAATAATACGCTTAAGTGACATGCCTAAGATCGGCTTGTAGGAAAGCACGGTTATAAAAATGCTGCTTGGCCTGCTATTTAACTCAACCAATAGGCCTTCTAAAGTTACAGAAAATATCATGGGCCAGATTCAGGTACATTTACGTTGCTCCGCGGCGGCGTAACGTATCTGATTTACGTTACACCGCCGCAAGTTTACAGCGTAAGTGCCTGATTCGCAAAGCTCTTACCTGTAAACTTGCGGCAGTGTAACGTAAATCCGCTCGGCGCAAGCCCGCCTAATTCAAATGAGCTGGCACTATTTAAATTAGGCGCATTCCCGCGCCGAACGTACTGCGCATGCTCCATCGGGAAAATTACCCGACGTGCATTGCGCTTAATGACGTCGGACGGCGCCATTCACGGACGACTTACACAAACTACGTGATTTTTGACATTTTGACGCGGGAACGACGGCCATACTTAACATTGGTTAGTCCACCTAGAGGGCATCCCTAGTTTTACACGGCGTATCTCGACGGAAACGACGGGTAACGCGGACGTTCGTGAATCGCCGTAACTAGTCATTTGCATATTCTACGCTGACCGCTATGGAATCGCCACCTAGCGGCCGGCCTAGAATTGCATCCTAAGATCCGACGGTGTAATTCAATTACACCTGTCGGATCTTAGGGCTATCTATGCGGAACTGATTCTATGAATCAGCCGCATAGATACGACAAGCGTATCTCAGAGATACGACGGCGTATCAGGAGATACGCCGTCGTATCTCTGCTGTGAATCTGGCCCTATGTATGTGAGGTAAAACAGCTGAATGATGACAATAATGGGCAGAAACAGAAAATGGCGGGTAAATCTTCTGTTCCTTTTGAGATGTTTAAAGTGTATCTGAACCCTAACTACAAATTTCCCCTTCTTGCTCCAGTTTGGTCTGTTATATACCAGTGAAAATGTTTTAAAATCTGTTAATAAGTGAAAAAAAACTGTGGATCCTGAGGAAAATCTAGTGAGCTGATCATTTCCTTTGTCTGCTCTGCACTCTTATGCCCCGTACACACGATCAGGGTTTTGCCCAGCCAAATCACATCGGAATTCCGACGGAATTCTGTCAGAGTAAAATAGAACATGTTCTATATCTAAACTCTGACGGAATTCCTCGGAATATCCGATGAAACACTCAGGCCCCGTGCACACGACCGGTTTTCTCGGCAGAATTCAGCAAGAAACTCGATGGGAGACGTATTCTGCCGAGAAAACCGGTTGTGTGTACACTTTTCGCCGAGAAACCCGTCGGGAAACTCGTCGAGCCAAAAAGAGAGCATGTTCTCTATTTCCTCATTGGGCAATGGGAACATTTGGCTCAACGAGTTTTCTGACAGCCGAACAAGGAACTCGACGAGCAAAACGATGTGTTTTGCCCGTCGAGTTTCTCGGCCGTGTGTACGCGGCCTCAGATGGGGCTACACACGATCGGAATATCCGATGGAAAAAGTCCGTCTGACATTTTCCATCGGAAATTCCGATCGTGTGTACAAGGCATAACTAGTTATTATTGTTCCAAGTTCTGTCTGTGAACTTTCCTCACTCTATTAGAAAATGTGGTTTTATTGCTGTTTGACTTCCCCTGGCTTTCTTTTCTGTCTGAGAAATAGACGGGTGGTGCAGAGAGGTCTCCCAAATGGGAACACAGCAATATGATTTTGACAGAAGTTCTAACACTTTCTTCTCTATTAAAAAAGTAACAGTTTGGGCTGCAGTTGGACTTTAATTGCTTTTTGTGTCTCTGTTGGGCCGAATTTTTCTCACATACCAGTGACACATAGATAACAGTTAAAATTTGATAGAGCTTTCCAATTTTTTTTTACCAAAAAAAAAAGAAAAAGAAAAAACATTGATTTGCTGAAGTACAGTATGTGTCTCCATTGGCTTTCCTCTAAACTTATGTCACATAGACATGGACAGTGAGGGGGAAAACTCAAGTAATTAGTGTCCAATGCTCTTGATTTAATTTTCTGTTATGGAAAATAGCCCCATAGCTACTGCTATTATATTTAATACTATGGTCACACACCATATGGTTTAAAAAAAAAAACGCCTGTAAAGTGCCTAAATTAAGCCTCATCTGTAATCCCAATGTGAAAGCCTGAGTGCTTTCAGAACCCTTTCACACTGCCAGCACCCGAAAAACGCTGGTAAAGCTCCGCTAAGACCCCTTTCACACTGGGGCGTTTTTCAGGCGCTTTGGTGTTAAAAAAAGAGCCTCAATGCGAAGGGATGCTTTAGGAACGGTGTATTCAACGCTCCAAAATTGCTGCAAAGAAGCTGCTTGCAGGACTTTTTTGACGCCCTGCCAGCGCAGCGCCTCAGTGTGAAAGCACTCAGGCTTTCACATTGGGATTGCAGATCAGGCGTTTTACAGGCACTTTTTTAACGCCAAGACCCCTTTCACACTGAGGCATTTTTTAGGAGCTTTAGTGTGAAAGCACTCAGGATTGCAGATGCAGCTTCTTTCGGGCGCTTTACAGGTGCTTTTTTTAACGATAAAACGCCTGAAAAACGCCCCAGTGTGAAAGGGATCTAATGCATTTTATTGGCCAGAATATTAATCATCTCCCAAGTAAGGTGAATGCAGGAATACTCCCACCCCCACCTGGACATTGTATTCCCACAATGGGGACCCACTGCTGTCAGAATACACTGATTAGCTGACTGACTGCAAGCTGCTGGTCAAATTTTCCAACGAGTCAGTTCAACAGAAGCTGATCTAATGATTGGCCTTTCTCAAACGGGAAGGGCTGCACACATTTCGGACAATCCCTGCTGAACAGACTGTATTTTGATCCTTGCTGTTGTATTCAGGCAGCCACAGCACACACAGATGCCTGAATACAATGGTGTTCCTAAACAGTGACAGTACCTGATGGTTTCCCGCCCAGCTGTGTCACTTTTTTTAGGTCCAAATTGTGGCCAGTTCAGTAGAAATCACCCAAAATTTGAGATGTCCGTGGTCAGCCTTATGCCGCGTACACACGATTGGAAATTCCGACAATAAAACCGTGGATTTTTTCTGACGAAATGTTGGCTCAAACTTGTGTTGCATACACACGGTTACACAAATCTTGTCGGAAATTCCGACCGTCAAGAACGCTGTGACGTACAAGACGTATGACGAGCCGAGATTAATGAAGTTCAATAGGCAGTTCGGCTCTTCTGCTTGATTCTGAGCATGCATGTTTTTTTCGAGAACCTGATTTTAATCTTTTTTTGGCGGAAATTATGACTGAAAAAGTCTGATGGGGCAAACACACGGTCGGAATTTCCGACCAAAAGCTCACATTGGACTTTTCTTGTCAGAATTTCCAATCGTGTGTACGCGGCATTAGTAATTTTCTTACATTATCTCTGTTTTATCTTATACAAAGGTTTGAGGTTAGCAGAACAGTTGTCCCGTAGAGAGGATGAAGCCAAAATTAGACACCGTCTTGGACTCTCTCTTTGGGCTAGTGGAAATTTGGAAGAAGCTCAACACCAGGTTAGTGCCCATATCATTCAATAAACAGTAGATATGATGAAAGAAATATAAAATGTTGTTTTACACTGCATAATAGTATAGTAGGTACATAAACCGGACTAGAAAATCTAAATATGGTCACATGTGGTCAAAACAGATATAGGCTAATTTTGAAGCATATTTTGAAGGTCAGTAGTCCATAAGAACCAATTTCAAGTAATCTTTTACACATCTAATTACAGAAAACTAAAACGTTATCGGGTGCCATGGGTTTACCAAGTAAAATAGCAACCAGTCAAAAATGAGTTTTAAAGCTGAACTCCACGCAGATATAAAAGACACACGTCTATGCAGTACTACATGTATTGATACATCATTACATGTATATTTTTTAATATAGATAGTGTAGGTTCATACATTTGACTTCATATCAGCCCTTTGCAATCTGTACAGCAGCACTGTACACCTGGTCAGGAGCAAACCAGGTGTTCTGCAAGCAAATGTATTGACAAGGAGCATGCTCAGATGGGCAGAGATCAGAGTAAGTAGAGAGATGACCACAGCTGTCTGCTTCTATTGTTTCATTGTCCAGTCAGGAGACCTGGGGTGGACATGGGGACACCACTGTATACTTTAACTGCAAGTGGTGTCATACACCTGACTGTGCTATGTAAATGCGCTTTGTAATACAAATTCTGTGCAGGTAAAACAACTTTCCTATATGTATTCATCTGTGTACTTAGCCTGGAATTCCGCTTTAAACATTCTAGTGATGTCAACATATTTTTTCTGTGCAGTTATAGTGTGTGCACCAAATTTTAAGGTGAAGCCATTATTGTGCCAGTAAATGTCAAGGAGGAGCTGCGGTGGCTCAACACGATTGGCACTGCACTGACAAGCCATTCACCTCTGCAGCTAGGGGTTCAGATCCCGGTCTCGGCTACATGTGAATTGAGTTTGGTGGTCTCAGCCCGGCTCCCGGTGGGTGTGCTATGCGAGGTAAGCCTGCGCTTAGTACGCCCACCCCCCTCCCACAAAAACCACCACACTTACGCGCACTCGAAATTGGGTTAACATGCACGCACTTTGACCACGCGGTCTCTAAAAAAGAGATGCGAAGGACTAACGGGGCTGGTTGAGCGGGCTAGATCCTCTCACTCCCTTATAGGGAGTCCCTCTGCCCCGTTGGGCTTCAAAGCGGAGCAGGTAGGGCGGGCTGTGTGGGACGACCCCCTCACACACCCGCCATTGCCACCCGGGGCATGGAGAAAGGTGGCAGATTACCTCTGGGGGAGGCCTGCCTACTCCCAACTCCTGCAGTCTGGCTCCTCTCCCAAATACACGCACAAAATACACTTTAAAAAAAAAAAAGTCAAAATAACAGAATTTTTGTATCTGAGCATGTACCATCAATTTTTTCTATAAACAATTAATATTAACAATAATTTTTCATGTAAACATTTCAATGTTAGCATTGAAATAAGGTCCAGTTCACGCATGTGGTGTATTTTTTTTTTATGTATGTTTTGCACAACGTTTTAGGTGTTGCCATTAAACTATATTAGAACGTGTGTTTTGATAAAAGTGCATCAGTGCCTAAAAACGCATGTAAAACACTCATAAAAATGTGACGTACCAAAAACATGCCGCACACATGTGAACCAGCCCTAACTGTCAGTTTCATTATCTCAACTTTTGCGGGCAGTGCGGTTAAATCTCTGCATCTCATTCTTCTCAGTATGGTTAGCCAGTATTCTGGGACTTAAAATCGTCCGAGAGGGCCCCCAAAAGCACAGTGCAGCAAAGGTTGTCAAAAAAGCCATGACTTGGTTTAAACACATAGGGCCAGATTCAGGTAGACCTACGACGGGCGTATCAGTAGATACGCCGTCGTAAGTCCGAATCCCCGCCGTCGTATATTTAAGCTTATTCTCAAGCTGAGATACGCTTAAATATTGCTAAGATACGACCGGCATAAGTCTCCTACGCCGTCGTATCTTAACTACATATTTACGCTAGCCGCTAGGGGCGTGTACGCTGATTTACGCCTAGAATATGTAAATCAGCTAGATACGCCTATTCACGAACGTACGCCCGGCCGTCGCAGTACAGATACGCCATTTACGTAAGGCTTTTTCCGGGGGAAAGTTACCCCTGCTATATGAGGCATAGCCAATGTTAAGTATGGACGTCGGGCCAGCGTCGAATTTTCCTTTGATTACGTCGTTTGCGTAAGTCATTCGCTAATAGGGCTGTGCGTAATTTACGTTCACGTCGAAAGCATTGACTATTTGCGGGTTAATTTGGAGCATGCGCACTGGGATACGTTCATTTACGTGGGGTCACGATGATTTTACGCCGCCGCAACTTACGGAGTAAGTGCTTTGTGAATAATGCACTTGCCTGTCAAAGTTGCGGAGGCGTAGCGTAAATAGGATACGCTACGCCCGCACCGAGTTACGCAGTCCCTACCTGAATCTGGCCCATTGACTACAAGTTGTCTTTTTAAGGGTTGTTTATATTTTGCTCCAAGTTTGGTCATAAAAAGCTTCTTTAACACTCATGCCCTGTACACACGACTGGTTTTCCCGTCGGAATAAACTGTGATGGTTTTTCCGACGGAGTTCCAAAGGAATTCTGCTTAAGCTGTCTTGCATACACCCGGTCACACCAAATTCAAGAACCCGGTGACATACAACACTACGACGAGCCAAGAAAAATGAAGTTCAATGCCCTCTATCTAATTCTGTCGGAATTTCCGACTGAAAAAGTCAGATGGGGCATACACATGGATGGAATATCCGATGAAAAGCTTCCGTCTGACTTTTTCCGTCGGAAATTCCTCTTGTGTGTACAAGGCATAAGAGATGTGGGATAAACTCCTCCAAGGGCTTAGTAGATTGTATAGGATTCTTTCACAAAATATAACAGGATACTTCTAGTTATAGGTATTAGCACAAGAGGTAGTTAGTCCGGGGAATATCTGATTGCCTCCTGGGGAATCTGGAAGGATTTTTTTCCCCGCTGGAGCATGCTTTATTGGGATTTTTACTTCCTCTGGATCAACTGTGGGTGTGCGGTTGTGTATATGGAGGTTTTCTATTTGTACGTGGTTTGAACTAGATGAACATGTGTATTTTTAAATCAGACTAACTATATACAAAGATTTCCCAGAATTTCAAATTATCTCTAAAAGCATATAGCATGTATTTTGTTTACAAGCAACAAAGCACCATCAGACTAAACTGAATATGTCCTCTTAGAACTGATATGCAAGTGTTTTGGTGCGTAGTCATGCAGTCATCTTCTTGCTTTTTTCTACGTTTTGCAATCTTTATTGGGAAAACTTTCCTAAAGGATACCAAATGGACTCAATTAATGCAACTTTTCTTGGTGAGCATATACCAACTAGAGCTGTAAAAGCCCCCCTAATGGAATCATTATAGAAATTAATGTCACAATATAGTGTTCAAAGCATAGTACTTCTGAACCCCCTGGCAGAATGCCAGATTTGGATTAGCTCCATTCAGCTCAGATATTATAGTGCATTTTACTACACCTACTGTATTACTTAAAACATTTTTTTTTTAACAAGACTACTTAAGTAACATAAGGGTAGTTTTAAAGGAAACATGTAGCAAGAGGATTATAAGTAGAGTATCATTTCAGAATGCTCCTATTAAAAAGTGCTAGCTGCCTGACTGTCCCAGGGTTTAATATTTTTTATATCGCTAACCTGGAATGAGCATGCAGATAAGGAAATCACAATGAAGTTAGACTCTTGATCTGTGCTGGGCCAGAGACTTAAAAAAGGTACCATCACCGACAGCAAAATAACAGCCATGCCTTTAGCATTTTCAGAAGAGGTCAACAATGGCAACTTACATGCTTTTGTTAGCATGGATTTCCTTAAAGGACAACTTCAATTTTGATAAAGTTTTCCTTTAATGTATCTCCCCTGCCTCCTGAGTGATGCCTAAATAATAAAATACTTCCCTTCATTCTGGGTGCCACGCAGTATTTGTAGCTAAAGCTCTCAGTCAAATTCAGTACCAACTGTGCATGCACACCACTTGCCCGCTTCACACAAGTGGTGTGCTACCACTATAGAAGCTGGTGAAGAACTCTGGAGCCTGGACAATAGTAAGTGTTTTACTATCTGTGCTTTACTGAGAGGGGTGGTGGAACAGGATAACGTAACTGAAAAAAGTTGTCTTTTCAACAAACTAAAGATTTCCGAAAACAGAATTAAGTATTTGAAATAATCAAATTCCTCGGCTCTATGTCTACTAATAATTTTCAGATAGCATTCTGCATTAAAAAATTACCTGCATGGTGTTCCACAAGCAGCATGCTAGGCCCATGTGTTCCCCCAAATCTTTTTCTTTTTCTGTAGTGGAAAATATTGAGCTAGAAATAGAGCATATTCGCTTAACATTCTTGCCATTTTGTTGGTTTATGTTTCAGAAATGTAGCATAATCAATATACATAAAATGAAAACATACTGCGCACTGTAAATAAATATACCACAGCATCTGCTCTTTCTTTAGCGCAGCTTCCATAATTCCAGTTTAATTACAATGGTATGAAGTGACCAAAATAGCCACAATTCCTCAAGGAGGCTTCAATTACAAGACAGGTTGTCAAATATTTAATGAGCAAACTGTTTTCTCTGGTTTCAGCTTTACCGAGCTTCAGCGTTATTTGAAACAATAAGACACGAAGCCCAGCTCAGCACTGATTATAAGCTCTCTCTCTTCGATCTACAAACCTCGTCATACCAGGCTCTGCAGCGTGTACTCATCAGTCTTGGTAAGAAGTGCTACATTATCTGGTGGAAAAGGACAGTTGTCATGACAGTTAAAGTGGACCTGACATACACGTGTAACTCATTGCTGCTTTTAAATCATTAAACCTGAATTTGTCTTCAGCTGAGGTTGTTAACAGCAAAAGAATGATAACTGTAGCTGACTTTGTGGACCCTTCCCTAAATCACATTATCAGGGACCATTATTCCTTTAGACTGCTACATTGCTGCTGATTTGGCTTTCTCTGCCCATATCATGAATAAGAAAGCAGGTCTGGTGTGGGCAAATAAGCAGTTGATTTTGTTGTTGCCGTTATTAGATTATATGTGGGTTGCTAAAAATTCAAGTTTCAAGCTCTCTCCTGCCACAACCAAAAATGTAAATTGGACAAGTAGCACATTTTCAGCTTTACAGAAAAAATCCAATTCAATGAGTTGAACTACCACTAGCTGTAATTTATATGCCATAGTAGGATTTATGGTATGTACACTTTGTTTTTCAGTGCAATGACTGTTTTGTGAAATATATCCTTCTTGTTTCAGTAGGAAGCACATGATATAAACTCATTAAAGTGTATCTCAAGCCAGTAGAGTAGGAAATAGTTGTTGTTTATTGGGGGTTGTTTTTTTGTCTGTGTTCTTTTGGGAAGATTTTCTTTCAATTTCTGAGATGCAATAGGAAGTAAATCTATGCAAAGTTAGGGGAAGTCAACTCTTAGGCCTCTTACACACGACCAAGGAACTCGTCGGAAAAGACACATCGTTTTCCTCGACGAGTTCCTTGTTAGGCTTGTCGAGGAACTCGACAAGCTTTCCATGCGTACACACGGTTAAGACAAAATCTCCTCGTTCTCAAACGCGGTGACGTACAACACATACAATGGCAGGGGAAGTTTGATTCTACTGGCACAACCCTTGGGGCTGATTTTGCTAATCTCATGTTACTGCGTGTTAAGTAAAAGTTTGGTAAGAGACGATTTGCACTTTTCAGTCTGTTAGGCCCCATACTCACGACCAAACATGTCTGCTGAAACTGGTCCGCGGGCCAGTTTCAGCAGACATGTTTGGTCGTGTGTGGGCGCGAGCGGGCCGAATTCCAGCAAACATTTGCCCGCCGGGCCTTTTCCCAGCGGACAAATATTCCTGGACTTGTTTTAAAACCGTCCGCTGGAATCCTGCCCGCTCGGACATGTACGGTCGTCAGTACAGACCTACCGTACATGTCCAGGCGCCCGCCGTCCCTCGCATGCGTCGAATGACTTCGACGCATGCGTGGAAGCATTTTAAAGGCGGGCCGCCCACGTCGCCGCATCATTGTCGCGGCGACACCGCATCATCGGCGCGGCGACACCGCGGACACGCCCCGCGTATTGTTTACGCGCGGACTTCTGTACGATGGTGTGTACAACCATCGTACAGAAGCCCTCTGGCAGACATGTACGGTGAAAACGGTCCGACGGACCGCTTTCACCGTACATGTTTGTCCGTGTGTACCCGGCCTTACAGCGTGAAACATGTGTTATCTCCATTACAAATGCTACTTTTACCGAAGGTGCGCTCCCGTCTCATACTTTATTCTGAGCATGCGCAGGTTTCTTAGCATACACACGATCGTGTTTCTCATCGAAAAACAGCCCGACGAGGAACACGACGAGGAAATTGAGACTCCCGTCGAGGAAAAAGAGAACTTGTTCTCTTTTTTCCTCGTCGAGTTCCTTGACGGTTTCCTCAATGAAAAACGTACACCCGACTGTTTTCCTCGGCAAAAAAGCTCTCCCACCAAGTTTCTTGATGGATTCTATCGAGGAAAACGGTCGTGTGTACGAGGCCTGAAGCCTCGTACACACGACAGAGTTTCTTGGCAAAAAACGTCAAAACCATCCCGTCGAGCCAAAAAGAGAGCAAGTCTTCTTTTTCCTCAACGGGAATGGAGAAACTTGCCTTGTCGAGTTCCTCGACAGCCTAACAAGTCTGCAAGTTTTGGGGAAACTGATGGAGCAGATTTAAAAGTACCATAATGTTTACATGCATGGTATTAATTTTAAAAAACATGAATATAAAAAGGAAACATGGAGGCAGAGCAAGACACTGTCTGATTTTTTTCTTACAGCAGTAACCTTGCAAAACAAAAAATATTGTAGTTATTAAAAGGACCTTCAGCTTTCCTGAATATGTAGACAGAAATGTTTAGCTACTAATCAGGAATTTGTAAAAGGAAAAGTGTATTTTTTTCCCCAATAAATTGAGGCAGCCGAGAATACTAAAAGAAACCCAGAAAAGTTGTTTTTCAAATCCTTAACACTTGATTCATACCAGATTTAGACCAGTAAAACAAGCTTTGATAGATTGTTTTCAGCTACCAGAGTAGTATCGCATTAAAATGTTATTAGGTTGCATTCTTATATTCATTTATAGCATGTTGATATATGAAGTTCCTTTTGTATGGGAGAGGGGCTCCTTTTGTTTGCTGGTAGCATGGGTGGGTAAAAGGGAAGATTTAAAGTAGATCTAAACCCTACTTGGATGGCAGTATATGATATGATATAACATTACTGTGTATCATAAACAATTGCCATTTTATGTTTAAGAAAATAACTTGTTCACATTTCATATATAGGTACTTGTTTTGCATCTCAGTGCTGCTGATCTCCTGTGGCCTGTGTGAGGAACTTCCTATATACATGTAGTTTAGGAATCATTGGCTCGACTAGGAGCATGCATGACAGGGAGACAACCGGGGATCACCAAGAGCATGCATGTCAGGGAGACAACCCAGGAGTACATTTAGGAGATACTTCTTACATCATCACAGGAAATGCCTGAAAAAGGACCTTCGTGGCAAGATCTGTAAATATTTTTGTAATGAAACTGCAGATTTAGGAAGATTAATTACAACTTTTGAAGTTACATTTAGGTTGCATTCACATATGAGCTGAGCATGTTTGGTTGTTTTACATGCTATTTTTTTAGCATTTGTTAGGTGTTTTTGTACACTTTTGACAGGCATCTTTTTCTTCCTTTTTTGATAATTTTATGCAATTAAAAACTCATTAGTAGGGAAAAAATGCACACTTTTGGGATCCTTTTTTTATTTATTTTTACACAATTTACAGCAATCCCAAACTGAAATCTATTTGGGACAAAAATGGTTAAAGTTTGAAGCTTGTAGGTCAAAAGAAGTGTATAAACTTTTTTGAGCTACAAGTTGAAATTCAGGCAACTCTTTGTATATGTGTGAACAGGAACAATTGAAAACCATGGGATTTTGGACGTTGAGCATTTTGGAGATTCAAGCTCTGGTGTGAATGGAACCGAGAATATTACAACTAATATATAATATTAGGTCCAGGTTTAGATCTATTAATGTTTTGTTGGCTTAGTATGAAAACAAGTTTTCGGTGCTGTAATACTGAAATACAATACTTTGGCTTAGTTCCTTTTTTAAGAGTTTTATTTTAAGGGTATTACTTTTTTGTTGTCTTGGATGGAGTGGCGATGGATTAGTACTCTGTCAGATTTTTTGTATACAGTCTAATGAGAGTGCCAAACAAATGCTCAAGAATTCAACATATTTAATGTTAAAATTGGTTCATAGAAGAAAAAAAGTCAATGTGTTTTGGGGGCCAAAGAGTCTCCCCCAAAAATCTCACCATCTTTTTTTCTATTTAACACCCCATGAGGGCACATCACTCTATTTTGCTACACTTGTTAACATAACATAACATTGCCTTCTCAAACCGTTTCAAGTAGAGGAACATATTCTATCTTGTATCTGCCTATCCAAGTCCATGTTAACACTCTAAATACCTGAGCCATGATTATTATTATTATTATTATTATACAGGATTTATATAGCGCCAACAGTTTGCGCAGCGCTTTAAATCAGGGAAGACAGTACAGTCACAATACAAATCAATACAGGAGGGATCAGAGGGCCCTGCTCGTTAGAGCTTACAATCTGATGAAGGAGGAGTCTGTTTAGCCCCAGAAACACACTATACTTTTTCTGCTCTGAACGCATTTTAAAAACATAGGACTCTTGGATTTTTTGCTTGGTGCTCTCATTGGATCATATATACATGGTTTCTCAACTGTGTTTTTTAAGGAGTGTCTCTGTTTTTGAGGAGTGTTGCCAAATCAAGGCTAGTGTGGCCAGTGATAATTTGTTTGACTCACTGAAATCTTGGAAGCCTCTCCTCATTCTTTATTTTGCGCTGCAGCCAATCATTCTGAGGACTTTCATGAATGTCCACTCAGAATGAGGAAAAGCCCACCAGGCCATTTATGTACAGTGGCTGGGTGGGAGGAGGTTAAATAGGTTTCAATTCACACTCTGTCAAACATGTAACCATTCCATACTCTACCCAAAATGAAAATAAATTGATTTACCAAAGTCATTACAGTATAATAGTAAAAGTAATCCATCACCCAACTCCTACATACTAGTAAAGTACCTATGCAGTGT
This sequence comes from Rana temporaria, assembly GCF_905171775.1. Lineage (NCBI taxonomy): Eukaryota > Metazoa > Chordata > Amphibia > Anura > Ranidae > Rana > Rana temporaria. Next base: position 221,564,620 of record NC_053489.1, read on the forward strand.
ATGCCAGCAATGCACTTGCATTGAAATTTGTATGTTGTCAGGTAGCAGAAGACCACAACCAGCAGCATTTTTAATAGGAATTTACCCTGATTGCAGGTTAAAAAGGAAAACCTAGAGGCAAATACACTTCTACGAAGCCATCATTAGTTAAATCATAGTGATATCACAGTGATTTAACCCTAATGGATAACTCCTTTGTAGAAAAATCCTACACCTTTCATTGTTGAACTTATTGACTTCATAAACTCATCTCATTGTCTGTTTTGGTGGCTTTTTTGGCCAGTAGCTGCACAAGCTTTGCAGGACTGCAGTCAAACATGTATTTTCACTTATGTTCCTCTATTATTAACCTTTTTCTGAGACTAGCATAATGATTTTGGTGGTTGACTTAATTGGTTTACCATGTACAGTATGTTTATGCAATTTGAATATATTTTGCAGGACATCATGATGAAGCTTTGGCAGTTGCAGAGAGGGGAAGAACTCGAGCTTTTGCAGACCTTCTAGTTGAGCGACAAACTGGGCAGCAAGAATCTGACCCTTACTCCCCTGTGACTATTGACCAAATCCTGGAGACTGTTAATAGCCAGCGAGGATTGGTGCTCTACTACTCACTAGCTGCTGGTTATCTTTACAGTTGGTTACTGGCACCTGGTTCAGGTGAGAGAAGAGATACTGTATATTTATTCTTTGCTGTTCTAGCTATCACAACACCATGAAGAATATCATTTTGAAGTTAAAAAGCAAAAATGCATTTTTTGTCTTTTGAAATTTTTATCTAGATCAAGCTGTAGATAATTGCATTTCTAAATTATGATACCTTTCTCTACAGTTTCTACAGCCCTGCTCACTTAATAATGAAACTGTTTAACTAAATGTTTGTGGCTTGAAATAAAATGCTGACTCAACATGAAAATGCTCAGTTGGAATCAAAACTAAGACCTCATACACATTGGATATTGAGGAACTGAAATGATCCTAAGCTCAGCAAGCCAGGAGTATATTGAGGTCACTTGGGATTGCAAATTAACTTCGTTTTCTGTATAGATTGCAATTGTACAAATGGAAACCACAAAGAATTTTAATTCATGCAAATAATCTAGAGAACTTTAACTTTAACTAAGTTGTTTTCATCTGTTCAATTTTTTTGCAGGAATTCTGAAGTTTCATGAATGCTATCTGGGAGACTCATCACTGGAAAATACCAGCGATTTTACTGATTCTGGAAGTATGAGTTTTCAAGGATCGAATAGTTCAGTTCTAGAGCAATACATAGCAAATGTACGTGAAACCTTAGGAGTGGACTCTTACTACACAAGGTATGTAATATGACAACCAAGGTCAATTGGAGATCTGCAGTGATTTGAGTCTCTGCAACCTTTATCCCTTTATCCCTATTTACAGATGTGGTATGTCAGTCAAAGTCCATTTTGATTTTAACCACTATTAGCTGCACATAAAGGAAACCTCTACTCCAAAATACAAGGGCTGTTATTGCTGACATCCTTCTAAGAATTCTAGTTGTCATAGTTGGTTATCCGTTGCTCCAATATTGTCCCTGACCAGGAACAAGCAGTCAAATTAGAAAGTCAGAATAACTTTGCATATTTGTTTCAGGTTAGAAAGTAATGAAGCCACTGGCACCCAAGCATCTAGAAGATTGATGGTGAACCCCAGATGTTTTAGAACTACATTCCCTATGATGCTTATTCACACTGCAGTGTAGTTGAGCATCATGGGAAATGTAGTTCCAAAACATCTGGGTTGCCGAGGTTTGCCATCACTGATCTAGAATTTACAGTTCAACAAATGCAGTCTTCATATTCTCCCAGTACATTTTTTCTAATAATTTGGCTATATAGCCTGCAAATAGCATTTCTTTTTTTTTTCTTCCATATTTTTTTTTTTTCTGGATAATTTGTACAAGCAAAAAGTTATCAAACAGAATGTGTCAAACAACACTTATATTGGAAGAATGGTAAATACAGTATGTGCGGTTCATCTGATTATAGTAATTGTCTTTTAAGTCAGACTTTCATAGCATTATAGTTATGTAACATTTAGGTGCGCTTTTTAAGCTGCTCTTTCCTCCCTGGAGCAAAGTCATCCAGGTGAGGGGGGAAAAAGCCCTGTGTGCATGAAGCCTTAAGTGTGTTTAAAGTGGAGGTTCACCCAAAAATCCACTTTTTGACATTAGCTGTAGCATACTGCTAACATCTGCAGTATGCTTTTTTTTTTTTTTTTTTTTACTTGTACTTATCGTTATATGAGCCCTTGTTTTCCGGCTCCGAGCGGGGAATCCTGCGGGGAATGGACGTTTCTAAGTGAAGAGGAGTTGATTGAGGGCTGCTAAGGCGCGTCTTGGCCTTGTTTAATCTTCAACTGCCATGATGCTGCACATGTGATCAGTTATGACACCAGCCATTGGATGGTTTGACAGTTTGGTTGAGAGAACAACCAATGTGACAGTTAACATTCCCCGCATGCCAGGAATGTAACTGCTTTTTCAAACTGTTAAATTGATGGGTTTACTTCCACTGTAAGGATGCTGGAAAGTTTATTTTGAGGGTGAACCTCCGCTTTAATATGAATGTGCAATCCAATAGACTCAGTGGCATTGATTTACTAAAACTGGAGAGTACAATATCTGGTGCAGTTGTGCATGGTAGCCAATCAGCTTCTAACTTCATCTTGTTCAGTTAAGCTTTGAAAATAAAACCAGGAAACTGATTAGTTTTTATGCAGGGCTGCACCGGATTATGCACTATCCAGTTTTAGTAAATCAACCTCAGAGCTCTCAGTAATCAGCAATCGGTATAAGACCTGGTATGGCATTCTCTTTTTGCCTGCAATTTACATCTGTGTGATGATGGGTGGTGTAGCTGTTATCTAGCTATGCTGGCAAAGAGCACCGAAGGGGAAAAATGGGAAGTATTTTTCCAAGCAAAACCTGTATTAAATTATTACATACAGAGATACAGAACTACAAAGAGATAAAAAGGTATAAGACTTCATTTGGGCTTTAAAGATCAGACTTGTTCAAGTGCTGGGAGCAGGTTAGGTATCATATTTACCTGAATACATTTGCTCCCTCTTTCATGTGACATTATAAGTTATTCATCATTTTCTTTTTAATCCAGGCACTATCATTTTTCTCAGTCTAAGTTAGAAGTCTACCAAATTTGTTTTGTTTTGTAGGGGAGATTTTAACTCACTTCCTCTCTCCCAGAGTGTGGCAATAACTGGGTCAGGAAGTGAAAATTACAGTGGTATCTGTGCCGGGACAAGGTCACCCAGTGCCCAGGGCAAAGATGCCAAACTGCGCCCCCTTCCCCCATTCATGATGTGCAATCTTAGGGGATGCTACGTCGAGCAGTCACTCGCTTGTCAAAATCACTGCCTCTATCGCTACTCTTTTCAGCCTTGTAACAGAAGAAAGGCGCCCCCATCCCGACAGTAAACCATTGTGCCAAATAACTCGGGGATGTTACAGCATCACCAACAGATATGGGAAATATCCCTTAAAAAACAGAATATTGGTAAATTTTATTCCCATACCCCACTGTGGCTTAACAGCCATATGCCAGAGCTTGCGGGGGAACCTGACTCGGTGGTGTGGGCCAGACACGGAATAATATACTTGCACCAAGTCCTATCAAGCCCAGGGCTCAAGCAGTTTCAGGCACTTAGAGAGGAATTTTCGCTCCCACAGCACTTAGCATTTAAATACCTGCAGCTTCGTCATGCACTTCGAACCCAGCTGCCGTCCCTGGAGGTAGAGTCGGAGTCCCCGCCGGTATTGGATGTTGTCCTGGGGACTAATCCCTCCAAACTTATTTCACACCTATACCGCACCATTAGGCACCGGGGTACAATAGCCGTTACTCAAAAAGCTAAAATGGCCTGGGAACGGGATGTAGGCCCAATAGAGGGGGCGGACTGGGATGAGATACTTGAGGGGACCAAGGCTACATCACCTAAACTGTCAGACAGACTGACGCAACTTTACATTGTTCACAGAGCATACCTGAAACTTCTGAGGCTGGCCAAGTTCCAACGCACACCCGATCCGACCTGTCGTCTGTGTCAGTCCACAGGGGGCACATTTTACCATCTGATTTGGAGCTGTCCAAATATTCAGACTTACTGGACGCAGGTTGTCCACTTTCTGCATGACAATATGGGGTCGCCTGTGGTACTTGACCCTAAGCTGTGTATTCTGGGGCTGATGCCTGACGTAGAGGTGGATAAATATCACACAATTTTCATTTTGGAGACCCTATTCTTAGCTCGAAAGGTAATTGCTCAGAGGTGGATGCAGGCCCTACCCCCCACGCTACCGATGTGGAAAAAGGCTGTTAATGACACCTTGCCATTTAAGAAGCTGATTTACACACACAGGGGTGCCACACAAAAGTTCCAAGGTTTGGGATAGATGGCTAGAGGATGGAGAGGCGTGTGTGTAATCATGACTTGCCCGAAGGATGTTCCATATTAAAATGTTCCTTTGCCCTGGTGACCATGTGACACTATGACTAGAGGGATATGAGTGAACAAGATGAACATGCATTTCACCGTATGACATTGTATTTTTATTGACAAATGTGTTTGACCTGCTTTGTATTATGTGCTTTGACTGAATAAAGTTGTTTTTTCCAAGTAAAAAAAAAAAACATTGTGCCAAGGACAGATGCCCCTCCCACCCTCCCCTTGTCCTGGCCCTGAGTGGTATTAAACCCCCCCCCCCAAAAAAATATTAAATTGCAGCTCACCAATTCTTAAATGTGGTGTCTGCCTACGTTTTGTTTTAGGTGTTTTGCTTTATTTAAGTAAGTCTGTTATTTCTCCACTACTTTAACAGACCAAGCTGTCCAGACAAAGAAGCAGTTAGAGGGTTGAGACAAATTATTTACCACTGACAAGGGTGCTTATGATGGTCAGATTTTATTTATTTATGGAACACCTTTATCTCAACAGGGAAAGAAAATGTTTGCTGTAATTTCTTATAGAGTGTTATCTGGAGTTCAGCCCTAAAGTAGAACTGTAGGCAAAACTTTATTATTTTTTTCATTTTGGATAGAGCAAAGGAGGGTTATAACCCCTGTCATTTTTTTTTTTTTTTTTGCCATCTGCGTCCCATTGTGATATACCTTCACTTCCTGTCCCATAGTCAAACAGGAAGTGAGAAGAAATCCCTGTAAATTAAGGGAATTTCTTGGGGACACCCAGGTCACCAGAACTAGAGTACCCATTTGGGTAAGATCTTTTAATTTCACTTTTACTGATAATGATAAACAGGACAGATAGAGAGGGTGGATCTCCCTAATAGGGGTACAGACAGCAATAAAAACTAAAAGGTGTTCTAATCACTCTCCACTCTATCAAAAACAAAAAAAAATAAGTTTTGCCTTTAGTTAGTCTGGATGTTCTTTGTCGTTAATGTAATATTTGTTTTAGAAACACAAAGTATACAGTATATAGTATAGCAATAAATAACATATAAAACATTAGTTTCAAACCATGCAAACAATTAAATAACACAAATGAAACCCAGAGCTATTATAGTTTCCTTTTAATCTTAGCAATTCATAGGGCAAATCTTTATTTTGTTGTAGAAAAAAAAAGTAATTGTAACAATTTCCTACTTTTGTTGGTACTACTAAAGACACACTGCATTACAAGGTGAGCAAACCCATAGTACATATTGTGCCTATTACAATGGATAGAAAGAAAAGGCCAGACTTTGCAGTTACAGTTTAACGACTAATACACTGTATGTTTGAAACATAATAGCATATTCTCACTGGGGCTCATCTATGAAGAATGATGTACAGAGCCTGTTATAATACACTATTTGGATATGCAGCTATTGTATATATGACAGCAAATAAATCTACAGAAGCTTCTTCTTTCCTTACCAAAACAGTATTTTCCTTGGCCTATCTACAGTTTCTTTATTCGTTAACACACAAGTGTATTTCTCTGGCCTGACACCTGGCTGATAAATCCCATTCCTCTTTGATGTTTCTTTTAAGGTTTCCGATTTATAAGGGCCTACCAGTCTTATGTATAGTAGCTCAAATGTTATTAAAGCGGGGGTTCTCCCTAAAAAAAAAAAATTTCTAGCATCTCATTCAGCATAGTAGCGTGAGCTACAGTATGCCTTTATATATTTTTTTGGCGCCGTACTCACTGTGTAATCGCGTACTAAAGTTTCCGGGGAATGGGCGTTCCTATTCAGAGGGCTCGTGATTGACGGCCGGCTATGGCGCGTCACGCTTCACGAAAATAGCCAAAATAGGTGTTTGCTCTTCATGGCGCCTGCGCAGTCAGCTCCGATGTCTGTGCGCAGGCGCCGTATAGCGCCGGGAAGAGCCGAGACCTACTCCGGCTATTTTCATGAAGCGTGACGCGCCATAGCCGGCCGTCAATCACGAGCCCTCTGAATAGGAACGCTCATTCCCCGCGGGGAGTCTGAAATTTTACTACGCTATTAAACAGTGAGTACGGCGCCAAAAAAAAATATAAAGGCATACTGTAGCTCGCGCTACTATGCTGAATGAGATGCTATAAAGTTGTTTTTTAGGGTGAAACACTGCTTTAAGATGGACCTATACTTAGACGTTAACATAAAACATGTCTATAATTTATAAATCCCCACAAGACTGACATATAATAGTTCACATCTTATTAAAGTATGTATTTTGGCCCGTCTATCATTTTCTTTTCACGTACCCCAAAAAATGGTGTAGCTCCAGTGTAGCATTTCCCCCTACTCAGCCACTATTTCATTACTTTACATTCCTACTTTCTGTACCATTACCTGAGAAGGAATGCTTCTAATTGCACGCTAATGACTGTTGTAAAGGGAGCAATTTTGATAACGTTCTTCATTCACTCAGTTTTTCTTTTTAGTAATGGTGTCAATAAGTGACATTAAAGTAGACTTGGCATTAGATAAATATGTCAAGTGCATGCATGCTAAATAATGTGCTAATGTAAAAATTAGGAGAATATTTATAGCAGGGAGGAGCAGATACTGCTGTCCACTTTGACAGGTCACTTGACTGGGCTTCCCTCCCAGGATCTTTCCTGAAGCAAACAGAGAGCCATACAGCACTGAAAATCTTTATAACAATCAGCATTTTTTGTTTTTAATATGCAGCGGCCATACCACTGCTTTATAAATGGAGCCCTATGAGGTATTTATTACCTTTCTCAGAGTTCAAAATACTCCCCACAAGAATGCTTTTTTAATCAGAAGGATGGAGCCATCCTAATTCAGGCATCAATGATGGACAGTCATGAAAACTCTGGTTCCTCCTTGATCTTGGCTTTGTTCAAAATTCTCGCTCTTCTTTTGTTTATAGCGCAAAAAATAAAAACCGCAGAGATGTTCAAATACCACCAAAAGAAAGCTCTATTTGTGGGAAAAAAGGGCGTCAATTTTGTTTGGGAGCCACATCGCACGACCGCGTAATTGTCATTCAAAGTGCGACAGCGTTAAAACTAAAAATTGGTCTGGGCAGGAAGGGAGTGAAAATGCCCGGTATGGAAGTGGTTAAAATCTTATTGGGTATGGAAGCCTCTAGTAAACAAGGATCATGTGAAAGAGTAAAATAACCTGATAGCGTAATCCTGTTTAACTTAATTTTTATTGAAGCCAAAAGCTCCCTTTACAAGATATACGTAGCAAGAATATACAATAGAGCATTGAAAAGCAAACCGTAGCAAAGTCACCGGCCGTGTTGTGAAGAGAGGCATCTGCATCTGTCAACAGTCACACTAGCTTTTTCCTGGTGTTACCAGCTGACGGTGACCCACAAACGTCGCTTCCGATTGTTGTGGAGATCACGCAACTGACGCGTTTTGTCACTTCTGACTTCAACTGAGGGACACCAAAACCTAAAAATTAGGTTAAACAGGATTACGCTATGTGGTTCTTTTACTCTTTCACATGATCCTTGTTTACTTGAGCCTTCCATACCCAATAAGAATTTTAGCAGAGACAGTGGATATCTCTTAGAAGTGACAACAAAGGATGTGCTTAAGGCGTATGTTTTTCTGATATCTGGTGAGTTTACCCCCAAAGGGGCAAGATTTTTTTGCACGTGGTGATAAGCCTGGGTGTGTGGTACACGAGTAACAAGAACTTAAAGCGGAGGTCCGCCTAAAAAAAATATATTAAAAGCTAGCAGCTACAAATTCTGCAGCTGCTGACTTTTAATAAATGGACACTTACCTGTCCAGGGTGCCCGCAATGTCGGCAGCTGAAGCCGATCAATCGCTCGGCTCTCGGCTGCCCCGCCACCATCCTCGATGAGGGAATCAGGAAGTGAAGCGTTGCGGCTTCACTTCCCATTTCCCTACTGCGCATACACGAGTCACGCTGTGCATCCTTACTGGTCCCTGCTGTCTTCTGGGACCTGTGTGTTTCCTAGAAGACAGCGGGGGAGGACAGTGTAGGTGCTGGACATGACGTAGGTCACAGCGGTGATCTATGCCAGGAAGAGGGAGCAAATAACTGTATTACACAGGTATCTGCTCCCCCCTCCGCCTGAAAGGTGCAAAATGTGACACCGGAGGAATCCAAAAAGTGGAAGTTCCATTTTTAAATCACTGTAAAGAAATTTCACCCACTCACTGAAGTCACTTCATTGAACCTTATGTATATGAGGAATTATATAAAAACATGTCATATGCAGATGGACTGACATGAGCGCTGCTATGGCAGTTTAAAGACACAGGATGTGTTGGACTTTTTAATTGCTATTTGTTATATGCATGATATATTTTATAGTAGCTGCTAAATATATAAGTGCGTTTAGAGTGTAGGTGCATATTATTGACATTTATTTCCTTGGAGAAGTCTTCCTTGGCGCTGATTGGTGCTATTAGGAAGTTTTTTTTATACATTTTGCATATTGCACTTTATTCATAGATCGTTTATTGAATGCACTATATAGCCCTCAGGGGATACTTTGTATTTAGCGCTGCACTTATTTTGATTTTAGTTTGATTATTCACATATTTAAGAAGTGTGTTTAGTGCTGGCAGCTTTAATTAGATTAACATAACAGCTCACAAGATTTCACATATTTACATTCTTAAATATGCTTTCGCTAAGGCAATTCTTTCACAAAAAACTTTAAACCTTGGCTCTTCTACCCGGAAGGACCTGGCGAACTTAAAGTCTTACTTAACCCACAACAGTGAAAATCAGTCTGTATATGCAGCATAGCATGCTTGTTATACTCACTGTGGAACTTAAGGGGTTAATCATCTGCATTTTGTGAAAAGGCAGTTTGATCCTGTATGCATAGATCCTTCCCTCCCGCACTGTCTATCTGGGGAAAGCCAAATAACACAGGCAGAGTAACTAACCTGCACGTACTCAGTTGTGTCTTTTATGCTGGAGAGAATATTTCCTTGTTGAGCTGAACTAGCCAGGTCACATGATATTGACATCACACATGTGGGCGTGTATACAGGCCACAATGGAAATCTCCTCCTTCCTGAACTCGCAGCACTGGAGAAACTGTGCAGTTTATCACTGACCGTGGTATACAGATCAGCCAAAAAGTGGCAATATTTTAATGTAAAAAGAGAATTTATAAGCTGTGGACACTGTGGGCGGGCAGATTAAAGCGGTGGTTCACCCTAATTTGCAAGTTCTGCTTGTTAAAAACATCTGCCATGGTACACAATGTGTTCGTTTGTTTAATTTTTTTAATCGGCCTCCTTACCTTAAACGAGGCCCTTTTGTGAGCTGTCACTCACTATTCCCCGCGGGAGTGGGCGTGGTTTTCTAATATCCCCCATCAGCGCTCCCTCCTGGTAGCGTCTCCTGAGAATTCCAGGAGACGCGCTGTGTCGAAATCCCGCGATATCTCGCGGGTCACGTGACGTCTGGCGGGTCATGTGACTTCGCCAGCGTGTCAGGATTCGCCGCATCCCGGAAGAAGAACGAGCAGGGCTTCACAGTGCCCACAGTGAAGATGGTAACGTCCATCTTCGGATTTTATAAATGATCGTTTTATCGCAATTACCACTGCAGCGGGCTGAAGGACTGGGACAGATGAGCTTTTACCTACACAAGGTAAGAGCGCCAGAAAACTTAAAAAAAAAAAAAAATTAAACCCGCGGAACCCCCGCTTTAAGTATTTTCATATTACTGGGTTTAGTAACACTGTAAATGATTAATACTCTTAAGAGCTCCCATTGCCCAGCTGTATTCTTCACACTTAACATTTTCATTCCATACCTTGGATAGATACACCCTAACTTTGGATTCTGTCTTACTAATGTTATATTGTTAACTCTTTCATAAGCTCAACATAAAGCTTGACTATCCTTTTTACTATAAGACCTTGCTAGCTCGAGTTAGGTATCAAAAACTTACTCTAGAATATGACTTTGTAACTTACCATTAACTGTTGTTTAAATTCTTACGTCATGTAATGTTATTGAAACTCAATAAAAATCTTTTAAGTAAAAAAAAAAAAGTGTACGGGCTTGGCGGCCACTGCTATCTGCATCTGCATGTAGCTGTCAATCCCAGCAGCAGTAATCAGTAGATTTCTTCTGCTGGGATTTGCACTGTGGCTAAACACCCATGCAGCCCTATATGCTCGACTCATATATGTATCATACTAGCCTAATAATTACCACTTTACTTGATTTCTACAGTATTTCAGGTACCAGCTGAAATGCTTGCATATGCAAAAACAAGACAGTGTAATCTACATTTGCCAAGCACAGCAGAAGTTCTGCTCATGTCATGTGATGTAGTAGAGGTCCTGTGCGTTCCTATGTGCTGGCTCATCAGACACAAAGTCTCATCTTCCCTCTAATTGTTCTTGATTTCAGGCTCGTGATACTCCTGAATACAATATGACCTGTTTCAAGTTAGCAGCAGCAATACAAAGTGCAGGGGAAGGCCTTTTATAATGTAAACAGAAACAAAATATATTTGGCAGCCTAGAAACATGCAGGCAAAGTCAGTAAAAAGTGCATAATTTGCTGTTTTAGCCTGACAGCCGGTACATATTCTGTCTGAGCTGTTCCTCCAGGGGATTTATATTCAGAAAAGAGATATCCACCTAGATCTGAAAGAGATCTCTGACAAAAGCACTTTGCACGCAAACGCGATTATATTTAATGACACCAGCCCCGCACTTTTACTATCATCACACGCCGCTTGCACATTTCACTGGGATTGCAGTCTTCTGCTGCCTCCTGCGTGGTATTATGCTGCTTTTATTGTGCTTTATTCCTGCTTGATTCAAAGTAAACACTGTTCCATCATATTAAAAGGGAAGGTATATCTAAGGGTAGGCTAGAACATGTGGTGCCTGTCAAAGAAGAAGTCCCTGATAACTGTGATTTACATTTTTATGTTGTCATTGCTGTGCCAGATTCACGGTACAATGTGTCTTCTAGATGTGGAAGGGGCATATATTATAAACAGCAGCCTGCAAGCATCTGTCTGAGGGACTGTCTCCAAGACTTTGACACGCCACACACAAAACAAATGGAAAACACTCCGTATTACATTAAAAATTAACACTGTGTGGTGAGAATCCACTATATTATAAATAGGTAGAATCATAGATAAGCTCATATAATAGAGATCTACATAACATGAACTATATTGGTTCGTATATCCTAACTTCCTAAGATGGGGAAAGCTTTTGATACTAGTCTACACACAAAACAAGTATAAAACACTTCATATTACATTAAAAATTAAAGTGGAGGTTCACCCTAAAAACACATTTTTTTACATTAAAAAGTACAATAGTAAGTACATTTTTTTTTTTTGCTCTGTACTTACCTTTATATCCGGATTTTGTCCAGGGCTTCCGCGTTCTGACGACTCCGGGACTGGGCGTTCCTATCCCAGCCTCAGGGTTCCGATGACTGTGGGACTGGGCGTTCCTATCCTTCCGTTCGATGATTGACGGCTTGTGGAACAGGTGACCTGTCGCACAACGCGCATCACCAGATTTCCGGAAATACCCGAGCTAAGAGTCAGCACTTTACGGTGCCTGCGCCCGCCGTGTAGAGCTGACTGCGCAGGAGCCGTATAGTGCCGACTCGCAGCTCGGCTCTTTCCCGACGTCTGGTGACGCGCGTTGTGCGACAGGTCACCTGTTTCACAAGACGTCAATCATCGTACGGAAGGATAGGAACGACCAGTCAAGCAGTCATCGGAACCCGGAAGCCCTGGACAACATCAGGATATAAAGGTATGTACCAAGAAAAAAAAAAAAACTGCCGAAATCTATTGTCCTCAATATGCTGTATCTGCTAGATGCAATTTAAAAAAAAATTTTTTGGGTGAACCCCCGCTTTAACTCTAAAGTGGTGGGAATCCACTATATTATAAACAGGTAGAATCATGGATGAGCTCATATATTGACAGCAATAAAAGTGATCAAAAAAAGCGACAGTGTAAACATAAAAAAAGATAAAAAAAGAAAACATTGAAAGTTTAAAGGGCCCCCCTCCCCTATGGTTGTGCGCAAAGGCAAATGCATGCATTGGTCCAGCACATGCTTAAATAACGATTGTCCCACACATATGAGGTATCACAGAGAACGTCAGATGGGCAGTAATTCTAGCACCAGACCTTCTGTGTAAAGAAAATGATAACATGTAAAGGCTTTTACAGTGTTGCCTATGGATTGTAAAGTTTATGTCATTTGTCGCCATGGCACGAGCATGCACAATTTTAAAGCGTGACATGTTTGGTATTTATTTACTCGGTGTAACATCATTGTTTATATTTTACCAAAAAATTTGGTTATGTATTGTGTTGTTTTTGCATTAAAATAAAAAAGTGTGTTTTTTTCCAAACAATTGCAGTTGAAAAAAACGCTGTGCAAATACCACGTGACATAAAAAAATTGCAACACCCACCAATTTACTGTCTAGGGCCTCTTCTTTAAAAAGTTTCTAGCAAAAAATATTGATAGGCTAGGGGGTCAAGAGGTTAAAAAAGAGACATGTACTACTGTGTGTTTTTCGCACGTAGGAAAGCCCAATAAAAAAAAAATAGGCCTCCATAAACTTGACAAACGAAATTATGCAAATTCGAATGAAATTGCACATGCACCATCACGCCTGCATATGTATGCATCGGAAAAAATGTCACAATCACAGTAAGTGGAGGGAAATTTGGCTAGACAAATGCTTTCATGTTTTTACAAAAAAACACATAACTGTAATAAATTCTGTTTTTTTATATTGGAAGTTTAACTTTAACCTATGTGTGCATAGCATGAACAGGAAAAAAGTCCAAAGGACGAGGAGTACCAGTTCATTTTTTTGTACTCACCTGTGCTGAAGGCCATACAAATGTGCCAATTGACCAATGGCTCTCCATCCATGAGGATACCAGCTGGGAGTGCCAGATTAATATCCTTTTCCTTTTTTTTAATCCAGACAGTGGGGGAGATTTACTAAAACTGGTGTACTCAGAATCTGTGCAGCTTCTAACTTCAGCTTGTTCAATTAAGCTTTTTAATAAAACCTGGAAGCTGTTTGGCTTCTACGCAGAGTTGCATCAGGTTTTGCACCATGCAGTTTTTCGTAAATAACCCTCAGTGTATTGAAGGATGTAGACCTGGTGAAGCACATTGCTATGGAAAACGAGCAGAACGGCCAGCAAAGCAGATTTTAATAGGTTTACTTATCTCTATGTAGAAACCGTTTTCTATGTGTAGCTTTCTAAAAAATGAAGATCAAACAGAATGCCTTAGAATCAACCTTTGCTGATCTGTGTGGAGTAATGTATTCTTAGAACTGTAGGACAATAAGGTATTTTGCTGAGTCCATATAGCTTTAATATTGGTTATTTATCAAATTCCACGACTGCATCAACACGTAAAGGTGGACAAGAAAGGTCAACTTAAGTTTTCATTGCATGTGTCATTTTTTTTTTAGCTCTCTTTTAACCCAAGCTTATGTTTACTATGACAATTTGCTGCTTCAGCTTTTTAAAGCTAAGCTAATATAGTATGAAACGATATCCTTACAGTGGGTGCCCATACAAAGAATATTATTTCGCCTAAAATTCTGCTTACTCTTTGGTAACAGCACCATTCGTAATCCTAACCACTAAAATTACAAAGAGATAGAGAGAGGTTTAGCTTTGTAATCTCTGCGTAATTCTCAAGAAGTAAACTTCAGTTAAAATACAAAATTCACCATAAAAATAAAAGATTTTAAGTATCAATAAACCTGAATTTTTATCAGATTTGAATGTGTACCCTCCTGCTTGTGATACATATTTTTATGTGTGCATTGTGAATGCTGTTCTTCACTGCAGACAGAGTAACTTGCAAGCTGATGTTTAACTTTTAATGCAGGTACTTCAGAAGTGCATTTAAAAAAAACATAAAAAGTATTCATAACCTTTTAAATCATTTTGACTATGGCTCACAGACATTCTCCTTTTACACATAGGATAGCCACACACAGTTGTGAGACAGAAGAATATTTCACTGAGACCTATGGAAGATAGGATGCCTGTCGTCCTTGAACTTACTGGCACCTCTAATAATTGTTAATGTGACTTGAGCGACTTGGAGTAGCGGTACACCTGCAGCTAAATCTTTCCTTTAGGATCAGAGCTAGCCTAAATAAATAATCTCCAGTGGTTGACAGTAAACAGATCCTCATTACAAGCAATACTCCAGTAAGGCATAGATCAAACTTCGGCTGATGTTAAATTCCCATTTTCCTGTAACTTTAATGTTGATAGGTTTGGATAACAACTGTTTGTAAGTATGACAGCAGATAACCTTATAGATTGGACGCTTCTTTTTATAGTACATTATTCTTCAATGTCACACAATTCTCCTATGAACAGATGAAGTGTTAAGCCTAATATAAACACACTTCAGATTCCATGTTACATTACTATAGCCCTGTATGGTCACAGGGGTTTAGAAAAATCCTCAGGAATCAGGTGATCATATGAAGATTTTGAGAACAGCCTTAGCTATGTGTTATTCTGTAATTATTATACAGAAATGTGTTCAAAACATCTGCTGTCCATGGATGACCCTCTATATAATTAGCTGACACAAACATTGTTGCATCTGATTTTTTGGAAAAATAGTCATTGTAAAGCCTAATTTTAATCAAAGAAGGCTTTAAAAAATCGGCACAAGGGATATTACTTACAATCATTGCGATGTGTCTCATGTGCTGATGGCCCACCACCGTAACCAGTACAAAATAGTATACAGCGCATGTTGTCTACGGCACATGCACCGTAGACATAGGCGCCTGCCATTATTGTAAATATCTCCTAAACCGTGGAGGTTTAGAAGATATTTCGATCACCTACAGGTAAGCCTTAATCTAGGCTTACCTGTAGGTAAAAGTGGTTTCAAAAATGGGTCAAAGTGTGGCTGGTTCAGCAGGAACCAGCAGAATTATAATCCATGTACTGTATGTCCATGCCTGCTCAACAGAAGTCGATTATTAAATTGACTTTTATTAAATGGGCTTCTCAAAAATGATTTCTCGATCAACCAGCAGCAGCCAATTGGTTGCTGATCAGTGTATTCCAACAGCCAAGAGTCCTGCTGTCAGAATAAAAAGTTCCATTTGGAGAATTCCTTCATCTACCTCACTTGTGTGGATAGAGGAATCTGTTCATTTGGTTGAGTGAAAAAAAACGTCTAATCTATGGCCAGTGTGATTCAGGGTTTTACATTAAAATTCTGATGTAATACTCTGTGATGTACACCTGTGTATACAATGCCACGGTTCCACAACAAACCCTTCCTGAGGGGTCTACAGTATATTTTTAAGTGAGTTTCCTCTATAGATTATGCGAAAAGTGAAACCAAAGATCCAAAATGGTTTTCCAGTTTGCATCATTCTAGATACTCAGGATGAGGAATATCCCTAAGAGTTTTGGCTTATTATGCTTGGAAGAAATAGTGAATTTCCTGTGAACCTATGTCTTCTACCACAGAAATTACAGTATGCCAAAACAATCAAGTGCTTCTTGTGTGCCAAATAATTAAGTTCATTCTTGGCTGTTCAACCTGTGCTAGAAGTGTGAAAAATACCTAATTTTATGGTTTTCCTGAAATCAATTTATATATTTTTTTATAGAGAATAAAACATGACTTGCACATCCGATCTTACTGGGATTTATTTATAAATACTGATGGAAGCCCTATTTTCTATGGCTGGCATGACATTTATATTCTCGTCTTGGTAATGACAATAAAAACATATACGGTGATTCTTTGTGGCCCTATGAACAATGTGGGGACAGACTAATTCAGGTTTGGTATATCTGATTTCATCTGCAATTGTAGCAGTGAGATTTGGTGGCTGGATATTCCCAATGTGTTTTTCACTTACTTTCAGCCCTGGTTCACACTGGGTAGGATTTGGAACGATTTGAGATGCGATTTGACATGTCAAATCGCATCTCAAATCGGCGGCAATTGTCGGCAATGGCACTGTCCTAATCAGTGCGACGCCGCATCTGCGATTTCAAAAAGTAGTTCCTGTACTACTTTTTGCGATTTCGGGCCGCGATTTACATTAAATTGCGGCTGAAATCGCGGCAAAATCGCAGCAGTGTGAACCTAGGCTTAGGGCTCTAATGGAAAAACCTGCTGACTAAAGTTGTCAATCTGTTCTCCTACTATGGCCCTGTCTGATTTAGTTAGCTTATCTGGTGAGTAGAGCTTCAGTGTTAAAATGGACTCTAGTAAATGAATTAGAGAATGATTTGAATTACTGATCTTTCGTGTAGTTGAGTTCTGAGCTATCTAACAGATCATTGTCATTAACGTTTCTTTATTTCTAATGAGCTGTGGGTGAATTAAAATCAAAGCCACTGAATACAAATACAGTACTACACTCTTAA
Organism: Rana temporaria; assembly: GCF_905171775.1. Lineage (NCBI taxonomy): Eukaryota > Metazoa > Chordata > Amphibia > Anura > Ranidae > Rana > Rana temporaria. The sequence continues at coordinate 221,581,529 of NC_053489.1, forward strand.
ATCTGAACTCCGGAAAACAAAAAAAGCAGTTTTACTTACCTGATCCTCCACTCCTGTATGCTCCTCAAAAGGGTTATAAAGGCAGAAGTTTTTTTTTATCTTAATGCATTCTATGCATTAAGATCAAAAGCCTTCTGTATGCAGCAGCCCCCCTCAGCCCCCACTAACCTTACCTGAGGTCCCCCTCTGTCTAGCGATATCCACGAGTGTCTCAGCCGGCCAAGATTCTCCCTCAATGATTGTCTGAGATACAGCAGCGGCGCCATTGGGTGTCACTGCTGTCAATCAAAGTCAGCTAGCCAATCAGAAGAGAGAGGGGGTGGGGCCGGGCCGGGCTCCGTGTCTGAATAGACACAGGAAGCTGTGACTCGGCTCGGGTGCCCCCATAGCAAGCTGATTGCTGTGGGGACACTAAACAGGAAAGAGGGGCCAGGAGAGCAAAATAGGGACCCAAAAAGGGGAGGATCCAGGCTGCTCTGTGCACATCCACTGCAACAGAGCAGGTACGTATAACATGTTTGTTATTTTTATAGGGAAAAAACGTGGCTTTACAATCACTTCAAAGCTGCTAGACTGTTCCCTGCACTGGTCCCTCCCATGCACTCTAGAAAGGTCCTTTGTACATAGCAATAGCCTTATACATAAAGCAGTCAAGAGACATTCCACTGCCGTAGCACAATGGTGTGCTGCTGACCAGGGAGCAGATAAAGTGACAAGTAAATGTGCTCTTACTGTCTTGTAGAGAAAAAGACCGTGCCTAGGTGGATTCCCTAAGGAGGCAAGCACACAGTGCACTGGCTCATGGTGTCTTCCTTGCACCCAAGCACAGCATGGAAAAATGGGATAGAGAGTCAGCAACTCTCTCTTCCAAATATAATTCTTTATTAATACAGGTGGAATGTACAAATTACAGCGGCTTACGCATTTTGCCTGTTAGCCTTAATTATATCAATGGATGCTCAGGGTTCATCTGATGTTACATTTGGTGTGAGATGCTTCAGGTACCTTTTTGTGCTATAGGCGGTTGTTTGTCTGTTGTTACAGTTGGGCCTGTTGGCATTTTGTTTGTTTGTTTTTGGTCATGATTTTTTGTTTGTGTCCAATTCTTCTGTATGTGTCAGCATAATCCAATAGTATCTTAATTCTGCATATCCCAATGAAAGTGATTTTATGTTGAGTTAAAAAACTGAATTTTTGTATATGAAAACAGTTTTTGTACCTGAATTAGCCATGTTACCAACCTCCTGAAATTATGTGGACGGCAGATCTCAGACTACTAGCAGCAGCAAGTGGGTCCTGTCAGCTGGTCTGCAGTGCTCATTGTGCTAACAAGGAACATACTGATAGGAAGAGAAAGCAACGTGATATATAGATGAGCTGATGATCAGTGTGCTGCTTCTCTTTTAACTGTGCAGTCATAAGCTAGAGAAAGGACAAGATCTGTAAGTTTTACATAGAGAGAAAGCGGGTCTCTTGCCCTGCCAGACATGGCTGTGCTGTGAAGCAGAATTATTTAAATCTCAGGTCTGGATGGACCGATATGCAAATTCTTTGGCAGGGAAAAGCTCCCATATTTTTGGATTTTGTGTATTTAACTGTTTGACTGAAATTCAGCTTAGAAAGTACAAGTAAACCTACAAATACTGTATTGATAAAAATATGTCAGTAAAGTACCCATACTTGCATAACCTGCACAAAAAATGAGAAATTTGATATTGGTGTAATTTTTTTGTTCAGCTTGAAGCTCTGTTTCGTTCAATTTTGGGCTAGAGGATGCGTAACACTAGCTATCGACAATATTCTTAGCTGTGGGTTAAAAAATAAGTTCTACCTCACTTTTAAGTATAAACCCTTCTGATAAGTTCATAAAGTCTTAACATGATTCCCCATGCATGCTATTACAACTATTTAACATAAGATAATTTATGAGTTGTGTTTTGTTTCAATGTAATTTCACATTTTTGGATAGCAGACATTTCTACCCACACAATAGTTGGACCTAGCATTGTAAGAGACATAGAGATGAGGGATGGTGTCCTGGGGTATTTCCTCCCAGATCTGGACCAGAGCATCACTGAGCTCCTGAACAGACTGAGGTGCAACTTGGTGGCACCGGATGGACTGAAACATAATGTCCCAGAGGTGTTCTTTTGGATTTAGGTCAAGTGAGCATGGGGGCCATTCAATGGTATCAATTTCTTCATCCTCCAGGAACTGGCTGCATGCTCTCGTTACATGAGACCGGCATTGTCGTGCACCAGGAGGAACCCAGGACCCACTGCACCAGCGTAGGGTCTGACAATGGGTTCTAGGATTTCATTCCGGTACCTAATGGCAGTCAGGGTGCCATTGTGTAGCCTGTAGATGTCTGTGCGTCCCTCCATGCATATGCCTTCCCAGACTATAACTGACCCACCACCAAACCGGTCATGCTGAACTATGTTACAGGCAGCATAACGTTCTCCGCGGCTTCTCCAGACCCTTTCACGTCTTTCACATATGCTCTGGGTGAACCTGCTCTCATCTGTGAAAAGCATGGGGCACCAGTGGCGGACCTGACAATTTTGATGTTCAATGAAAAAATGACATTCGAGCTCCACAGTGTCCAGCAGTGAGCACAGAGCACACTAGAGGATGTATGGCCCTCAGGCCACCCCCATGAAGTCTGTTTCTGATTGTTTGGTAAGAGACATTCACAAAAGTGGCCTGCTGGAGGTCATTTTGTAGGGCTCTGTCGGTGCTCATCCTGTTCCTCCTTGCACAAAGGAGCAGATACCAGTCCTGCTGATGGGTCAACGACCTTCTACGGCTCTGTCCAGCTCTCTTAGGCCTCGTACACACGACCAGTTTCCTCGGCAGAATTCAGCTTCCGACCGAGTTTCTGGCTGAATTCTGCCGAGAAACCCAGCCGTGTGTACACTTTCGGCCGAGGAAGCCGACGAGGAGCTCGGCGAGGAAATAGAGAACATGTTCTCTATTTCCTCGTTGTTCTATGGGAGCTCTCGCCCCGCCGAGCTCCTCGGCGGCTTCAGTGCTGAACTGGCCGAGGAACTCGATGTGTTTGGCACGTCGAGTTCCTCGGCCGTGTGTACGAGGCTTTAGAGTTACTGCCTGTCTCCTGGAATCTCCTCCATGCTCTTGAGACTGTGCTGGGAGACACAGCAAACCTTCTGGCAATGATACGTATTTATATGCCATCCTGAAGGAGTTGGACTGCCTGTGCAAACTTTATAGGGTCCAAGTATCGCCTTGTGCTACCAGTAATGACACTGACCCTAGCCAAATGCAAAACTAGGGAAAAACAATCAGTAAAGATGAGTAGGGAAAAAAAAAGTCAGACACCTAAACCTGAAAAAAACATTCCTGTTTTGGAGGTCGTCTCATTGTTGCCCATCCAGTGCACCTGTTGTTAATTTCAATTAACAGCAAAGCAGCTGAAACTGATTAACAACCCCTCTGTATACACCCCTCCCCCTCTGCTACTTAACTGACCAGATTAATATTCCAGGAGTTCTGATTCAAAAGTGTTCCTTAAATTCTTTGAGCAGTGTATATACTGTGCGAGAATTAAGGAATTCTGACGTTTATATGGCATAGTCTTATTAAATGTAGTCTATCACTGAAGTACTGACAAATGTTTAATATAGAATTAATGTGCATATTGATATTTTTATGTACATACAACTTTCTAGAGCTTTAATGTAATTTTGTGTAATATTTGATAATACTCTTTACTCAAAATTCAAGTCTCAGAGTTTTAGTGGAAAACAAGCATTATTGTTACCATTAAGAACATTTCATTACGCTTTCAATTGCTTTTGGTATTTTGTAACATCCAGTGTTCAGGGAAATTAGTGGTAATACATCATTTTAATAGTCAAGAAAAATCTTTGCAAAAAGTGCTCTTAGGTTGTTAAGCATTTTATGACCATAAGGACTATATACATTTGTATAAAAGCATTGCATCTTTCTGTTAGGTCATTTATAATGTGCCATCAAACGGGCACAGGCCACTACGACATTCATACTAAAAAAATGAAAAGCAAAGTACGAGCCATGAAAAAAGCACTTTGTTCTGTATGTGTTTTTGTGTTGCTCTCGTATTTCTTATGTTGCATTTGATTTGTAGACCTTTGATATTTGAGCTATAAAGAGCCTCCAGCACCTCTAATCTCTCGCCTCTGATACATGTATTTCCCAGAATGCCATGTGCTTACCCCCACTGTCTTGATTGTGCATTGCCTTCCTGCTTTATTTGAAAGGATACAATAAAATGATAGCACGCGTCTTTGTCCATGCAAAGATAACATTTTGATATAAATAATTCTGTTTTTCTATATTGTGTTCCACATGGAGGTTGGGTTTTTGGCATCTCTGTGTTATGTTGCATTAATCACCTGTCATTTGGCTTTTCACACCCCTCCTAAATATCAGCCCTAGTGTCTGTTCCATCTATAAGAAGCAAGTCCTCCCTGTAAACATAAAAATCATGAAAGGACCACACACCCCCCTTTATGTTCATTGTCACTGAATTGTACAGAATTATTTTAGCATACTCTAGGGCCATGGCTTATCAGAGAGGTAGAGCCCTTCAGACAGTCAAATAATATGTTTTTTTCTTATCAGCTGTACTGAATGTAGTGATAAAGCTGAGGTTAAATTATTGTACCATGCTCCAGAGAGCCTGCCAGGTCTCTGTATACAAGCGATATTGAAGACGCTATCCTTTCTCATCCTCTCTCATTTTCCATTGTTGTATTTCTACACTCTTCTTCATGTTGTCAGATCACAAATACCAGTTCAATCAGAAAATAATTCTGGTGTTATTTTAGCTACAAATCCCCATGGAAGATTTTGTGGAATTTGAAGTTTGTTGTATGATTTGTTGTCAATACTATAAGCTTTAGATAGCATGCCTTTAGAAAAGGTTAAGGTTTGAAGACTTATGATCTTTGGGGACTGGCCTGCAAAGCTGTGAAAAAAATAGGACTTCTTATTTGGCTGGATGACAAGGGCAAAGTAAAATCTACATTGACCTGCTAGACATAGTGACCCGTGACAATGATTCATGATACTGAGATACTGTAAGTATTCATTAGATGCTGCTGCTGTCTAAGGTGGGACTTGTATTACGAACCCAGGCACAAGAAATAAAGTGAGTGTTAAATGAATGGAACATAGAGATAGGAAGAATATTCCTCTCAATGGGGCTCTTATGTCAGTCAGCACGATATAGTACTAGTCGAGTGCAAATGATTAATAAAACAAGGAGTATATTTTTCTATTTTCATTCTCTGTGGTCTGCTTGGGGAGCAAGGAAAGCAAAAATGGTCGCCAAGGGGCAAATTGAGAGTAGACAGTGCTGGAAGGTTGTTATACTTTATTGGGGGTTCATTTCTACTGTCTTTGAAATCAGTGGTGAGTTAGTCCTGATTCATACCTATGCAGGTTGCAGTTTGCATATTCCAGGTGCATTTTGAATTTTTCAATAAATGTTTTTGATCCATTGAAGTCTATGGAACCAAAAGCCAGGAAAAAGTCCCTGTCCCTTTCCATTAAATGCACAGATGTGAACTACATCCATATTGAACCATGTTAAATGGACTGTAGTGTATTTCTGCAAAACTGAAAATGCACTAAAAAATGCATTGATGTGAACCAGTCCTTAGTCCTACAAAGTGTGTCAATTCCCATCGTAGGTATTCGTTTTGGCACAAGCATTAACATTTATTTTCTGAATGAAAATAAACTGATTAACAAAAGACAAACTAGAAAAATTAACATACATTAGAACAAGACATACTTACAATACTACTATACAACCTACACCTTCTACTATTTAGAAAGGAACTTAAATTGTACCTAAATCCAAACTCATATTTTTTTTGTTGTTTTTAAGTTTGGTGAGGTTTTTCGTTTTTGGCTTTTAGGTCTTAATGTCACTGCCCCAGAGAAATCTATATCTTAATGGGTATTGGTGACCACTGTCATAGTGAGGGAGAATCCAACATTTCAAGGTGTCAGCAGAACAGGAATAGAGGGCAAATTTTCTTATGGGGACAATTATTCCAGTGACGGCTGCCCTGTAGGTTATTTCCCTCTCACATCCTGTTGCACTTTTAGGACAGGAAGTCACCCAGTGAGTTTTTACAGTTCAGCATATATTTTTAAATGTTTTATTTCAGGTACTAATATAGTGCTTTACATATACTGTACATTGTACATTCACATCAGTCCCTGCCCTCAATGAGCTTACAATCTAAGCTCCCTAACTCACATTCATACATTCATATACTGTACTAGGGCCAATTTAGACAGGATCTAATTAACCTACCAGCATGTCTTTGAAGTGTGGGAGAAAACCGGAGTATCCTGGGGGAAACCCATGCAGGCACAGAGAGAACATGCAAACTCTAGGCAGGTAGTGTCGTGGTTGGGATTTATGCCACGTACACACGATAATTTTTCGGCATGAAAAAAACGTTGTTTTTCAAAAACGTCATTTAAAATGATCGTGTGTGGGCTTCACATAATTTTTCAGGTTCTGAAAAATGACAAAAAAAAAATTTGAACATGCTGCATTTTTTAACGTCGTTTTAAACAATGACGTTTTTCGGGTTGTAAAAAATGATTGTGTGTGGGCTCAAACGACGTAAAAAACCCACGCATGCTCAGAAGCAAGTTATGAGACAGGAGCGCTCGTTCAGGTAAAACTACCGTTCATAATGGAGTAAGCACATTCATCACGCTGTAACAGACAAAAAAGCGCAAATCGTCTTTTACTAACACGGAATCAGCTAAAGCAGCCCAAAGGCGAATGGAACTTCCCCTTTATAGTGCCGTCATACGTGTTGTACGTCACCGCGATTTGCTAGATCATTTTTTTAAAACGATGGTGTGTAGGCAACATCGTTTTAATGATGAAGTTGGGAAAACTTCGTTTTTTCGACATGCTGAAAAACAAAGTTTTTTTTCATGCTGAAAAATGATCGTGTGTACGCGGCATTAAACCCTATTGCTGCTAGGCGGAATTACATACATACAATATTTCTATACTCTTAAAGTCATGTAAAGCTCACTCCTTGCAGGGTTTTCTTAATTTTTTGATCACTGACATAAAGCTGCAGATTGTCATTTTGTCCATTCTTTCCAGCATCATTTAGCCATACGTAAACTGACATTTCTGGGCAGGTAGCACGCATGCGCACCGCTAGTGGCTCGGTCAGAATTCGGTTAGTAGGTACCATGGACTCGATGTCCGCCGGCACCCACAGATCATCAGGCAGAGAGGCAGAACCGTGGTCTGCCTATGTAAACAAAGCAGAGCATTGTTCTGATAGGATGGAAGAGGTTACATTTATGAAAAGCAGGAAATAATTCTCATCTCTTCCCCTAGTAAAAGCCCCTCCCATAGTGTAGTAAAACACTGGCTAGGTACACAGTTAACCCTTTGATCACCCCTGATGTTAACCCCTTCTCAGCCAGTGTCATTAGTACAGTGACAGTGCCTATTTTTTAGCACTGATCACTGTATTAGTGTCACTGATCCCCAAAACATGGATCAGTTAATGTCTGAATGGCCACCGCGATATCGCAATCCCACTACAAGTCGCTGATTGCTGCCATTACTAGTAAAAAATGTACAAATAAATAAAAATATCCCATAGTTTGTAGACATTATAACTTTTGCGCAAACCAATCAATATACACCTATTGTGATTTGTTTACCAAGAATTTGTAGCAGATTACATATTGGCCTAAATTTATGAAGAAATTTGATTATTTTTTTATTTATTTATTGGATAAAGCAGACCTTTTTGTTTACAGCACAAAAAAGTTTAACTGCAGAGGCGATCAAATACCACCAAAAGAAAGCTATATTTGTGGGAAAAAGGGACATTAATTTTATTTGGATACAGGGTTGCATGTCCGCAGAATTGTCAGTTAAAATAATGCAGTGTGAGAGTGCTAAAAATTGCCTGGTCATGAAGGAGGGTAAGGCCCCTTTCACACTAGGCAGGCTCCGTCACTATGGAGTCCGCCAGCTCAGCGGGAGATCAGTCTGCAGATCTCCGCTGAGCTGGTGGATGACAAGCCCCTCTCTGCTCACTGAGCGTGGAGGGGCTTGTGCAGCGTCGCTGTCTCCTATGGAGCGATCTGATAAAAATGGACCGCATGTCCGTTTTCATCAGATCTTACCCGATCTGCTATGGACGGATGGGGACGTATCGCCATACGTCTGATTTTGGTGGATCGGATCGGGTCGGATGTCAGCGGACATGTCTCCACTGACATCCAACGCTCCATAGGATTGTATGGAGCGACTGTTCAGGTCCACCGTCAAAACTGACAGGCGGACCTGAATGGTCTGATCGTGTGAAAGTGGCCTTAATCTTATGTAGGTCAAGTGGTTAAAGAGCCCTCCCAGGATAAAGTCAGGCTCAAGTCCTAGCATGACATCAGGTTAAGTCCCAGCATTGGTGCTTGCTCCAATGTTATTGGCTGTTTGCTTCCCGCAAGCCAAGGCATTCTTTTGTACATTCACATGATTTTGTTATGAGCTCTGTATGGAAAAAAGTGTCGGGACAAATCAAAAATGTCACCAGCTTTAGGAGGGGCATGGGCAATGTGGCCTATATTATTATTTCAATTAAGACTGCAAATGTTGTTATAATGACCTTTCAGAAGACATTTGCAAATCATAATCAATGGGGTTTGAGGTTAATTTGCAGTTGAGAGAGAGCATTTACTTATGCTTATATATGTATATATGTATATATATATATATATATATATATATATATATATATATATATATATATATATATATTTTTTGCATGGAGTAGGAATGTCATGTTTATTTTGCTGTCCATGTCCCTGCTGGGGAGATCTACCCTATTTGCTTTTTTTGCTGACCATTGTCACCAGGACTAAAAGTGAGGAAAGATCCAAAAGTTGAAGTTGTCACTGGAAACTGTGATGATAGGAAATCATCCAACGCGGACATTTGCTTTGAAGAAAGCTGTCTAAAAGGGGATATCTTCTTTCCCCTCTACTTTTTTCCCTACTCCACTTCTCTGTTTTCTTCCTTGCATGGTCCATATTTTCTACACCAGGGTGTTTTTTTTTATGAAGGGAGCCTCTTAAATATTTCTTAAATATTTCTTATGATATCATAACATATAGTTTAATACCATCTTTTTATGTTCATACTCTTAATCTTTGTTCCAAGTGACTCAGTATGGAATTTGTGAACCGATTTCCTTGTAACTTTTTTACATTCTTTTTTTTGTTATGTTGTGAGCTTTTTTGTTAAACTCATAATAAAAATATATTCAACCTTAAAAGTAGATTTCTATGAATTTAGATAGATTTCTTTTTACTTCCTATGGTGTCTACATGGCAGGAGTAAAGGAAAATAGTCCAGTGATATTACTTCAAAAACAATTCTATGCATGAAACTCGATGGCATTTGCTACATCAACAAGCTTGTTTCCTAAAGTAGTGAAAAGACCGAGCATGCTGTGAAAAAAGCACTTACCCACAGCAGCTAAACTCATGTTTTGCTCATTTGACTAAAGAACAGTGTTTTGTGAAAGTCGGCATATTATTGCTGCCCTATCCACTGCCTTTTCCATTTACCAGTCTTTTCAATTGAATTTTCGCATGTGTTATCTTATAACATTATTGTTTTTTTCTTAATCTAATCAGTCACTTTTTGTAGTAAAACCATCATTCCAAGACATGAATGTTGCTGTATAAACATGACATACAGAAATTGATGTTATTCTTTTATCATCACTTCACAGTTATTTATGAAAATAGAAGGTAACAGATTGTGCAGATTAATCTCTAAACTGGCAACAGCACCCCACAAATAGTGTCACTTTTGTAGTATAGTGGATTTCTACAGCCAATGACACCTTCTCTTCATTAAAATGAATTAATTTGTCATATTTGTTATTATAATTATTGATGCATGCACAGTCAGTGTCATTACATACTGTATCAGCCAATGATTATATTTCTTCATATTGGCTATATAGTGAATATCTTGAGAGAATTACAGAATTATTGGTAATATTCCAAAAATATTCTGTTTCAGGTTAGATGTATGGTTACATGTGAATTAAAATACTCTGAGATAGATTTATATCAAAAAATGCTTTTAGACCAAGGGGAGGACCTGCACCCCATGGGATGTGTTGCCGTTATTGGACTTTGTTCAAGTAGTCACCGGGATGCTTAGCTAAAGGAGTAGAAACAAAGTAAATGTTCACTCTAACTCTAAAACGAGCACTTAGCTTAGTAAATTGGGTAAAAAATGTTTAATTTTTAACCCTTTTTGCCCAGGAATCATTGACGTTTAGGCCACAACGCATGTGTCTGTTACCTTTACAGTAAGAGCCCATTCACACCTAGGCAGACAAATTTGCAGCGTTTTGTCGCCGCAAATCGCGGTACAAATAGTGGCGTTTTGTACCGCGATTTGCGGCGACAAAACGCCGGTATTGTCCGCCTAGATGTGCCCCAAGATTACACCCTCTATGGAGATGGTTCCCATCTCCTAGCCGAACGCAGAAAGCCGCCTGAAAAAAAGGTCCGGGACCTTTTTTCAGGCGGCAGGCGTCCGGCGTCCGGCGTGGAGATGTGAACCATCTCCATAGAGGGAAATGTGTTTTCATCCCTCTGGCGGCAGCGGCGTCACAATACAGGCGACAAAACGCCTAGGTGTGAATGGGGGCTAACTGTATGACTAATTTGCATACAAATCAATTTTATGTTTTCTTAACCACTTAAGGACCGGAAGATTTTCCCCCTTCATGACCAGGCCATTTTTTGTGATACGGCACTGCGTCGGTTTAACTGACAATTGCGTAGTTGTGCGACATTGTACCCAAACAAAATTTACATCCTTTTTTCCCCACAAATAGAGATTTCTGTTAGTGGTTTTTGAACACCTCTGTGGTTTTTATTTTTTGCGCTATAAACAAAAAAAGACTGACAATTTAAAAAAAAAAAAGTAAACGTCTGAACTTAAAAAAGTACAGTGTTGTATGGAATGATGTTAAATTAAAACACAATAAAATTTGATTATAAAAAAAAAAATAAAAAAAAAAATAAAACAATAATTTTACCCTTTTGCTATAATAAATATACAAAAATTAAATAAAAGAAAAACAAATGTATTTATCAGTTTAGGCCAATATGTATTTTTCTACGTACTTTTGGTAAAAAAAAAGCATTAAGCGTATATTCATTGGTTTGCGCAAAAGTTATAGCGTCTACAAAATAATGGATAGATTTATGGCATTTTTATTATTAGTAATGGTGGTAAACACTGATTTTTAGCAGGACTGCGACATTGCAGCAGACAGATCGGACACTTTTGACACTTTTTTGGGACCACTGACTTATATAGCGATCAGTGCTATAAAAATGTGATTATTACTGTATAAATGACACTGGAAGGGAAGGGGTTAACACTAGGGGGCGATCAAGGTGTTAAGTGTTCCCTGGGGAGGTGTTTCTAACTGTGGGGGGAGTGTACTGACTGGAGTAGGAGAGAGATTGCTGTTCCTGATCACTAGAAGCAGATGATCACTCTCTACTCCCCTGTCAGCACGGGGATCTGTTTGTTTATATTGTGGAGCGATCGCAGGTGGCCGGCGGACACCGCAGCCACCGGCCATAGCTCTTAAAAGAGCCGAAGTACACCTACGGCTATTTGCGGGAAGGAGCCAACCTGCCACAGTATAATGACGGCGGCCGGTACGTAAGTGGTTAAAGACATATAATTATAAATGTAAAAAATGTAATATATTGAATAAGAAGTCCTGTTCTGTTTTTTTTTTTTCATTTAATTTTTAATATTGTAATCAGGGCCGGCCCTATGATGGGACCGGGTGGTACCATGGGTACCAGGCAGCACTTTTAGGGGGGCAGCATACTGATGCCCGCCAGCCCTTTCCGCCAGCTCCACTACCCAAATAAAATTGATGTCTTTTTTTTTCCCCACAAATAGAGCTTTCTTTTGGTGATATTTGATCACCTCTGCGGTTTTTATTTTTTGTGCTATAGTTACATAGTTACATAGTTACATAGTTAGTCAGGTTGAAAAAAGACACAAGTCCATCCAGTTCAACCTCAAAAAAATAAACAAACAAAATAAAAAACACAATACAATCCCATACACCCAACTCCATACCCACAGTTGATCCAGAGGAAGGCAAAAAACCCCAGCAGAGCATGATCCAATTTGCTACAGCAGGGGAAAAAATTCCTTCCTGATCCCCTGAGAGGCAATCGGATTTACCCTGGATCAACTTTACCTACAAATCTTAGTACTCAGTTATTTTATGTACATTTAGGAAAGAATCCAGGCCTTTCTTAAAGCAATCTACTGAGCTGGCCAGAACCACCTCTGGAGGGAGTCTGTTCCACATTTTCACAGCTCTTACTGTGAAAAAACCTTTCCGTATTTGGAGGTGAAATCTCTTTTCCTCTAGACGTAAAGAGTGCCCCCTTGTCCTCAGTGTTGACCGTAAAGTGAATAACTCAACACTAAGTACACTGTATGGACCTCTTATATATTTGTACATGTTGATCATATCCCCCCTAATTCTCCTCTTCTCAAGAGTGAATAGATTTAGTTCTTCTAATCTTTCCTCATAGCTGAGCTCCTCCATGCCTCTTATCAGTTTGGTTGCCCTTCTCTGCACTTTCTCCAGTTCTCCGATATCCTTTTTGAGAACTGGTGCCCAAAACTGAACTGCATATTCCAGATGAGGTCTTACTAATGATTTGTACAGGGGCAAAATTATATCTCTGTCTCTGGAGTCCATACCTCTCTTAATACAAGAAAGGACTTTGCTCGCTTTGGAAACCGCAGCTTGGCATTGCATTCCATTATTGAGCTTATGATCAACTAAAACCCCCAGATCCTTCTCCACTACAGATCCCCCCAGTTGTACTCCCCCTAGTATGTATGATGCATGCATATTCTTAGCCCCCAAGTGCATAACTTTACATTTATCAACATTAAACCTCATCTGCCACTCAGTCGCCCAATTAGACAGAGCATTGAGGTCGGCTTGTAAATTGGAGACATCCTGTAAGGACGTTATTCCACTGCATAGCTTGGTGTCATCTGCAAAGACAGAAATGTTACTTTTGATCCCAGATCCAATATCATTTATAAATATATTGAAAAGTAAGGGTCCCAGCACTGAACCTTGGGGTACACCACTGATAACATTGGACCATTCAGAGTAAGAATCATTAACCACGACTCTCTGAATTCTGGCTTTCAGCCAATTTTCTATCCATTTACAAACTGATATATCCAATCCTGTAGACCTTACCTTACACATGAGCCGTGTGTGCGGAACTGTATCGAACGCTTTTGCAAAATCCAAATATATCACGTCCACAGCCACGCCTCTGTCCAGGGTTTTACTTACCTCTTCATAAAAGGAAATCAGGTTTGTCTGACAACTTCTGTCTTTCATGAATCCATGTTGTCTGCTGCTTAAATAGGTTTTTTCCTGCAAGAACTCATCCATGTGGTCTTTTATTAAACGTTCCAGTATCTTCCCAACTATAGAAGTTAGACTAACAGGTCTATAGTTACTTGGTAAAGACTTTGTTCCCTTTTTAAATATAGGCACCACATTGGCTCTACGCCAATCCAGTGGTACTATTCCTGTCATTAATGAGTCCCTAAATATTAGATACAGTGGCTTTGAAATGACAGAGCTCAACTCACCTAGGATCCGTGGGTGGATGCCATCTGGTCCAGGTGCTTTATCCACCTTTATTCTGTCTAAATATTTCTGGACCATATCACTTTTGAGCCATTGTGGATTTGGGGCTGTGTCACTCCCACCCCCATTTTGGACATGAGCTCCCCCATGCTCCATTGTATACACAGAGCTGAAGAAAGCATTTAATAAATTTGCCTTCTCTTTGTCCCCAGTCACCCACTCTAGATTATTTTGTAAGGGGCCTACATGCTCAGACTTCACCTTTTTACTATTAATATATTTAAAGAATTTTTTGGGGTTTGTCCTACTATCTTTTGCAATCTGTCGTTCATTTTGAATTTTTGCATCCTTGATTTCCTTTTTACATATCCTGTTATATTCTTTGTAACATTTAAACAACACTAGTGTTCCTTCATTTTTATATTTTTTAAAAGCTACTTTCTTATTGTTTATAGCTTTTTTAACTTTGCCCGTGAGCCACATAGGTTTTATTTTTAGCCTTTTAAACTTATTGCCCATGGGAACATACTTTGCAGTGAGGTTCCACACAGTCTTTTTGAAAAATTCCCATTTCTGGGAATATAAATATAAATATAAATATATATATTTTTTAACTTTTTGCTATAATAAATATCCCCAGAATTTAGAAAAATAAACTATTCTCTTCAGTTTAGACCAATATGTATTATTCTACATATTTTTGATACAAAAAAAAAACCCACAATTAGCGTACATTGATTAGTTTGCGCAAAAGACATTGTGGCCGCCGGCAATTCACAGGTCCCTTTATACTCCTGGATACATGTATAGAGCAATGGCAGGTCCTTTTATACGCCTATATGCATGTATAGAGCCATGACAGGCCCTCTTTATACATGTATAGAGCCATGACAGGCCCTCGTTATACTCCTTTATACATGTATAGAGCCATGACAGGCCCTCGTTATACTCCTTTATACATGTATAGAGCCATGACAGGTCTTCTTTATACTCCTATATGCATTTATAGAGCCATGACAGGTCCTCTTTATATTCCTTTACATGTAAAGAGTCTCGACAGGTCCTCTATATACATGTATAGAGCCATGACAGGTTCTCTTTATACTTCTTTATACATGTATAGAGCCATGACAGGTCCTCTTTATACTTCTTTATACATGTATAGAGCCATGACAGGTTCTCTTTATACATCTATAGAGCCATGACAGGCCCTCGTATACTCTTTATACTTCTTTATACATGTATAGAGCCATGACAGGTCCTCTTTATACTCCTATACATGTATAGAGCAATGACAGGTCCTCTTTATACTCCTTTATACATGTATAGAGCCATGTCACGTACTCTTTATAGTCCTATATACATTTATACTGTAGAGCCATGACAGGTCCTCTTGATATTCCTTTACATGTAAAGAGTAATGACAGGTCCTCTATATACATGTATAGAGCCATGACAGGTCCTCTTTATACTCCTATACATGTATAGAGCAATGACAGGTCCTCTTTATACTCCTTTATACATGTATAGAGCCATGACGGGTCCCCTTTAGTTATCATGATATAAAATAATGAATGTGGGGGCCTTTTGGTTGGCGTGATTTTTTTTCTGGGGGGGGGGGGCAGCATTTCATTCTTGGTCCCAGGCAGCACAATGTCTTGGGCCGGCACTGATTGTAATGTTATAAATAAAGCAATAAACCTATGAAGCTGCTGATGAACACAGCAGCCCGAAAGTGGCAGTGTTCATTTGAAGGCTTTCTTTTTTTTCCCTAGAAGCCTCCAGCTTGCATGTGATCACTAGCTGACATACTGTTCATGTCGGCTGGTGGCTCTGAAGGAGGGGAAAGATTTGTAAGCATATCCCCAGCACAGGGCATTGTGCCGGGGATGGTTTATATACAGATGCGGGCAGGGAAGGTTTAATATCCAATCATGTACAATGGAAATTAAAAACAAAATGTTTTGCTTGCACATAATTAAATGTTTGAAGTGAACGCAGCTTCACTATATTCACATAGCTAAGTAAATTGTCTTTGCTCTCCTAGTAAATCAACCACACTCTGCATGTTTGTCATCAGATACTGCTTTAAATTATACACCATTCTAGACTGTATATAATATGGAACTCTTAAAAGCTATGTTTACCCTAACCATATTGTTGCAGTGGCATGAGGCTGCTGACAAGCTTGAAGTTGAACTCCAGATAAACAGCTAAATACACAGTTAAATACCTAATACATGTAATTTTTTATATTATTTCCCCATACGTGTTACATGAACATACAATTTTTTAAGCACTCTCAGAACTCTGATTTCTGTGGCTTTTACTGTGCAAAACTCAGACTCCGATTCTGCCCGCGATTCAAAATAGCGGAAAATCGCGGGACGCACGTCACTTCTAATGACACCCCGATCATGGTGTGATTTTTCAGCAATTCGTCGGGCAACAATCGCTGTAAAATCGCACAAACAGAATCACGTGAAGCCTGTCGCCCAAAAGACATTCTATGGTTGCATAAGTGTGCACACCCTTAAACTAATACTATGTTGAAGCACCTTTTGATTTTATTGAAGCACTCAGTTTTTTGCAGTATGAATCTATCAGCATGGCACATCTTGACTTGGCAATATTTGCCCACACTTTTTTGCAAAAACACTCCAAATCTGTTAGATTGCAAGGGCATCTCCTGTGCACAGCCCTCTTCAGATTACACCACAGATTTACAATTGGATTCAGGTCTGGGATCTTCTTCTGGTGAAGCCATTCCTTTGTTGATTTGGCTGTATGCTTTGGGTCGTTGTCATGCTGAAAGATGAAGTTCCCTTTCATGTTCAGCTTTCTAGCAGAAGCCTAAAGCTTTTGTGCCAATTATGACTGGTAATTAGAACTGTTCATAATTCCCTCTACTTTGACTAAGGCCCCTGTTCCAGCTGAAAAAAAACAGCCCCAAAGCATGATGCTGCCACCACCATGCTTCACTTTGGGTATGGTGTTCTTTTGGTGATATGCAGTGTTGTTTTTGTGCCAAACTTATCTTTTGGAATTATGGCCAAAAGGCTCAACCTTGGATTCATCAGACCATGACATATTTTCCCACATGCTTTTGGGAGACTTCAGATGTGTTTTCACAAAATTTAGCTGGGCTTGGATGTTTTTCTTTATAAGAAAAGGCTTCCGTCCTGCCACTCTACCCCATAGCCCAGACATATGAAGAACAATGGAGATTGTTGTCACATGTACCACACACCCAGTACTTTGCCAGATATTCATGCAGCTCCTTTAATATTGCTGTAGGACTCTTGGCAGCCTCCCTAACCAGTTTTCATCTCGTCTATTCATCAGTTTTGGAGGGTCGTCCGGGTCTTGGTAATGTCACTATTGTGCCATATTTTCTCCACTTCATGATGATGGTCTTCACTGTGTTCCATGTTATGTCTAATGCCTTGGAAATTCTTTTGTACCATTTTTAACCATAAGACAGCGCTTATGTATAAAAAACATTTCCGGGCAATGTAGCAAATTCTACAAACAATTACCAATCCAGACAGGTGTGGTGACGTCACGTGCACGTTTTGTTATAACTGATATCATCGGGTTCATGTCACTGGGACTGTCATTATTTTTTGCACATATACAGAGTGGTCTTTAGGACAACTTATATTTATTTGTTTGATTCACAGTTACACAGTTCACAGTGAGCGTGGCAAGGTATTTATTCCCTTTCCTA
Source organism: Rana temporaria (assembly GCF_905171775.1). Classification (NCBI taxonomy): domain Eukaryota; kingdom Metazoa; phylum Chordata; class Amphibia; order Anura; family Ranidae; genus Rana; species Rana temporaria. The sequence continues at coordinate 221,599,025 of NC_053489.1, forward strand.
CACAGTGTATCTGACTGCTTTTTGCCAGCCGCTTGATTTTGCACCTGCCAGCATGGTTTCTATTCTGTTTATTGTATTATGACAGCAAAATTCTCTGCGGTCATAAAACACTTATGCCCCATACACACGATCGGATTTCGCCAACAAAAGTCCGATGTGAGCTTTTGAACGCAAATTCCGACTGTGTGTATGCTCCATCGGACTTTTGCTGTCGGCAAAAGATTGAGAGCTGGTTCTCAAATTTTCAGACGGAAAAAAATCCTATCGGAAAATCAAAACGCCTGTAGCAATTCTGACGTGCAAAATTCCGACGCATGCTCGGAAACAATTCAACGCATGCTCGGAAGCATTGAACTTAAAGGATCACTAAAGGAAATATTTTTTTAGCTAAATAGCTTCCTTTACCTTACTGCAGTCCTGGTTTCATGTCCTCATTGTTCGTTTTTGCTTTGAAGTAGCTGTAATTCTGCTCTGAGCTCCACACTTCCTGCTTGTCTGGCTCCTTATGAAAAATCTCATGGCAGCTTTTCACTGTGGTCCAAGCTGTGTGTCTAAAACTCCTCAGAACCAATCAGATTCATTTTAAAAACAAAACACTGCCCTGGATTTGTTTGTTTTTGTTCTGTACTCTGTACTCTCTACTTCACAGAAACATGAAACCAGTTTAAAAACGAAAGTGAAACTAGAGGCACATTATATGATTGATTTTTATCTATTTTTAATCATTTTTAAAAGGAATCAGTTAACTGTTATGTCTCTATACCCTGTAAACAGTCATTTCAGCAAAAAAAATGTTTTCCTTTAGTGACCCTTTAATTTTCTCGGCTCATCGTAGTGTTGTACGTCACCGCGTTCTTGACGGACAAACTTTTGTGTGTATGCAAGCCAAGCTTGAGCGGAATTGAGCTTGAGCGGAAAATCGTACAATTGTGTGTATGGGGCATAGGTGGCTTAAGCTGCTAATCGACAAAAGTTTTCCAGATTGTCCGTTTGAATAGGGACAGCCACACATCAATCGAATTTTAGATGGTACCTGCTTAACTGGCCAAATTTCAATATGTCTATGGCCAAAAACTAACAAACAGAACATGTTTTCTTTGGAGTTGGGCCTCTGTAAGTTTTACTTTTCACGTGCCAGAATATTCTCCAGACTTTCTTAATTTCCAAATGCTGTGCTTTACATATTTGATGGGAAAAATACGCTCAAAAACATTCTTTCTGTGGATTAAAAACTTGCTCTATGATAATTGTGAATATTTATACAGCCATTAAGAACATCATATGAGTTTGAGAGGCTTAACTCTCTTATCTGCACTTCCATTCTCCTATAAGGTTTCTCTATATAAACATTAGCTTTTCTGGTTCACCAGTCCGAAACTGAACCTCACCAGGGCCCACTGAAAGCTGTTCTGGAAATATTGCAGATGCCGGAGAAGGGCATGTCAGCCTCCCCATTCCCAAGTCACTTTGAGTCCAAATAATAAGGATATTTTTTGTGATGCGCAGCTGTGTGATTGATGCTTGAAAACCATTTACATGTATTCAGTTCACAGACCCAGCGTTGGCTTGCAGGTTTCTTTCAGAAACAGAAGAGGAAATGATTGCATTAATTGTAGACCTCCAGTAGGCATGATAATTTAAGCAAAGCCCTTTTTTTTCTTTTGCCTTTTTTCCCCAATTGTGTCAATTTTTTTAAAGAAAAATAAATCACCATCTGCTTAATTTATTTTTTTTGGTTCAAATGCATACAAATAATATTTGTACTTGTAATTTGTACGGGTTGTTGACCAATCTAAGCTGAACTTGAACAGAATAGATCCATTGCTCAGTTTTGACACTTCAGCGCAGTAATAATAAAATCTGATGGCTAACATATGTCGTTTGTGTGTACTTAATAAACTATTCTTTCTTATCTTTTGGCAGAGATAAATTATATTTTAATGATGTGTCATTTCGATGCAGTTAATCTTCATGCTTAGCTGTGGATGGCAAAGCTCGGTTGACCCTCTCTTTGTTTTGCCGAGACTGGAAATTAATTAAACATTGCCATTTCTTTTTCGATTTCTGTTGTAGCAACTGACCTGTAATCAAATTGTTTGTGCGCCTGCTTTTAATGATACAGTTTACTAGACGACATGGTTTCATGTGCATTCACTTGCAGATTCTCTTTTAAATTTTAATGCTGTGCCAGCGCAGTCACACAGGGCAAAGTGTGTATAGCTGTAAAGGAAATGTGAAAGGAAGTGGGGGGTAGGGGGACCAGGGCAATCAGAAATGTGCCTTTTTGTGGATTTTTTTTTTTTTAAGAACAAAGCCATCCGTTTTAACAGGAATTGGGGGCTAGTAATAGGTCGGATTACATTTTTCTGTTTCAGTCTATTTGGGAAATGGTGACTTATGATCAGAAAGAATTACTAACAAGATTTATTTGAAGGTTGATGTATTTTGTACGATGTGGAAGCAGTGTTCATTTTTATAGGTAATCAGGTGGAAACTCAACTTTACAGAACTCAGCAAGATTCATTTGACCTTTTGATTTATACTTGAAATTGTTATATTGGGAATTGGGTTATGTAGCAGTACATCTAGTTCATAGACATGCTTGAATATAGCCGTATAAGTGATATTCCATCAGGGTTTAGGCTTCACGTGGATTCCCAGCTCGAGGAGAACTACAGTTCTCAGAATTACCTAATACATGGAAGTTACACAGATTTACTATATATATATATATTGTGGCAGAGCGAGGCTCTGTCCCAATGAAAATGATGTTGCAGTGGACACAGATTCTGCATATCAGCTGAAAGCAGAGCTGCAGAGTATAAATTTTAAAACTGAGAAAACTGCTCTGGCAGTTTTCTCGGATTTTTTTATCTTTACATGGGTCTCTGTGGCTTGGAGATCCTTCATAGATATGGGTGGGACGGGATCTCCAACCCTGTGTCCAGGTTTTAAAGACAGCCTGCAGGGTGTGTGCTACACAGAAAAAATAAACTCCTGCGCACGGGTGGATTGTCCAACAGTTATTCAATATTCCGCATGGAAAACACCAACAGTGTCAAAAACAGTAACAGTGGCCTTGCTGCCCTTCATGGATGGGGAATGTCCTAGTAGAAAACGAAAAAAGAAGAGAAAGAGAGGTCGCACCAGCCTAGTGTGTTACCGCTGACAGTTTAATAAAATAAAATAGTAATGGAAAACTACTCACAAGAGAAATTACATAATAGGCTTGTCAACAACGATGTGGTAGATACCCCTCGACCCACACTCCAGAATAGGGGGGATAGAGGTGTGTCGCTGCTGGCTTACGCGTTTCAAGGCGACAAGGATCTCTTCATCAGAGCCCAGCAGTGCAGACCCTTCCACAGTCACCCCTTTATATATATACACACATGTACACACCTCCCACCCACCGCAAGCCATGGAGCACCTCCCAGGGGCCGTCCAGACTCCTCCCAACAAAAAATGGGCAGTCCCGGATGCCACACACAAATCAGGGGAATGGGGATGATAGCAAGCAAATGAAAAAATGAATGAAGGAAGAGAAGTAAAAATAATAAATAATAATAAATATTAATAATAATAATAATAATAACTGGACTGATATAATATAATAAATAGGAATTCTATACAATAATGTGTATTGTAGTGTAGGCTAGTGGGTATCAACCAAAGGTCTCAATAGTGGAACCATCGATGTTCCCTGACACGATCGCCTCCATATGTACCTTTATATAAGTGAGCGAATGACAGATGCAGTGTGAGCCAACTCTCTAAACAAAGACAAGGACAAGGCGAGGCTGGACTTATGGTTGAGCAATGACAAGTGAATCAAAGGGGTGCACAGATCCCCGCTCCTCCAGTCGAAACAAATTCAGACAAAAGGATTGCATCTTCAAACTCGCCGCAGTCACATAAGCCGCCGCCCGTCAAAGCGAGGTGCATTACGGCGGTGCTGCGTCTCTATGGAATGGGCGATGAGGTGGAGCGCAAACAAGTACAATTGCTGTCGCGCCAGATTACAGCGTCATCAGCAATGGCCCGCTCACCTGGCGTGCTGCTGGGGTTACGTCAGGCGGCACACTACAGGACAGAAAAACACACACAGGGACTCAGTCGCTGCCATTAAGGTGGAGACCAAGCCCTGGAGGGGGGGGGAACAATGAGGAGGATGAAAAAAGCAAAAAGTGATAGGGAAAACCATATAAAATTGGTGTTGAATGAAATAGTAAATGGTTCTAAATATGGAGGGTGTGTGCCCAGGTGCACACAGCTCATCTAATGAAGGACTGGGGAGAGCAGACAGGGAGAAGAAGGTGGAGTTGGAGCAGTGGCTGCTTGTGAGCATCTCTGTGTGAAGATAGATGCTGTGTGCATCCAAGAAGCTCAAAGCTGTGTGCGTTGAAGGGCTTGAAGCTGTGTGTGACCAAGAAGTCAGAAGCTGTGTGCATTGAGGGGCTTGAAGCTGTGTGCGTTTAAGGAGCCCAAAGACTGTACGCATCCAAGACTGTTGGACTGGAAGATCTGGTGGTTTAAGGTACTAGTGCTGTTGAAGAGTAGCCAGGTGGGCTAGTATTTTCAGTTACTTTCTGAACAACGTTTAAACCCCTGCGTGGGACTCCTGAGTGGACTTTTGTTTTGTTTTTTTTCCTTATTTAATAAACGTGGGCTACCAAGCCCTTAACAATATATGCCTGTTTGGTGTGGACTCACTACACAAAAATGCATCTGCCACGAGAGCTAACAACCCCCAATGTCACAATATATATATATATATATATATATATATATATATATATATATATACTACATTGCCAAAAGTATTGGGACATATGCCTTTACACGCACATAAACTTAAAAGCGTTTGTTAACCCAAATAAATGAATTGATCCTATCCCTTTAAAGCATTTTATACAGCACAGTGCTTGTGCTGTGTAATTTGGTCCCCTGTAGCACCTAAAATACCTGGCTGATCCTGTCAGTTTCTACCTTCCCCTCTGTAAACTGACCATGTTTTATCAGGGCTGAGCCCTGACACCATGGTCAGGTTACGTGCCGCTATCATCCGCAGCTCTCCTGTCCTCCTCTGTCCTCTCTTCCCCCTCCCTCCCTGCCTGTTAGCTAGTGACAGTGCCTCCCCCTCCTTCTGCTGCTGGAATGACATGTACATATTTAAACTATCAGTGCTGTCTCTTAATGCAGTGTGCCCCTGTGTGTTTGATTCTTAATTAAAAAAGCAGATTATATCTAATTTCTGAGCACCGATCAGCGCTTATGTGACAGGCCGACTTTCTCCCCTGCCTCCTGCATCTGTCAGACGGGGAGAGGAGAGAGCCGGCCGGTTTAGGCGAGGGCCAATCGACGCTCAGAAATTAGGTATAATACGATTTATTTATTTTTAATCACACACACAGGAGCACACTGTATTAAGAGACAGCGCTGATAGTATAAATATGTATATGTGGCTTAACAAACACTTTAATGGCATCTGGTCTTAGTTCATGGGGTTCAATATTGAGTTGGCCCACCCTTTTCAGCTATAACAGTTTCAACTCTTATAGGAAGATTGTCCACAACGTTAAAGCAGGGGTTCACCCTAATAAAAACATTTTTATTCTAGCATGCCATTCAGCATAGTAGCTCGAGCTACAGTATGCCTTTATATTTTTTTTTGCCGCCGTACTCACTGGGGCCTGTCCATCCATTATATATTCAGTCAGGCAGGTCCTTGCACTGCATATTTGTTGGTAAATCTAAGGTTCTAGAATTGCACTGTAATGTGTGTGGCTTGCTGTAGACAAAATCACCGTTATCCATACCACGTCTACTTGAATTCAAATTTGTATATATAATAGTGATAATATTGCTTGTTTTTTTTACCTATAAAGGATTATGGCTACATCTGGTAGGTAGGAAATGTATTTGTTTTCCACCTAACCATTTCCTTTCATCTAATTAAAACAGGAAAAGACATTGGTGAGTTTGCAGGTTCCCAGATGCCTGTGCTAGAAAGTCATATTTTTTGTAGACACAAAATAAATTAGTATATAATACAGAGATCTAAGCCATTCATCTTGAATCTTTTTTTTATTTCGAAGGTCACAATACATTTCTTGATTCATGGAAAAGAACATTATTGCCTAAGCTCTCAAACTCAGCTAACAGCAGTTCTTGTATTCTCTCAAAGGAATAGTTCTCTATATTAAAGTGCCTGAAATGATGAAATTCTATGTCTGCCCTAAACACAAGTTTACCACAACCCTAAAACTTCCAAGAGATGACTTCATTCATTTTACTGTCATAAGCAAGAGCAAAGGAAGGTGCTCAAAGATGGGGTGGATGGGAGACATTATTAAAGCTTTACTCCAGGCAACTCATTAAATACACAGATTAAATACATATGTAAAAGCTCTTTTATTTGCCAAAAGATTTATATTACTGTCTATCTTGTCTTGAGCTTTTGCTGCCACTAGTTTGTGAATGGACAGTGAAGCAGAAGCAGCAGATTGATAAGCTCATCTTTGCCACTATACTCTCTTCTCATAGCGGCTTGTTCCTTGTTAGGGTATGAGCACTGCAGCACATTGATTGGCTCATTGTGCTGCGTCTCCTACAACCTTTCTGAGTTCTGCTGTACAGGGAGCAAAGAGACCATCCTGCACTGCCGCACTCTGTAAAAGCGAATTTATTGCGAAAATGCCCAAAAAATTTATCCAAACAATACAATGCAATGCAAAATCATCCAAAAATTATGCAAGCGTAGCCGAAGCCAAAAGTGGACATACATGGACAAAAACTAGCTAACGCGTTTCACATCATGGTTAGATGCTTACTCATAGCAGCTTCGGCTACGTTTGCATATTGTATGGATGATTTTGCAATGTTTGGATTTTATTTTTTGTAATTGTTGCAATAAATTCGCTTTTACAGAGTGCGGCAGTCCAGGATGGTCTCTTTGCTCCATGGATTAGTGCAGAACCAGCACCTGTCAGTGTAACAGGGCGGGAGCGTTTCATTGGTGGTTGGGGGCTTAGAGCGGTACACTCTCTACTTTCTGCTGTACAGGGACTGCAAAAGGCTGACACCTAGTAAAATTCATGTACCTGCAGCAGTTGCAATATTTTTTTTATATGATGTGTGAGGGGGTTAGCTCGGCAGCGGGTGGTGATGGGTGGGTTCACCACACAAAATCAGGCACACCAGACAGCGTTGTAGGTGATAAAAAAACAAAGGTTTATTTATACTATATACAGTGAAAAATATAACAGCAAAACAAAAAGAAACATGAAAAGAAATCCTGGTCAGCTTGACTTAGATTCCCTAGCTAACAACTAGGTGCAGCCTTGTGCTGCTCCAGCCCCTATCTCCCTGTTTTTAGAAGTTTGCCACACAGGCGTTGTCTCACCACACAGGACAGGTACAATACTCCCCAGTCTACACAGAACTGGTTACAGGATGGAGCATCTTCCTAAGCATGCTGTTTTTTTATAGAGGTCTTAATGGTCCCACTTAGTTCAGCTGGGCTCATTAACTCTTCCCCTGAAAGACTCCCAGTACTTCCCCCTAGTGGTATAAGTCGGCATAAAGTCTGAATCTTGGACATACAGGCATACCCCACATTTAAGTACACAATGGGGTTTATTTACTAAAGCTGGAAAGCGCAAAATCAGGCTCATTTCATAAAAATCAATGAGCTTCCAGGTTTTATAACCAAAGTCTTTTTGAACAAGCTGGGGTTAGAAGCTCATTGGTTTCTATGCATAAGTAAGCCTCATTTTGCACTTTGCAGCTTTAGTAAAAAAAAACATTGTGTACTATTTTCCATCCTGGATGCAACCAGGCGATTTTACCTGCCTGCTGTCACAGATGACAACAAAAGTTTCCATTCCATATTGTGCCCTATGCCTGCTCACTGGAGAAATAATCAACAGCTTGATTATATTGATTGAATATCCAGTGTAGCAAGCTAAAAGACAGAGTATGGGAAGCTGCAAACTGTACTGGGACACAATTACAAATCTTTTGTCAAGTAAAACAATTCGTATGCAATTAAACTTTTCTTTTTCATGCTAGTCTTCTATGTTTTAAGCACCATTATTGCACCATTTTCATACAGGGTTTAGGTTTTTCAAGTAGGTTATTAGGTAAATAAACACATTCATGAGCATCACAGACTAAAAGAACCAATTATGTCAGAAAACGTGTAAAACATCTAAAACCAACTCCGGGACTTCAATCAGAGCTACTCTGATATGCAGGGCACCATCAGGATGCCCGTTCTGAGGGCAGGTCCATGACTTCCTGCACTTACAGTACGTCTTCAATCTCCCTGGGTTGAATGACAGTTCTTCACCCCGGAAGACTGCTGGAAGAAAAGGGGTACTATGTGGAACAGCATTCAAATGAAAGTAAGTATTGTAGCCAGAGCTGAATCCCCCCCCCCTAAAGAATGACTTAAAAGGGTTTATAGTATGTCTAAAGCCAAAACTTGATGGGGACTGGTGGAGTAGGAAATGGGTAATTTCTCTTTCAGAATATATTTTTTTTCTTCTGGGTCCCATTGGGGTGATTTCCCCTCCCTGTCCTGGAGACACAAACAGGAAGTAAGAGAAAATTCCCCCAAAGGGAGGGTCAGGTGTCATAATTTCACCTGAATTCTTGTTCAGGGGACACTGTTAACTTTCGGATTACCTTTGATTGTCTTTGATGATGATAATGGTCAACAGGACCAAAAAATAAACAAAAATCTCCCCAACATAGACAAAGACAGAGATTATAACCGTTCTCTGCTCTATCCAAGATTACATTATTTGGAATATAGATTCACTTAAATAATCACATATTTTAAAACAGAAGAAAAAAATAATGGAATGGACCAATGGCTTTGGCGTTTGCGGCATTATAGAATAGATTTCCCTCTGTTAGTTATTGAAGATGTTTCTGCTATGTTTGTTGTCATTGAGATGCAGCTCTTCTTTGGATGGAAGACACATGGCAGTCCACTGAGACAAATAATGGCTTGAAAAGCAGTAAAACACCACTAGACATGTTGTAAAGTCTAATTTGACAGCATGAGTGATAATGCACTCAACTTTTTTCACCATAAACTTTTTATTTACAATCTAGAGTACATCTGTACCTACTTCTTGCTCTGGGAAATCAGCAGCTTCAATACAATGCTGTTGTTTATTTAAGAATGTTCCGGTTTACCAATAAATCAATTACTGGTCCAGAAATCTGGAGTACAGCTGACACAGGCTCAGAAAGTGGTTCTAGGTTACACACTGAGCTGTATCATACATTTTTCTGCCCTTATTCAATAGGAAATATTATTCTTTCATGCAGAATTTTAAGGGCAGTACGTCTCAGCAACCAATCAGCATTCCATGTGCTAAAGCCAGGATGAATTCTGAATTTCAAGATGAATTCTGAATGTCTGCTTTGCATAATTACAACCATACATTTCAATACTATAAATTATTGCAAGAGTTATAAGTTGCATCATTAAGTGAGCGAAAGCAGTTCAACTGCAGCCAAAAATCAAATGTTCAGTTTTTGAATAGAATGAGAAAATGGTCAAACTGTTATGTCCTCATGTGTGAAATTTCTCTTATTTTTTGTTTAATTAACACGAGTCAGACTGCAGAGGAAGTGAGGGAAAATCTTCCAACTTTCTGTTTATTTCAAGTTTTCAGAAAGAGCATGAATTGAAAGGAATAAGCTTTGCCTGAGATTGGCCATTAACACACAAATTGGGCAGTTCAATGTTGGAATCATTTATGCTAACCTAAAGGATACAAAGCTATTGTTCATTCCAGCTTTTAAGTTATCCAGTTATATATCTGTGACCTTGAGAGGTTAAGGATAACCCATGCACAACCTTAAAGTGGTTGTGAAGTGTATGTATTATTTTTTTTTAATTATGCAACTCAAAACCTTATTTCACAGTGCCACTGTGCAGCCAGATGACCTCCTGCTGCTATCCTTCTCCGATCTGAGGGCTGCAGTGGGAGAGGCTGAGAAGTGGAGAGCGGCAATGGGTCACATGACAGCACAGTGGCTCTGTGAAATAAGGTATTGAGCTGCATCATTTTTTGTAATTATGCACAGTGACTTTACACGGAATTGCAGCAGGAGGGGAGGGGCTGGGAGCAGATCAGCTCTCACATCACTGACTCAATAGCTGACAGGTAGGGAAAAAGGTGGAGAAGGGGAATAGGGAGAGATTGCTGGAAGAGGGAAGAGGGAGAGGATGACAGAGGCACATAAACTGACCACGGTATCTTGGATCAGCAGCCATGATTACTGTGGTCAGCACAATTAGGGGGACACAAGAAACAGGCAGGATCAACTAGGTATTTTGCAGCATAGAAAGGCACAAATGACAGGAACGGGATCATTTCTTTTTAAGGGTTACAGCTGCTTTAACTATTGGAAGCTTAGGTCTACAGTTACGTTTAGGCAATTTGTGGCTACAGTGTGCAGCCTGACGTTTATGTTAAAATATGGTCTACCCATCATGAACAGTACATGTTAAATCATCTGTATAGAAAACAAAACCGAGTTATCATACAAAACCGAGTTAGCAGACAAAAGGTTGCAACCCACTATTATTTTATGGTTTGCAGCTTTCTTTTACCCCTTACATGACCAACTGCAATAAACAGTAATACATAAATAGTTCATATTACTAGGCGACAATTCCCTGACATAAGTATTTGAAAAAAAAATTGACCTAAATGTAACAGCATTTGTTTTGTATTTACAAAATATAAACTATTATATTGTATCCTATAAAATGTAACGTAGACCAGTTGAGGCAATATAATTAGTATGCTGATGACTATCTAAGCTTTGACTTCCCCAATCTTAGTTAAATAGTTTCAGTTCATAGATCAGCGTATCTCCAGTGAATTTCATAGTACAGTGGCATGAAGGATATTTTGTGTTAGCATGCATAATTTAGTGCACTTCATGAATCTTAAAGTATTGATGAGTTCGCCAAGTTACATCAGGTTTAAGAAGTAGAAACAAAGCATGAGAAACATGTCACACTTGCTGCATGTCTGCACTGTCAGTTTGGAATCCTCTGAGATATCTTACGCAATGGTTACATAATCCTGTTGTTTGAAATAAATTAGAAACTGATGTCATCAGTCTGGTCCTTCCATCTTTGAGGAAAGAATTTTTTGTCTTGATTCTAAACAGCAATGTAGTGCTTTCAATATTTTTTTTACCTACCCTTTAGTCTTATCATTTAGGTAGAAGCACTGCTGTTTAAAGAGCTGCCTTGGGTTAGGTACCTGCAAAATACCCAGACTATAGGTAATTATGTTGTGCTTGCAGGCTTGATGCAGCTATTTATGATTAAAGATTGAGATGAACACATAAGCACATCACCTTTAAATTTGAGGCTTTTTTCCCAGTCCATGGTTGTGCAATGTCAACATTGAAATTGAGTAATTGAGTAATTTTTGGAGTAATTTTAATGTAAATAACATTTTGAGTATTAGGGCAAGTTGGGTTATTTTAATGAGACTTTATCATGGCTGTATTGTGCTAACAAGAAGATGTATCAACAATGATCTAGTAGTAGGACAAACGTAAAAATATAATCAAATATAAAATAAATCATTTAGAAATAATTACAGGCGTAGGTTTACTATAACTGGAGCACTCAGAATCTGGTGCAGCTGTGCATGGTAGCCAATCAGCTTTTAATTTCATCTCTTTCAATTAGGCTTTGGCAATAAAACCCGGAAGCTGATTGGTTTTTATGCAGAAATGCACCGGATTTTGCACTCTCCAGCTTTAGTATATACTGCCTAAGAGGGTTTTATAAGAAAATAAAAATAAATAAAAAACTCAATGCAATCAAGAATGATCAGCAATCTGATACATGTTTACAAATACATTTTGATTAAAACAAGCCTCATACACTTTTTTATTTTATATACATGTATCAGCATGCATTTTCAGTGCCATGGTTCATCAGTCTGTATATGCAGTAAAGCATACTTGGTATACTCACTGTGGAACCTAAGGGGTTAATCTTCTGCATTGTGTAAAAAGGCTGTTTAATCCTGTATGCCCAGATCCTCCCCTTCTTGCATTGTCTCCAAAACATGTCCGGATAAGACAGAGTTACTGGAGTCAAGCTGCACATGCTCGGTTTGGTGTGTATTACTAGAGGTTTTTTTTTTTCTTGGGAGAGTGCATGTGATCAGCAGAGGGCCAATCAGCACTGTCCAGACAGAGGGTCAGGTGTCCTGCATCCTGATAGGACAGTTAGTGCAGTATGAATACTCCTCCTACAAGCTTTAACCAGGTATTGATAGAGGTCACAAGACTGCTATATACTGCTGATGAGAAAGGGTATTTAGCAGTTTAGATTTACTATGTTGTAAAGCTCTGCGCAAACTGTTGGCGCTATATAAATTCTGTATAATTATAATAATAATAATAAAAAAACAATTGCATTTCCATGTTCTGTTTACTGTGGGAGACCGGATATAGTGAATGCAAGGACTGGGTTTTTAACACTTTAACTTCAAATACAATATACTGTATCTGCTTTGTAGTTTGCTTCTAGTTGGCCCATTTATTATAAATCGTGGAGCCACTGGATCTGGAGCTGTGTTTAGTAGAGGTTGCACATTGCACAATTTCCGTCACATTAATAGGGCAGCAACTTTCCTAGCCTTATGATTGTTCATGGTTTCATACAAAACTCCAAAAATTGTTTATTTTATTTCAAGATTTTTTTATTTTTATTTTTTTGCAAAGAGCATCGATCTTTAGTAGCAATGTATTTTATGCTGTTGCAGCGTACAAAGAGGTTGCTTACTCAGATGTAGCCTGTTTATTGGATACTTTATCACTTTTTAACATCCTTCTGACTTTATTGCTTGGAGTGATATAATTTCCTATAAGCATGTCTTTAAAGGAAAGCAAATTAAATCCTGTCAAGCATTTTAAGATGTAATGTGGTCTGTTTTTATCTCCAGGACTTGTGCAAGCAGTGAAACCGAGAGTGAGGCTGGAGATTACATGGACCAGCAATACGATGACCTTAACAATAAAATGAATTTGGTGACAGATCCAACTGGATTCCTGAGGATGGTCAACAGAAACAACACATTCAACAGGTACAGTTTACTACAAGGAGGCTGGTAAAATGGCGCATGTTTTTTTGCACTTCCTTATAACCAGTTCGTTGTAAAATGGTCACTGACTTATGTCAGCTTTGCCTGTTCAATTCCCGTGATACGAGTTTTAAAGCAAGTCAATTAGTGTAGACATTTCTGCTGCTGCAGAGGAACGACACTCCATAAAATGCAAATGTTATTATTATGAAATTGTTCTTTATCTCAACTATTATGAGAGCCCTACATAACTCATTGTGGAACATAATTGGCTTCCGTGAGCAGATCTAATTATCCATGGAGCAGCAATCTGTTCTGCTCCGTCATATTTTACATTACTGCGGGTAGCGGCCATCCCTGGTTACTGGTGAATCTGGAGGATCTGTGAATGACTCTTAGTATTTTGGAGAGGTGAACAGTAAAACAATGAAGTGTATCTAGTAGTATTACAAAGTGAAGTGTAGTTATGTAGTTATCTTTAGCAACCCATTTGATTTCTTCTGTCCACTGTTTAAAGCAGTCAGAACAATAAAGGTTAATTTTTAATTGGGTAATTGTATCCACACATGGCTTTAACCTTGCTGCACTGTAATCTGTTTGTGTGGTCTATAAGATAATTGTGCTATGTCTGAAAAAAAACACATACTGGGCCAGATCCACAAAAACCTGACGTAACTTAAAAAATCCAATTTAAGTTACACTGCCTTAAAGTTTCTACCTAAGTGCCTGATCCACAAAGCACTTATCTAGAAATTTCAGGCTGTGTAACTAAAATTCCGCCGGCGCAAGGCGTTCCTATTCAAATGGGGCGAGTCCCATTTAAATGAGGCGCGCTCCCGCGCCGGCCGTACTGCGCATGCGCGAAGTTACGTTACGCCGAGTTTTGAGGATCGCGACGGCTTAAAGTTGCGTCGGGGAAAAAAAAAATGACAGCGGCATGCATTCCTGAGGGAGAACTCCATGCCAATTTTCAAAGAAAAAACCGGCATGGGTTCCCCCCCCAGGAGCATACCAGGCCCTTAGGTCTGGCATGGGTTGTAAGGAGACCCCCCCACGCCGAAAAATTGACGTAGGGGGTCCCCCTACAATCCATACCAGACCCGTATCCAAAGCACGCTACCCGGCCGGCCAGGAAGGGAGTGGGGACGAGCGAGCGCCCCCCCCCTCCTGAGCCGTGCCAGGCCGCGTGCCCTCAACATGGGGGGGTTGGGTGCTCTGGGGCAGGGGGGCGCACTGCGGGCCCCCCCACCCCAGAGCACCCTGTCCCCATGTTGATGAGGACAGGACCTCTTCCCGACAACCCTTGCCATTGGTTGTCGGGGTCTGCGGGCGGAGGCTTATCGGAATCTGGGAGTCCCCTTTAATAAGGGGGCCCCCAGATACCGGCCCCCCACCCTAAGTGAATGGATATGGGGTACATCGTACCCCTATCCATTCACCTGGAGGCAAAAAGTAAAAGTTAATAAACACACAACACAAGGCTTTTTAAAATATTTTATTATTCTGCTCCGGACGCCCCCCCTGTCTTCGTTATTAGCTCTTTTACCAGGGGGGGCTTCTTCTTCCACTCTCCGGGGGTCTTCCACTCTCCGGGGGTCTTCCGCTCTCCGGGGGGGCTTCTCCGGACTCCGGGGGGCTTCTTCCATCTTCTCCCCTCTTCCGCTCTTGACTCGGCGAACCCCGGTTCTTCTGCAGCTCTCCGGTGCCTTCTTCTTCAGCGCTGGCTGCCTGCTATGTTTGTGTGTTAGCTCGATTTCAAACAGGCAGCCAGCGCGGTCTTCTGTGGCGTCAGGGTCTTCTGGTCTTCTGTTCTTCCGATGTTGCCTCGTCGCCTGTTGTCGCTGTAATGATGGAAGCGCGCCTTGCATCCCATTTATATAGGCATCACCGTCCCATCATGCTCCGGCAGGTACCCACGTGGTGGGTGCACGTGGGTAGGCACCCACCACGTGGGTACCTGCCGGAGCATGATGGGACGGTGATGCCTATATAAATGGGATGCAAGGCGCGCTTCCATCATTACAGCGACAACAGGCGACGAGGCAACATCGGAAGAACAGAAGACCAGAAGACCCTGACGCCACAGAAGACCGCGCTGGCTGCCTGTTTGAAATCGAGCTAACACACAAACATAGCAGGCAGCCAGCACTGAAGAAGAAGGCACCGGAGAGCTGCAGAAGAACCGGGGTTCGCCGAGTCAAGAGCGGAAGAGGGGAGAAGATGGAAGAAGCCCCCCGGAGTCCGGAGAAGCCCCCCCGGAGTCCGGAGAAGCCCCCCCAGAGAGCGGAAGACCCCCGGAGAGTGGAAGAAGAAGCCCCCCCTGGTAAAAGAGCTAATAACGAAGACAGGGGGGGCGTCCGGAGCAGAATAATAAAATATTTTAAAAAGCCTTGTGTTGTGTGTTTATTAACTTTTACTTTTTGCCTCCAGGTGAATGGATAGGGGTACGATGTACCCCATATCCATTCACTTAGGGTGGGGGGCCGGTATCTGGGGGCCCCCTTATTAAAGGGGACTCCCAGATTCCGATAAGCCTCCGCCCGCAGACCCCGACAACCAATGGCAAGGGTTGTCGGGAAGAGGTCCTGTCCTCATCAACATGGGGACAGGGTGCTCTGGGGTGGGGGGGCCCGCAGTGCGCCCCCCTGCCCCAGAGCACCCAACCCCCCCATGTTGAGGGCACGCGGCCTGGCACGGCTCAGGAGGGGGGGGGGCGCTCGCTCGTCCCCACTCCCTACCTGGCCGGCCGGGTAGCGTGCTTTGGATACGGGTCTGGTATAGATTGTAGGGGGACCCCTACGTCGATTTTTCGGCGTAGGGGGGTCCCCTTACAACCCATACCAGACCTAAGGGCCTGGTATGCTCCTGGGGGGGAACCCATGCCGGTTTTGTTTTTACAAATTGACGTGGAGTTCTCCCTCGGGAAAGCATACCAAATGCCGTCGCTGGAATGGGCCTTTACAAGGTGTGACTAACTTTACACTTTGTAGAACGAGCCCTAATTTTACACTTGCAAAATAACACTTACGGCGCAAAAAGGAAGCTAGAAAGCTTTGTGGATCGCCTTAAGTGCTAATTTGCATACTAGCAACGGCATTTCGACTCGAAATGCCCCCAGCGGCGGATGCGGTACTGCATCCTAAGATTCGGCAGTGTAATTCAATTACACATGCCGGATCTTCTGTCTAACTTTGGAAAAAGCCTTTTGAGGATCGTTTCCAAAGTTACACACAGACTGAACAGCAGTTAAGTCGGAGTATCTCTTTTGAGGATAACCCCCACTGTAACTAACTGGCTTATTCAGTAGAGCATTAAACGCAATGATGGCAATGTGCAAAGTGCAATTGACAGTCAATCAGATTAAATTCCTTTGATCAGATCATTTGAATTTGCAAGAAAGATACATTTTTAAAGTTTTCTATGGGCCTGTATACTACAGGCATACCCCACTTTTAAGTATACAATGGGGTTTATTTACTAAAGCTGGAAAGTGCAAAATCTGGCTCACTTCTGCATAGAAACCAATGAGCTTGTTTAACCTCCCTGGCGGTATGATTATGTCTGGAATTTTGTACCAAAAGCGGTACAATTTTTTGCATGGAAATTTGGCATTTTATATTGTAGGCCTGTAATTCCTAGGAATAACTCACTTAAATCTGTCCAAACAAGAGTCTAGTAGACTAGTAATAAAACCTGGAAGCTTATTGGTTTCTATGCAGAAATGAGCCTGATTTTGCGCTTTCCAGCTTTAGTAAACAAACCGCATTGTGTACTTAAAAGTGGGGTATGCCTGTATATAGTAGAACTCTAGGCAAAACTCTTTTTTTCATTTTGGTTTGAGAAAGGGAGGGTCATAAACCCTGTCAGTTTACTTTTTGCCATCTCTAAGGCCCCGTACACACGACCGGTTTTCTCAGCAGAATTCAGCCAGAAACTCGATGGGAGACGTATTCTGCCGAGAAAACCGGTCGTGTGTACACTTTCCGCCGAGGAAACCGACGAGGATCTCGTCGGGCCAAAAAGAGAACATGTTCAATGGGAAAAGTTGGCTCACCGAGATCCTCGGCGGCTCCACAAGGAACTCGACAAGCAAAACGATGTGTTTTGCCCATCGAGTTTCTCGGACGTGTGTACTGGGCCTAAGTCCCATTGCAGAGATTTACCTTCACTTCCTGTCCCATAGATAAAACAGAAAGAAAGAGGAAATCTCTGAACATTAAGTGAATCCCTTGGGGACCCCCAAGTCACCGTAACTAGTGTGCCAATTGGAAGATTTCTCCTCTATTATTTTTTTGGGGACAACCCAAAATGTGGGATTTTCTTTTACTTTCAATTTCAATGATAATGGTAAACAGGACAAATAGAGAGGGGGTACAGACAGTGATAAAAATTGACAGGTGTTATCATCCATCTCCACTCTATCCAAAAATGGAAAAAAAAGAAAAGAAAAATGTTTTGCCTTCAGTTGTACTTTAAATGGTTTCTTTGAATTTTTTTGTTTTATGTCTACCTAATCAATATTTGACACTTGACGGATTGCTGGGTTGATTAACTGAAGTTTAATTTTTGTAGGACAAAATATTACAGGGGGATGAAGAGAGTCATGTTCCTTATATTCTTTATTATGTGTGCACAACTCACAGGGGTTGATTTACTAAAATTGGAGCGTGCAAAATCTGGTGCAGCTGTGCATAGAAACCAATCAGTGTCCAGGTTTGTTAAATCTTAATTGAACAAGCTGAAGTTAGAAGCTGATTGGCTACCATGCAGAGCTTCACCAGATATTGCACTCTACAGTTTTAGTAAATCAGCCCCACAGACTCCCTACAGCTTACTGTACTTACCTGTCTTGGTAATAGACAATTTTAAACAGGAACAGGACACTCTGAAGCTTCAACATATTATACTTGTTGTCATGTTATTTTAAGATAAATAGCTTTAATATTCAGAACAACATTCAGAACAAATGTCCATTTGGCTGCATTTCAATCATATAGTATTAATCTGCTAACTGTTCTCATTTAAATGGCAAACAATGGTTAGGTCTCCAATGTTCATGAAAAGGGACTGTTTTTACTGTAAAAAAAAGTAGAATTTAATATTGTTTTTTAATGACCGTTACGATCAATGAACATAGAAAACATTTTTCATGGTTTGGGCTACAGCAGATGCGTTTGTTAATACAACAGTAAATGAAGTTTTGAACATTATCAGCAAAATACTGTATATGAATACTTCCTTTGCAAGTGTAATGGTGCCTCTGTTTGCTTGAATTAGTTGGACCATACAGTAAGTAGTTATGATGGTATTTTCTACTTTATAACACTATGCTAATGTTGTCTATCTGTGGGTTATTTCTTCAAGATGGTATTCTTGAGTAACTTTAAAATGTTGCTTTTGTTCCTTCAAAGTTCTCAAGACCAACACTCCTTAAAGCCTAAGGTCAGACAAAGATTTTTAGTTTGCTTTGGACAGAACTGGAAAGAATTGCACGCGTTGTCAGGTCTGCTGTCTGTGCCCATCTTGGACACATATCTCCTGACTTCCTGTCAGGACACAACATGATATGAAATCTCTCCTATAGGGACATAGACAAATACATGTCTTTGTAGAATAGAAAGGGATTAGAACTTTTAGCAATGTTTTTTTTGCTGTCTGTGCATTATTGTCCCACTATTTTTAATCCTTGTGTCACAGAGACAGCAAGTGAGGGGATGGTCATGGACATAAGTTAAAATGTAACTCTTCCCCATTCTATCCAAAACGGAAAAAATTAAAAAAAATGTGGCTTGAATATGTCTTTAATCAAGGATGCTCTTATGTCTTCTGATTAATATAGTCCAGTGGTTCTCAATTTCTGTCCTCATGACCCACTAACAGGCCAGATTTTAAGCATTTCCTTGAGGAGATGCAGACTAGAATACTGCAATCACTGAGCAGCAAATGATATCACCTATGATGTATTTCAGTTATCTTGCAAACCTGGCCTTAGTGGGTCCTGAGGACAGTAGTTGAGAACCACTAATATAGGCCTTATGATCTCTTAGTTAACCTCTTCCCACCGTCATGGCGTATATATGCGGCCTTATGTAAACCATTTTCTGTGCTGAGAGCGCTCCCAGAACAGTCACTGGCGGGCACCGGAAAGCGGTCACATGACCCGAATACCCACCTCCGCCTCCCAGCATTTCAAAGCTCTTAAAGGGCCAGGAGGCAGCAGCATGAAAGGGTTCATGAATATAGTGGTATCTTTGCTATAAGTGATGATGTCACCAAACTTTAGACTAACCTCAGCTTTGGGAAAAAATCCCCAAAGTTACACTTGTATACTTGTATATGTTATAGTGTATACAAGGAAATGGGATAAACCGAAACTTGCTATGAAGTGCCATATGAATAGGAAATGTATGGGGCTGTTGAAAGTTTACTGAATAGCTATACAGTTTTTCCCAAATTAGTAGCTAAGAATAAATATATAGAAATAAAAAAGTTATATTTTGAAGGTTTCGTTTTCACAGACTTTAGTGCTAAGTATGGACATACTAAACCTTGGTTCTCCAAAATGTCTTTGTTCAGAAAAAAATAAGCTAATACGTTGTCCTTTGCTTTGAATAATGCCATATTTATGTTTATTATGCATACTTGTGTTTATTTATCTAAGCCTCCTTTTTAATCTGTTCATACATTGACTTGTATACATAAAAGCCAAGTGTGCAGTGAGCATGTAGAACATTGTTTATACGGATCCAAATGAATGCATGATGAATGAAAGGTTAGATGCTTTTTAATATGTTAATGCCTTGAATATTCCACATTCTATCAGCTCTAAAAGCATTTTAAAACATGAGCTGGCATGCTTCTATGTAATTCAGAATGCTTTTCTTTTTTTTAAGCAGAATATAATTGACCACTAAAGACAGACAGAAACTGCATAATTTTTGCATATTCTGCATTCAGGTTATAAACTATTGTGATGATCGGGTGTGTAAGGGCTAACATGTGAGTGATAATAAGCCCTTACAAGCAATGGCACTGCCTGATTTGAGTCATGGCAATTCCTATTTAGTTTATTTTAATACATTTTTTTTATTATATTCATCACAAGGGATGGTACTTACCGTACATTTGATTTGAAGTGAACCTTTTGCTCTTGACAGCTGTAATAGGTGACTTCCTGTATCCTCTGTCCACCTCTCATACCCCACAGGGAATGGAGAAGGCAGACCTACCATTCATCCGCTAGTCCTGCATTCATAGGTAGCTTTTCATTCCTGGAAGCTTCTATAAATGGTGGAGGAATGAGGGAAGGGGGGTGGGTGTTAAGGCCAGGCATAATTGTCACTCTTGATGAGTGCCTGTGACAAGTTTCTCAGCTCTATTAAACCTTGCAGCACTGGAAGATATTCCGCTGGGGGGTATAGAGGGGGGGGGATTTCACTTATGACAGCTGCACCAGCACAAGGGACACTTGGAGTTAAAAGTAAGTACTGTTCCTTGTGCTGATATTATTTAGCTAATTGTAGAGAAATGCAATACATTTATGAAGCTGTTTTACCTGCCAAAATATTTGTATTTCTGTCCATCCATTCCCAAGATGGTCACGGCCCTGCTAGACTGTACATACAGCTTAATGACCTTATATTTCTCTGCCAGAGTAAAACAATAAAGCTAGGTTACAATCCTTGCTCATTGCCTGTAAATGGAAAGAGAAAGAGAAGGAGCAGTTTAAGAGAGCAACATCCCTGCTCACTCTGTTGTCTTCTACCTGCCAGTATGATCCTTGTCAGTATTTGTGCATGTAGCATATCTGTTTGTCTCCCAGTACAGCCCATCCCACATTCAAGTGCTGTACAGGAGAATACAGGAGGCTCATACCATGTGAAATTAAAATGGTTCTAAAGGCACAAGGTTTTTTACCTTCATGCATTCTACGCATGAAGGTAAAAAACCTTCTCTGTTCAGCAGGCCCCCCATTAATCCGAGCTTCCTCCAGCAGTGTGCACGAGAGCCTAAACTCCCCTGGGACTCTCCCGCCTCATTGACCATTGGCTCAAGCTGTTGTTAATCACAGCTAGTGCTCCAATGAGGAGAGAGGGGTGGGGCTGAGCCACGGCTCGAGAGAAAGTCTGCTCAAGTGCCCCCATAGCATAGCTACTTGCACTGGGGGCACTCGGTAGGAGGGCGGGGCTATGAGCGATAGTGATGGACCCGAGAAGAGGAAGATCGGGGCTGCTCTGTGCAAAACTACTGCACAGAACAGGTAAGTATGACATGTTAATTATTTTAATGTAAAAATCCAAAGCTTTAATATCACTTTAAGGTTCTTACACCAGTTGTATTCAGTTAAATAATTTAATATGATATTTAACTGTATTAATTTGTGTTTTATATCTAGAGATTGATGTTTATTATAAAGCTTAAAGTAGTTGTAAACCTCAGAAATAAAAAAAATTAACAGCGCATATCCCTCTATAATGTGAACTAGTCTCAATCCAAAGCAGTGAGTGTAAATTCTGTCTCCTCTCTCTTCCCTCTGCTATCTGCATTAGTCACTTCTGACAGGTTATCCTGACAATACAGGATCTCAGAAGATGACCCTATCCCCATCCAGTCAGCACACAGAAGGTGAATAATAGCCTCATTTATGCATGTTTCCATATAAGGCCTCATTCACATTTGAGCGTTTTGTAGCTCGAAGTTGGAAAACGCTCAACAAGCAAAATCCTATTGTTTTCAGTAGCCCTTGTTCACATCTGAGCATCGCTGCTGCTTGTGGCAAAATGCCTGTCACTCAAAAAAGTACATGAGCTATTTTTTAGGCAGAAAAGCTTTTTTTTTTGTGTGTTTTTTCAAGTGTTGTGTCGCATGTTTTTTCCTCAAACAGCAGCTCTCTGCCCCTTCTTTTTGCAGCACTCTACACCTTTTAGTTGAAAACTACCTCGCAAAAGCTACAAAAACAAGTCATTCTGTTTCCAAACACCTTGAAAAAACACTTGAAAACAAGATGCTTCGGTGTGAATGTAGCTTAAGACTCTGTAGAAGGGGATGTGCCCTTTCCCTCCATTCAGATCTCAGATTACACTCAGCTCTCCTCTATGTGCTGTGCAATGTGTGACGTCAGATCCCCACCTGCTGAAGCTAAGAGATAGCCTTTAATCTGCGTGTTTAGGAAGGCTGTAGAGAAGAGAGGGCTCCAGAAAAAAACCATGTACAACTTATATAGGAGGATTTATTTAATCTCTCTCATCTGAGGCTAGTCCCGTCACTGGATATATGTAAGGGTTTAGAACCACTGTAGTCAAACCTAAACACAATCTAATACTAACCCAGTTTACCACTCTGCTCTGCTGTCCTATACGCTAAACTCAATGTAATATCTACCCATGAGTAGTCCTGGGCTTTCACGACTACTGGTATTTAAACATAACTGTGGAGGTGGAGTATATGCATTTTTGAATGATTATGTTCAGGCAGAGCCATTTTGAAAGTTAAGTAAGCCCAGAGCTGCTGACCATTATTATACAGAGTTTCATAGTTTTATGATAGAGATTAGTGATAAACAATACAGCTTGGGTTTGCTTTATAAGGACTCACGCTGAAGGGAAGTGGAGCACATTGCTGCAGCTACGAAGGACTGATTCCTAGATAGAATCCTTTCAAATCTGCACGGCCAAATCTCAGGCCATTTTAAGAGGCAAAATGACAGCACTTTCTGAAGCAGAAGCTTGCCTGCCCCTTCCTATCCCTGCAGGTTCCTAATGGCCGGTGAGGATACCTATCATAGTGATAAGCCAATAAGAATGTGGAGAATTTGGCCATAACAGGTAGGTTTGGAGGGCTCCGGTAGATCAGCACTGGTACCCCTAAGGCCCCGTACACATGGTCGGTTTGGTCCGATGAGAATGAACCGAAGTTCATTTTCATCGGACCAAACCGACTGTGTGTATAGGCTATCGGTCTGTTTTCCTTCGGTCCAAAATGTTTAAACATGCTTCAAAACCGAACCGATGGACCGCTGCCCCATCGGACCAAACCGATGGTTAGTACAGAAAAGCATCGGTTCAAAACCCGCGCATGCTCAGAATCAAGTCGACGCATGCTTGGAAGCATTGAACTTTGTTTTTTTCAGCACGTCGTGTGTTTTACGTCACCACGTTCTGACCCGATCGGATTTTGAACTGATAGTGTGTACACACATCAGACCATCAGGCCACTTCAGCGGTGAACCGATGAAAACGGTCCGTCGGAACATTCTCATCAGTTTTGTCAGACCGTGTGTACGGGGCCTAAGGCCTTGTACACACGACCAAACATGTCCGCTGAAACTGGTCCGCGGACCAGTTTCCGTGGACATGTCTGACCGTGTGTACGGCCTAGCGGACAGGTTTCCAGCGGACAAAAGTTTCTTAGCATGCTAAGAAACTTGTTTGCTGGAAAGCTGTCCGTCGGACATGTCCGATGGTTAGTACGACTCATCGGACATGTCCGCTGGTTATGACGTATAACCAGTGGCCTGAAATCCTGCGCATGCGTCGAATTGATTTGACGCATGCGTGGAAGCATTGAACTTCCGTGTTACAGAACGTCAGTGTCTTCTACGTCACTGCGTTCTCTGTCCGCGGGGATTTTGGTCTGATGGTGTGTACACACATCAGACCAAAACCTCCCAGCAGACATGTCCGATGAAAACGGTCCGCGGACCGTTTTCATCGGACATGTCTGGTCGTGTGTACAAGGCCTTAGTGTCATTACTTCTGCACCATTTTGTCCCCCCGATCCCCCCAGTGACAGGTCATAGACAACACAGGATGATCAGACAAACGGGCATGATTTGACCAAAATACATTTTATTTTAATTGATTGATCAGACAATCATATTCTGTCTCTAGATATCTTTTCAGATTGTGGACTACTTTACTGATAGAAAAAAAAACTACCACACTCCACCATGTAGAGGTTTCTAGATATTACTAACAATAAAGAAAAATGGGGTTAATAGAGACTTTATTTTAATAAAAAAATTGGCTTATCTTGAAGCATCAAATACCAACATTGACTCCATCAGAATATAAATTAGTCCTGCTGATTTTGAAACTAGGCTCCTAATGATAATAACATTTCTTTATTAATAAATTGCTACGAGGTGCAATTTTATTTTTCTTCCCTGAAATTGTATATGAAAAAAAAAATGTTAACTGTATCATTTTCATGAGAACTAATTAGAACTAAATAAACTCTGTCAGGGACTTGCGGTCACGTTGTCTTCACCTTCAGACCTATGTGTTAACACTTATCATTTAAAGATTCACTATGCTTTATACTTAAGGGAAACATAATACTGCTTGACTTGAGGTTGCCATGGCTACAAAACAGCTCATTAGCTATTCTCCTGCTTGTGTGTGAGGCTCATTAATTTATACATTAATTGTTGTAATGCGGATGAGATGGCTGTGTTTTCCCTGGCATCATTTACACCATGTAGATTTTGGAAAGCAAGTTAGTCTAACAGTCGGTTGGAGTTTAGCCGTTTCTATCTCCTATGTAGGAGAACGTTGGTCCATTAACTTTCATGGCTGGGTGATAACCTTTTATTGAATCCAGCTTTAATAGGGGTGAAAAAATACCTGTCTGCAAGACAAATTAAATTTGTCTGACCAGCGGGTAGTGAAGCTTCGCTTGTTCGTAGCGGTAGGAGTACACCGGTTGTGAAAGAACACCGGCGGTAGCCAGAAACATGTCATGTAATTCTATGTACAAGTAAAATATTCCAAATGTATTCACAATATTCTATGGCAAAATTTGTGGTTGGGAATACTAATTTGTTTAAGATGGTGGTACTCCTAATACTGTACATATAGCAAGCATATATTATATAGTGTTAAAAGCATACATGCCAGCATCATGACCCAAGAAGAGCAGTGCTTTAGCATGACACTGAGTTTTTGCCAAAGTGGCAGTGTTACGATGATTGTTGATTGAGGATGGGATTTATTTTTGTCCATATTTTCATTATAACATATTTCTTCAGCACTGATTTCATTCATAAATCTAAAATCAGTTTCAATCTACATTCTGGACCGTGTGGGGCTGATTTACTAAAGGCAAATAGGCTGTTCACTTTGCAAGGGAAGTTGCACTTTACTTGGAAATTTTCCCCAGGGTATAGTGAATGATGCAAAGATCTGCTGATTTCCGTCATCCAATCATGTACAAGCAAAAATGCTTTTTTTAAAAAATAAATAAAAATCTTGCACATAATTGGATATTCTTTGCAAACTGTAATTTCACTTCATTCACTACGCTCTAGAACAAATTCCCTTACACAGTGCAACTTCCCTTTGAAAAGTGCCTTTTGTAACTCAACCCCTATATCTTTTGTGTAAGTGTAGAACACCATAATTACAAGTGAAAGAATTTCCTGCACCAAAAACAATTCTAAAAATTAGAAACCTTTCTGTGCCATCAGCAAATCACCACACATGCCATAGTAAAGGTTATTTCATCACATTTATTGCCTATAGGTAAAAATGTATTCAGTAGTATAAATATAATTAGGAGCATAGTTATAAAACAGTGACTTTGACATTTACCAAATATTCACTGCATGCGAATCTTCTTGTATTAAATTGCAGGGAATTATTAAAGTGTATCTAACCCAAAACAGTTAAGCCTCGTACACAAGAAGCTTGCTGTTTTTTTTTTTTTGCAGAGGAAACCGGTCGTGTGTACACTTTTCGACAAGGAAACCGCCGAGGTTCTCGTCGAGCCAAAAAGAGAGCATGTCTTCTTTTTCCTCGACGGGAATGGTGAAAATTGGCTCGCCGAGATCCTCGACAGCCTAACAAGGAACTCGACGAGCAAAACGATGTGTTTCGCCTGTCGAGTTCCTCGGTCGTGTGTACGAGGCTTCAGGCTACTTTCACATTGAGGCAGTTTTCAGGCGTTTTAGCGCTAAAAATAGCGCACGTAAAGCACCTGAAAACTGCCTCTTATGCCTCCCCAGTGTGAAAACCCGAGTGCTTTTACACTGCGGCGGTGCGCTTGCAAGCAGCATCTTTGGGGCGGTGTAGGAGCGCTATATACAGCGCTCCTACACCGCCCCTGCCCATTGGAATGAATTGTCAGCCCCTCCGAAACACCTGAAAAGCACTTCGAAAGTGCCACAACACAGGTGCTATTAACCCCTTCTTTGGCCGCTAGCGGGAGTTAAAGACGCCCCAGTGTGAAAGAAGCCTAATATATTGCAGATTACTAGTCCTTGGTGTGGTAACTGTATTTATGAATTTCTTTCAAACTTCTATTGCTTTATACTACTGAATATATATAATGTTTGGGGTTTCTGAGTAATTTCCTAGCAAAAAACACAGATTTTTACATATATGGTTAAAAAGGGTATCTCTAGAGAAAATCAGCAGATCTCCTCCGGAATGGTACTGATTGAGGCTGGATTAAATGCACTTGAATTGATGTGCCTTGACATTCGGTTTATAATATGTTGTGTTGCTTTGATGTGAGAGTTTTTCTGTTCACAGCAGAAGCCAAGCTACAGTATTTTTCTTAATTTTTAGAAACATTGCATTGTGATGCGTTACAGTATGTTGTGCTGCATTTAAATAAGGCTTGATCCAATTTCACAAAACACACCCTAATGCGACAGTTTAGTGTGAACTGAGCCTATAATAAACAATGGATTTCGGAATATTATTGCATCGGGCCTACGTTGAGCAGGTGTGAATGGGCCTTAATGCAGATAGTTGATAAAGTCATTGCTCGTGAAATATTTTCTTCCTAAATTGGGACTGGGGCTATTGAACTGGCAAACATTTTAACCTTTTTTAGCCCCCATGTTGCCTGTCTTAATCTCAATTTATGTTGATATTCAGAACATTTACAGTAATGTATTAATTGGTGTGTGTTGTGGTTGTGCATTGCTGTTTAGTTGGACTCTGGAGTGTTTCAGATCTATTCTGTGCTTTATCCTCTTGTATGTATGCAGAGGTATATCTGCTGTAATGCAGCTGCACTATAGCAGTGCACTGAAGTTTGAAAATACTCCCAGTGGATGTCTGTTTTAGTGTTTCTACATTGCCAGGCGGACAAGGGGAGCAAACATTTAGCTTGCAATTCTTGGGATAAATCAGTATCCATGTTTATTCAATTACAGTATCTGGACGTCATCTGGCAAACATCTGCTGTTTACGTCCGTACAGACCAGATTTTCTTGATGAATCTAACAACTAAATTAGCTGGAGGAGTGCCAGGTGTCGCGGGATGCTCCTATCACCAGCAGTTTCATCATTACGGGAACGTCTCCATGAAGATTTTTCACACATAATTATTTAATCACTTAATTTGTAGAAAAAGGGAAAAGTACCATTATCACTTGTATCCTTATGAAAACCTTCACTTAGCACGCACGCTGCAATTACCATATAATATCCTTCTTCCTATTTGAAAAGTCAAATTTGTCATAAAGTGGTCACAGACTGTCTAAATCACGAATCGAGTTAGGAATGGATGGAATTTAAAATGAAAATTAATGTCTCACTTGCTGGGAACCAGCTTTGAGCAGATTAACAATACTAAAAGGTGGCCTGGCAGAAAGTTTTGTCAGATTTCTGTGTATAATTATCCATAGACATTACGTGCTGATTGGACCGTTAAACTGCCTGTTATTGTCTCACATAAACATGCTATGCTATCATATATAACATTTCAGTCTGGGTGATAAACTTTTATCTCTGCAGAGCTTGGCTAAGGGTAATTGCTGCACGTCTGGATATTCCGTAGATGCCCCAACTGTTCAGTCCTCTAGAAATTGCAAGTACTGGACTTTTATTGCCTAATGTACTTGAATGTTTTTAAATGAATCCACATAGCCAGTGGTGTATTTAGGTTTTGTGCTACCCTAGGCCTGACTAAACTCATGCACCCCCTAATTTAAATACGACCCACCCCTTCCTGTCAAAACTATATCCCTTCCTGTTTAAGGCATACCCTGTCATCTGTAAACCACACCCCCTCCTTCGCTGCTGTGCCATTCAGAAAGCTAAGCGCACTTTGTACATGCGCAGTAGTGAACCGGCCATAATGGTGGCGGCAGCACCCAAGAGTCAATACAAAAATCGGCTGGGGTGTCGACATTGTGGGAACCCTGGACAGGTAAGTGTTCTAATATTAAAAGTCAGCAGCTACAGGCTTTCCAATCAGGTCCCCCTATCAGTTTTTCAGGTGGACCTGATCAGACGCTTCATTCACTCCTATGGAGCGGCGGATGTCAGCGGTGAAATGTCCGCTGACACCCGCTGACTTTAACTGACAATAGCACGGTCGTGCGATGCTGTACCCAAACAAAATTGATGTCCTTTTGTCCCCACAAATGGAGCTTTCTTTTGGTGGTATTTGATCACCTATGTGGTTTTTATTTTTTGCGCTATAAATAAAAAAAGAGCGAAAATTTAGAAAAAAAAGTAACGTTTTTACTTTCTGCTATAATACACGTCCAAAAAATAAAAATAAAAAAAATTAGTCATGCGTTTGTACCAATATGAATTCTTCTACATATTTTTGGTAAACAAAATCCCAATAAGCGTATATTAATAGGTTTGCGCAAAAGTTATAGCATCTACAAAATAGGAAATTGATTTTTTGTATTGTTTTTACCGGGTAGGGGCGGCAATCTGTAATTTTTAGTGGAACTGCGACTGTTTTTACTGTGTGGGGGGTGGGCTCACTGGGACAACACAGAGATCGCTGTTCCTGATTACTAGGAACAGCCAATTTCAGTGTTGTCCCCTGTCAGAACGGGGATCTGCCTTGTTTATATAGGCAGATCCCCATTCTGCTTCTCTGTGGCTGGCAGACATTGAGTGGCCCACAGTATTTCATGCACGAAATGATGTACAGGTAGGCCCGCCCTGTCGCGGTATATGTGCGGTGGGCGGTCCTGAAGTGGTTAACAAAAGTTAGGAGCACACTGGATTTGTGGTTGACTGACATGTATTTTGCTACAATTTCAGTGTCTGTAAACAGATAACACATGGGCTAATGCACATGTATTATATAGAGATATAGCAAATATGGTTTTGTTTTTTTAACCAGACATACACTTTTAAATTACTTCAAAATCTTAAATGTCCTATGTATAATTTAGTAGAAAAAAAAGGTGTTTGCAGGTTCCCTAATGTAATGCATGTTTAACGAATGAGCAATACATTCATCATATGTTGCTGTATTTTCATTTGTCTGCAGCATAAGTATTCCAGACATGCATATCTGTATTGTACAGAGCAGAATGCATTTGTTTAAAAGTGTATCACCCTTTAATGGTAAAGTGGATTTGCAGACGACAGCACCATCATAGCTAGTGCACGTTATCATTTTTCTGTCCTCGTTACCTGCTTCTTAAGTGCATTGCTTTGGAAATACTTTGAAATGCAGCAATGTTTCCAACGAAGCAAGATTTATATCAACCGCGGGCTCTATTTCTACTTTCTGACTATTTTCAAACACATAAATTTCCCTTTTTTTGACAGGTAGATCGGATTTATGTCTGCGAACAGTCTATTTATAAAGCCTCTATCTCTGTTTTCCTGCTTTCAGTATTACTAGTTCTTAAAATTTCAGGCCATGAAATTTTCTATGCAAGCACAAAATGTTATCTTCAGTTCAGTTATACATTATCTGATAAATAGTTAGGCTGCTGGTACACATTCCACGTTTCTGGAGTATATATGGTAAAAACTGTAAGTGGATGCCATAGCCTCCAACATTTCCATTCCCATGAATCATCAAGATGAAATAACATAGGGCTTTCTTGAAATAACTTTGCCCGTAACTCACAGAAGAAAGTTAATGCCACGCAGCAGATTGCAGTGATCATGCCACTGACCATTATCTCTGCTTGTGGTTATGTTCGGTCATGCAGGCTTATTGGAAAGTAATGATACAGGAGGCTCAATGAAACTCAAATATTTCATACACCTGAATATTTTCATGCAGACCTGGCTGATCTGTGAATAATCTTACAGTACAAGAATCCAGACAGTTGGGATTTATGAGATCTAGGATTTTTTGCCCTAATTAATTAATTAATTGTATTTATTTTTTTTGCAAAAAGGCTCAATGTAAAAATTAAAACTTGTTGTTATTTATTAACTCCATACGGGTTAAGATTTTATGTTTCGTAGGGATTTAGCAGGAATTTTGTAAAATTAGCTGTGTTTTTATCTGCTAATAATGGTTTTAGTGTATTTTTTGCCAATATATTGGTTTGGGTCTTTCACAAATTCTGAAAGCTGTAAGTGAAAAATAAAAAAGCAAAGAAAAAAGTGAAAAAATGGTCTGACCACCTAAATGTACAAAATGGAGCACATGGCCTGGCAGGGAAAGGGTTAAGGTGTGGGTGTAGCATAAGGGGTTGCAGGGGTCACATTTGCAACCCTGCCCCCAGCTCCACAAAGTCCAGCTCTGATCTGCCCTAGGTCCCCACAGCCACTCTCCTATACTGAGCTTCCACATTGCCTTCCACAGTCCACACCCCTCTGTTTTCATTGGTTGGGGAGAAGCTATGAGCCATTTCCTATATGGAGAGGAGCACAGAATGAGAACAGCCCAGAATGGGGAAGTATCTGTGCTGTGTGCTGGCAACATGGAATGGAGTTAAGAGAGTGTCGTCCTGTAGACACGATGGGACCAATGTCACTGGTGAGGTAAGACACTGCTCAGTGTCTCCTAGTCACCAGCTGAGATTCTCTTTACCCCCCCCATATCTAAGTTGCACCCCCCCAAAGCCCCCTGACCACCCCCTCTGCCCTGGATGCCATGCCCAGAAGCTGACCTCCTTTCCCATTACAGCACTCTATACTGTTCCCTCTCCGCAGGGCTGAAATCACATTCCTTTACAACAAAGCCAGTCAGCCACGATCTGCACAGGGTGTATCTGCCTACTGCAACTACACTGCCATTCTGAACAAAGAATTTCACAGGACAGAAGGGGAACATATAAGCCATCTGACTAGGCATGTGCAAAAGGGAAAAAAAAATTTGTTTCGTTTTAATTCGTTACTTAATTAATTTTGTTAAGTTAGATTCGTTACATGTGTTAAATTCGTTTTTCGGAATTCGTTCGTTTTCGACCGAATTTAGAAAAATCCGGTCGAATTCGAAAATATTTCGACCGTTTTTGGAATTCGTTCGTTTTCGACCGAATTTCAAAAAATCCGGTCAAATTCGAAAATATTTTGACCAGATTCGAAAACGAATAGTCTCTTTTCGAATAGAATTTATTTTCGAATTCTATTCGAAAAAAATTTTTTTTTATTCGAATTCCGCTCGAATTCGGAATCGAAAACGTTCGTTCGGATTCGGTAAATTCATTAATATTGCAATTCGGGAATTCGTATGCATCCGAATGTCCGAATAATGAAAAATTCATCCGAATTTCGATTCGGAACGAAACGAAATGCACATGCCTACATCTGACCATACACCCTGTGAAGGCTGACAGACTGTGTGTAAAGGAATGTGATTTCAGCCCTGTGTAGTGTGAGGGGGAGCTGTATACAGTGCTGGGATGGGAAAGGAGCTCTGCCATGTGACCTGCTAGGCGTCCCTGTCCTTTGATTATCCAGTGGTGATCCCTGTCCTCTGATGTAAGGGGGAACTCTGGGAACTTAAAACTCTTAAGCCACTTGAAGTGGTGGACGTGGGGGGTGGTAGTGGGGGTGCAAGGTCAACTTTTGCATCGGGGCCCACAAGCTTCAAGCTACGCCTCTGGGTTTAGGTGATTGTGCTGTATTAGTGCACTTGAAACAAAACAGTTGAGTACCGTCTGTAACACTTTTTTTTATTTGCACTAGCAGTTACGTTTTTCAGGACAAGTTTACAGGGGTACCCCCTTCAGGACCAAGCAGACGGCATAGGTCAGAAAATAAAATCTAAAATACAAAATATGTGTTTAATATTTTTTCAGCGTAAACAGCTATAACATATGGAATAAATTTAGGTTTTAGAAATTACGTATTGTTTTTGTATGTGTGTGTTTCCTATTCCATAATGACTATCCCCCTGTGCACAAAGCCAGCTCCATAAAGACTTTTTTTTAACTAGTTTGGTATAGAGATACTCAAGTGTCCTGCAGAGAACTCTGACCTAAACAGTACTGAACACTTTTGGGTGAAATAGAATGCTATTTGCGAGTCTGGTCTTCTTGTCTAACATCAGTACCCGACCTTACAAATGCTCTTTTGGCAGACAGGGGACATATTCCCACAGAAACACTCAAACATTTTGTGAGAAGCTCACAGGCAACCCCAATCCTATCCTATGGTTTTGGAATGGGATGTCCAACAACTAATATAGGTGTGATGGTCAGATATCTACTAACCTTTGGCCTTATGATATATGTCCATAGCCCATAATATCCATTGGTGCCATATTCCATTTTGGCAAGAAAGCTAAATGCCAGTGGACAGTTGATTCTAAATCCCAAGCCACAACAATGAGCGATGCCTTGGCACATTTGCTGTTTCTCTTTTTGGAAGTTAACTTGTTTACTATGACTGTTCACTCTTACAAATTAATAGAGTATGTAAAAAGTGTTTTTTTGCAAAATGCTGAAACAAAGTTATCACCGCACTGCGCTATCTATCTTGGTAAAATTCCTTATTTAGTAGAAGACCCAAATCTCTCTCCAATCTACGCATATGAAACACTGACAACTCACTCCATAACAAAGCTTTACCCAAACTTTTTGAAACCTGGGACAATTTTAAGAAATATGCAAGCATGCAACAGCAATCTTACTTTTTTCTAATACATTTTTTTAGAAATTTAGAAAAGCGTCTCAGTTTCAACTGTGGACATCATAAACAGCAATCTTACTTTAAAAATTTTGAGGTTTTTACCCATCTACCATTTTGCCTACCTGGTACTGTAGAATAGCTTTATGGGCTAAATGGTAAGTTAATTTGTACCTGCACTCCTGCATTAAAGTAGAACTACAGGCAAAACTTTTTTTCCTTTTAAATAGAGAAATGGCCCGTACACACGATTCAAATATCATACGACAGATCGTACGACTTTTTACGCTTAATAGTCGCAAGTAGAAATTGAATAAGGTTACTAAAGTCACAAAAATTCTCGGACGACAGAAAAAAAAAAATCGGAATGTGTCATGTGTTTGTATTGTATTGTTAGATGACAACTATACTGACTAAATGAAAATGGTAAGATCTGGTATCGTATGAGGAAAATCTTCGTGCTTGTCTGATCTAATAATATCGGATGAAATGTCGTGATCGTCTCTCAAAAGTAGCGTACACACGATCCGATTATGGTACGATTCTTCCTCTTCCTCTTCCAGTTTTCGTCTGATATTCAGATCGTGTGTACAGGCCATTAGGGAGGGTTATAACCCTGGTAATGTTTATTTTAGCAACCTGTGTCCCATTGGGGAGATTTCCCTTCACTTTCTGTCCCATAGCCAAGTCATAAAGTGAGAGAAAATTCCTCTAAATTGAAGGAATCCCTGGTTGTTACAGGGTCACTGGAACTAGTGTGCTCATTGGAAAATATCCCCACTATTCCTGTTCTGGGGACAAGCCATTCTTTTTTACTTTCACATTCATTAAAAATGGTAAATAGGACTAATAGTGAGGGTAAATCATCCTAACAGAGGCACAGACAGCAACAAAAACTGACACGTGTTCTACTCTATCTCTGCTCTATCCAAAACTAAGAAAAAAAAGTTTTGCCTTTATTTATTAAATTCAGGGGGTGCACAGAGGTGCCTGTACATACAGAGATCCCCAAAAACATAGGGTGCTTCAGTCCATGAAGTTTCTCATATGACCTATTTCATTTGGCTTCTTCAGCTTTGCTAATGGTCACTGAATGTAATAGTGAGTGCCTCCGTGACTGATAGAAAGAGTCAAGAGATTGAAGGGCGTAAGCCCTAGCATTGACTTCAGGACAGATCACTATTTAAATAAAAGAAGATCCTTCGTTTTAGGGCTCTGGATGCTCTCTGAAAAGATCTCAGGGTATGTGCAAGCACCCTCAGGTGCCAGAATTGAATTCAGTTGATTTGTTTATGTTGGTTTAGTTGAGTACATATTCAGTGATAAACAATAAAAACACCTAATTGAACAGTTAAAGTGTTTGTAAAGATTGAAGGCCTTCAGTGTGCAGAATTCCCCTCAGCCCACCCCCTTATACTCACTTGAGCTCAATCCTGATCTAGCAATGTGCACAAGAGAAGATGCTCTCCCGGGTCTCTGCCTCTTCACTGTCTAAGACGCAACAGTGGAAGCCATTGGCTGTCAATCACAGCCAGTGAGGAGGGAGCGGAGGGTGGGACTGAGGAGGGAGCGAACATGCACACACAAGTGCCCCCAAAGCAAGCAGTTTGCTCTGGTGGCACTCAGCAGAGGGGAGGAGCCAGGAGTGTCGGCAGCGGACCCAAGAAGAGGAGGATTGGGATGCTCTATACAAAACCATTGCAGTTAAGTATGATGTGTTTGTTATTTAACAAACAAAATAAAAAAACAAAAAAATCGGAACCTTTACAAATGCTATAATTATTGAGGTGTGAACAGTTTTACCTGTCAAACTGCTACACAGTACAGACAGGTTTAAAGTACGGATAGGTATAAACTCAGGCCTAGAATTTAACCCTATTTTTTGTTATCAGATATTGAAGGAGCAGCAGCATGCTGATAAAGTCATAAGATTTCTTCTCTTAGCAATCTCTAAGTAGTATACTGATGGTAAGGCATTCCGGGGGCTAATTCCTAGGGAGATTTATTGGTCTTTTTATTCTGCCCAGAGTTTAGCATATCAATGTATTTTATGTTCCAATGTTTTTATTAGAAAAGATGAGATGATATTAACAGACAAGAAGCGTATCTAGTCATTGTACAATCATAATAGCAAATGAAATTTCAATATCAAGGGCCCTGACGTCTAAAACTTCTAGTTGGAATATCATGAAAACATTGGTAAAAAGAAAAACAAAAATAGAATACATAATCTAATAGAGATCACATAGACTAACAGCAAACAATTCTTTCCCTCAACTACGGGTCGATCATTGACCGACAATGATCACACAATGCGTATAAGGCAGGAAAGAGGACGTCAACGCCCAGCAAACCCTGCATGGGCTGAATCCGGTCATGTTAATAACAACATACAAAAGCAATAAGGACAGAGAAGTCCAAGAAAAAAAAAGTAAGATATAAAGGAAAGAATTAGAAAGGAAAGAGAAAAAGAAGAGAAAAGTAAGAAGTGAAGGGGGAGGGGGGGGGGGGGGACCACGGATCGGCATCTCCAAGCTATAGAACTAAAAATTATAACTAAGTCCCACGCACACTGGTATCATTGGTGAGGTAACCAATCCAAGGATCCCACACCTGATGAAAAAATTTCATTTTATCTTGTGTTAGGGCCGACAACCTCTCATTTAACATCAGCCAGGATAATTTGCCCTTAAGCTGTTCAAATGGGAATGTATTTTAATTACATGAATAACTTGTTGAGAAATATATTTTATTTGTACTATAATATAGTCTACATTATCAATGCTCTGTTCTAAGACAGCAAATTCTTCTTAGTGTGGTAATAACAGCTTGGGTAATGGTGGATGCAAAACAACTATGTATTCAGCAACACAGGTCAGTGCAACTTGGCCATACATATATCCTTGCAACAAGGGGCTGAAGACATAAATTAGTTAAACAGTCCATACACCCAGATGCCTTCAGTCAACAGGGGATGACCAGTGATGTATGTATGTCCCTTGCTATCCAGCCATGTGTGACTCTGGGCAGTCAGGATCGCTGGAGCAGAGCTAATCTTACTTTGGAGAATATAGGAGGTGTATTTCTCAAATGTTAGCTATTCTTCATATGTCCTTTTCTATTATTTTTGTTTGCAAGACCTGCCACCACCAACATAATTATTTTTGCTGGTGCTGCCTGATATAAGAATATTTTGTATTGATTTGTTTAGATCTGCCATCTACTCATGCGTTGTTATTATAATTAATGTCTACTGTAAAAATAAATCATACCAGTGAGTTTTATCGATCATTTGTTTTTGTTTTGTGCCTTTTGAAAATGAACTTCTCAACCTTATGATGCCTATACGTTAATTAGTATAGATCATACATGCAGTCTATTGGGTAGTAGGGTAGGGTGCTTATTTGCTTCTGTACCAACAATTTTAAACAGAGTGGTCATTTCTGTTAACTTTACCCAATATAGGGGTAGATCCACAGAGCGAGTACGCCGGTTTATCTACTGATACTCCGGCGTACTTTCAAAATTCCCGCGCTGTATCGTTGTTTTGAATCCTCAAAACAAGATACGACGGCTTCTGGGTTAGATCTGACAGGTGTACGTCTTCGTACACCTTCGGATCTAAGATGCAATACTTCGGCGTCCGCTGGGTGGAGTTTGCGTCGTTTTCCGCGTCGGTATGCAAATGAGCTATTTCCGACGATCCACGAACGTACGCGTGGCCGTCGCATTCTCTTACGTCGTCTGTAGTCGGCTTTTTCCGGCGTATAGTTAAAGCTGCTATTTCGTCGCGTATACTCAGGCCCCATACACACGAGAGGATTTATCCGCAGATACGGTCCAGCGGACCGTATCCGCGGATAAATCCTCTCGAGGATTTCAGAAGATTTCTATGCGATGGCGTGTACACACCATCGCATTGAAATCCCCGCTGAAATCCTCTGCTGATGACGTGTCGCGCCGTCGCCGCTATTATGACGCGGCGACGGGCGCGACGCTGTCATATAAGGAATTCCACGCATGCGTCAAATCATTACGACGCGTGCGGGGAATCCCTTTGGACGGATGGATCCGGTAAGTCTGTACAGACGAGCGGATCCATCCGTTGGAATGGATTCCAGCAGATGGATTTGTTGAGCATGTCAGCAAATATCCATCTGCTGGAAATCCATCCCAGGGGAGATTTATCTGCGGATAAATATCCGACGGAGTGTACACACCATAGAATCTATCCGCAGAAACCCATTTGATGGGATTTATCTGCGGATAGATTCTATGGTGTGTATGGGGCCTTAGACTTGCCATGTTAAGTATGGCCGTCGTTCCCGCGTCAATTTTTTTTCTTTTTTTGCGTAAGTTGTCCGTGAATCGGGATGCACATAATTCACGTCTAAGTTAAAAAAATGACGTCCTTGCGACGTCATTTCGCGCAATGCACGGCGGGAAATTTAGAAACGGAGCATGCGCAGTTCATTCGGCGCGGGGACGCGCTTCATTTAAATGAAACACGCCCCCTAATCGCCGATTTGAATTCCGCGCGGTTACGCCGCTTGAGATACATTACGCCGCCGTAACTTACGGCGCAAATTCTTTGGGGATTCAAACCGGCATAATGTAAGTTACAGCGGCGTAGCGTATCTCACATATGCTGCGCCAATGTATTTGTATGTGGATCTACCCCAAAGATATTTCCAGATTAGGCCCAGAATGGCAACTTTGACTTTGTCAAAATTAGAAAAGGAGAAAAGATGGACTTTTGAGGTGCCAAAACGACATAACAATATATATAAAAATATACATATTAGTGTAAAAAAAATTATAAAAACAAAGTTTTAAAAACATATTGACACAATATGGACAGTGTAATATACTAAGGGAAGGCATCTAAGGGAAGTTGCACATAGCGAACTTCCCTTAGATGCCTCTCATAGAGTATAGTACATGAATATTACATATAATATATTACACCAATGTAAATAGTTCTTAATTCACTCTTGCTAGGTAGGAGGTCCATCATGGGTAGGCATTTTGCTCAATTCCTTAGCATGTTTCGCAGGAATAACCAACTTCTTCAGGAGGTGATGGGGGCTAAAAACATTAACATATAACAAACAAATCAAGGTTGAAGAAAAATACATTTATTATACTTGTGTGAAACGTTCGGCACAACCAAAGGAAGTCCCAAAAGTCTGGTTAGTCGTGTGTGTAAAAAGCACCCCAGGGGCAGATGTGGGAATAAAACAAGATGGCAGTAAATACACTGTGGAAAAATAACACTAGTCCACATCATCACAGGAGGGCCAGCAGTGAATTAAACACTATTGAAAAAAAAGAAAAGGTGGTGGCGGTTGCTTTAGTCATTGCGCAAGTGCTGGTGGCCATCTAGCATATGCAGTGACTCATTTTGGTTCCTGGGACAGTTGGATCCCATAACAATGTTTGTAGTAGGTAGACAGATCATCAGATAGGGCCACTGGAGTTCCTGAGATTGAATAGGAGCTGCCAAATAACCCA
The DNA here is from genome assembly GCF_905171775.1 of Rana temporaria. NCBI lineage: Eukaryota > Metazoa > Chordata > Amphibia > Anura > Ranidae > Rana > Rana temporaria. Next base: position 221,637,486 of record NC_053489.1, read on the forward strand.
TGTAGCCTATGCCTACCCAAAACTGGATCAATTGAGCCTTTTAAAAAACAGGTAACTTCTACCAAACCTGTACATATCCCACTGATAACAAAGGTTGCTGAAATGCACATGTGACTTGGTTTGCTTTTATATTCCTAAATTACCTTTACTCCCAATCGGGAACTACTAGCTACTAATAGCTTATCTTTTATATCTTTACACATTTTATATAACAATTGTATGATGATGACAGAAACTGTTTGGCACTTTAGCATTCCTTATGTCTAAGTCTCTTTAGAGTTAGGTATTAGGAAAGGAGAGAAACAATGCTGATTATTTATAGTATATGTAGTTGACACACCATAGTGCATAGACTGTGCAGATAATTGTTGCAGTATTATTAGGTCACAAATTAGAATGCGCTTTGACAGATCACTCCATTGCTCACCTCGCAGAAACAAGGGTAAAAAATATCCACTAAAGCATTCGGTAATGAATGAACCATTAACATCTGCTGCTGAATAAACTGGGAAAGGATGCTGAAAGCTTTAGGATAGAGCACCTAATATATTTGATGTAAGGTATTTGTTATCGTGTGTGGTTGTTGCATTGTTTATTTATTATTAGTATAATACAGTGCTGTACCTTTTCATAATTGGAAAATGTCACTTTAGCTAGTATTGTTTATGGAAAAGTCTTCCTGTTGGTAATGTGTAGCTTGTAGTAAAAAGATGGAATAAAATACAAGTTGAAAGATTGTGTTTAAACTTGGTAAAATTATAATGAATTATAGATTTATTAAAATAACACAGTAATAATATTATATAAATGTATAGTAGTATGACCATGATTAATAAACAAAGAAAGAAGCAGCACCAAAAGTCTAACAAAAATGGTAAAGAAAACTCTCTTACAGACATACAGTTATGCCGTGTACACACGATCGGTCAAACCGATGAGAACGGTCTAATGGACCGTTTTCATCGGACCAAACCGATCGTGTGTGGGCGCCATCGGTTATTTATCCATAGGTTAAAAAAAAGCAATCTTGTTTTAAATTTAAACGATGGATACCCAACCGATAGAAAAAAAAATGATCGTTAGTAGGCACAACCATCGGTTAAAAATCCATGCATGCTCAGACGCATGCTTGGAAGCATTGAACTTCGTTTTTTGCACGTCATTGTGTTTTACGTCACCGCGTTATGCCACGATCGTTTTTTTAACTGATGATGTGTAGGCACGACTGACCATCAGTCAGCTTTATCGGTTAACCGATGAAAACGGTCCATCGGTCCGTTCTCATCAGATGGACTGATCGTGTGTACGCAGCTTTAGGGTGGCATAACAAAAACAGGCTCAAGTCAAGTGGATGAATGTTATGTAGCTGGCAGTCCTGCCCTGGCCAGGGGTTAAGTCATTACAATAGCCTGATGGAGAGAGGCAGCGCTGGAGAACCACCATTTAGTGTCAAATAGGAGCCTGTCCCTAGGTTGCATTATGGCAAGGACCTCCTATTTGATACCAACAGGAGGTGTCCTCTTAGATGCCAAAACACTAAACACTGTAGTTCCCTTTGATTTCCATTGTTGCCTCTCTCCATCATATAGTGTAAATGGCATGGACAGGATGGAATTATGAGACATCTATCCTGTTTTTCTTATGCCAACAAAAGCATATCTGTAATGAGTTTTATTTTACCTTTTTTTATTATCAATACATTTAATTCAACCTACTGGATTCAGATCTTTTGCACCGCTTCTCTCTTTGTTTGCTTGTGCATGCACTTGCTAGGCCGCACTCCTCTTCAAGCAAGGTGGCAGCATTGGATCTTTAACCACCCTGGTGGTATGATTCTTTCCGATTTTTGGTGCTGAAAGCGGTACAATTGTTTTGCATGAAAATTTGGCGTTTTATATTGTAGGCCTGTAATTCTTAGGAATAACTCACTTAAATCTGTCCAAACAAGAGTCTAGTAGACATCTGGGGTATGATAAAGTTTGAAACACAAAATCACAAATTATAATATAATAAATAACTATAAATAATTATAACAAATAATATTAATATAATAATAATAAAAATGAATCAATAATGTAATCAAATGAAAAACACTGAAATTTGCTCAGTTGCAGAATTGTCGCTATCATTACTTTCAGTGTTTGATGACAAAGTCATCACGTCTGAAGTCCGCTCTCTGTTGACGTCACCAGGATTAGCCCAGGCACTGCATCATCCCCACTTCAGAAGCCTGGATCCGCCAGGTGCCTGGACCGATGGCAGTCTCAGCTTCTCAGCGAGCCACTGAGATGGCCGCTCCCCGCCCCTCCACAGCTCAGGAGGAGCAGAGAGGAGAGATGCTGAATTAAACAGGCAATAGCTCTCCGCTCAGGGAGGTGAGAGAACCAAGCCATTGTTGGTGTTTGATGGCTCGGTTCTCAGTGAAGAGACAGCAGAGGACAGATGCAGCATCCGTCCCATGCTGTATTCACCTAGGTAAGTATGAATATGGGATAACAAAAAAATCCCATACTTCTTTTTTAGGTAAAACATTTTTGAGTTTAGAACAACTTTAACTAAGATCTGAATTCCAATAAAACACGTTAAGCTCCATTCACAAAGGTTGATTGCCAGAATAAGAGCCTTTATTTCAACCCCATGACTGTAATTTTAGTTATCCTTATACAGAATTGCTGGAGCTATGTGATGATGTGCTGTCCAGAAGAAGAATGTTGATCAGAGACTGCTGCTACCATCATACTCCATGCAATGATATATGTGAGGGGATCTGGATCCCGCACTGGAGATCAGTGAAGAAAAAAGAATAGATAGACTGTCTCAGCAGGACTGAAAGAGAGGGATCACAGCAACTTTTATACCTAAGTACACTTGCTAATCCTCTCTTCTTTTAGGCTATGTTTGGCCTAATACATTCTTTAACCACTTCAGCCCCGGACCATATTGCTGGTCAATGACCAGGCCACTTTTTGGGATTCGGCACTGCGTCGCTTTAACTGGCAATTGCGCGGTTGTGCGATGTTGCTCCCAAACAAAATTGGCATCCTTTTTTTCCCACAAATGGAGCTTTCTTTTGGTGGTATTTGATCACCTCTGCAGTTTTTATTTTTTGCACTAAAAAACAAAAATAGAGTGACAATTTTGAAAAAAAAACAATATTTTTGACTTTTTGCTATAATAAATATCCCCCCAAAAAGATATAAAAAAACATATTTTTTTCTCAATTTAGGCCGATACGTAATCTTCTACATATTTTTGGTAAAAAACGATTGCTTTGCGCAAAATTTATAGCGTTTACAAAATAGGGGCATTTTTATTAATATTTTTTTTTTACTACTATCGGCGGCGATCAGCGATTTTTTTTGCGACTGCGACATTATGGTGGACACATCGGACAATTTTTGACACATTTTTGGGACCATTGTCATTTTCACAGCAAAAAATGCTATAAAAATACATTGTTTACTGTGAAAATGCCAATTGCAGTTTAGGAGTTAACCACTAGGGGGCGATGTAGGGGTTATGTGTGACCTCATATGTGTTTCTAACTGTAGGGGGGCGGGGCTGGACGTGTGATGTCACTGATCGCCTTTCCCTATATCAGGGAACAGACGATCAGTGACATTGCCACTGTGAAGAATGGGGAAGGTGTGTTCACATACACCTCTCCCCATTCTTCAGCTCCTGTGACCGATCGCGGGACACCAGTGGCGATCGGGTCCGCGGGTCACAGAGCTTCGTACCGGGTTGCGGGCGCCTGCCCCCGGCGCGAGCACGACTCACAGCTGGGAACTTAAAGGGGACGTACGCCTGTGCCCAGCCGTGACATTCTGCCAACGTAAATTTGCAGGAGGCGGCCTTAAGTGGTTAAAATATCTCAAGGTGTGTCAGTTAGTGCTTGATGAGCAAGGTGTGTCATCTTCAGGCATGCAGATAAATCACAAAACAAGTCAGCAGCTCCTCTGGGGGTAGAGCTACATACATATGGGACATTGAACTGTTCCATGTAATAAAACTTATACTGGATTAATGACTCACTATTGAACATATGGATAGCTGGGTCCTCTGGTGTAAGCCCATATTTGTTTGGTTTATATCTATTCAGCATAATCTGTAGTCCTCTGTTTAAAGCATATGTTGAACTAGCCACTAACTATTATTAACTTCTCTAAACTATCTTACAAATGAAATTTTGGATTATTTAATTCGTATATACAATGTCCTTGGGTTTGCGAGTTTTGTTATTTTAGAACAGATTGTTCTTTTAATTAGTAACATATCCCTTCTCGGTTTATTGTGGAAGACAATGTCTCCTTGTAGAGCAGTTTTTTATATCGCTTTGAAAGTTTGATTTTCCTTTAATGGCTTGACATATGCACCGGAATATTGCTTAATCAGTGGGTGGTCTATGTGGCATTTAAGAACAGAGCTAATTAGACAAAGACTTTGGAGAACTAGAAAGCGTGACATCAGAAAAGAGACAATTCATCCGTGGTTGTTGGTGACTATTTCATAATTTCAGCCTTATGCATCACCAGCTGCAATGCTTATTATACATATATGCTATAGGAAGAGATGCTGTCAGAAAAGATAAAGGTTTTATGTTGTGTTTTTAATCTGTTTGAAGTATAAGAAAATCGTGTGCGTTTCCATTGTGTCAGTCATGCAGAACTGGTATAAATATATTAAATTTGAAAGTTTGATGTTCTTGAAATAATGTGCAGGTGACACTTCTTATTGAAATTTCACATTCCTGTTTTCTCTCATTGCAGTAAAAACACATGTTTTTGGGGGGAAAAAATATGCTTTATGCCATTTACACTTATCTCTTGAGTTCTCCAATAAAAGATTCAACCTTGGTTTTCCTTTTTTTATTACAAAAGTCATACTTTGTCTTTTTCTATAAGCTATCACTTGCAGTAACGCTCCTCTGTCCTCCGGCACATTTTTTGCAAGGAATCTCTGATGAGAAATCAGGTAGAGGGCCAGGGTATAATGTGGTTCAATAAAACCAGGATGGAAATGCATCGTCTGTAGCGCTATAAAATAGCCAATACATTCTAGAGAACCGTGCAATAATATTATGTTAATGAAATTCCAAGTATGTCAGGAACTTTTTGGCAGATGAAGTTGCTCAACGTTATATTGTACTTGCATATGGGACATAATAAATGGTACTGCTACACATGAGATGGCAGATAAGTGTTAGGAAAAATCTGACTAATAATTCATTCTTTTTTTCTCTTAGTACTGATACAAATTAGCAGCACACTCTGATCCACAAAGATAATGAACTATCAAAAACTTCCAATTTTTTAGTTTTTTTTTTAAACAGGAGCATCTTATAGGTTACCTGCAGAGGCTTCCTGTAACTTACAGATGCCTGGTCTGTAGAGGGGATTTTGATGGTACCTTATGTGTGTTGATTTTAAAGCACAATTCCACTGAAAACATTTTTGTTTTTTGTAGGGAAGCTGTTTCTGTAGTAAATGGGAAGAGTTTTTTCTCCACTTCCTGTGTGATCACCAAAGCAGAGTAGAGTCGAAAAAGTAAAAACCTCTGTAAAGCCCCGTACACACGACCGGTTTTCCTGACAGGAAAACTGCGGGAGAGCTTTTGGCTGGGAATCCCGGCCGTGTGTATGCTTCCTCGCAGTTTTCCCGACAGGAAAACTGCCGGGAATCTCAGCAAGAAAATAGAGAACCTGCTCTCTATTTTTCCGCCGGGATCCCCAGTGGTTTTAAACCCAGCAGTTTTCCTATGGGGAAACACTGCGAGGGAGCATACACACGGCCGGGATTCCCAGTCAAAAGCTCTCCCCGCAGTTTTCCCGACGGGAAACCCGGTCGTGTGTACTTCTTGAGCAGATTCTCGGGTTTCCAGTCGAAATTTATGCTTTCAGGGTTATTCACAGGGCTTTTTTTCAGTGGAACGTGGGGGAATGCATTTCTGGCACCTCCATTACTGAATGTACTGTATGTAATGAAAAGTATTGCTGAAGTGTGCTGGAGGGTCTATTGATGTTGGCTGCTGGGGGATCTATTGTTGCTGAAGGGGGTCTTTTTTGCATGGTGATCTATTGTTGCTGGGGAGATCTGTTGTTGCTGTTTGCCGGGGAACAGTGTGCTTTTGTTGCTGGGGGGGTCTATTGTTGCTGGAAGGGATCTGTAGTTGATAGGTCTATTGGTGCTTGCTGCTGGGAGATCTGTTGTTGTTGCTCAAGGTCTATTGTTGCTGTGGAGGCTTTTTTTTTTTGCTGGGGTCCATTGTTGCTGTGGGGGAAATCTATTGTTGCTGGGGAGGGTCTATTACTGCCGGTGGCAGGAGGATCTATTTTTCTGCTTTTTTTGTTATCATTAAGAAACGAATTAGCACTACAAAATGATACTTGGCTCTATATTTTCTAAAAGGGGCAATACTGAGAGGCAGGTGGAAACATGAAATGGTGCTCAGAGATGGGTAGGGGGCGGAGACAAGACTACGAAAGAGGGAGTTCCAGCACCTATTCTCTGAGAAAAGAATCTTTGGTTATTAATGTAAAAAATGTAAGAAGTGCATCAATGACCTTGTGAATCTTCAGTGAATATCTCTGTCACACGCTAGCGGGCGAAACGCGCAGCATATACGCCCCTAGCGTCGTCGGTAAAAATAGTGGCATTTTATCGCAGACGCTATGGGCGGCTCAGTGTGAAAGGGGTTTTAAAATCTTGCATGTGTTATTTTTCCCAATTATGCTTTAAACACCACATTAAACCGTGCGTTAAGTTATCGTGAGCATCTCGCATGAACGTCACATCCTGGGTGTTAACATCATGGCATGACTTCTCTGGGTTGAGGGCTCAAGGTACCCTATGAGGTGGGTACACAGCATCATTATTAGTGCCTTGTATAATCAAAACTTCTGCAGGGTATAAGCATACGTATATTCATCCAGCAATGTGTGCTCCTTAACCACTTGAGCACAACAATATACGTCGGCAAAATGGCACGGCTGGGCACAAGGGCGTACATGTACGTCCCCTTTAAGATCCCAGCCGGCGGCGTGCTCGTGACCTGGTCCTCTTCTCTGTGACCATCCCCAGGGAACAGCGGACCCGATTGCCGCCGGTGTCCCACGATCGGGTCACAGAAAGGAAGAACGGGGAGAGGCAAGTGTAAACAAACCTCTCCCCGTGCGTCCTAGTGAGCCTGTCACTGATCGTCTGTTTCCTGTCATAGGGAACGACGATCAGTGACATCACACGCCTAGCCAAGCCCCCCCCCCCCACAGTAAGAATCACTCCCTTAGGGCACACTTAACCCTTACAGCACCCCCTCCTGGTTAACCCTTTTACTGCCAGTGTCATTTTAACAGTTAACTGTGCATTTTTATAGCAGTGTTCGCTATAAAAATGACAATGGTCCCAAAATAGTGTCAAAGTGTTCGATGTGTCCGCCATAATGTCGCAGTCATGATAAAAATCGCTGATCGGCGTCCATTACTAGAAAAAAAATATTAATAAAAATGCAATAAAACTATCCCCTGTTTAGGGCTATAAATTTTGCGCAAACCAATCAATAAACGCTTATTGCGATTTTTTTTACCAAAAATATGTAAAAGAATACGTATCGGCCTAAACTGGGGAAAAGGCATTTTTTTATATATTTTTTTGGGATATTTATTATAGCAAAAAATTAAAAATATTGAATTTTCTTCAAAATTGTCGCTCTATTTTTGTTTATAGCGCAAAAAATAAAAACCGCATGGGTGATCAAATACCACCAAAAGAAAGCTCTATTTGTGGGAAAAAGGACGCCAATTTTGTTTGGGAGCCACATCGCACGACCGCGCAATTGTCAGTTTAAGCGACGCAGTGCCGAATCGCAAAAAGTGGCCTGGTCCTTTAGCTGCATAATGGTCCGGGGCTTAAGTGATTAAAGCATCTTTCCTTTAAAAGGACCACTCTAGATCTTCTCCGTCTCCTTTTTTGCATTACTTTAAATTTATTTTGGATTTGTTGAAATTCGTTACTATTGTTATCTGGAGATTCATATAAACTAAATCTCAGAATAACAAAAAATGTGTCTGAATTTTTCGTAGCGAAACAAATTGCACATGTATAAAGCATATTAATCATCTTCATATGAGTAAATGGTTTGACCCCTTGGAGACATGAGAAGAAGATGTACAATGATTATATACACTGGCAGATGCATTAACCGGATGGCTTTACCATTTTAGCTACCTGCTATTTATTTATTTTTGCTGCCATCAATTTCAAAATGACTTTGTGCTTTTTTCTTAAAATGGTAAATTTTTTCCAGTTTAAACATTTAATATGTTTTCTATTTTTATTTGGGAATAAAATCTGGGTTTATGAGATTTGCAAGTCTTTGCATTCTCTTTTTATGTAGATTTTAAACAGCATCCCAACTTTTTTCAATTTGGTTTGTAAACATTTGCAAACCCTCAAACATTTTTGCGATTCATCATCTAAGTTATACTTTTTACAACAAACTGTTTTTGCCTAACAAAGATCAGGCAGGACATTTTATATGTCACACTTTATTAAAATATTACAGTTTTTTTTTTTTTTATAATAGTTTTTTTTTTCTTTTAAAGTGTATTTTGTGCGTGTACTCGAGAGAGGAGCCAGACTGCAGGAGTTGGTAGTAGGCAGGCCTCCCCCAGAGGCAATCTGCCACCTTTCTCCATGCCCCGGGTGGCAATGGTGGGTGTGTGAGGGGGTCGTCCCACACAGCCCGCCCTACCTGCTCCGCTTTGAAGCCCACCGGGGCAGAGGGACTCCCTATAAGGGAGTGAGAGGATCTAGCCCGCTCAACCAGCCCCGTTAGTCCTTCGCCTCTCTTTTTAGAGACCGCGTGGTCAAAGTGCGTGCATGTTAACCCAATTTTGAGTGTGTGTAAGTGTGGTGGTTTTTGTGGGAGGGGGGTGGGCGTACTAAGCGCAGGCTTAGCTCGCATAGCACACCCACCGGGAGTCGGGCTGAGACCACCAAACTCAATTCACATGTAGCTGAGACCGGGATCCGAACCCCTAGCTGCAGAGGAGAATGGCTTGTCAGCGCAGTGCCAATCGCGTTGAGCCACCACAGCTCCAAAAAAAATATATATTACAGTTTAAACAATGATGGTCGTTGAAGGAAAAAATATGTGAACCTCATCTAGGATTATTGAAAAGGGGGTAATTAGGATCAGATCAGATCATTCTGCTAATGAGTCACTTGTTAAAATTAGTCAAGCTGTTCAGTTGGCCTGTATAAAATCATGCAATTTTGGTTATGGCGTACTTGTTTTAAAGTACAGAAAGACCCCATCAGAAAATATTTTAGAAGTCCTCAGAAAAAAAATGCAAAGGACGTACAAAAACATTTGTCACTATACTGTAGGTCCACTGTTAGGCAGTGGCTGTCATGCATAGATCTGCAAAAGGGAGAGGGTTTGGAACTTTAAATGAGGTGTGTACACCGTTGGTCGGTGCAGTGAGCACAACCTTGGTATGATTACATGAACATATAAATGCACATAAATGTGATCTTTATTGGATTATCTGGAGGGATTGCCACACAATATGCTCTACGCGTTCCGTGAAAACATCACCTCCTCAGGAGCAGGCACAATCCAACTATGAAAACAGCTCCCATTGTCATTGCCAGGTGCCGACCACCAATGCTAACCCTATGGGTGTCTACTACGGGAACTGAGGGGGCCAGATCAGCACACGATAGATTGCAGTGTGAGGACCACAGGATAATTATAGTTATCCATATTACATCAATGATAATACATTGGTTGTCCAGCAGGGATTCTTGTTGTTAAAATGGTGTCCATAAAATAAAAAAAATCACTGAATGGGTCCAAAAAACTAACAAACCAAAACTGCAGTACTCTGAAAAGGGGGTAGGTGCAATCCCCATCAAACATTCACAGAAAGATCATGCATAGATCAGTGTACTTAAAGGATTTTTTTTTTTTTTTTTGCTGAAATGACTGTTTACAGGGTAGAGAGACATAATAGTTAACTGATTCCTTTTAAAAATGATTAAAAACAGAATCAATCATATAATGTACCTGCAGTTTCTAGTTTCGTGTTTGCATGTTGTTTCCTGCTTCTGTGCTGTACAGAGCCACAGAGCCAATACAGGGCAGTGATGGTTTGGAAAACTAAACTGATTGGTGCTGTGGGGTTTTAGACACACAGTAATCACACCTCCTTGATTAGTGACCACAGAGAGAAAGCTCCCAGTACTGTGGTCATCAGGAAACAGACAACCAGGAAGTGTGGAGATCAGAGAAGAATTACAGCAACTTGAGAGCAAAAACGAACAATGAGGACATGAAAACAGCACTGCATTAAGGTAAAGGAAGCTATTAAGATAAAAAAAATCCTTTACAAACCCTTTAAGTCTACTATGATAAAAAATGCTGAACACGTGTCTTGTTCATGAAAGGTAACCCAAGATTAAACTACTGCTCTCCAAAAGCAATCATTTCAGCTCATCTAACCTTTCCTAAACACTGTGTAAATTCCTCACAGTATTTCTAGAACAATTTTATGTGTACAATGAGATAAAAGTTGAACTTTTTGGCAAATGCTCACCCCAACTGTGAAGCATGGTGGAGAATGTACAACGATGTGAGGCTCATGTAAACCAAATGGCTTACATGAGTTCTAAGTTGTATTAAAAATTCATCATTCAGCGAATATCAAAGCAACTGTCTGGAACCCAAACCTCAAAGGAAGTTCAATTGCAACATAACACTGATCCTGAATACATAAATAAATCATCAAACGAGTATCTAAAACAGAAGACAGTCTACTTTTTTTTTAATGGACAATTCAGAGTCCTGGCCTTTTTTTGGCAGGTCTGTCAAACAGGGGATCAAACAAAGTACATGAACTGAAACAGTTTTGTATACAGAAATGGTAAAAATACTTTCCTAATGCTTAACAGGTCTGATTATCTGCTACAGAAACTGGTGGAGGTTTGTGCAGATGCTAAGTATAAGGGTTCCCATATTTATTTCCATCATTGACCTTGATTGTTTAAATCATTTGCTTAATAGTGTGTTAAATGTTGTGTATGGTTGTTAAGTATTGATGATGAGATCGTATTTCAGAATGCCTTTGATGCATAAATGGTGAAAATTCCGAAGGGTTGACAAACTTTTCTTTCACTACTGTTGATAGGATTTCCAAGTCCCTGGTTCTAATGAACATACCTGCCCTTGAGGGAAGAGCAGTGGGGGCTGTCCTTGCTGGCACATGAAATGATGGATAGCATATTGATAGTGGAGGTGTTAGGCCCTGATCTGTGACCCCTGACCACTCTCAAACTGCTTGCAGATGGCAGCGCATATTTTGCTTTTCACAATCCCTGACAGACAAATAAAATGTCACATCCACATAGCATTCATTTGTTCTATGTTGCTTGAACATGTGTGAGTTTTATGGTCATGAGAATACACAAAGCATACTATTATCAGACTGAAATAAGATTTTCTTGTGCTAAAATGGCCAAGCCTACGAGGTCCTTGTAATATGATTAATAAAAGAAAATTCATATCAAATGTAAGGGTTGTGTTTGCAGTAACTGTCATTACTCTACAGTACAACAATATTGTTAATATATAGGTAGAGCAAAGAATACATAATAAAAGCATCTGAATGTTCAGAGGATTCTCTATAATATTTCTTAGCACTCCTTTTAAATTGATGTCTGGTCTGATTTAATTCTGGCTCATGTGTCCCTGTATTTATTATAGGAATAGTGTTATTTCCTACATGGAGCTAAGACTCAGCTAAACAAGCAGTCCAGACTGTAAAGAGCCAGAGGGGTTGTTCCAGACACCATCAAATCAATAACATTTTGCTTTAATTTAATTTTGGTGTTTTCCTCATTATTGGGGGCTAGTTGTGCTAAATGAGTCATGTTTGGATCCCTGGTGTCACCATTCAGAGACAGAAAATGCAGTGCTTTGCTCCGTGTTCTTGTTTTTGTGTCTGATTCTAGATTTAAGAACATGATGTACACTGTATCTTAAAGCGGGAGTTCACCCAAAAAAAAATGTTTAACATTAGATTGATGCTCATTTTGTCAAGGGGAATCGGGTAGTTTTTTTTAAAATCGAAGCAGTACTTACCGTTTTAGAGAGCAATCTTCTCCGCCGCTTCCAGGTGTGGTCTTCGGGACTGGGCGTTCCTATTTGATTGACAGGCTTCCGACAGGCTTCCGACGGTCGCATACATCGCGTCACGAGTAGCCGAAAGAAGCCGAACGTCGGTGCGGCTCTATACGGCGCCTGCGCACCGTCGTTCGGCTACTTTCGGAAAATCGTGATGCGATGTATGCGACCGTCGGAAGCCTGTCGGAAGCCTGTCAATCAAGTAGGAATGCCCAGTCCCTCAGCCCATACCCGGAAGCAGCGGAGAAGATGCATCTCTAAAACGGTAAGTACTGCTTCCATTGTAAAAAAACACCCGATTCCCCTTGACAAAACAAGCCTCAATCTAATGTAAAAAAAAAAAGGTTTTTGGGTGAACCTCCACTTTAATTTAAAGTGGTTCTAAAGCTTTAAGGTTTTTCACCCTAATGCATTCTATGTATAAGGTGAATAACTTTCTGTGCTGCAGTTGCCCCCAAGACCCCCCCCCATCCCTTTTTCCTTAGCTGAGCCGATTCGATCCAGCGATGTGCATGAGAGCAGGGGCTCCCACTGCTGTTTCTCTCCTCATTGGACAGATTAATAACAGCGGTGAGTGATTGGCTCACGGGAGCGGGGGTCAATGGACGCAGCAGCAGGACTCGGGAGCAAGCATGCACGGGTGAACCCAGGGAAAGCAGCATTCACTGGGGGCATCCGATGGAGAGGAATGGCCTGGAGTGCCGGCGGGGGACCCCAGAAATTGAGGATTGGGGCTGCTCTGTGCAAAACCATAGAGCGGTAACTATAGGCATGTTATTATATATATATATATATATATATATATATATATAAAGCCTTACAACCACTTTAAAGTCAAAAGGTATCCATAGCAAGGGGAGTGGTGACAATTTAAGACACTCAGGAAAATTCATAAAGATATTCTTCTGAAATTCAACACGCCCCCACATGGCAAATGTCTGTGTGGGTGACGGACTGGTGCCTATTGTAAACAGGTACATTTATTTGAGGCAAGCACTGCATGTGGAGGTGCACCGAGGCTGGTGGAACCATACAGACCCTCCATCCTCAGTGCAGCTGAATTTCTTCCTGCCACTGTAGCTGGCACACAGCCAGCACAGCACCAAGGTTTTTTATAAAGATGGGTGGGTGAGAATTTAGAGACACTAGTTCTCCAGATCTGCTCCCCTTGTAATTGACAGCAGACAGTGGGTGGATTACTTAGCCAATAGACAGCCTGCAATTGACTATATAATCTGCCCACTGCCTGCCATCAATCACAAAGAGAAAGAGGACATGATGGGGAGCTAGTGTCTTAGCTTCCCCATCAGGCTTCACCCACCGTCAGCATTGGTTGCTAGGAGCCTGTCAGCTCTGATGCAGATAGTGTTCTTGACAGCAAGTGACAGATGGGGAAGGGAGGTGGTAGCAGTGACAAACATGCTGGTCTGTTACAACGTCTCTGTACACCAACTTAAAGGCATGGTTCACCTTTACCAAAAAAAAACTACCTATGCAGGTAACAGATGCCTGTATATAAAAACAAACTGTAAAGCTTTGACCAATGTTTGAATAATACCCTTGCTATAGGTGTATGTACCTCCTAATGCATGACTCAAACCTACCAGAGATCTTATCATCCGATCCTGTCTTGTTCCTAGCACTTTACTAAGAGATTTCTAAGTCTTACTGTTCACAGGAGTGAACTCTTTATCTGCTTCACACCCCCTCACATGAGAGCTTGATCCAGTGATGCTCCTCATCTGGGAGTTTTTCTATTAGTCTTTAGACGGTACATGAATTATCCACACCTATAGCAAGGGCATTATTCTCCTTTGGTCAAATCACACCCCAGATGACGTCTAAAGAGACGAAACGTGTCAGATGAATCATACCAACAACATTGCGCCATTTATATATCCTGATGAGCTTTCTATATACTACTGAAATGTGAGTGTTCCTGTTTACATATTTTTATATTAAAATCCTCAAATGTTATTACACTATGTAGTATTTCTCTTCAATTTATGATTATATCACATGAATACGTGGATACCTTTAACTGCAGTCACATCACTTACCTGTAATGAATTATGTCTCATTTCTATCAATCAGCTGAATCCTGTAAAAATCGTCTGTGCAGTGATAACAGGTTTCCTTCCTGTCTCTAAACTTCCAGCGCTGAGGGAGTTAATAGCTACAGAGTCTTCTGTTAGCTGCAGGGATGAAACTCTGACAGCGGCCCACTCCTCCTCTTTTCTTCCTCCATTGATTACACTGTATGTAACAGGATCTGTGAATGGGGGGAGTCTGATGAATGGCAGTATTCTCTCCCCCATTCACAGATCCTGTTACATACAGTGTAATCAATGCACAGGCTTTTCTCAATGAAAGAAGGAAGGAGGAGGCGACAAATCCCTGATGGATCTTAAATTTGTTGGTGTAGAGATATTAACCCTCTCAACGCCGAACATTTAGAGACAGGAAAGAAAATTTTCATCACTGCACAGAAGATATCTATAGGGTGCATCTGCTTGACAGATGTGGGACATCCAGGGCCATCTTTATTATTGATTGGACCGTGGGCAAAAAAATTCTTTGGTCCCCCCATGCAATTTTGCTCTCCACCTGCTTTGAGACAATAAATATAAGCTAGACTCAAAATCAGTCTACTGTATCAGATCAGGCAGCGATTGTGATTGGTTGCCAGAGGTTACAGCATATCATTACCACTTACTAACTGGTTTCTAGAGGTTACAGCACACATTAGGCCTCACTGATTAGTTGCTAGAGCTTGCCGCACATGATTTCTGCTTGTTGATTGGTTGCTAGAGATTACTGTACAGTAATGCTGCTCACTGATTGGTTGCTAGAGGTTACTGCACATCATTACTGCTCACTGATTGGTTGCTAGAGGTTACAGCACATCATCTCATCACTGCCTGTACACCATGGACTGGGGAGGTGAGCAGACCCATCAATAGACAGACAAGGGAATTTAAACCAGGATAGTTGGCAAGTATGAGGCTGCTGCTTTGGGTCCCACAACAATTACAGGGCCTAGGGCAGTTTCCCCTTTTGCCCTGCCTTAAAGATGGCCCTGGGGACATCCTTCATTATAGGTAATGGATGTGACTACAGCTATAAGAGAAATCTCCAAATTGTCCCGGTTGTGTCAGAGGCTTGCTCAGGTCTTCTTTTAGGAGATATACTGTTATATTTTTTATTGTTGGTTGTTGTAATAAGCAGTGTGCTCTTATGGTCTCTTTGGTATAAGGCCCCTTTCACACGGATGGACCGTTCAGGTCCACCTGTCAGTTTTGACGGCGGACCTGAACGGCCGCTCCATGCATCTTTATGGAGCGTCGGATGTCAGCGGAGAATCCGCAGACATACGACCCGATCCGCTAAAAACAGACAGATGGCAATACGTCCCCATCCGTTCATGGCAGATCAGATCGGGTGAGATCTGATGAAAACAGACATCCTGTCCGTTTTCATCAGATCGCTCCATAGGAAACAGCGGCGCCCGACAAGCCCCTCCCCGCTCAGTGAGCAGAGATGAGCTTGTCATCGCCAGCTCAGCGGAGATCCACAGACTGTTCTCCCACTGATCTCCAACTGAGCTGGCGATGGAGTCCGCCTCGTGTGGAAGGGGCCTTATTTACTCTAGATCAGGGGTCTCAAACTGGCGGCCCTCCAGCTGTTGCGAAACTACAAGTCCCATGAGGCATTGCAAGGCTGACATTTACAACCATGACTCCCACAGGCATAGGCATGATGGGACTTGTAGTTTCACAACATCTGGAGGGCCACCAGTTTGAGACACCTGCTCTAGATGCCATGCTGTGTGTTTTGGTGTATTTTTTTAAGTGCAACAAAAATACACAAAGAATAATTGTTTTTTTTTCAGTAGAACCTGTTTATGTCAGTGCCCTGCATATTGCATTTTGAATGCACTGACCCATTTTGCTATTTAGATAAATTAAAATGAAACCTGTAGTGCAATGCGTGTAATGTATGTATTTTGGATCACACCTATAAAAGACATGTTTTTACACTGTACTTGTCTGAAAATGAGCAAACCAAAAATTCCCACTAGTCCACACAACACTTCAGCTTATTATGCTACATTGATTTGAACATTTATGTGCACAGACAGTTGTCTGAAACAATTGGAGTTATGCATATTGAATCATTCTTGCCAATACACGACTACCCTTACCTAAAGTTCTCTTAATTCTGTATATTTTTATTTTCCACATTAAGGCTGAACTCCAGGCAAATAGATACAAAACTAATGGAATACCTAAAAGGGAGATATTTTACCTGGCCAAACGATTTCCATTTCTGTACATACAGTTCTGACATTTACACAGCTCTGCCACACAGCACAGCCTTGTCTGGCAGGGCAGAAGACTGAGGCCGCGTACACACGGCCGAGAAACTCGACGGGCAAAACACATCGTTTTGCTCGTCGAGTTCCTTGTTCGGCTGTCAAAAAACGAGTCGAGCCAAGTGTTCCCATTGCCCAACAAGGAAATAGAGAACATGCTCTCTTTTTGGCTCGACGAGTTTCCCGATGGGATTCTCGGCGAAAAGTGTACACACGACCGGTTTTTTCGGCAGAATACATCTCCCATCGAGTTTCTTGCTGAATTCTGCCGAGAAAACCGGTCGTGTGTACGGGGCCTGACTCTTTGCTGCAGTTAAAGTGATTGTAAATGGTCACCTTGTAAAACAACCCATTCAGTTTAAAATAGAAATGAAAGGCAAAACATGTTTGTATAGATATATAAAAAAAAAACATTATAAATACTCTGTTATCCAGAACAGTTGGATGTGTATAGCATACTTAGATTATAGGATAGTGACTGTCTTAGTACCATTCTTACCCTAACAATAGGAATGTGTGGAGGTGGTGGTTTTCAAACGATATACACATTTGTATGGTAGCCGTAACCCCTATGCTGGCCATATGTGTGAAGAGTCACATAGGATGGACACCAATCCCAGAACATATGGAACATAAATGACTGCATCAATAAGTCAGAAGAGCCTTATAGCATGGATTGCACTGAGCATCAGTAGGTCAAACAAAATCCAGCTGATAAAATAGAGATGTTGCACTGTAGAGCCCCATAGACAGTAATAAGAAGCTTGTACCGCGTGCACTGCTAATGGAAGCGCATGTCATCTGATAAATGGATCATCTAAGGGTCTGATCATGACATTCAGAATGATGAGATCCCTCAAGTAGAGCTATTTAGAGTCTGCAGCATTGTTCCAACAGTATCAGTATGAAATGGAAATTAATATCTTTAAAACCTTTCTTTACCATCATAAAAGAAACATTGTATTAAGCACCCAAATTACGTGCCAATTTGTCTCAAGTACATAGAAAATTATGTAAATCTATTCTGAGTACCCCTTAATGTCTTCATGTGTATAAATGTTTACCAAACACTCCGAGAAATATAGAAAAAGAATGAATCCAAAGGTATTTAATGGTGCAATGTTACACGCTACACGCTACACGCTCGTGTCTTCCTGTTACCTAGGTTTTCATTTTTTAATCGCGTAAAGGTCAACACTAAATGAATCGCCATCCAAAGTTCTCCATGTGGTTGTGATTAAATGGAAATTCCAAGTCAGATTATTTCAACACAGATGTCAGATTATTATAACAGTAGCTGATTGTTCAGGCTGTACAACTATGGAACTTATTTTCAGCTGTTCTCAGTGATTTGTTTGGTCCATTCAGTAGAAGACAACCGGGCAGGCTCTCTCTGCTATCATCTGTTATGACACCTATACCTGAGCCACAGATATTACATTGCAAACAGACTGGAAGCATGAAAGGATAGCTGAGAAATAATTTTACTAGTAATCTTACTGCTTTAGAGACCATGGGCCAGATTCACAGAAAAAGTATGCCGGAGTATCTGCTGATACTCCGGCGTACTTTCAAATTTGCCGCGTCGTATCTTTATTTTGAATTCACAAACAAAGATACGACGGCATTTGGCTAAGATCCGACAGGCGTACTCCTTCGGATCTTAGGATGCAATACTTCGGCGCCCGCTGGGTGGAGTTTGCGTCGTTTTCCGTGTCGGGTATGCTAATTAGCTGTTTATGGCGATCCACGAAGGTACGCGCGTTCGTCGCATTCTCTTACGTCGTAGCTAGTCGGCTTTTCCCGTCGTAAAGTTGCGATTGCTATTTAGGTGGTGTAAAATTAGACAGTCCATGTTAGGCCCCGTACACACGGCCGAGGAACTCGACGTGCCAAACACATCGAGTTCCTCGGCGTGTTCAGTCCTGGAGCCGCCGATGAGCTCGGCGGGCCGAGTTCTCCCATAGAACAACGAGGAAATAGAGAACATGTTCTCTATTTCCTCGCCGAGGTCCTCGTCGGCTTCCTCGGCCGAAAGTGTACACACGGCCGGGTTTCTCGGCAGAATTCAGCTCTGAACCGAGTTTCTGGCTGAATTCTGCCGAGAAACTCGGTCATGTGTACGGGGCCTTAAAGTATGGCCGTCGTTCCTCGTCGAATTTAAAAAAAAATTTTTTTGCATAAGTCGTCCGGGAATTCGAAAGTACGTAACGCCTGTCGCCGTTCAAAACATTACGTCGGGGCGACGTCATTTCACGCAAAGCACGGTGGGAAATTTCAAAATGGAGCATGTGCAGTACGTTCGGCGCGGGAACGCGCCTAATTTAAATGATACGCACCCCATTTGAATTAGGCGGGCTTGCGCCGGACGGCTTTACGCTACGCTGCCGCAAGTTTACAGGCAAGTGCTTTGTGAATCAAGCACTTACGCTGAAAACTTGCGGCGGTGTAACGTAAATGGGATACGTTACGCCGCCGGATTTCTACATGAATCTGGCCCCATGTTTATGCAATGGGTGAGATAGTAATAGCTGCAAAGGGTAAGCAACACAGCTAATTAACCGATGCACAGGGAAAGATGAACCAGGGGTGTGTACTGTTATTGATATAATGGTCATATTATATCAACCTAATTTGTTCTTTTTTGCATAATCCTTTATTGAGAGTAGACACTTCTCACAGGTAATGAAAATATCAATACACGTAAAGGTCTATTGGCAAAAACCAGTCTATACATCACTCCAATGATGTTCCAAAGATGTACTAAGAATCCTTATTGCAAGAACGTGGATGTTTACTATTAGGACAAACCTTGAGTTAGTTTAATACTATCAAGAAGACTCAATCAAATAGGTGGAACAGGTGGATCTGAGCTACCACCTCCAAGTAGTAATCTTCCACTTCAGAACCACGGCACTCAGCCTAGAAAGGTCTCCGCAACCTCCATATTGAATCAGAAACGGGAAGAGGCAAGTTGCACAAAAATCTGCTAAAAATGCCTATTAACTTTATTAAATACTGGTGAAAAAATAGTCAAGAAGTGCCAATATGTTTAGGCCTTAAGACCTAACGGCTGAAACACGTTGATGCTTCTTGGCTATTTTTCACAAGTATTTAATAAAGCTCATAGGCATTTTTAGATGATTTTTGTGCCACTTGCCTCTTCCCTTTTCTGATTTAATCAAATAGATGCCTGAGTAAGCGCTACCAACTGTTGCCATAGTTTGTATAGGGATCAATATAATGTGGGAAGGGACTGGGTGAACGTGATAGAACATACGGTCTTTAGGCCATTCCACAGATGTTCAGTGGGGTTTAAGTCTGGGCTCAGACTAGGCCATCTAAGGACATTCACCTGATTTATTGGTTATTTTTGCTGTGTGCTTTGGTTCATTGTCATGCTGGAATGTAAACCTTTTTCCCATTGACAACTTTCTGGCAGATGGAAAAAGCTTTTCCTAAAAAAATTTATGGTATTTTGCCCCATCCATCCCCATCAAGCTATTCAACAGATTTTCAGTTGGGTTTAAGTCTGGGCTTTGACTAGGCCATCCAAGAACATTCACCTTTTTCTCCTTCAACCACTGTGTGGTCATTTTTGCTGTGTGCTTTGGGTCATTGTCATGCTGGAATGTAAACCTTTTTCCCAATGACAGCTTTCTGGGGCAGCATATTTTCCTCAAGAATTTGAAAGTATTTTGCCCCATCCATTTTCCTTCTAACCTGACAAGTTCTCCAGTCCTTTGCTGCAAAGAAACATCCCAATAACAGGATATTACCACCTTCATGCTTTACAGTAGGAATAGCGTTATATGGTTAGTGAGCTGTATTGGATTTCCGCCAGACATATATATTTTCGGTGTTGAGGCCAAATAATGAAATTATTTGCATTTAGGCAAAGCTTAGTCATGAATGCATGTGGCCTTTCTTGAGGAGTGGCTTTTTTCTTGCAACCCTCCCATACATGCCACATTTGTGGAGAATTTGGTATATTTTTGTCACATGCACACAATGACCACTCTTTGTCATAAATTCCTGCAACTGCTTCAGAGTTGCTGTAGGCCTCTTGATAGCCTCTTCTTAAAAGTATGTTTTGTTTTTTTGTTTTTTAGATTCATACTTACCTAGGTGGATGCAGCATCAGACTGATGTGCAGCTGTCCCCAGCATCTCTGGACTGGGAACAGAGCCGCCGAACATCACTGATGGCTCGGTTCTCACTCCTCCTCTCCTGCTCTGTTCCTCCATGCTCACTGGAGTGCTGAGCTATGGAGGGGCGAGGATCGGCTGTCTCAGTGGCTCACTGAGACTGCCATCAGTCAAGGCAGCTGGCGGATTAAGACTTCTGAAGTCAGGATGACACGCTGCCTTAACCGATTGCAGACTTAAGACTGCTCTCTGCTGAAACCGGGTCACTCCTGTGATCCATAGGAATAGCGCAGCCTAAAAAGCTCAG
This sequence comes from Rana temporaria, assembly GCF_905171775.1. Taxonomy (NCBI): domain Eukaryota; kingdom Metazoa; phylum Chordata; class Amphibia; order Anura; family Ranidae; genus Rana; species Rana temporaria. The sequence continues at coordinate 221,658,499 of NC_053489.1, forward strand.
GCTGGACTTCTCCTTTAATAATAGACTTCACTGTGCTTCTAGGCATTGATAAAGCCTTTGACATTTTTTTTGTATCCATCTCCTGACTTGTGCCTGTCCACAAATTTATCTTGGAGATCTTTTGACAGTGCCTTGCCACGCATAGTTTATTGTTTGCTTCAGTTTTACTACTAGGGACTGAAATGCTCCAGAAAAGCTCTTTCATGCTGAGCTAATCAAAATGACAACAACTGTTTACAGTTGAAAGTGTGCTATTGAGAAGGTGATTAGCTACACCTGATTGAGTTTACACGTATTTTTTGAGGAGGGGGGGTGATCCCTTTTCCAATATAGTGATTGTGTTTTTGATTATTTTTTTTATTTTTTTACATGTTGGCGTTATATCTTTCGCTTAGATGTTATAAGTTGCACTGAGTGAATACAGCTGGATAAAACAAAAACTGTCTTCACTTCAAAATGTGATTATTTTAAAGGGATTATTTTCTATACCCACTGTATATATCTATACACAGTATTTTTGGATTAAACTTCACTTTTTTCAAATCAGGCATAGTTTGTTTTTGTTTTTTTAATAGGGCGTATTTCCACTTTTGCATAGAGAAACCCAAACAGCACAGACACAACACAGACACCGCAAGGACAATTCTGTAGCATGGTTTTTAATGTTACAAGATGCAAAACACATGTAAACCAGATGCAAATGACATGCAAAATGAATGTGTTTTTTTAATAAAGTGCAACAGAGGAAAAGAGCCCTCAAAATGGCCAAATGCATAAAACATTTTTTCAGTTGTCAAATTCCAACAGTTATTTGGCTAGAGGCCATATTCATTATGTTTCAAAACCCCCATTTCAATCCTACACGTGTATACTAGTACGACTTGCTTGGGCATTTACTGTGATTTTGACACTCCTCTGAAGTTGAAGAACAGTGGACTATTGAGCAAAACATTCCAAAACAAATAGCAGACTTTTTTCCAACACAGGATTTCCAAGGTCATCTTCTGTGCTAGTCAATGTTTAAAGTTGAATCTCGAGCACAAAAACATTCATAAAAACATTTTGCTCAAAACCACAAAGGATATAAACCAAACCTTTTGTGAGCCAAAAGTCTTTGCAAACGCAGATGGTAGCTGTTAAAAGTAGTAGTGACATAATCACTGTGCTGTACACTGAGCAGAGAGAAGATCTGTGAGAGGTCTCCAGCGGACCTCACCAAAATACAGGCGATCTACAGAAAACTACAGGAAGGGCGGAGACAAGACCAGTCACCCTGCACAAGCTGAGAGAGCAGCAGTGCCTGGTCTCTATTACAGGAAGTTGAAGAGGCAATGTTTTGCACTGTATTACTACTGCACAGATCTGGAATAGATACACAAAGCACACCAAGATTCAAAGACAATTACAAATGGCAAATGTATTTAGACAATATGGGCCAGATCCACAAAAACAGGCGTATATTTAGGCGGGCGTAGGGCATCTCATATGCGCTACGCCGCCGTAACTCAGAGTGGCTCGTAGGGTATCCACAATTTGCTCCCATATGTGCGCCGGCGTAACGTAAATCGGCCGGCGTAAGCCCGCGTAAATCAAAGTAGGCTTGTAGTGGGCGTGTTGTATAGTAATCTGGTATGACCCCACGTAATTGACGCTTTTTACGAACAGCGCATGCGGCACCCGTGGACGTATCCCAGTGCGCATGCGCGAAATCACATCGCAAATAGTCAATGCTTTCGACGTGAACGTAACTTACGCAAAGCCCTATTCGCAAACGATTTACGCAAACGACGTAAACGACGGAAAATTCTACGCTGTCCCGACATCCATACCTAACATTGCGTACACCTCAAAGAGGCAGGGGTAACGTTACGCCGAAAAAAGCCTTACGTAAAAAAATGCGCCGGGCGGACGTACGTTTGAGATTTGGCGTATCTAGCTAATTTGCATACTCTATGCGGAAATCAACGGAAGCGCCACCTAGCGGCCAGCGTAAATATGCACCTAAGATCCGACGGCGTACTAAGACGTACGCCAGTCGGATCTAGCCCACATTTAGGCGTATCTTGTTTTGTGGATACAAAACAAAGATACAATGGTGCATTGTAGAACTTACGCGGCGTATCAATAGATATGCCGGCGTAAGTTCTTTGTGGATCTGGCCCTATTTGTTTATCCTGGAGTTGAGCTCTAAAACACAGCCAAAATAAAAACACAAATATCAGCACAAGGGACATAACTTATCGTCAGTGGGTTATGTTTCTTGTACTTATTCCTCTCCTGTTAGATAAAATCCTCCTCCATCAATGCCCCCCCCCCCCCACCAACACTAAAATCCTTCGGGGCTTTGTCTGTCACTGGCTCTCAACAAAAGTGCCCAAAAGTGCCTACCCTTTCTGCCCAGCTCCCCCATTCATAGAGGCCATTACTACAGTATCTATGAATGGAGGACAAGATAAAAAATCCCCCCCCCCCCCCCTCCATTCAAAGTTTACCTTTCATTTCAGGATCATGCACATATTTGACCATGGAATCTATGGTTCTGTTAAATGTTTTTCACTATAGGTAATCTCTTATATTGTATATTTAATATATATGTTGTTTAAATTGCTTGGGTTCATGACAGGTTTACTTTAAAACAAACTTGTCAAGGAAAAAAATGCTGGTAAATAATTTCTGATCGTTATGATGATCCTTTACTGCTTAATGAGTTGCTACCATTAAACAAGCATGCAGAACCCTTTTTCTTACTAGCTACATGCTTGCTACAGCTTACTATTTTCTTGTGGGGGGGGCAATTGGCCCATTGCCCCCCTCCTGGATCCATGCCTGTGCTACATACAGAGTGCAGTGTTTAGGGTTGTGATTTGCACAGTGTGTAGAGTTCAGTTCAGCTCTATTACACAGGCTGTCCATGTCTAACTTCTACCCCTTCTTGGCCCTGACCTCTGCACCACTCCCCCCCCCCCCCCAAAGGTTCCTCGCATCTCCTGGCTCTAGTACCTGGCAGTGTAGATGATTTCCCCTCTATCTCACTTGCAGGGAGATCATTGTTCAGCATCTGTGCACCCAGGCACAGGTGGAGATCACAGTGCAGCATACCACACAATGCCCCATCCCACACTGCACCTGCAACTTCGTTGTCCCCACTGTGAGTGTAGGGCCGTAAGACATCAGTGAGAGCCACCAAGGGGAAAACTGTCCTTGTAAACACAAAAGGCTTGTGTAGGGACAATATTGAGTGGGGAGCGGAGGGCGAGAGCCAGAGGTGGCGGAATGGAGTTCCAGCTAAAAAAAAGCCCTAGGTGCGAGGGCCACATGAAATGGTTTGACGGTCCAAATGCATATTGCGGGCCTTGTGTTTGGCACATGTGCTGTAGAACATGTCCCACCATTAATTCTTTATGTTACCTTCTTTTTGTTGTGTGAAACAACTTTTACGTCATCACTAGGTTTCTAAAATTGTAGGGACAGTTGCTGGGGGCATAGGGCCAGATTCACGTACAATTGCGCCAGGGAAACGTTAGCCATTTAAGTTACACCGCCGTAAGTTTTCAGGTTTAGTGCTCGATCCACAAAGCACTTACCTGGAAACTTGCGGCGGTGTATCGTAAATGCGTCCGGCGCAAGGCGGGCCAAATAGAATGGGGCGAGTACCATTTAAATTAGGCACGCTCCCGCGCCGGACGTTCTGCACATGCTCCCGTCGCAAATTTCCCGACGCGCTTAGCGCGAAATTACGACGTGCCGACGTTTTGTGAATTTGCGACGTGAAAAAAGATTTACGCCGGGAAAAAAAAAAATTCAAAAAAAATTCAAAAGCGACGCGGGAAAGACAGGCATACTTTAACATGGTGGAGTACTTTTACACCATGTTAAAGGTGCCCTATCTTTGCGACGGAAATCTAACACTCGCGATGACGTAACGACGGGAAAAAGCTTAGTGGATCGCCGTAACTCCTAATTTGCATACCCGACGCTGGTTTACGACGCAAACTCCCCCCAGCGGCGGCCACGGTACTGCATCCTAAGATCCGACAGTGTAAAACTATTACACCTGTCGGATCGTAGGGATATCTATGCGTAACTGATTCTATGAAACAGTCGCATAGATAGAAACAGGAATACGAGGGCGTATCAGGAGAAACGCCGTCGTATCCCTTTTGTGAATCTGGCCCTTAGTTCCTATTGATGTTTCCAGAACTACATTTCTTAGGAACCCTTTCCCTACATAGATTGTGTAGGCAGGATTTGGGAGTCAAGGAAGTATCATTGCTCTACTGGGAAATAAATCAATGTATGCAGTTTGAACTGAACAGAGAAGGTACGGAGGAGTTCTGTAGTCCAGAAGAAGAAAACTCAAGATTGGGTCTTCAGAGCAGCAAAGGCAGTGTTGTCAGCCCACAACAGGAAGTTAGGAGCTCACTGAATTTCTGGAAGGATCATTTGTTGTTTTTCTGTACTTGCCATGTTTTAAACAGATAAAACATGGGGGAACCTGCATGCATTGCAGTGATATAATAAAGTCAGGGAAGGGTAAAGCATCAAGTGTGCATATTGAGACAAAACAGATTAATTATATAACACCTGCATAAATCTTCAAAGTACCAGTTACAGGACTTCAATACAATGCAGGTGCATTCAAAATAAAATGCAGACCAAAACCTCAAATTGAATATGAACGCCAAGTGAAAAAAAAACATAAAATAGTTAATATGGGTAAAAAATAATAATCGGAAATGCTCATAAGTTATGTCTTATGGCAAAGTGCACCGATCTCAGATGCATTGAAGCTCAGTGCAATGTATTTCTTCTTCTTTGCCATTCAGTTGAAGAGACAAGCTGAGAGCATTGAGGAGGTGATGATTTATACTGCTCTTCTATATGTGAACTAATAAAAGAATATCCTTGGTGAGGCAAACTGATAAATGCAGGGATACAATGATGTGATCATCTCTTTTAAAATGAAACAATCTCTACTGATTAGACATATCAATTCTGCTGTAAAGGATGGTGCGCCTTTAATTATTTAATGGCCAATATTCAGCTAAGCAGTGCCATCTTCTGGAAGATAACATGATTTAGAACGCTTTCAACACTATTCGGTAATTACTACAATTTATGATAAACCTTTAATCTGCCTGCTTTGACTCAAGGAATTAGAGTGGTTATATATTTATATAGTGGTTTTAAAGTTGATTACATTGATAGGATATTATCCCATTGGTGCTTCACAGGCATTTTAGTGCAAATCAAAATCCAGTAGAGAGGCATCAAGAAGTGCTGGGGATGTGAGCAGTATATGAACCATTCCTTTTAAGTGTTGAAGTTTATTTCTACCACTCGGCTCAATATTGATTTTACTACCCTTTTTCATCCCTACTCCCAGTTTACAGGTCAGTTTCCTTTATAAGTCCTCTATATTTAAATATGCATAAATAAAGGTCCATCTATCTATCTATCTATCTATCTATCAAGATGTGTATATATAATGGGCCAGATCCACGTAGCCCGGCGTAATTTTAGGCAGGCGTAGCGTATCGTAGTTACGATATGCCGCCGCTACTTTGAGAGGCAAGTTCTGTATTCACAAAGCACTTGCCTCTAAAGTTACGGCGTCGTAGCCTAAATCTCCCGGCGTAAGGGTGCGGAATTCAAATGATGAACAGGGGGGCGTGTTTTATGTAAAATAAGCTTGACCCCACGTAAATTACGCTTTTTTCGTACGGCGCATGCGCGCGCATGCTCAGTATCACGTCGAATTTTCAAATTAAATTACGCCTGCTCAATGCCTATACGACGTGAACGTAATTTACGCAAAGCCCTATTCGCAAACGTTTTACGCAAACGACGTACACGACGGAAAATTCTACGCTGGCCCGACGTCCATACTTAACATTGCGTACGCCTCATAGAGCAGGGGTAACGTTACGCCGAAAAAAGCCTTACGTAAACAATGTAAAAAAATGCGCCGGGCGGACGTACGTTTGTGAATTGGCGTATCTAGCTCATTTGCATACTCGACGCGGAAATCAACGGAAGCGCCACCTAGCGGCCAGCGTAAATATGCACCTTAGATCCGACGGCGTACTAAGACGTACGTCAGTCGGATCTAGCCCAGCTTCAGGCGTATCTTGTTTTGTGGATACAAAACAAAGATACGACGGGGCATCCTAGAAGTTACGCAGCGTATCAATAGATACACCGACGTAACTGCTTTGTGGATCTGGGCCACTATATCTATCTATCTATATATATATATATATATATATATATATATATATATATAGATAGATAGATAGATAGATAGATAGATAGATAGATAGATAGATAGAGATAGATATAGATCTATATCTATATACCGTGTATACTTGAGTATAAGCCAAGTTTTTCAGAAAATGTTTTTGTACTGAAAATGCCCCCCTTGGGTTATACTCAAGTCACCTTTTGCACCTGATCTTCCGGACTTTGAGGGCCGGTACCGGCCGGCCATAGGTCACCTCCTCCACTCTACAAGTGTGCAGAGTTTGTTGTCCGGGGGACCTATGGCCAGGGAGCACCGATTTTTCAAAGCCGGTCACCCCTTCTATAGACTCCCATGTTAAACATCAGTCTAGTCATGGGCACAATGAGGCATGGGCACAGTGAGGCATGGGCACAGTGAGGCATGGGCACAGTGAGGCATGCACATAGATACAGTGAAGCACAGTGAGGCATGCAGATGGACACCCTAGGCTTATACTCGAGTCAATACGTTTTCCCAGTTTTTTGTGGGATAAAATTAGGTGCCTCGGCTTATATTCGGGTCGGCTTATACTCGATTATATACGGTATATATATGTAGCACTACCCCTGGAGGAGCTGCTGGTTATATTTGGGTGGCACGTTACCTCTATACTCTCGCTGTCCAGGGTGAAAAGAGAGTCCGAAGAAATTCAATGTCCACACAATGCACTTCTTTTTTTGGGGTTTATTTCGCAGAACTTCAATAGAAAAGAAGGATAAGGGGTGGAAGGATAGATACTGTAGGTTCAGGTGCACAGTCACAAATAAGGCAACACTCCTGTTTCCAGCAAACAGTTCTCGTCACCACTCTAGCCAGAGTGGGTATTGGTCACCCGGATAGGTCCCTCTCACTGACCCGGCAGCCGGAATGGTGCACAAAATAATGTACAGTCTCTGCCACAGACCGTCCTTTATGAGGAGACACTTTGGTCCGGAATCCTCTGCCATAGGATTCAGCACCCGGATCTCTTTAGCTTAGCTTTGGTAGAACTTCAGATCTGACAGGCGACACTGTCAAGCCTTTCTGTGTTCGGTGCATCCTTCGATGAAGTTTCCAGGCCTTCTCCCAAGGTACCAGCCTCTTGCATGGCCCTCCCCAGGATAGGTCCTCTCCTGGCTTCCTTCATCAAATGGCTTCCTCCCGCAGGACGGACAGCACAGGATCACCTTTTTCAAAGCAGGCCCCAGCCAGACTACTGGGCCCACAAATTAAGTCACAGCCCCGAGCGAACATGGTCCCGGAACCAGGAATCAGGACACACACCTCAGGCCAGGCGGGCCACGAGGCGCGTGGGACGACAGACCCCTTAAAGCGGGGGTTCACCCTATTAATAAAAAAAAAAAGAAAAATTGTTTCCTCTAGCATAAAATGAGGCATAGTAGCGCGAGCTACAGTATGCCTGTCTTTATTTTTTTAGCCCCGTACTCACTGTGCAATCGTAGAGACAAGATTCCGACTCCCCGCGG